>NC_140110.1:6270209-6870209 GCF_964237585.1 Gallinula chloropus | reverse complement strand
GCCAACATGCCCTATATCCAGCAACAGCTCCCAAAGCGAAGGAGCCAGGACCCAAAGACCTAGCTGGCCTGAAGGGCCCAACAGAAGGCCACCAAGCAGCCCCTCTCCATTTGGGTCTGGGGGCTTTCGTTGGGCATGTATACCTGAGAGGTACCTGCAAGTTACAGTTCGCGGCCCGAGAAGCACTCTCCGGCCAACATGCCCAACTGCAGCAACAGCTCCCAAAGCGAAGGAGCCAGGACCCAAAGACCTAGCTGGCCTGAAGGGCCCCCATGGGGCCCCCAAGGAGCTCCTCTCCATTTGGGTCTGGGGGCTTTCGTTGGGCCGGGAACCTGGGAGATTCCTGCAAGGTTGCAGTTCGAGGCCCGAGAAGCACTCTCTGGCCAGCATGCCCAACTGCAGCAACAGCTCCCAAAGCGAAGGAGCCAGGACCCAAAGACCTAGCTGGCCTGAAGGGCCCCCAGGGGGCCACCAAGCAGCCCCTCTCCATTTGGGTCTGGGGGCTTTTGTTGGGCCGGGAACCTGGGAGATTCCTGCAAGGTTGCAGTTCGCGGCCCGAGAAGCACTCTCCGGCCAACATGCCCAACTGCAGCAACAGCTCCCAAACCGAAGGAGCCAGGACCCAAAGACCTAGCTGGCCTGAAGGGCCCCCAGGGGGCCCCCAAGCAGCCCCTCTCCATTTGGGTCTGGGGGCTTTCGTTGGGCATGTATACCTGAGAGGTACCTGCAAGGTTACAGTTCGCGGCCCGAGAAGCACTCTCCGGCCAACATGCCCAACTGCAGCAACAGCTCCCAAACCGAATGAGCCAGGACACAAAGACCTAGCTGGCCTGAAGGGCCCCCAGGGGTCCCCCAAGCAGCCCCTCTCAATTTGGGTCTGGGGGCTTTCGTTGGGCATGTATACCTGAGAGGTACCTGCAAGGTTACAGTTCGCGGCCCGAGAAGCACTCTCCGGCCAACATGCTCAACTGCAGCAACAGCTCCCAAAGCGAAGGAGCCAGGACCCAAAGACCTAGCTGGCCTGAAGGGCCCCCAGGGGGTCCCCAAGCAGCCCCTCTCCATTTGGGTCTGGGGGCTTTCGTTGGGCCGGGAACCTGGAAGATTCATGCAAGGTTGCAGTTCGCGGCCCGAGAAGCACTCTCCGGCCAACATGCCCAACTGCAGCAACAGCTCCCAAAGCGAAGGAGCCAGGACCCAAAGACCTAGCTGGCCTGAAGGGCCCCCAGGGGGCCCCCAAGCAGCCCCTCTCCATTTGGGTCTGGGGGCTTTCTTTAGGCTGAGAACCTGGGAGATACCAGCAAGGTTGCAGTTTGCGGCCCGAGAAGCACTCTCCAGCCAACATGCCCTATATCCAGCAACAGCTCCCAAAGCGAAGGAGCCAGGACCCAAAGACCTAGCTGGCCTGAAGGGCCCCACAGAAGGCCACCAAGCAGCCCCTCTCCATTTGGGTCTGGGGGCTTTCGTTGGGCATGTATACCTGAGAGGTACCTGCAAGTTACAGTTCGCGGCCCGAGAAACACTCTCCGGCCAACATGCCCAACTGCAGCAACAGCTGCCAAACCGAAGGAGCCAGGACCCAAAGACCTAGCTGGCCTGAAGGGCCCCCAGGGGGCCCCCAAGCAGTCCCTCTCCATTTGGGTCTGGGGGCTTTTGTTGGGCCGGGAACCTGGGAGATTCCTGCAAGGTTGCAGTTCGCGGCCCTAGAAGCACTCTCCGGCCAACATGCCCAACTGCAGCAACAGCTCCCAAACCAAAGGAGCCAGGACCCAAAGAGCTAGCTGGCCTGAAGGGCCCCCAGGGGGCCCCCAAGCAGCCCCTCTCAATTTGGGTCTGGGGGCTTTCGTTTGGTATGTATACCTGAGAGGTACCTGCAAGGTTACAGTTCACGGCTCGAGAAGCACTCTCCGGCCAACATGCCCAACTGCAGCAACAGCTCCCAAACCGAATGAGCCAGGACACAAAGACCTAGCTGGCCTGAAGGGCCCCCAGGGGGCCCCCAAGCAGCCCCTCTCCATTTGGGTCTGGGGGCTTTCGTTGGGCCGGGAACCTGGGAGATTCCTGCAAGGTTGCAGTTCGCGGCCCGAGAAGCACTCTCCGGCCAACATGCCCAACTGCAGCAACAGCTCCCAAACCGAAGGAGCCAGGACCCAAAGAGCTAGCTGGCCTGAAGGGCCCCCAGGGGTCCCCCAAGCAGCCCCTCTCAATTTGGGTCTGGGGGCTTTCGTTGGGCATGGAACCTGGGAGATTCCTGCAAGGTTGCAGTTCGCGGCCCGAGAAGCACTCTCTGGCCAACATGCCCAACTGCAGCAACAGCTCCCAAAGCGAAGGAGCCAGGACCCAAAGACCTAGCTGGCCTGAAGGGCCCCCAGGGGGCCCCCAAGCAGCCCCTCTCCATTTGGGTCTGGGGGCTTTCGTTGGGCCGGGAACCTGGGAGAATCCTGCAAGGTTGCAGTTCGCGGCCGGAGAAGCACTCTCCGGCCAACATGCCCAACTGCAGCAACAGCTCCCAAACCGAAGGAGCCAGGACCCAAAGACCTAGCTGGCCTGAAGGGCCCCCAGGGGGCCCCCAAGGAGCTCCTCTCCATTTGGGTCTGGGGGCTTTCGTTGGGCCGGGAACCTGGGTGGTACCTGCAAGGTTGCAGTTCGCGGCCGGAGAAGCACTCTCTGGCCAGCATGCCCAACTGCAGCAACAGCTCCCAAAGCGAAGGAGCCAGGACCCAAAGACCTAGCTGGCCTGAAGGGCCCCCAGGGGGCCCCCAAGCAGCCCCTCTCCATTTGGGTCTGGGGGCTTTTGTTGGGCCGGGAACCTGGGAGATTCCTGCAAGTTTGCAGTTCGCGGCCTGAGAAGCAGTCTCCGGCCAACATGCCCAACTGCAGCAACATCTCCCAAACCGAATGAGCCAGGACACAAAGACCTAGCTGGCCTGAAGTGCCCCCAGGGGTCCCCCAAGCAGCCCCTCTCAATTTGGGTCTGGGGGCTTTCGTTGGGCATGTATACCTGAGAGGTACCTGCAAGGTTACAGTTCGCGGCCCGAGAAGCACTCTCCGGCCAACATGCTCAACTGCAGCAACAGCTCCCAAAGCGAAGGAGCCAGGACCCAAAGACCTAGCTGGCCTGAAGTGCCCCCAGGGGGTCCCCAAGCAGCCCCTCTCAATTTGGGTCTGGGGGCTTTCGTTGGGCGGGGAACCTGGGAGATTCATGCAAGGTTGCGGTTCGCGGCCCGAGAAGCACTCTCCGCCCAACATGCCCAACTGCAGCATCAGCTCCCAGAGCGAAGGAGCCAGGACCCAAAGACCTAGCTGGCCTGAAGGGCCCCCAGGGGGCCCCCAAGCAGCCCCTCTCAATTTGGGTCTGGGGGCTTTCGTTGGGCAGGGAACCTGGGAGATTCCTGCAAGGTTGCAGTTCGCGGCCCGAGAAGCACTCTCTGGCCAACATGCCCAACTGCAGCAACAGCTCCCAAAGCGAAGGAGCCAGGACCCAAAGACCTAGCTGGCCTGAAGGGCCCCCAGGGGGCCCCCAAGCAGCCCCTCTCCATTTGGGTCTGGGGGCTTTCGTTGGGCCGGGATCCTGGGAGAATCCTGCAAGGTTGCAGTTCGCGGCCCGAGAAGCACTCTCCGGCCAACATGCCCAACTGCAGCAACAGCTCCCAAAGCGAAGGAGCCAGGACCCAAAGACCTAGCTGGCCTGAAGGGCCCCCAGGGGGCCACCAAGCAGCCCCTCTCAATTTGGGTCTGGGGGCTTTCGTTGGGCATGGATACCTGAGAGGTACCTGCAAGGTTACAGTTCGCGGCCCGAGAAGCACTCTCCGGCCAACATGCCCAACTGCAGCAACAGCTCCCAAACCGAAGGAGCCAGGACCCAAAGACCTAGCTGGCCTGAAGGGCCCCCATGGGGCCCCCAAGGAGCTCCTCTCCATTTGGGTCTGGGGGCTTTCGTTGGGCCGGGAACCTGGGTGGTACCTGCAA
Organism: Gallinula chloropus; assembly: GCF_964237585.1. NCBI lineage: Eukaryota > Metazoa > Chordata > Aves > Gruiformes > Rallidae > Gallinula > Gallinula chloropus. The sequence continues at coordinate 6,866,243 of NC_140110.1, read as the reverse complement.
GGTTGCAGTTCGCGGCCGGAGAAGCACTCTCTGGCCAGCATGCCCAACTGCAGCAACAGCTCCCAAAGCGAAGGAGCCAGGACCCAAAGACCTAGCTGGCCTGAAGGGCCCCCAGGGGGCCCCCAAGCAGCCCCTCTCCATTTGGGTCTGGGGGCTTTTGTTGGGCCGGGAACCTGGGAGATTCCTGCAAGGTTGCAGTTCGCGGCCCGAGAAGCACTCTCCGGCCAACATGCCCAACTGCAGCAACAGCTCCCAAACCGAAGGAGCCAGGACCCAAAGACCTAGCTGGCCTGAAGGGCCCCCAGGGGGCCCCCAAGCAGCCCCTCTCAATTTGGGTCTGGGGGCTTTCGTTGGGCATGTATACCTGAGAGGTACCTGCAAGGTTACAGTTCGCGGCCCGAGAAGCACTCTCCGGCCAACATGCCCAACTGCAGCAACAGCTCCCAAACCGAATGAGCCAGGACACAAAGACCTAGCTGGCCTGAAGGGCCCCCAGGGGTCCCCCAAGCAGCCCATCTCAATTTGGGTCTGGGGGCTTTCGTTGGGCATGTATACCTGAGAGGTACCTGCAAGGTTACAGTTCGCGGCCCGAGAAGCACTCTCCGGCCAACATGCCCAACTGCAGCAACAGCTCCCAAAGCGAAGGAGCCAGGACCCAAAGACCTAGCTGGCCTGAAGTGCCCCCAGGGGGTCCCCAAGCAGCCCCTCTCAATTTGGGTCTGGGGGCTTTCGTTGGGCGGGGAACCTGGAAGATTCATGCAAGGTTGCAGTTAGCGGCCCGAGAAGCACTCTCCGCCCAACATGCCCAACTGCAGCAACAGCTCCCAAAGCGAAGGAGCCAGGACCCAAAGACCTAGCTGGCCTGAAGTGCCCCCAGGGGTCCCCCAAGCAGCCCCTCTCAATTTGGGTCTGGGGGCTTTCGTTGGGCATGTATACCTGAGAGGTACCTGCAAGGTTACAGTTCGCGGCCCGAGAAGCACTCTCCGGCCAACATGCCCAACTGCAGCAACAGCTCCCAAAGCGAAGGAGCCAGGACCCAAAGACCTAGCTGGCCTGAAGTGCCCCCAGGGGGTCCCCAAGCAGCCCCTCTCAATTTGGGTCTGGGGGCTTTCGTTGGGCGGGGAACCTGGGAGATTCAAGCAAGGTTGCGGTTCGCGGCCCGAGAAGCACTCTCCGCCCATCATGCCCAACTGCAGCATCAGCTCCCAGAGCGAAGGAGCCAGGACCCAAAGACCTAGCTGGCCTGAAGGGCCCCCAGGGGGCCCCCAAGCAGCCCCTCTCAATTTGGGTCTGGGGGCTTTCGTTGGGCCGGGAACCTGGGAGATTCCTGCAAGGTTGCAGTTCGCGGCCCGAGAAGCACTCTCTGGCCAACATGCCCAACTGCAGCAACAGCTCCCAAAGCGAAGGAGCCAGGACCCAAAGACCTAGCTGGCCTGAAGGGCCCCCAGGGGGCCCCCAAGCAGCCCCTCTCCATTTGGGTCTGGGGGCTTTCGTTGGGCCGGGATCCTGGGAGAATCCTGCAAGGTTGCAGTTCGCGGCCCGAGAAGCACTCTCCGGCCAACATGCCCAACTGCAGCAACAGCTCCCAAACCGAAGGAGCCAGGACCTAAAGACCTAGCAGGCCTGAAGGGTCCCCAGGGGGCCCCCAAGCAGCCCCTCTCAATTTGGGTCTGGGGGCTTTCGTTGGGCCGGGAACCTGGGAGAATCCTGCAAGGTTGCAGTTCGCGGCCGGAGAAGCACTCTCCGGCCAACATGCCCAACTGCAGCAACAGCTCCCAAAGCGAAGGAGCCAGGACCCAAAGACCTAGCTGGCCTGAAGGGCCCCCAGGGGGCCACCAAGCAGCCCCTCTCAATTTGGGTCTGGGGGCTTTCGTTGGGCATGGATACCTGAGAGGTACCTGCAAGGTTACAGTTCGCGGCCCGAGAAGCACTCTCCGGCCAACATGCCCAACTGCAGCAACAGCTCCCAAACCGAAGGAGCCAGGACCCAAAGACCTAGCTGGCCTGAAGGGCCCTCAGGGGGGCCCCAAGCAGCCCCTCTCAATTTGGGTCTGGGGGCTTTCGTTGGGCCGGGAACCTGGGAGATTCCTGCAAGGTTGCAGTTCGCGGCCCGAGAAGCACTCTCCGCCCAACATGCCCAACTGCAGCAACAGCTCCCAAAGCGAAGGAGCCAGGACCCAAAGACCTAGCTGGCCTGAAGGGCCCCCAGGGGGCCCCCAAGCAGCCCCTCTCAATTTGGGTCTGGGGGCTTTCGTTGGGCCGGGAACCTGGGAGAATCCTGCAAGGTTGCAGTTCGCGGCCCGAGAAGCACTCTCCGGCCAACATGCCCAACTGCAGCAACAGCTCCCAAACCGAAGGAGCCAGGACCCAAAGACCTAGCTGGCCTGAAGGGCCCCCATGGGGCCCTCAAGGAGCTCCTATCCATTTGGGTCTGGGGGCTTTAGTTGGGCCGGGAACCTGGGTGGTACCTGCAAGGTTGCAGTTCGCGGCCGGAGAAGCACTCTCTGGCCAGCATGCCCAACTGCAGCAACAGCTCCCAAAGCGAAGGAGCCAGGACCCAAAGACCTAGCTGGCCTGAAGGGCCCCCAGGGGGCCACCAAGCAGCCCCTCTCCATTTGGGTCTGGGGGCTTTTGTTGGGCCGGGAACCTGGGAGATTCCTGCAAGGTTGCAGTTCGAGGCCCGAGAAGCACTCTCCGGCCAACATGCCCAACTGCAGCAACAGCTCCCAAACCGAAGGAGGCAGGACCCAAAGACCTAGCTGGCCTGAAGGGCCCCCAGGGGGCCCCCAAGCAGCCCCTCTCAATTTGGGTCTGGGGGCTTTCGTTGGGCATGTATACCTGAGAGGTACCTGCAAGGTTACAGTTCGCGGCCCGAGAAGCACTCTCCGGCCAACATGCCCAACTGCAGCAACAGCTCCCAAAGCGAAGGAGCCAGGACCCAAAGACCTAGCTGGCCTGAAGGGCCCCCAGGGGGCCCCCAAGGAGCTCCTCTCCATTTGGGTCTGGGGGCTTTAGTTGGGCCGGGAACCTGGGTGGTACCTGCAAGGTTGCAGTTCGCGGCCGGAGAAGCACTCTCCGGCCAGCATGCCCAACTGCAGCAACAGCTCCCAAAGCGAAGGAGCCAGGACCCAAAGACCTAGCTGGCCTGAAGGGCCCCCAGGGGGCCACCAAGCAGCCCCTCTCCATTTGGGTCTGGGGGCTTTTGTTGGGCCGGGAACCTGGGAGATTCCTGCAAGGTTGCAGTTCGAGGCCCGAGAAGCACTCTCCGGCCAACATGCCCAACTGCAGCAACAGCTCCCAAACCGAAGGAGCCAGGACACAAAGACCTAGCTGGCCTGAAGGGCCCCCAGGGGTCCCCCAAGCAGCCCCTCTCAATTTGGGTCTGGGGGCTTTCGTTGGGCATGTATACCTGAGAGGTACCTGCAAGGTTACAGTTCGCGGCCCGAGAAGCACTCTCCGGCCAACATGCCCAACTGCAGCAACAGCTCCCAAACCGAAGGAGCCAGGACCCAAAGACCTAGCTGGCCTGAAGGGCCCCCAGGGGGTCCCCAAGCAGCCCCTCTCCATTTGGGTCTGGGGGCTTTTGTTGGGCGGGGAACCTGGAAGATTCCTGCAAGGTTGCAGTTCGCGGCCCGAGAAGCACTCTCCGCCCAACATGTCCAACTGCAGCAACAGCTCCCAAACCAAAGGAGCCAGGACCCAAAGACCTAGCTGGCCTGAAGGGCCCCCAGGGGGCCCCCAAGCAGCCCCTCTCAATTTGGGTCTGGGGGCTTTCGTTTGGCATGTATACCTGAGAGGTACCTGCAAGGTTACAGTTCACGGCCCGAGAAGCACTCTCCGGCCAACATGCCCAACTGCAGCAACAGCTCCCAAAGCGAAGGAGCCAGGACACAAAGACCTAGCTGGCCTGAAGGGCCCCCAGGGGGCCCCCAAGCAGCCCCTCTCAATTTGGGTCTGGGGGCTTTCGTTGGGCCGGGAACCTGGGAGATTCCTGCAAGGTTGCAGTTCGCGGCCCGAGAAGCACTCTCCGCCCAACATGCCCAACTGCAGCAACAGCTCCCAAAGCGAAGGAGCCAGGACCCAAAGACCTAGCTGGCCTGAAGGGCCCCCAGGGGGGCCCCAAGCAGCCCCTCTCCATTTGGGTCTGGGGGCTTTCTTTAGGCTGAGAACCTGGGAGATACCAGCAAGGTTGCAGTTCGCGGCCCGAGAAGCACTCTCCGGCCAACATGCCCTATATCCAGCAACAGCTCCCAAAGCGAAGGAGCCAGGACCCAAAGACCTAGCTGGCCTGAAGGGCCCCACAGAAGGCCACCAAGCAGCCCCTCTCCATTTGGGTCTGGGGGCTTTCGTTGGGCATGTATACCTGAGAGGTACCTGCAAGTTACAGTTCGCGGCCCGAGAAGCACTCTCCGGCCAACATGCCCAACTGCAGCAACAGCTGCCAAACCGAAGGAGCCAGGACCCAAAGACCTAGCTGGCCTGAAGGGCCCCCAGGGGGCCCCCAAGCAGTCCCTCTCCATTTGGGTCTGGGGGCTTTTGTTGGGCCGGGAACCTGGGAGATTCCTGCAAGGTTGCAGTTCGCGGCCCGAGAAGCACTCTCCGGCCAACATGCCCAACTGCAGCAACAGCTCCCAAACCAAAGGAGCCAGGATCCAAAGAGCTAGCTGGCCTGAAGGGCCCCCAGGGGGCCCCCAAGCAGCCCCTCTCAATTTGGGTCTGGGGGCTTTCGTTTGGCATGTATACCTGAGAGGTACCTGCAAGGTTACAGTTCACGGCCCGAGAAGCACTCTCCGGCCAACATGCCCAACTGCAGCAACAGCTCCCAAACCGAATGAGCCAGGACACAAAGACCTAGCTGGCCTGAAGGGCCCCCAGGGGGCCCCCAAGCAGCCCCTCTCAATTTGGGTCTGGGGGCTTTCGTTGGGCCGGGAACCTGGGAGATTCCTGCAAGGTTGCAGTTCGCGGCCCGAGAAGCACTCTCCGGCCAACATGCCCAACTGCAGCAACAGCTCCCAAACCGAATGAGCCAGGACACAAAGACCTAGCTGGCCTGAAGTGCCCCCAGGGGTCCCCCAAGCAGCCCCTCTCAATTTGGGTCTGGGGGCTTTCGTTGGGCATGTATACCTGAGAGGTACCTGCAAGGTTACAGTTCGCGGCCCGAGAAGCACTCTCCGGCCAACATGCCCAACTGCAGCAACAGCTCCCAAAGCGAAGGAGCCAGGACCCAAAGACCTAGCTGGCCTGAAGTGCCCCCAGGGGGTCCCCAAGCAGCCCCTCTCAATTTGGGTCTGGGGGCTTTCGTTGGGCGGGGAACCTGGGAGATTCAAGCAAGGTTGCGGTTCGCGGCCCGAGAAGCACTCTCCGGCCAACATGCACAACTGCAGCATCAGCTCCCAGAGCGAAGGAGCCAGGACCCAAAGACCTAGCTGGCCTGAAGGGCCCCCAGGGGGCCCCCAAGCAGCCCCTCTCAATTTGGGTCTGGGGGCTTTCGTTGGGCCGGGAACCTGGGAGATTCCTGCAAGGTTGCAGTTCGCGGCCCGAGAAGCACTCTCTGGCCAACATGCCCAACTGCAGCAACAGCTCCCAAAGCGAAGGAGCCAGGACCCAAAGACCTAGCTGGCCTGAAGGGCCCCCAGGGGGCCCCCAAGCAGCCCCTCTCCATTTGGGTCTGGGGGCTTTCGTTGGGCCGGGATCCTGGGAGAATCCTGCAAGGTTGCAGTTCGCGGCCCGAGAAGCACTCTCCGGCCAACATGCCCAACTGCAGCAACAGCTCCCAAACCGAAGGAGCCAGGACCTAAAGACCTAGCAGGCCTGAAGGGTCCCCAGGGGGCCCCCAAGCAGCCCCTCTCAATTTGGGTCTGGGGGCTTTCGTTGGGCCGGGAACCTGGGAGAATCCTGCAAGGTTGCAGTTCGCGGCCGGAGAAGCACTCTCCGGCCAACATGCCCAACTGCAGCAACAGCTCCCAAAGCGAAGGAGCCAGGACCCAAAGACCTAGCTGGCCTGAAGGGCCCCCAGGGGGCCACCAAGCAGCCCCTCTCCATTTGGGTCTGGGGGCTTTCGTTGGGCATGGATACCTGAGAGGTACCTGCAAGGTTACAGTTCGCGGCCGGAGAAGCATTCTCCGGCCAACATGCCCAACTGCAGCAACAGCTCCCAAACCGAAGGAGCCAGGACCCAAAGACCTAGCTGGCCTGAAGGGCCCTCAGGGGGGCCCCAAGCAGCCCCTCTCAATTTGGGTCTGGGGGCTTTCGTTGGGCCGGGAACCTGGGAGAATCCTGCAAGGTTGCAGTTCGCGGCCCGAGAAGCACTCTCCGGCCAACATGCCCAACTGCAGCAACAGCTCCCAAAGCGAAGGAGCCAGGACCCAAAGACCTAGCTGGCCTGAAGGGCCCCCAGGGGGCCCCCAAGCAGCCCCTCTCAATTTGGGTCTGGGGGCTTTCGTTGGGCCGGGAACCTGGGAGAATCCTGCAAGGTTGCAGTTCGCGGCCCGAGAAGCACTCTCCGGCCAACATGCCCAACTGCAGCAACAGCTCCCAAACCGAAGGAGCCAGGACCCAAAGACCTAGCTGGCCTGAAGGGCCCCCAGGGGGCCCTCAAGGAGCTCCTATCCATTTGGGTCTGGGGGCTTTAGTTGGGCCGGGAACCTGGGTGGTACCTGCAAGGTTGCAGTTCGCGGCCGGAGAAGCACTCTCTGGCCAGCATGCCCAACTGCAGCAACAGCTCCCAAAGCGAAGGAGCCAGGACCCAAAGACCTAGCTGGCCTGAAGGGCCCCCAGGGGGCCACCAAGCAGCCCCTCTCCATTTGGGTCTGGGGGCTTTTGTTGGGCCGGGAACCTGGGAGATTCCTGCAAGGTTGCAGTTCGCGGCCCGTGAAGCACTCTCCGGCCAACATGCCCAACTGCAGCAACAGCTCCCAAACCGAAGGAGCCAGGACCCAAAGACCTAGCTGGCCTGAAGGGCCCCCACGGGGCCCCCAAGCAGCCCCTCTCAATTTGGGTCTGGCGGCTTTCGTTGGGCATGTATACCTGAGAGGTACCTGCAAGGTTACAGTTCGCGGCCCGAGAAGCACTCTCCGGCCAACATGCCCAACTGCAGCAACAGCTCCCAAAACGAAGGAGCCAGGACCCAAAGACCTAGCTGGCCTGAAGGGCCCCCAGGGGGCCCCCAAGGAGCCCCTCTCCATTTGGGTCTGGGGGCTTTAGTTGGGCCGGGAACCTGGGTGGTACCTGCAAGGTTGCAGTTCGCGGCCGGAGAAGCACTCTCCGGCCAGCATGCCCAACTGCAGCAACAGCTCCCAAAGCGAAGGAGCCAGGACCCAAAGACCTAGCTGGCCTGAAGGGCCCCCAGGGGGCCACCAAGCAGCCCCTCTCCATTTGGGTCTGGGGGCTTTTGTTGGGCCGGGAACCTGGGAGATTCCTGCAAGGTTGCAGTTCGAGGCCCGAGAAGCACTCTCCGGCCAACATGCCCAACTGCAGCAACAGCTCCCAAACCGAAGGAGCCAGGACACAAAGACCTAGCTGGCCTGAAGGGCCCCCAGGGGTCCCCCAAGCAGCCCCTCTCAATTTGGGTCTGGGGGCTTTCGTTGGGCATGTATACCTGAGAGGTACCTGCAAGGTTACAGTTCGCGGCCCGAGAAGCACTCTCCGGCCAACATGCCCAACTGCAGCAACAGCTCCCAAACCGAAGGAGCCAGGACCCAAAGACCTAGCTGGCCTGAAGGGCCCCCAGGGGGCCCCCAAGCAGCCCCTCTCAATTTGGGTCTGGGGGCTTTCGTTGGGCATGTATACCTGAGAGGTACCTGCAAGGTTACAGTTCGCGGCCCGAGAAGCACTCTCCGGCCAACATGCCCAACTGCAGCAACAGCTCCCAAAGCGAAGGAGCCAGGACCCAAAGACCTAGCTGGCCTGAAGGGCCCCCAGGGGGCCCCCAAGGAGCTCCTCTCCATTTGGGTCTGGGGGCTTTAGTTGGGCCGGGAACCTGGGTGGTACCTGCAAGGTTGCAGTTCGCGGCCGGAGAAGCACTCTCCGGCCAGCATGCCCAACTGCAGCAACAGCTCCCAAAGCGAAGGAGCCAGGACCCAAAGACCTAGCTGGCCTGAAGGGCCCCCACGGGGCCACCAAGCAGCCCCTCTCCATTTGGGTCTGGGGGCTTTTGTTGGGCCGGGAACCTGGGAGATTCCTGCAAGGTTGCAGTTCGAGGCCCGAGAAGCACTCTCCGGCCAACATGCCCAACTGCAGCAACAGCTCCCAAACCGAAGGAGCCAGGACACAAAGACCTAGCTGGCCTGAAGGGCCCCCAGGGGTCCCCCAAGCAGCCCCTCTCAATTTGGGTCTGGGGGCTTTCGTTGGGCATGTATACCTGAGAGGTACCTGCAAGGTTACAGTTCGCGGCCCGAGAAGCACTCTCCGGCCAACATGCCCAACTGCAGCAACAGCTCCCAAAGCGAAGGAGCCAGGACCCAAAGACCTAGCTGGCCTGAAGGGCCCTCAGGGGGGCCCCAAGCAGCCCCTCTCAATTTGGGTCTGGGGGCTTTCGTTGGGCCGGGAACCTGGGAGAATCCTGCAAGGTTGCAGTTCGCGGCCCGAGAAGCACTCTCCGGCCAACATGCCCAACTGCAGCAACAGCTCCCAAAGCGAAGGAGCCAGGACCCAAAGACCTAGCTGGCCTGAAGGGCCCCCAGGGGGCCCCCAAGCAGCCCCTCTCAATTTGGGTCTGGGGGCTTTCGTTGGGCCGGGAACCTGGGAGAATCCTGCAAGGTTGCAGTTCGCGGCCCGAGAAGCACTCTCCGGCCAACATGCCCAACTGCAGCAACAGCTCCCAAACCGAAGGAGCCAGGACCCAAAGACCTAGCTGGCCTGAAGGGCCCCCAGGGGGCCCTCAAGGAGCTCCTATCCATTTGGGTCTGGGGGCTTTAGTTGGGCCGGGAACCTGGGTGGTACCTGCAAGGTTGCAGTTCGCGGCCGGAGAAGCACTCTCTGGCCAGCATGCCCAACTGCAGCAACAGCTCCCAAACCGAAGGAGCCAGGACCCAAAGACCTAGCTGGCCTGAAGGGCCCCCAGGGGGCCACCAAGCAGCCCCTCTCCATTTGGGTCTGGGGGCTTTTGTTGGGCCGGGAACCTGGGAGATTCCTGCAAGGTTGCAGTTCGCGGCCCGAGAAGCACTCTCCGGCCAACATGCCCAACTGCAGCAACAGCTCCCAAACCGAAGGAGCCAGGACCCAAAGACCTAGCTGGCCTGAAGGGCCCCCACGGGGCCCCCAAGCAGCCCCTCTCAATTTGGGTCTGGGGGCTTTCGTTGGGCATGTATACCTGAGAGGTACCTGCAAGGTTACAGTTCGCGGCCCGAGAAGCACTCTCCGGCCAACATGCCCAACTGCAGCAACAGCTCCCAAACCGAAGGAGCCAGGACCCAAAGACCTAGCTGGCCTGAAGGGCCCCCAGGGGGCCCCCAAGGAGCTCCTCTCCATTTGGGTCTGGGGGCTTTAGTTGGGCCGGGAACCTGGGTGGTACCTGCAAGGTTGCAGTTCGCGGCCCGAGAAGCACTCTCCGGCCAGCATGCCCAACTGCAGCAACAGCTCCCAAAGCGAAGGAGCCAGGACCCAAAGACCTAGCTGGCCTGAAGGGCCCCCAGGGGGCCACCAAGCAGCCCCTCTCCATTTGGGTCTGGGGGCTTTTGTTGGGCCGGGAACCTGGGAGATTCCTGCAAGGTTGCAGTTCGAGGCCCGAGAAGCACTCTCCGGCCAACATGCCCAACTGCAGCAACAGCTCCCAAACCGAAGGAGCCAGGACACAAAGACCTAGCTGGCCTGAAGGGCCCCCAGGGGTCCCCCAAGTAGCCCCTCTCAATTTGGGTCTGGGGGCTTTCGTTGGGCATGTATACCTGAGAGGTACCTGCAAGGTTACAGTTCGCGGCCCGAGAAGCACTCTCCGGCCAACATGCCCAACTGCAGCAACAGCTCCCAAACCGAAGGAGCCAGGACCCAAAGACCTAGCTGGCCTGAAGGGGCCCCAGGGGGCCCCCAAGCAGCCCCTCTCAATTTGGGTCTGGGGGCTTTCGTTGGGCATGTATACCTGAGAGGTACCTGCAAGGTTACAGTTCGCGGCCCGAGAAGCACTCTCCGGCCAACATGCCCAACTGCAGCAACAGCTCCCAAACCGAAGGAGCCAGGACCCAAAGACCTAGCTGGCCTGAAGGGCCCCCAGGGGGCCCCCAAGGAGCTCCTCTCCATTTGGGTCTGGGGGCTTTAGTTGGGCCGGGAACCTGGGTGGTACCTGCAAGGTTGCAGTTCGCGGCCGGAGAAGCACTCTCCGGCCAGCATGCCCAACTGCAGCAACAGCTCCCAAAGCGAAGGAGCCAGGACCCAAAGACCTAGCTGGCCTGAAGGGCCCCCACGGGGCCACCAAGCAGCCCCTCTCCATTTGGGTCTGGGGGCTTTTGTTGGGCCGGGAACCTGGGAGATTCCTGCAAGGTTGCAGTTCGAGGCCCGAGAAGCACTCTCCGGCCAACATGCCCAACTGCAGCAACAGCTCCCAAACCGAAGGAGCCAGGACACAAAGACCTAGCTGGCCTGAAGGGCCCCCAGGGGTCCCCCAAGCAGCCCCTCTCAATTTGGGTCTGGGGGCTTTCGTTGGGCATGTATACCTGAGAGGTACCTGCAAGGTTACAGTTCGCGGCCCGAGAAGCACTCTCCGGCCAACATGCCCAACTGCAGCAACAGCTCCCAAAGCGAAGGAGCCAGGACCCAAAGACCTAGCTGGCCTGAAGGGCCCCCAGGGGGTCCCCAAGCAGCCCCTCTCCATTTGGGTCTGGGGGCTTTCGTTGGGCGGGGAACCTGGAAGATTCCTGCAAGGTTGCAGTTCGCGGCCCGAGAAGCACTCTCCGCCCAACATGTCCAACTGCAGCAACAGCTCCCAAACCAAAGGAGCCAGGACCCAAAGACCTAGCTGGCCTGAAGGGCCCCCAGGGGGCCCCCAAGCAGCCCCTCTCAATTTGGGTCTGGGGGCTTTCGTTTGGCATGTATACCTGAGAGGTACCTGCAAGGTTACAGTTCACGGCCCGAGAAGCACTCTCCGGCCAACATGCCCAACTGCAGCAACAGCTCCCAAAGCGAAGGAGCCAGGACACAAAGACCTAGCTGGCCTGAAGGGCCCCCAGGGGGCCCCCAAGCAGCCCCTCTCAATTTGGGTCTGGGGGCTTTCGTTGGGCCGGGAACCTGGGAGATTCCTGCAAGGTTGCAGTTCGCGGCCCGAGAAGCACTCTCCGCCCAACATGCCCAACTGCAGCAACAGCTCCCAAAGCGAAGGAGCCAGGACCCAAAGACCTAGCTGGCCTGAAGGGCCCCCAGGGGGGCCCCAAGCAGCCCCTCTCCATTTGGGTCTGGGGGCTTTCTTTAGGCTGAGAACCTGGGAGATACCAGCAAGGTTGCAGTTCGCGGCCCGAGAAGCACTCTCCGGCCAACATGCCCTATATCCAGCAACAGCTCCCAAAGCGAAGGAGCCAGGACCCAAAGACCTAGCTGGCCTGAAGGGCCCCACAGAAGGCCACCAAGCAGCCCCTCTCCATTTGGGTCTGGGGGCTTTCGTTGGGCATGTATACCTGAGAGGTACCTGCAAGTTACAGTTCGCGGCCCGAGAAGCACTCTCCGGCCAACATGCCCAACTGCAGCAACAGCTGCCAAACCGAAGGAGCCAGGACCCAAAGACCTAGCTGGCCTGAAGGGCCCCCAGGGGGCCCCCAAGCAGTCCCTCTCCATTTGGGTCTGGGGGCTTTTGTTGGGCCGGGAACCTGGGAGATTCCTACAAGGTTGCAGTTCGCGGCCCGAGAAGCACTCTCCGGCCAACATGCCCAACTGCAGCAACAGCTCCCAAACCAAAGGAGCCAGGACCCAAAGAGCTAGCTGGCCTGAAGGGCCCCCAGGGGGCCCCCAAGCAGCCCCTCTCAATTTGGGTCTGGGGGCTTTCGTTTGGCATGTATACCTGAGAGGTACCTGCAAGGTTACAGTTCACGGCCCGAGAAGCACTCTCCGGCCAACATGCCCAACTGCAGCAACAGCTCCCAAACCGAATGAGCCAGGACCCAAAGACCTAGCTGGCCTGAAGTGCCCCCAGGGGGTCCCCAAGCAGCCCCTCTCCATTTGGGTCTGGGGGCTTTCGTTGGGCGGGGAACCTGTAAGATTCATGCAAGGTTGCAGTTCGCGGCCCGAGAAGCACTCTCCGGCCAACATGCCCAACTGCAGCAACAGCTCCCAAAGCGAAGGAGCCAGGACCCAAAGACCTAGCTGGCCTGAAGGGCCCCCAGGGGGCCCCCAAGGAGCTCCTCTCCATTTGGGTCTGGGGGCTTTAGTTGGGCCGGGAACCTGGGTGGTACCTGCAAGGTTGCAGTTCGCGGCCGGAGAAGCACTCTCTGGCCAGCATGCCCAACTGCAGCAACAGCTCCCAAAGCGAAGGAGCCAGGACCCAAAGACCTAGCTGGCCTGAAGTGACCCCAGGGGGTCCCCAAGCAGCCCCTCTCAATTTGGGTCTGGGGGCTTTCGTTGGGCGGGGAACCTGGGAGATTCAAGCAAGGTTGCGGTTCGCGGCCCGAGAAGCACTCTCCGGCCAACATGCCCAACTGCAGCATCAGCTCCCAGAGCGAAGGAGCCAGGACCCAAAGACCTAGCTGGCCTGAAGGGCCCCCAGGGGGCCCCCAAGCAGCCCCTCTCAATTTGGGTCTGGGGGCTTTCGTTGGGCCGGGAACCTGGGAGATTCCTGCAAGGTTGCAGTTCGCGGCCCGAGAAGCACTCTCCGGCCAACATGCCCAACTGCAGCAACAGCTCCCAAAGCGAAGGAGCCAGGACCCAAAGAGCTAGCTGGCCTGAAGGGCCCCCAGGGGGCCCCCAAGCAGCCCCTCTCCATTTGGGTCTGGGGGCTTTCGTTGGGCCGGGATCCTGGGAGAATCCTGCAAGGTTGCAGTTCGCGGCCCGAGAAGCACTCTCCGGCCAGCATGCCCAACTGCAGCAACAGCTCCCAAAGCGAAGGAGCCAGGACCCAAAGACCTAGCTGGCCTGAAGGGCCCCCAGGGGGCCACCAAGCAGCCCCTCTCCATTTGGGTCTGGGGGCTTTTGTTGGGCCGGGAACCTGGGAGATTCCTGCAAGGTTGCAGTTCGAGGCCCGAGAAGCACTCTCCGGCCAACATGCACAACTGCAGCAACAGCTCCCAAACCGAAGGAGCCAGGACACAAAGACCTAGCTGGCCTGAAGGGCCCCCAGGGGTCCCCCAAGCAGCCCCTCTCAATTTGGGTCTGGGGGCTTTCGTTGGGCATGTATACCTGAGAGGTACCTGCAAGGTTACAGTTCGCGGCCCGAGAAGCACTCTCCGGCCAACATGCCCAACTGCAGCAACAGCTCCCAAAGCGAAGGAGCCAGGACCCAAAGAGCTAGCTGGCCTGAAGGGCCCCCAGGGGGCCCCCAAGCAGCCCCTCTCAATTTGGGTCTGGGGGCTTTCGTTTGGCATGTATACCTGAGAGGTACCTGCAAGGTTACAGTTCACGGCCCGAGAAGCACTCTCCGCCCAACATGCCCAACTGCAGCAACAGCTCCCAAAGCGAAGGAGCCAGGACCCAAAGAGCTAGCTGGCCTGAAGGGCCCCCAGGGGGTCCCCAAGCAGCCCCTCTCCATTTGGGTCTGGGGGCTTTCGTTTGGCGGGGAACCTGGAAGATTCATGCAAGGTTGCAGTTCGCGGCCCGAGAAGCACTCTCCGCCCAACATGCCCAACTGCAGCAACAGCTCCCAAAGCGAAGGAGCCAGGACCCAAAGACCTAGCTGGCCTGAAGGGCCCCCAGGGGGGCCCCAAGCAGCCCCTCTCCATTTGGGTCTGGGGGCTTTCTTTAGGCTGAGAACCTGGGAGATACCAGCAAGGTTGCAGTTCGCGGCCCGAGAAGCACTCTCCGGCCAACATGCCCAACTGCAGCAACAGCTCCCAAACCAAAGGAGCCAGGACCCAAAGAGCTAGCTGGCCTGAAGGGCCCCCAGGGGGCCCCCAAGCAGCCCCTCTCAATTTGGGTCTGGGGGCTTTCGTTTGGCATGTATACCTGAGAGGTACCTGCAAGGTTACAGTTCACGGCCCGAGAAGCACTCTCCGGCCAACATGCCCAACTGCAGCAACAGCTCCCAAACCGAAGGAGCCAGGACACAAAGACCTAGCTGGCCTGAAGGGCCCCCAGGGGGCCCCCAAGCAGCCCCTCTCAATTTGGGTCTGGGGGCTTTCGTTGGGCCGGGAACCTGGGAGAATCCTGCAAGGTTGCAGTTCGCGGCCCGAGAAGCACTCTCCGGCCAACATGCCCAACTGCAGCAACAGCTCCCAAACCGAAGGAGCCAGGACCCAAAGACCTAGCTGGCCTGAAGGGCCCCCAGGGGGCCCCCAGGGAGCTCCTCTCCATTTGGGTCTGGGGGCTTTAGTTGGGCCGGGAACCTGGGTGGTACCTGCAAGGTTGCAGTTCGCGGCCGGAGAAGCACTCTCTGGCCAGCATGCCCAACTGCAGCAACAGCTCCCAAAGCGAAGGAGCCAGGACCCAAAGACCTAGCTGGCCTGAAGGGCCCCCAGGGGGCCCCCAAGCAGCCCCTCTCCATTTGGGTCTGGGGGCTTTTGTTGGGCCGGGAACCTGGGAGATTCCTGCAAGGTTGCAGTTCGCGGCCCGAGAAGCAGTCTCCGGCCAACATGCCCAACTGCAGCAACAGCTCCCAAACCGAAGGAGCCAGGACACAAAGACCTAGCTGGCCTGAAGGGCCCCCAGGGGGCCACCAAGCAGCCCCTCTCAATTTGGGTCTGGGGGCTTTCGTTGGGCATGTATACCTGAGAGGTACCTGCAAGGTTACAGTTCGCGGCCCGAGAAGCACTCTCCGGCCAACATGCCCAACTGCAGCAACAGCTCCCAAAGCGAAGGAGCCAGGACCCAAAGACCTAGCTGGCCTGAAGTGCCCCCAGGGGGCCCCCAAGCAGCCCCTCTCAATTTGGGTCTGGGGGCTTTCGTTGGGCGGGGAACCTGGGAGATTCAAGCAAGGTTGCGGTTCGCGGCCCGAGAAGCACTCTCCGCCCAACATGCCCAACTGCAGCATCAGCTCCCAGAGCGAAGGAGCCAGGACCCAAAGACCTAGCTGGCCTGAAGGGCCCCCAGGGGGCCCCCAAGCAGCCCCTCTCAATTTGGGTCTGGGGGCTTTCGTTGGGCCGGGAACCTGGGAGATTCCTGCAAGGTTGCAGTTCGCGGCCCGAGAAGCACTCTCTGGCCAACATGCCCAACTGCAGCAACAGCTCCCAAAGCGAAGGAGCCAGGACCCAAAGACCTAGCTGGCCTGAAGGGCCCCCAGGGGGCCCCCAAGCAGCCCCTCTCCATTTGGGTCTGGGGGCTTTCGTTGGGCCGGGATCCTGGGAGAATCCTGCAAGGTTGCAGTTCGCGGCCCGAGAAGCACTCTCCGGCCAACATGCCCAACTGCAGCAACAGCTCCCAAACCGAAGGAGCCAGGACCTAAAGACCTAGCAGGCCTGAAGGGTCCCCAGGGGGCCCCCAAGCAGCCCCTCTCAATTTGGGTCTGGGGGCTTTCGTTGGGCCGGGAACCTGGGAGAATCCTGCAAGGTTGCAGTTCGCGGCCGGAGAAGCACTCTCCGGCCAACATGCCCAACTGCAGCAACAGCTCCCAAAGCGAAGGAGCCAGGACCCAAAGACCTAGCTGGCCTGAAGGGCCCCCAGGGGGCCACCAAGCAGCCCCTCTCAATTTGGGTCTGGGGGCTTTCGTTGGGCATGGATACCTGAGAGGTACCTGCAAGGTTACAGTTCGCGGCCCGAGAAGCACTCTCCGGCCAACATGCCCAACTGCAGCAACAGCTCCCAAACCGAAGGAGCCAGGACCCAAAGACCTAGCTGGCCTGAAGGGCCCTCAGGGGGGCCCCAAGCAGCCCCTCTCAATTTGGGTCTGGGGGCTTTCGTTGGGCCGGGAACCTGGGAGAATCCTGCAAGGTTGCAGTTCGCGGCCCGAGAAGCACTCTCCGGCCAACATGCCCAACTGCAGCAACAGCTCCCAAAGCGAAGGAGCCAGGACACAACGACCTAGCTGGCCTGAAGGGCCCCCAGGGGGCCCCCAAGCAGCCCCTCTCAATTTGGGTCTGGGGGCTTTCGTTGGGCCGGGAACCTGGGAGGTACCTGCAAGGTTGCAGTTCGCGGCCGGAGAAGCACTCTCCGGCCAGCATGCCCAACTGCAGCAACAGCTCCCAAAGCGAAGGAGCCAGGACCCAAAGACCTAGCTGGCCTGAAGGGCCCCCAGGGGGCCACCAAGCAGCCCCTCTCCATTTGGGTCTGGGGGCTTTTGTTGGGCCGGGAACCTGGGAGATTCCTGCAAGGTTGCAGTTCGAGGCCCGAGAAGCACTCTCCGGCCAACATGCCCAACTGCAGCAACAGCTCCCAAACCGAAGGAGCCAGGACACAAAGACCTAGCTGGCCTGAAGGGCCCCCAGGGGGCCCCCAAGCAGCCCCTCTCAATTTGGGTCTGGGGGCTTTCGTTGGGCATGTATACCTGAGAGGTACCTGCAAGGTTACAGTTCGCGGCCCGAGAAGCACTCTCCGGCCAACATGCCCAACTGCAGCAACAGCTCCCAAAGCGAAGGAGCCAGGACCCAAAGACCTAGCTGGCCTGAAGTGCCCCCAGGGGGTCCCCAAGCAGCCCCTCTCCATTTGGGTCTGGGGGCTTTCGTTGGGCGGGGAACCTGGAAGATTCATGCAAGGTTGCAGTTCGCGGCCCGAGAAGCACTCTCCGCCCAACATTTCCAACTGCAGCAACAGCTCCCAAAGCGAAGGAGCCAGGACCCAAAGACCTAGCTGGCCTGAAGGGCCCCCAGGGGGGCCCCAAGCAGCCCCTCTCAATTTGGGTCTGGGGGCTTTCGTTGGTCCGGGAACCTGGGAGATTCCTGCAAGGTTGCAGTTCGCGGCCCGAGAAGCACTCTCCGGCCAACATGCCCAACTGCAGCAACAGCTCCCAAAGCGAAGGAGCCAGGACCCAAAGACCTAGCTGGCCTGAAGGGCCCCCAGGGGGCCCCCAAGCAGCCCCTCTCCATTTGGGTCTGGGGGCTTTCTTTAGGCTGAGAACCTGGGAGATACCAGCAAGGTTGCAGTTCGCGGCCCGAGAAGCACTCTCCGGCCAACATGCCCTATATCCAGCAACAGCTCCCAAAGCGAAGGAGCCAGGACCCAAAGACCTAGCTGGCCTGAAGTGCCCCCAGGGGGTCCCCAAGCAGCCCCTCTCCATTTGGGTCTGGGGGCTTTCGTTGGGCATGTATACATGAGAGATACCTGCAAGTTACAGTTCGCGGCCCGAGAAGCACTCTCCGGCCAACATGCCCAACTGCAGCAACAGCTCCCAAACCGAAGGAGCCAGGACCCAAAGACCTAGCTGGCCTGAAGGGCCCCCATGGGGCCCCCAAGGAGCTCCTCTCCATTTGGGTCTGGGGGCTTTAGTTGGGCCGGGAACCTGGGTGGTACCTGCAAGGTTGCAGTTCGCGGCCGGAGAAGCACTCTCCGGCCAACATGCACAACTGCAGCAACAGCTCCCAAAGCGAAGGAGCCAGGACCCAAAGACCTAGCTGGCCTGAAGGGCCCCCAGGGGGCCCCCAAGCAGACCCTCTCCATTTGGGTCTGGGGGCTTTTGTTGGGCCGGGAACCTGGGAGATTCCTGCAAGGTTGCAGTTCGCGGCCCGAGAAGCACTCTCCGGCCAACATGCCCAACTGCAGCAACAGCTCCCAAACCGAAGGAGCCAGGACACAAAGACCTAGCTGGCCTGAAGGGCCCCCAGGGGGCCCCCAAGCAGCCCCTCTCCATTTGGGTCTGGGGGCTTTCTTTAGGCTGAGAACCTGGGAGATACCAGCAAGGTTGCAGTTCGCGGCCCGAGAAGCACTCTCCGGCCAACATGCCCTATATCCAGCAACAGCTCCCAAAGCGAAGGAGCCAGGACCCAAAGACCTAGCTGGCCTGAAGGGCCCCACAGAAGGCCACCAAGCAGCCCCTCTCCATTTGGGTCTGGGGGCTTTCGTTGGGCATGTATACCTGAGAGGTACCTGCAAGGTTGCAGTTCGCGGCCCGAGAAGCACTCTCCGGCCAACATGCCCAACTGCAGCAACAGCTCCCAAACCGAAGGAGCCAGGACCCAAAGACCTAGCTGGCCTGAAGGGCCCCCATGGGGCCCCCAAGGAGCTCCTCTCCATTTGGGTCTGGGGGCTTTAGTTGGGCCGGGAACCTGGGTGGTACCTGCAAGGTTGCAGTTCGCGGCCGGAGAAGCACTCTCTGGCCAGCATGCCCAACTGCAGCAACAGCTCCCAAAGCGAAGGAGCCAGGACCCAAAGACCTAGCTGGCCTGAAGGGCCCCCAGGGGGCCCCCAAGCAGCCCCTCTCCATTTGGGTCTGGGGGCTTTCGTTGGGCATGTATACCTGAGAGGTACCTGCAAGGTTACAGTTCGCGGCCCGAGAAGCACTCTCCGGCCAACATGCCCAACTGCAGCAACAGCTCCCAAAGCGAAGGAGCCAGGACCCAAAGACCTAGCTGGCCTGAAGGGCCCCCAGGGGGCCCCCAAGGAGCTCCTCTCCATTTGGGTCTGGGGGCTTTAGTTGGGCCGGGAACCTGGGTGGTACCTGCAAGGTTGCAGTTCGCGGCCGGAGAAGCACTCTCCGGCCAGCATGCCCAACTGCAGCAACAGCTCCCAAAGCGAAGGAGCCAGGACCCAAAGACCTAGCTGGCCTGAAGGGCCCCCAGGGGGCCACCAAGCAGCCCCTCTCCATTTGGGTCTGGGGGCTTTTGTTGGGCCGGGAACCTGGGAGATTCCTGCAAGGTTGCAGTTCGAGGCCCGAGAAGCACTCTCCGGCCAACATGCCCAACTGCAGCAACAGCTCCCAAACCGAAGGAGCCAGGACCCAAAGACCTAGCTGGCCTGAAGGGCCCCCAGGGGTCCCCCAAGCAGCCCCTCTCAATTTGGGTCTGGGGGCTTTCGTTGGGCATGTATACCTGAGAGGTACCTGCAAGGTTACAGTTCGCGGCCCGAGAAGCACTCTCCGGCCAACATGCCCAACTGCAGCAACAGCTCCCAAAGCGAAGGAGCCAGGACCCAAAGACCTAGCTGGCCTGAAGTGCCCCCAGGGGGTCCCCAAGCAGCCCCTCTCCATTTGGGTCTGGGGGCTTTCGTTGGGCGGGGAACCTGTAAGATTCATGCAAGGTTGCAGTTCGCGGCCCGAGAAGCACTCTCCGCCCAACATGTCCAACTGCAGCAACAGCTCCCAAAGCGAAGGAGCCAGGACCCAAAGACCTAGCTGGCCTGAAGGGCCCCCAGGGGGGCCCCAAGCAGCCCCTCTCAATTTGGGTCTGGGGGCTTTCGTTGGGCCGGGAACCTGGGAGATTCCTGCAAGGTTGCAGTTCGCGGCCCGAGAAGCACTCTCCGGCCAACATGCCCAACTGCAGCAACAGCTCCCAAACCGAAGGAGCCAGGACCCAAAGACCTAGCTGGCCTGAAGGGCCCCCAGGGGGCCCCCAAGCAGCCCCTCTCCATTTGGGTCTGGGGGCTTTCTTTAGGCTGAGATCCTGGGAGATACCAGCAAGGTTGCAGTTCGCGGCCCGAGAAGCACTCTCCGGCCAACATGCCCTATATCCAGCAACAGCTCCCAAAGCGAAGGAGCCAGGACCCAAAGACCTAGCTGGCCTGAAGTGCCCCCAGGGGGTCCCCAAGCAGCCCCTCTCCATTTGGGTCTGGGGGCTTTCGTTGGGCATGTATACCTGAGAGGTACCTGCAAGTTACAGTTCGCGGCCCGAGAAGCACTCTCCGGCCAACATGCCCAACTGCAGCAACAGCTCCCAAAGCGAAGGAGAGAGGACCCAAAGACCTAGCTGGCCTGAAGGGCCCCCAGGGGGCCCCCAAGCAGACCCTCTCCATTTGGGTCTGGGGGCTTTTGTTGGGCCGGGAACCTGGGAGATTCCTGCAAGGTTGCAGTTCGCGGCCCGAGAAGCACTCTCCGGCCAACATGCCCAACTGCAGCAA
The DNA here is from genome assembly GCF_964237585.1 of Gallinula chloropus. Classification (NCBI taxonomy): domain Eukaryota; kingdom Metazoa; phylum Chordata; class Aves; order Gruiformes; family Rallidae; genus Gallinula; species Gallinula chloropus. The sequence continues at coordinate 6,846,200 of NC_140110.1, read as the reverse complement.
CAGCTCCCAAACCGAAGGAGCCAGGACCCAAAGACCTAGCTGGCCTGAAGGGCCCCCAGGGGGGCCCCAAGGAGCTCCTCTCCATTTGGGTCTGGGGGCTTTAGTTGGGCCGGGAACCTGGGTGGTACCTGCAAGGTTGCAGTTCGCGGCCGGAGAAGCACTCTCCGGCCAGCATGCCCAACTGCAGCAACAGCTCCCAAAGCGAAGGAGCCAGGACCCAAAGAGCTATCTGGCCTGAAGGGCCCCCAGGGGGCCCCCAAGCAGCCCCTCTCAATTTGGGTCTGGGGGCTTTCGTTTGGCATGTATACCTGAGAGGTACCTGCAAGGTTACAGTTCACGGCCCGAGAAGCACTCTCCGGCCAACATGCCCAACTGCAGCAACAGCTCCCAAAACGAATGAGCCAGGACACAAAGACCTAGCTGGCCTGAAGGGCCCCCAGGGGGCCCCCAAGCAGCCCCTCTCAATTTGGGTCTGGGGGCTTTCGTTGGGCCGGGAACCTGGGAGATTCCTGCAAGGTTGCAGTTCGCGGCCCGAGAAGCACTCTCCGGCCAACATGCCCAACTGCAGCAACAGCTCCCAAACCGAAGGAGCCAGGACCCAAAGACCTAGCTGGCCTGAAGGGCCCCCAGGGGTCCCCCAAGCAGCCCCTCTCAATTTGGGTCTGGGGGCTTTCGTTGGGCATGGAACCTGGGAGATTCCTGCAAGGTTGCAGTTCGCGGCCCGAGAAGCACTCTCTGGCCAACATGCCCAACTGCAGCAACAGCTCCCAAAGCGAAGGAGCCAGGACCCAAAGACCTAGCTGGCCTGAAGGGCCCCCAGGGGGCCCCCAAGCAGCCCCTCTCAATTTGGGTCTGGGGGCTTTCGTTGGGCCGGGAACCTGGGAGAATCCTGCAAGGTTGCAGTTCGCGGCCGGAGAAGCACTCTCCGGCCAACATGCCCAACTGCAGCAACAGCTCCCAAAGCGAAGGAGCCAGGACCCAAAGACCTAGCTGGCCTGAAGGGCCCCCAGGGGGCCCCCAAGCAGCCCCTCTCCATTTGGGTCTGGGGGCTTTCGTTGGGCATGTATACCTGAGAGGTACCTGCAAGGTTACAGTTCGCGGCCCGAGAAGCACTCTCCGGCCAACATGCCCAACTGCAGCAACAGCTCCCAAAGCGAAGGAGCCAGGACCCAAAGACCTAGCTGGCCTGAAGTGCCCCCAGGGGGTCCCCAAGCAGCCCCTCTCAATTTGGGTCTGGGGGCTTTCGTTGGGCGGGGAACCTGGGAGATTCAAGCAAGGTTGCGGTTCGCGTCCCGAGAAGCACTCTCCGCCCAACATGCCCAACTGCAGCATCAGCTCCAGAGCGAAGGAGCCAGGACCCAAAGACCTAGCTGGCCTGAAGGGCCCCCAGGGGGCCCCCAAGCAGCCCCTCTCAATTTGGGTCTGGGGGCTTTCGTTGGGCCGGGAACCTGGGAGATTCCTGCAAGGTTGCAGTTCGCGGCCCGAGAAGCACTCTCTGGCCAACATGCCCAACTGCAGCAACAGCTCCCAAAGCGAAGGAGCCAGGACCCAAAGACCTAGCTGGCCTGAAGGGCCCCCAGGGGGCCCCCAAGCAGCCCCTCTCCATTTGGGTCTGGGGGCTTTCGTTGGGCCGGGATCCTGGGAGAATCCTGCAAGGTTGCAGTTCGCGGCCCGAGAAGCACTCTCCGGCCAACATGCCCAACTGCAGCAACAGCTCCCAAACCGAAGGAGCCAGGACCTAAAGACCTAGCAGGCCTGAAGGGTCCCCAGGGGGCCCCCAAGCAGCCCCTCTCAATTTGGGTCTGGGGGCTTTCGTTGGGCCGGGAACCTGGGAGAATCCTGCAAGGTTGCAGTTCGCGGCCGGAGAAGCACTCTCCGGCCAACATGCCCAACTGCAGCAACAGCTCCCAAAGCGAAGGAGCCAGGACCCAAAGACCTAGCTGGCCTGAAGGGCCCCCAGGGGGCCACCAAGCAGCCCCTCTCAATTTGGGTCTGGGGGCTTTCGTTGGGCATGGATACCTGAGAGATACCTGCAAGGTTACAGTTCGCGGCCCGAGAAGCACTCTCCGGCCAACATGCCCAACTGCAGCAACAGCTCCCAAACCGAAGGAGCCAGGACCCAAAGACCTAGCTGGCCTGAAGGGCCCTCAGGGGGGCCCCAAGCAGCCCCTCTCAATTTGGGTCTGGGGGCTTTCGTTGGGCCGGGAACCTGGGAGAATCCTGCAAGGTTGCAGTTCGCGGCCCGAGAAGCACTCTCCGGCCAACATGCCCAACTGCAGCAACAGCTCCCAAAGCGAAGGAGCCAGGACACAACGACCTAGCTGGCCTGAAGGGCCCCCAGGGGGCCCCCAAGCAGCCCCTCTCAATTTGGGTCTGGGGGCTTTCGTTGGGCCGGGAACCTTTGAGAATCCTGCAAGGTTGCAGTTCGCGGCCCGAGAAGCACTCTCCGGCCAACATGCCCAACTGCAGCAACAGCTCCCAAACCGAAGGAGCCAGGACCCAAAGACCTAGCTGGCCTGAAGGGCCCCCATGGGGCCCCCAAGGAGCTCCTATCCATTTGGGTCTGGGGGCTTTAGTTGGGCCGGGAACCTGGGTGGTACCTGCAAGGTTGCAGTTCGCGGCCGGAGAAGCACTCTCTGGCCAGCATGCCCAACTGCAGCAACAGCTCCCAAAGTGAAGGAGCCAGGACCCAAAGACCTAGCTGGCCTGAAGGGCCCCCAGGGGGCCACCAAGCAGCCCCTCTCCATTTGGGTCTGGGGGCTTTTGTTGGGCCGGGAACCTGGGAGATTCCTGCAAGGTTGCAGTTCGCGGCCCGAGAAGCACTCTCCGGCCAACATGCCCAACTGCAGCAACAGCTCCCAAACCGAAGGAGCCAGGACCCAAAGACCTAGCTGGCCTGAAGGGCCCCCAGGGGGCCCCCAAGCAGCCCCTCTCAATTTGGGTCTGGGGGCTTTCGTTGGGCATGTATACCTGAGAGGTACCTGCAAGGTTACAGTTCGCGGCCCGAGAAGCACTCTCCGGCCAACATGCCCAACTGCAGCAACAGCTCCCAAAGCGAAGGAGCCAGGACCCAAAGACCTAGCTGGCCTGAAGGGCCCCCAGGGGGCCCCCAAGGAGCTCCTCTCCATTTGGGTCTGGGGGCTTTAGTTGGGCCGGGAACCTGGGAGGTACCTGCAAGGTTGCAGTTCGCGGCCGGAGAAGCACTCTCCGGCCAGCATGCCCAACTGCAGCAACAGCTCCCAAACCGAAGGAGCCAGGACCCAAAGACCTAGCTGGCCTGAAGGGCCCCCAGGGGGCCACCAAGCAGCCCCTCTCCATTTGGGTCTGGGGGCTTTTGTTGGGCCGGGAACCTGGGAGATTCCTGCAAGGTTGCAGTTCGAGGCCCGAGAAGCACTCTCCGGCCAACATGCCCAACTGCAGCAACAGCTCCCAAACCGAAGGAGCCAGGACACAAAGACCTAGCTGGCCTGAAGGGCCCCCAGGGGTCCCCCAAGCAGCCCCTCTCAATTTGGGTCTGGGGGCTTTCGTTGGGCATGTATACCTGAGAGGTACCTGCAAGGTTACAGTTCGCGGCCCGAGAAGCACTCTCCGGCCAACATGCCCAACTGCAGCAACAGCTCCCAAAGCGAAGGAGCCAGGACCCAAAGACCTAGCTGGCCTGAAGTGCCCCCAGGGGGTCCCCAAGCAGCCCCTCTCCATTTGGGTCTGGGGGCTTTCGTTGGGCGGGGAACCTGGAAGATTCATGCAAGGTTGCAGTTCGCGGCCCGAGAAGCACTCTCCGCCCAACATGTCCAACTGCAGCAACAGCTCCCAAAGCGAAGGAGCCAGGACCCAAAGACCTAGCTGGCCTGAAGGGCCCCCAGGGGGGCCCCAAGCAGCCCCTCTCAATTTGGGTCTGGGGGCTTTCGTTGGGCCGGGAACCTGGGAGATTCCTGCAAGGTTGCAGTTCGCGGCCCGAGAAGCACTCTCCGGCCAACATGCCCAACTGCAGCAACAGCTCCCAAACCGAAGGAGCCAGGACCCAAAGACCTAGCTGGCCTGAAGGGCCCCCAGGGGGCCCCCAAGCAGCCCCTCTCCATTTGGGTCTGGGGGCTTTCTTTAGGCTGAGAACCTGGGAGATACCAGCAAGGTTGCAGTTCGCGGCCCGAGAAGCACTCTCCGGCCAACATGCCCTATATCCAGCAACAGCTCCCAAAGCGAAGGAGCCAGGACCCAAAGACCTAGCTGGCCTGAAGTGCCCCCAGGGGGTCCCCAAGCAGCCCCTCTCCATTTGGGTCTGGGGGCTTTCGTTGGGCATGTATACCTGAGAGGTACCTGCAAGTTACAGTTCGCGGCCCGAGAAGCACTCTCCGGCCAACATGCCCAACTGCAGCAACAGCTCCCAAACCGAAGGAGCCAGGACCCAAAGACCTAGCTGGCCTGAAGGGCCCCCATGGGGCCCCCAAGGAGCTCCTCTCCATTTGGGTCTGGGGGCTTTAGTTGGGCCGGGAACCTGGGTGGTACCTGCAAGGTTGCAGTTCGCGGCCGGAGAAGCACTCTCCGGCCAACATGCACAACTGCAGCAACAGCTCCCAAAGCGAAGGAGCCAGGACCCAAAGACCTAGCTGGCCTGAAGGGCCCCCAGGGGGCCCCCAAGCAGACCCTCTCCATTTGGGTCTGGGGGCTTTTGTTGGGCCGGGAACCTGGGAGATTCCTGCAAGGTTGCAGTTCGCGGCCCGAGAAGCACTCTCCGGCCAACATGCCCAACTGCAGCAACAGCTCCCAAACCGAAGGAGCCAGGACCCAAAGAGCTAGCTGGCCTGAAGGGCCCCCAGGGGGCCCCCAAGGAGCTCCTCTCCATTTGGGTCTGGGGGCTTTAGTTGGGCCGGGAACCTGGGTGGTACCTGCAAGGTTGCAGTTCGCGGCCGGAGAAGCACTCTCCGGCCAGCATGCCCAACTGCAGCAACAGCTCCCAAAGCGAAGGAGCCAGGACCCAAAGACCTAGCTGGCCTGAAGGGCCCCCAGGGGGCCACCAAGCAGCCCCTCTCCATTTGGGTCTGGGGGCTTTTGTTGTGCCGGGAACCTGGGAGATTCCTGCAAGGTTGCAGTTCGAAGGCCCGAGAAGCACTCTCCGGCCAACATGCCCAACTGCAGCAACAGCTCCCAAACCGAATGAGCCAGGACACAAAGACCTAGCTGGCCTGAAGGGCCCCCAGGGGGCCCCCAAGCAGCCCCTCTCCATTTGGGTCTGGGGGCTTTCTTTAGGCTGAGAACCTGGGAGATACCAGCAAGGTTGCAGTTCGCGGCCCGAGAAGCACTCTCCGGCCAACATGCCCTATATCCAGCAACAGCTCCCAAAGCGAAGGAGCCAGGACCCAAAGACCTAGCTGGCCTGAAGGGCCCCACAGAAGGCCACCAAGCAGCCCCTCTCCATTTGGGTCTGGGGGCTTTCGTTGGGCATGTATACCTGAGAGATACCTGCAAGGTTGCAGTTCGCGGCCCGAGAAGCACTCTCCGGCCAACATGCCCAACTGCAGCAACAGCTCCCAAACCGAAGGAGCCAGGACCCAAAGACCTAGCTGGCCTGAAGGGCCCCCATGGGGCCCCCAAGGAGCTCCTCTCCATTTGGGTCTGGGGGCTTTAGTTGGGCCGGGAACCTGGGTGGTACCTGCAAGGTTGCAGTTCGCGGCCGGAGAAGCACTCTCTGGCCAGCATGCCCAACTGCAGCAACAGCTCCCAAAGCGAAGGAGCCAGGACCCAAAGACCTAGCTGGCCTGAAGGGCCCCCAGGGGGCCCCCAAGCAGCCCCTCTCCATTTGGGTCTGGGGGCTTTCGTTGGGCATGTATACCTGAGAGGTACCTGCAAGGTTACAGTTCGCGGCCCGAGAAGCACTCTCCGGCCAACATGCCCAACTGCAGCAACAGCTCCCAAAGCGAAGGAGCCAGGACCCAAAGACCTAGCTGGCCTGAAGGGCCCCCAGGGGGCCCCCAAGGAGCTCCTCTCCATTTGGGTCTGGGGGCTTTAGTTGGGCCGGGAACCTGGGTGGTACCTGCAAGGTTGCAGTTCGCGGCCGGAGAAGCACTCTCCGGCCAGCATGCCCAACTGCAGCAACAGCTCCCAAAGCGAAGGAGCCAGGACCCAAAGACCTAGCTGGCCTGAAGGGCCCCCAGGGGGCCCCCAAGCAGCCCCTCTCCATTTGGGTCTGGGGGCTTTTGTTGGGCCGGGAACCTGGGAGATTCCTGCAAGGTTGCAGTTCGAGGCCCGAGAAGCACTCTCCGGCCAACATGCCCAACTGCAGCAACAGCTCCCAAAGCGAAGGAGCCAGGACCCAAAGACCTAGCTGGCCTGAAGGGCCCCCAGGGGTCCCCCAAGCAGCCCCTCTCAATTTGGGTCTGGGGGCTTTCGTTGGGCATGTATACCTGAGAGGTACCTGCAAGGTTACAGTTCGCGGCCCGAGAAGCACTCTCCGGCCAACATGCCCAACTGCAGCAACAGCTCCCAAAGCGAAGGAGCCAGGACCCAAAGACCTAGCTGGCCTGAAGTGCCCCCAGGGGGTCCCCAAGCAGCCCCTCTCCATTTGGGTCTGGGGGCTTTCGTTGGGCGGGGAACCTGGAAGATTCATGCAAGGTTGCAGTTCGCGGCCCGAGAAGCACTCTCCGCCCAACATGTCCAACTGCAGCAACAGCTCCCAAAGCGAAGGAGCCAGGACCCAAAGACCTAGCTGGCCTGAAGGGCCCCCAGGGGGGCCCCAAGCAGCCCCTCTCAATTTGGGTCTGGGGGCTTTCGTTGGTCCGGGAACCTGGGAGATTCCTGCAAGGTTGCAGTTCGCGGCCCGAGAAGCACTCTCCGGCCAACATGCCCAACTGCAGCAACAGCTCCCAAACCGAAGGAGCCAGGACCCAAAGACCTAGCTGGCCTGAAGGGCCCCCAGGGGGCCCCCAAGCAGCCCCTCTCCATTTGGGTCTGGGGGCTTTCTTTAGGCTGAGAACCTGGGAGATACCAGCAAGGTTGCAGTTCGCGGCCCGAGAAGCACTCTCCGGCCAACATGCCCTATATCCAGCAACAGCTCCCAAAGCGAAGGAGCCAGGACCCAAAGACCTAGCTGGCCTGAAGTGCCCCCAGGGGGTCCCCAAGCAGCCCCTCTCCATTTGGGTCTGGGGGCTTTCGTTGGGCATGTATACCTGAGAGGTACCTGCAAGTTACAGTTCGCGGCCCGAGAAGCACTCTCCGGCCAACATGCCCAACTGCAGCAACAGCTCCCAAACCGAAGGAGCCAGGACCCAAAGACCTAGCTGGCCTGAAGGGCCCCCATGGGGCCCCCAAGGAGCTCCTCTCCATTTGGGTCTGGGGGCTTTAGTTGGGCCGGGAACCTGGGAGATTCCTGCAAGGTTGCAGTTCGCGGCCCGAGAAGCACTCTCCGGCCAACATGCCCAACTGCAGCAACAGCTCCCAAACCGAAGGAGCCAGGACCCAAAGACCTAGCTGGCCTGAAGGGCCCCCAGGGGGCCCCCAAGGAGCTCCTCTCCATTTGGGTCTGGGGGCTTTAGTTGGGCCGGGAACCTGGGTGGTACCTGCAAGGTTGCAGTTCGCGGCCGGAGAAGCACTCTCCGGCCAGCATGCCCAACTGCAGCAACAGCTCCCAAAGCGAAGGAGCCAGGACCCAAAGACCTAGCTGGCCTGAAGGGCCCCCAGGGGGCCCCCAAGCAGCCCCTCTCCATTTGGGTCTGGGGGCTTTTGTTGGGCCGGGAACCTGGGAGATTCCTGCAAGGTTGCAGTTCTAGGCCCGAGAAGCACTCTCCGGCCAACATGCCCAACTGCAGCAACAGCTCCCAAACCGAAGGAGCCAGGACACAAAGACCTAGCTGGCCTGAAGGGCCCCCAGGGGGCCCCCAAGCAGCCCCTCTCCATTTGGGTCTGGGGGCTTTCTTTAGGCTGAGAACCTGGGAGATACCAGCAAGGTTGCAGTTCGCGGCCCGAGAAGCACTCTCCGGCCAACATGCCCTATATCCAGCAACAGCTCCCAAAGCGAAGGAGCCAGGACCCAAAGACCTAGCTGGCCTGAAGCGCCCCACAGAAGGCCACCAAGCAGCCCCTCTCCATTTGGGTCTGGGGGCTTTCGTTGGGCATGTATACCTGAGAGGTAGCTGCAAGGTTGCAGTTCGCGGCCCGAGAAGCACTCTCCGGCCAACATGCCCAACTGCAGCAACAGCTCCCAAACCGAAGGAGCCAGGACCCAAAGACCTAGCTGGCCTGAAGGGCCCCCAGGGGGACCCCAAGGAGCTCCTCTCCATTTGGATCTGGGGGCTTTAGTTGGGCCGGGAACCTGGGTGGTACCTGCAAGGTTGCAGTTCGCGGCCGGAGAAGCACTCTCTGGCCAACATGCCCAACTGCAGCAACAGCTCCCAAAGCGAAGGAGCCAGGACACAACGACCTAGCTGGCCTGAAGGGCCCCCAGGGGGCCCCCAAGCAGCCCCTCTCAATTTGGGTCTGGGGGCTTTCGTTGGGCCGGGAACCTGGGAGAATCCTGCAAGGTTGCAGTTCGCGGCCCGAGAAGCACTCTCCGGCCAACATGCCCAACTGCAGCAACAGCTCCCAAACCGAAGGAGCCAGGACCCAAAGACCTAGCTGGCCTGAAGGGCCCCCATGGGGCCCCCAAGGAGCTCCTATCCATTTGGGTCTGGGGGCTTTAGTTGGGCCGGGAACCTGGGTGGTACCTGCAAGGTTGCAGTTCGCGGCCGGAGAAGCACTCTCTGGCCAGCATGCCCAACTGCAGCAACAGCTCCCAAAGTGAAGGAGCCAGGACCCAAAGACCTAGCTGGCCTGAAGGGCCCCCAGGGGGCCACCAAGCAGCCCCTCTCCATTTGGGTCTGGGGGCTTTTGTTGGGCCGGGAACCTGGGAGATTCCTGCAAGGTTGCAGTTCGCGGCCCGAGAAGCACTCTCCGGCCAACATGCCCAACTGCAGCAACAGCTCCCAAACCGAAGGAGCCAGGACCCAAAGACCTAGCTGGCCTGAAGGGCCCCCAGGGGGCCCCCAAGCAGCCCCTCTCAATTTGGGTCTGGGGGCTTTCGTTGGGCATGTATACCTGAGAGGTACCTGCAAGGTTACAGTTCGCGGCCCGAGAAGCACTCTCCGGCCAACATGCCCAACTGCAGCAACAGCTCCCAAAGCGAAGGAGCCAGGACCCAAAGACCTAGCTGGCCTGAAGGGCCCCCAGGGGGCCCCCAAGGAGCTCCTCTCCATTTGGGTCTGGGGGCTTTAGTTGGGCCGGGAACCTGGGTGGTACCTGCAAGGTTGCAGTTCGCGGCCGGAGAAGCATTCTCCGGCCAACATGCACAACTGCAGCAACAGCTCCCAAAGCGAAGGAGAGAGGACCCAAAGACCTAGCTGGCCTGAAGGGCCCCCAGGGGGCCCCCAAGCAGACCCTCTCCATTTGGGTCTGGGGGCTTTTGTTGGGCCGGGAACCTGGGAGATTCCTGCAAGGTTGCAGTTCGCGGCCCGAGAAGCACTCTCCGGCCAACATGCCCAACTGCAGCAACAGCTCCCAAACCGAAGGAGCCAGGACCCAAAGACCTAGCTGGCCTGAAGGGCCCCCAGGGGGCCCCCAAGGAGCTCCTCTCCATTTGGGTCTGGGGGCTTTAGTTGGGCCGGGAACCTGGGTGGTACCTGCAAGGTTGCAGTTCGCGGCCGGAGAAGCACTCTCCGGCCAGCATGCCCAACTGCAACAACAGCTCCCAAAGCGAAGGAGCCAGGACCCAAAGACCTAGCTGGCCTGAAGGGCCCCCAGGGGGCCCCCAAGCAGCCCCTCTCCATTTGGGTCTGGGGGCTTTTGTTGGGCCGGGAACCTGGGAGATTCCTGCAAGGTTGCAGTTCTAGGCCCGAGAAGCACTCTCCGGCCAACATGCCCAACTGCAGCAACAGCTCCCAAACCGAAGGAGCCAGGACACAAAGACCTAGCTGGCCTGAAGGGCCCCCAGGGGGCCCCCAAGCAGCCCCTCTCCATTTGGGTCTGGGGGCTTTCTTTAGGCTGAGAACCTGGGAGATACCAGCAAGGTTGCAGTTCGCGGCCCGAGAAGCACTCTCCGGCCAACATGCCCTATATCCAGCAACAGCTCCCAAAGCGAAGGAGCCAGGACCCAAAGACCTAGCTGGCCTGAAGCGCCCCACAGAAGGCCACCAAGCAGCCCCTCTCCATTTGGGTCTGGGGGCTTTCGTTGGGCATGTATACCTGAGAGGTAGCTGCAAGGTTGCAGTTCGCGGCCCGAGAAGCACTCTCCGGCCAACATGCCCAACTGCAGCAACAGCTCCCAAACCGAAGGAGCCAGGACCCAAAGACCTAGCTGGCCTGAAGGGCCCCCAGGGGGACCCCAAGGAGCTCCTCTCCATTTGGATCTGGGGGCTTTAGTTGGGCCGGGAACCTGGGTGGTACCTGCAAGGTTGCAGTTCGCGGCCGGAGAAGCACTCTCTGGCCAACATGCCCAACTGCAGCAACAGCTCCCAAAGCGAAGGAGCCAGGACACAACGACCTAGCTGGCCTGAAGGGCCCCCAGGGGGCCCCCAAGCAGCCCCTCTCAATTTGGGTCTGGGGGCTTTCGTTGGGCCGGGAACCTGGGAGAATCCTGCAAGGTTGCAGTTCGCGGCCCGAGAAGCACTCTCCGGCCAACATGCCCAACTGCAGCAACAGCTCCCAAACCGAAGGAGCCAGGACCCAAAGACCTAGCTGGCCTGAAGGGCCCCCAGGGGGCCCCCAAGCAGCCCCTCTCCATTTGGGTCTGGGGGCTTTCTTTAGGCTGAGAACCTGGGAGATACCAGCAAGGTTGCAGTTCGCGGCCCGAGAAGCACTCTCCGGCCAACATGCCCTATATCCAGCAACAGCTCCCAAAGCGAAGGAGCCAGGACCCAAAGACCTAGCTGGCCTGAAGTGCCCCCAGGGGGTCCCCAAGCAGCCCCTCTCCATTTGGGTCTGGGGGCTTTCGTTGGGCATGTATACCTGAGAGGTACCTGCAAGTTACAGTTCGCGGCCCGAGAAGCACTCTCCGGCCAACATGCCCAACTGCAGCAACAGCTCCCAAACCGAAGGAGCCAGGACCCAAAGACCTAGCTGGCCTGAAGGGCCCCCATGGGGCCCCCAAGGAGCTCCTCTCCATTTGGGTCTGGGGGCTTTAGTTGGGCCGGGAACCTGGGTGGTACCTGCAAGGTTGCAGTTCGCGGCCGGAGAAGCACTCTCCGGCCAACATGCACAACTGCAGCAACAGCTCCCAAAGCGAAGGAGAGAGGACCCAAAGACCTAGCTGGCCTGAAGGGCCCCCAGGGGGCCCCCAAGCAGACCCTCTCCATTTGGGTCTGGGGGCTTTTGTTGGGCCGGGAACCTGGGAGATTCCTGCAAGGTTGCAGTTCGCGGCCCGAGAAGCACTCTCCGGCCAACATGCCCAACTGCAGCAACAGCTCCCAAACCGAAGGAGCCAGGACCCAAAGACCTAGCTGGCCTGAAGGGCCCCCAGGGGGCCCCCAAGGAGCTCCTCTCCATTTGGGTCTGGGGGCTTTAGTTGGGCCGGGAACCTGGGTGGTACCTGCAAGGTTGCAGTTCGCGGCCGGAGAAGCACTCTCCGGCCAGCATGCCCAACTGCAGCAACAGCTCCCAAAGCGAAGGAGCCAGGACCCAAAGACCTAGCTGGCCTGAAGGGCCCCCAGGGGGCCCCCAAGCAGCCCCTCTCCATTTGGGTCTGGGGGCTTTTGTTGGCCGGGAACCTGGGAGATTCCTGCAAGGTTGCAGTTCTAGGCCCGAGAAGCACTCTCCGGCCAACATGCCCAACTGCAGCAACAGCTCCCAAACCGAAGGAGCCAGGACACAAAGACCTAGCTGGCCTGAAGGGCCCCCAGGGGGCCCCCAAGCAGCCCCTCTCCATTTGGGTCTGGGGGCTTTCTTTAGGCTGAGAACCTGGGAGATACCAGCAAGGTTGCAGTTCGCGGCCCGAGAAGCACTCTCCGGCCAACATGCCTTATATCCAGCAACAGCTCCCAAAGCGAAGGAGCCAGGACCCAAAGACCTAGCTGGCCTGAAGCGCCCCACAGAAGGCCACCAAGCAGCCCCTCTCCATTTGGGTCTGGGGGCTTTCGTTGGGCATGTATACCTGAGAGGTAGCTGCAAGGTTGCAGTTCGCGGCCCGAGAAGCACTCTCCGGCCAACATGCCCAACTGCAGCAACAGCTCCCAAACCGAAGGAGCCAGGACCCAAAGACCTAGCTGGCCTGAAGGGCCCCCAGGGGGACCCCAAGGAGCTCCTCTCCATTTGGGTCTGGGGGCTTTAGTTGGGCCGGGAACCTGGGTGGTACCTGCAAGGTTGCAGTTCGCGGCCGGAGAAGCACTCTCTGGCCAGCATGCCCAACTGCAGCAACAGCTCCCAAAGCGAAGGAGCCAGGACCCAAAGACCTAGCTGGCCTGAAGGGCCCCCAGGGGGCCCCCAAGCAGCCCCTCTCCATTTGGGTCTGGGGGCTTTTGTTGGGCCGGGAACCTGGGAGAATCCTGCAAGGTTGCAGTTCGCGGCCCGAGAAGCACTCTCCGGCCAACATGCACAACTGCAGCAACAGCTCCCAAACCGAATGAGCCAGGACACAAAGACCTAGCTGTCCTGAAGGGCCCCCAGGGGGCCCCCAAGCAGCCCCTCTCCATTTGGGTCTGGGGGCTTTCGTTGGGCCGGGAACTTGGGAGGTACCTGCAAGTTTGCAGTTCGCGGGCCGGAGAAGCACTCTCCGGCCAACATGCCCAACTGCAGCAACAGCTCCCAAAGCGAAGGAGCCAGGACCCAAAGACCTAGCTGGCCTGAAGGGCCCCCAGGGGGCCACCAAGCAGCCCCTCTCCATTTGGGTCTGGGGGCTTTCGTTGGGCATGGATACCTGAGAGGTACCTGCAAGGTTACAGTTCGCGGCCCGAGAAGCACTCTCCGGCCAACATGCTCAACTGCAGCAACAGCTCCCAAACCGAAGGAGCCAGGACCCAAAGACCTAGCTGGCCTGAAGGGCCCCCAGGGGGCCCCCAAGCAGCCCCTCTACATTTGGGTCTGGGGGCTTTCGTTGGGCCGGGAACCTGGGACATTCCTGCAAGGTTGCAGTTCGCGGCCCGAGAAGCACTCTCCGGCCAACATGCCCAACTGCAGCAACAGCTCCCAAAGCGAAGGAGCCAGGACCCAAAGACCTAGCTGGCCTGAAGGGCCCCCAGGGGGCCCCCAAGCAGCCCCTCTCAATTTGGGTCTGGGGGCTTTCGTTGGGCCGGGAACCTGGGAGATTCCTGCAAGGTTGCAGTTCGAGGCCCGAGAAGCACTCTCCGGCCAACATGCCCAACTGCAGCAACAGCTCCCAAACCGAAGGAGCCAGGACCCAAAGACCTAGCTGGCCTGAAGGGCCCCCAGGGGGCCCCCAAGCAGCCCCTCTCAATTTGGGTCTGGGGGCTTTCGTTGGGCATGGAACCTGGGAGATTCCTGCAAGGTTGCAGTTCGCGGCCCGAGAAGCACTCTCCGGCCAACATGCCCAAGTGCAGCAACAGCTCCCAAAGCGAAGGAGCCAGGACCCAAAGACCTAGCTGGCCTGAAGGGCCCCCAGGGGGCCCCCAAGCAGCCCCTCTCCATTTGGGTCTGGGGGCTTTCGTCGGGCCGGGAACCTGGGAGAATCCTGCAAGGTTGCAGTTCGCGGCCGGAGAAGCACTCTCTGGCCAGCATGCCCAACTGCAGCAACAGCTCCCAAAGCGAAGGAGCCAGGACCCAAAGACCTAGCTGGCCTGAAGGGCCCCCAGGGGGCCCCCAAGCAGCCCCTCTCCATTTGGGTCTGGGGGCTTTTGTTGGGCCGGGAACCTGGGAGATTCCTGCAAGGTTGCAGTTCGCGGCCCGAGAAGCACTCTCCGGCCAACATGCCCAACTGCAGCAACAGCTCCCAAACCGAAGGAGCCAGGACACAAAGACCTAGCTGGCCTGAAGTGCCCCCAGGGGTCCCCCAAGCAGCCCCTCTCAATTTGGGTCTGGGGGCTTTCGTTGGGCATGTATACCTGAGAGGTACCTGCAAGGTTACAGTTCGCGGCCCGAGAAGCACTCTCCGGCCAACATGCCCAACTGCAGCAACAGCTCCCAAACCGAAGGAGCCAGGACCCAAAGACCTAGCTGGCCTGAAGGGCCCCCAGGGGGCCCCCAAGCAGCCCCTCTCCATTTGGGTCTGGGGGCTTTTGTTGGGCCGGGAACCTGGGAGATTCCTGCAATGTTGCAGTTCGCGGCCCGAGAAGCACTCTCCGGCCAACATGCCCAACTGCAGCAACAGCTCCCAAACCGAAGGAGCCAGGACCCAAAGACCTAGCTGGCCTGAAGGGCCCCCAGGGGGCCCCCAAGCAGCCCCTCTCCATTTGGGTCTGGGGGCTTTCGTTGGGCATGTATACCTGAGAGGTACCTGCAAGGTTACAGTTCGCGGCCCGAGAAGCACTCTCCGGCCAACATGCCCAACTGCAGCAACAGCTCCCAAACCGAAGGAGCCAGGACCCAAAGACCTAGCTGGCCTGAAGGGCCCCCAGGGGGCCCCCAAGCAGCCCCTCTCCATTTGGGTCTGGGGGCTTTTGTTGGGCCGGGAACCTGGGAGATTCCTGCAAGGTTGCAGTTCGCGGCCCGAGAAGCACTCTCCGGCCAACATGCCCAACTGCAGCAACAGCTCCCAAACCGAATGAGCCAGGACACAAAGACCTAGCTGTCCTGAAGGGCCCCCAGGGGGCCCCCAAGCAGCCCCTCTCCATTTGGGTCTGGGGGCTTTCGTTGGGCCAGGAACTTGGGAGGTACTTGCAAGGTTGCAGTTCGCGGCCGGAGAAGCACTCTCCGGCCAACATGCCCAACTGCAGCAACAGCTCCCAAAGCGAAGGAGCCAGGACCCAAAGACCTAGCTGGCCTGAAGGGCCCCCAGGGGGCCACCAAGCAGCCCCTCTCAATTTGGGTCTGGGGGCTTTCGTTGGGCATGGATACCTGAGAGGTACCTGCAAGGTTGCAGTTCGCGGCCCGAGAAGCACTCTCCGGCCAACATGCTCAACTGCAGCAACAGCTCCCAAAGCGAAGGAGCCAGGACCCAAAGACCTAGCTGGCCTGAAGGGCCCCCAGGGGGCCCCCAAGCAGCCCCTCTCAATTTGGGTCTGGGGGCTTTCGTTGATCATGGAACCTGGGAGATTCCTGCAAGGTTGCAGTTCGCGGCCCGAGAAGCACTCTCCGGCCAACATGCCCAACTGCAGCAACAGCTCCCAAAGCGAAGGAGCCAGGACCCAAAGACCTAGCTGGCCTGAAGGGCCCCCAGGGGGCCCCCAAGCAGCCCCTCTCAATTTGGGTCTGGGGGCTTTCGTTGGGCCGGGAACCTGGGAGATTCCTGCAAGGTTGCAGTTCGCGGCCGGAGAAGCACTCTCCGGCCAACATGCCCAACTGCAGCAACAGCTCCCAAACCGAAGGAGCCAGGACCCAAAGACCTAGCTGGCCTGAAGGGCCCCCAGGGGGCCCCCAAGCAGCCCCTCTCCATTTGGGTCTGGGGGCTTTCGTTGGGCCGGGAACCTGGGAGAATCCTGCAAGGTTGCAGTTCGCGGCCCGAGAAGCACTCTCCGGCCAACATGCCCAACTGCAGCAACAGCTCCCAAACCGAATGAGTCAGGACACAAAGACCTAGCTGTTCTGAAGGGCCCCCAGGGGGCCCCCAAGCAGCCCCTCTCCATTTGGGTCTGGGGGCTTTCGTTGGGCCGGGAACCTGGGAGGTACCTGCAAGTTTGCAGTTCGCGGCCGGAGAAGCACTCTCCGGCCAACATGCCCAACTGCAGCAACAGCTCCCAAACCGAAGGAGCCAGGACCCAAAGACCTAGCTGGCCTGAAGGGCCCCCAGGGGGCCCCCAAGCAGCCCCTCTCAATTTGGGTCTGGGGGCTTTCGTTGGGCATGGATACCTGAGAGGTACCTGCAAGGTTACAGTTCGCGGCCCGAGAAGCACTCTCCGGCCAACATGCCCAACTGCAGCAACAGCTCCCAAACCGAAGGAGCCAGGACCCAAAGACCTAGCTGGCCTGAAGGGCCCCCAGGGGGTCCCCAAGCAGCCCCTCTCCATTTGGGTCTGGGGGCTTTTGTTGGGCCGGGAACCTGGGAGAATCCTGCAAGGTTGCAGTTCGCGGTCCGAGAAGCACTCTCCGGGCAACATGCCCAACTGCAGCAACAGCTCCCAAAGCGAAGGAGCCAGGACCCAAAAACCTAGCTGGCCTGAAGGGCCCCCAGGGGGCCACCAAGCAGCCCCTCTCAATTTGGGTTTGGGGGCTTTCGTTTGGCCGGTAACCTGGGAGAATCCTGCAAGGTTGCAGTTCGCGGCCGGAGAAGCACTCTACGGCCAACATGCCCAACTGCAGCAACAGCTCCCAAAGCGAAGGAGCCAGGACCCAAAGACCTAGCTGGCCTGAAGGGCCCCCAGGGGGCCCCCAAGGAGCTCCTCTCCATTTGGGTCTGGGGGCTTTTGTTGGGCCGGGAACCTGGGTGGTACCTGCAAGGTTGCAGTTCGCGGCCGGAGAAGCACTCTCCGGCCAGCATGCCCAACTGCAGCAACAGCTCCCAAAGCGAAGGAGCCAGGACCCAAAGACCTAGCTGGCCTGAAGGGCCCCCAGGGGGCCCCCAAGCAGCCCCTCTCCACTTGGGTCTGGGGGCTTTCTTTAGGCTGAGAACCTGGGAGATACCAGCAAGGTTGCAGTTCGCGGCCCGAGAAGCACTCTCCGGCCAACATGCCCAACTGCAGCAACAGCTCCCAAACCGAAGGAGCCAGAACCCAAAGACCTAGCTGGCCTGAAGGGCCCCCAGGGGGCCCCCAAGGAGCTCCTCTCCATTTGGGTCTGGGGGCTTTAGTTGCGCCGGGAACCTGGGTGGCACCTGCAAGGTTGCAGTTCGCGGCCGGAGAAGCACTCTCCGGCCAGCATGCCCAACTGCAGCAACAGCTCCCAAAGCGAAGGAGCCAGGACCCAAAGACCTAGCTGGCCTGAAGGGCCCCCAGGGGGCCCCCAAGCAGCCCCTCTCCATTTGGGTCTGGGGGCTTTCGTTGGGCGGGGAACCTGGAAGATTCATGCAAGGTTGCAGTTCGCGGCCCGAGAAGCACTCTCCGCCCTACATGCCCAACTGCAGCAACAGCTCCCAAAGCGAAGGAGCCAGGACCCAAAGACCTAGCTGGCCTGAAGGGCCCCCAGGGGGCCCCCAAGCAGCCCCTCTCAATTTGGGTCTGGGGGCTTTCGTTGGGCCGGGAACCTGGGAGATTCCTGCAAGGTTGCAGTTCGCGGCCGGAGAAGCACTCTCCGGCCAACATGCCCAACTGCAGCAACAGCTCCCAAACCGAAGGAGCCAGGACCCAAAGACCTAGCTGGCCTGAAGGGCCCCCAGGGGGCCCCCAAGCAGCCCCTCTCCATTTGGGTCTGGGGGGCTTTATTTAGGCTGAGAACCTGGGAGAATCCTGCAAGGTTGCAGTTCGCGGCCCGAGAAGCACTCTCCGGCCAACATGCCCTATATCCAGCAACAGCTCCCAAAGCGAAGGAGCCAGGACCCAAAGACCTAGCTGGCCTGAAGGGCCCCCAGGGGTCCCCCAAGCAGCCCCTCTCAATTTGGGTCTGGGGGCTTTCGTTGGGCCGGGAACCTGGGAGAATCCTGCAAGGTTGCAGTTCGCGGCCCGAGAAGCACTCTCCGGCCAACATGCCCAACTGCAGCAACAGCTCCCAAACCGAAGGAGCCAGGACACAAAGACCTAGCTGGCCTGAAGGGCCCCCAGGGGGCCCCCAAGCAGCCCCTCTCAATTTGGGTCTGGGGGCTTTCGTTGGGCCGGGAACCTGGGAGGTACCTTCAAGTTTGCAGTTCGCGGCCGGAGAAGCACTCTCCGGCCAACATGCCCAACTGCAGCAACAGCTCCCAAAGCGAAGGAGCCAGGACCCAAAGACCTAGCTGGCCTGAAGGGCCCCCAGGGGGCCCCCAAGCAGCCCATCTCAATTTGGGTCTGGGGGCTTTCGTTGGGCATGGATACCTGAGAGGTACCTGCAAGGTTACAGTTCGCGGCCCGAGAAGCACTCTCCGGCCAACATGCCCAACTGCAGCAACAGCTCCCAAACCGAAGGAGCCAGGACCCAAAGACCTAGCTGGCCTGAAGGGCCCCCAGGCTGGCCCCCAAGCAGCCCCTCTCAATTTGGGTTTGGGGGCTTTCGTTGGGCCGGGAACCTGGGAGAATACTGCAAGGTTGCAGTTCGCGGCCCGAGAAGCACTCTCCGGCCAACATGCCCAACTGCAGCAACAGCTCCCAAAGCGAAGGAGCCAGGACCCAAAGACCTAGCTGGCCTGAAGGGCCCCCAGGGGGCCCCCAAGGAGCTCCTCTCCATTTGGGTCTGGGGGCTTTAGTTGGGCCGGGAACCTGGGTGGTACCTGCAAGGTTGCAGTTCGCGGCCGGAGAAGCTCTCTCCGGCCAGCATGCCCAACTGCAGCAACAGCTCCCAAAGCGAAGGAGCCAGGACCCAAAGACCTAGCTGGCCTGAAGGGCCCACAGGGGTCCCCAAAGAAGCCCCTCTCCATTTGGGTCTGGGGGCTTTTGTTGGGCCGGGAACCTGGGAGATTCCTGCAAGGTTGCAGTTCGCGGCCCGAGAAGCACTCTCCGGCCAACATGCCCAACTGCAGCAACAGCTCCCAAACCGAAGGAGCCAGGACCCAAAGAGCTAGCTGGCCTGAAGGGCCCCCAGGGGGCCCCCAAGCAGCCCCTCTCAATTTGGGTCTGGGGGCTTTCGTTGGGCATGTATACCTGAGAGGTACCTGCAAGGTTGCAGTTCGCGGCCGGAGAAGCACTCTCCGGCCAGCATGCCCAACTGCAGCAACAGCTCCCAAAGCGAAGGAGCCAGGACCCAAAGACCTAGCTGGCCTGAAGGGCCCCCAGGGGGCCCCCAAGCAGCCCCTCTCCATTTGGGTCTGGGGGCTTTCGTTGGGCGGGGAACCTGGAAGATTCCTGCAAGGTTGCAGTTCGCGGCCCGAGAAGCACTCTCCGCCCAACATGCCCAACTGCAGCAACAGCTCCCAAAGCGAAGGAGCCAGGACCCAAAGACCTAGCTGGCCTGAAGGGCCCCCAGGGGGCCCCCAAGCAGCCCCTCTCAATTTGGGTCTGGGGGCTTTCGTTGGGCCGGGAACCTGGGAGATTCCTGCAAGGTTGCAGTTCGCGGCCGGAGAAGCACTCTCCGGCCAACATGCCCAACTGCAGCAACAGCTCCCAAAGCGAAGGAGCCAGGACCCAAAGACCTAGCTGGCCTGAAGGGCCCCCAGGGGGCCCCCAAGCAGCCCCTCTCCATTTGGGTCTGGGGGGCTTTATTTAGGCTGAGAACCTGGGAGAATCCTGCAAGGTTGCAGTTCGCGGCCCGAGAAGCACTCTCCGGCCAACATGCCCTATATCCAGCAACAGCTCCCAAAGCGAAGGAGCCAGGACCCAAAGACCTAGCTGGCCTGAAGGGCCCCGAGGGGTCCCCCAAGCAGCCCCTCTCAATTTGGGTCTGGGGGCTTTCGTTGGGCATGGATACCTGAGAGGTACTTGCAAGGTTGCAGTTCGCGGCCCGAGAAGCACTCTCCGGCCAACATGCCCAACTGCAGCAACAGCTCCCAAAGCGAAGGAGCCAGGACCCAAAGACCTAGCTGGCCTGAAGGGCCCCCAGGGGTCCCCCAAGCAGCCCCTCTCAATTTGGGTCTGGGGGCTTTCGTTGGGCCGGGAACCTGGGAGAATCCTGCAAGGTTGCAGTTCGCGGCCCGAGAAGCACTCTCCGGCCAACATGCCCAACTGCAGCAACAGCTCCCAAACCGAAGGAGCCAGGACCCAAAGACCTAGCTGGCCTGAAGGGCCCCCAGGGGGCCCCCAAGCAGCCCCTCTCAATTTGGGTCTGGGGGCTTTCGTTGGGCCGGGAACCTGGGTGGTACCTGCAAGTTTGCAGTTCGCGGCCGGAGAAGCACTCTCCGGCCAACATGCCCAACTGCAGCAACAGCTCCCAAAGCGAAGGAGCCAGGACCCAAAGACCTAGCTGGCCTGAAGGGCCCCCAGGGGGCCACCAAGCAGCCCATCTCAATTTGGGTCTGGGGGCTTTCGTTGGGCATGGATACCTGAGAGGTACCTGCAAGGTTACAGTTCGCGGCCCGAGAAGCACTCTCCGGCCAACATGCTCAACTGCAGCAACAGCTCCCAAACCGAAGTAGCCAGGACCCAAAGACCTAGCTGGCCTGAAGGGCCCCCAGGGGGCCCCCAAGCAGCCCCTCTCCATTTGGGTCTGGGGGCTTTCGTTGGGCCGGGAACCTGGGAGATTCCTGCAAGGTTGCAGTTCGCGGCCCGAGAAGCACTCTCCGGCCAACATGCCCAACTGCAGCAACAGCTCCCAAACCGAAGGAGCCAGGACCCAAAGACCTAGCTGGCCTGAAGGGCCCCCAGGGGGCCCCCAAGCAGCCCCTCTCAATTTGGGTCTGGGGGCTTTCGTTGAGCATGGAACCTGGGAGATTCCTGCAAGGTTGTAGTTCGCGGCCCGAGAAGCACTCTCCGGCCAACATGCCCAACTGCAGCAACAGCTCCCAAACCGAAGGAGCCAGGACCCAAAGACCTAGCTGGCCTGAAGGGCCCCCAGGCTGGCCCCCAAGCAGCCCCTCTCAATTTGGGTTTGGGGGCTTTCGTTGGGCCGGGAACCTGGGAGAATACTGCAAGGTTGCAGTTCGCGGCCCGAGAAGCACTCTCCGGCCAACATGCCCAACTGCAGCAACAGCTCCCAAAGCGAAGGAGCCAGGACCCAAAGACCTAGCTGGCCTGAAGGGCCCCCAGGGGGCCCCCAAGGAGCTCCTCTCCATTTGGGTCTGGGGGCTTTAGTTGCGCCGGGAACCTGGGTGGTACCTGCAAGGTTGCAGTTCGCGGCCGGAGAAGCACTCACGGCCAGCATGCCCAACTGCAGCAACAGCTCCCAAAGCGAAGGAGCCAGGACCCAAAGACCTAGCTGGCCTGAAGGGCCCACAGGGGTCCCCAAAGAAGCCCCTCTCCATTTGGGTCTGGGGGCTTTTGTTGGGCCGGGAACCTGGGAGATTCCTGCAAGGTTGCAGTTCGCGGCCCGAGAAGCACTCTCCGGCCAACATGCCCAACTGCAGCAACAGCTCCCAAACCGAAGGAGCCAGGACCCAAAGAGCTAGCTGGCCTGAAGGGCCCCCAGGGGGCCCCCAAGCAGCCCCTCTCAATTTGGGTCTGGGGGCTTTCGTTGGGCATGTATACCTGAGAGGTACCTGCAAGGTTACAGTTCGCGGCCCGAGAAGCACTCTCCGGCCAACATGCCCAACTGCAGCAACAGCTCCCAAAGCGAAGGAGCCAGGACCCAAAGACCTAGCTGGCCTGAAGTGCCCCCAGGGGGTCCCCAAGCAGCCCCTCTCAATTTGGGTCTGGCGGCTTTAGTTGGGCCGGGAACCTGGGAGAATCCTGCAAGGTTGCAGTTCGCGGCCCGAGAAGCACTCTCCGGCCAACATGCCCAACTGCAGCAACAGCTCCCAAACCGAAGGAGCCAGGACCCAAAGACCTAGCTGGCCTGAAGGGCCCCCAGGGGGCCCCCAAGCAGCCCCTCTCCATTTGGGTCTGGGGGCTTTCGTTGGGCCGGGAACCTGGGAGATTCCTGCAAGGTTGCAGTTCGCGGCCGGAGAAGCACTCTCCGGCCAACATGCCCAACTGCAGCAACAGCTCCCAAAGCGAAGGAGCCAGGACCCAAAGACCTAGCTGGCCTGAAGGGCCACCAGGGGGCCACCAAGCAGCCCCTCTCAATTTGGGTCTGGGGGCTTTCGTTGGGCATGGATACCTGAGAGGTACCTGCAAGGTTACAGTTCGCGGCCCGAGAAGCACTCTCCGGCCAACATGCCCAACTGCAGCAACAGCTCCCAAAGCGAAGGAGCCAGGACCCAAAGACCTAGCTGGCCTGAAGGGCCCCCAGGGGGCCACCAAGCAGCCCCTCTCAATTTGGGTCTGGGGGCTTTCGTTGGGCATGGATACCTGAGAGGTACCTGCAAGGTTACAGTTCGCGGCCCGAGAAGCACTCTCCGGCCAACATGCCCAACTGCAGCAACAGCTCCCAAACCGAAGGAGCCAGGACCCAAAGACCTAGCTGGCCTGAAGGGCCCCCAGGGGGGCCCCAAGCAGCCCCTCTCAATTTGGGTCTGGGGGCTTTCGTTGGGCCGGGAACCTGGGAGAATCCTGCAAGGTTGCAGTTCGCGGCCCGAGAAGCACTCTCCGCCCAACATGCCCAACTGCAGCAACAGCTCCCAAAGCGAAGGAGCCAGGACCCAAAGACCTAGCTGGCCTGAAGGGCCCCCAGGGGGCCCCCAAGCAGCCCCTCTCAATTTGGGTCTGGGGGCTTTCGTTGGGCCGGGAACCTGGGAGAATCCTGCAAGGTTGCAGTTCGCGGCCGGAGAAGCACTCTCCGGCCAACATGCCCAACTGCAGCAACAGCTCCCAAACCGAAGGAGCCAGGACCCAAAGACCTAGCTGGCCTGAAGGGCCCCCAGGGGGCCCCCAAGGAGCTCCTCTCCATTTGGGTCTGGGGGCTTTAGTTGGGCCGGGAACCTGGGTGGTACCTGCAAGGTTGCAGTTCGCGGCCGGAGAAGCACTCTCCGGCCAGCATGCCCAACTGCAGCAACAGCTCCCAAAGCGAAGGAGCCAGGACCCAAAGACCTAGCTGGCCTGAAGGGCCCCCAGGGGGCCCCCAAGCAGCCCCTCTCCATTTGGGTCTGGGGGCTTTTGTTGGGCCGGGAACCTGGGAGATTCCTGCAAGGTTGCAGTTCGCGGCCCGAGAAGCACTCTCCGGCCAACATGCCCAACTGCAGCAACAGCTCCCAAACCGAAGGAGCCAGGACACAAAGAGCTAGCTGGCCTGAAGGGCCCCCAGGGGTCCCCCAAGCAGCCCCTCTCAATTTGGGTCTGGGGGCTTTCGTTGGGCATGGATACCTGAGAGGTACCTGCAAGTTACAGTTCGCGGCCCGAGAAGCACTCTCCGGCCAACATGCTCAACTGCAGCAACAGCTCCCAAAGCGAAGGAGCCAGGACCCAAAGACCTAGCTGGCCTGAAGTGCCCCCAGGGGGTCCCCAAGCAGCCCCTCTCCATTTGGGTCTGGGGGCTTTCGTTGGGCGGGGAACCTGGAAGATTGAAGCAAGGTTGCAGTTCGCGGCCCGAGAAGCACTCTCCGGCCAACATGCCCAACTGCAGCAACAGCTCCCAAACCGAAGGAGCCAGGACCCAAAGACCTAGCTGGCCTGAAGGGCCCCCAGGGGGCCCCCAAGCAGCCCCTCTCCATTTGGGTCTGGGGGCTTTCGTTGGGCCGGGAACCTGGGAGATTCCTGCAAGGTTGCAGTTCGCGGCCGGAGAAGCACTCTCCGGCCAACATGCCCAACTGCAGCAACAGCTCCCAAACCGAAGGAGCCAGGACCCAAAGACCTAGCTGGCCTGAAGGGCCCCCAGGGGGCCCCCAAGCAGCCCCTCTCCATTTGGGTCTGGGGGCTTTCTTTAGGCTGAGAACCTGGGAGATACCAGCAAGGTTGCAGTTCGCGGCCCGAGAAGCACTCTCCGGCCAACATGCCCAACTGCAGCAACAGCTCCCAAAGCGAAGGAGCCAGGACCCAAAGACCTAGCTGGCCTGAAGGGCCCCCAGAAGGCCACCAAGCAGCCCCTCTCCATTTGGGTCTGGGGGCTTTCGTTGGGCCGGGAACCTGGGAGAATCCTGCAAGGTTGCAGTTCGCGGCCCGAGAAGCACTCTCCGGCCAACATGCCCAACTGCAGCAACAGCTCCCAAAGCGAAGGAGCCAGGACCCAAAGACCTAGCTGGCCTGAAGGGCCCCCAGGGGTCCCCCAAGCAGCCCCTCTCCATTTGGGTCTGGGGGCTTTCGTTGGGCCGGGGAACCTGGGAGAATCCTGCAAGGTTGCAGTTCGCGGCCCGAGAAGCACTCTCCGGGCAACATGCCCAACTGCAGCAACAGCTCCCAAACCGAATGAGCCAGGACCCAAAGACCTAGCTGGCCTGAAGGGCCCCCAGGGGGCCCCCAAGCAGCCCCTCTCCATTTGGGTCTGGGGGCTTTCGTTGGGCCGGGAACCTGGGAGGTACCTGCAAGTTTGCAGTTCGCGGCCGGAGAAGCACTCTCCGGCCAACATGCCCAACTGCAGCAACAGCTCCCAAACCGAAGGAGCCAGGACCCAAAGACCTAGCTGGCCTGAAGGGCCCCCAGGGGGCCACCAAGCAGCCCATCTCAATTTGGGTCTGGGGGCTTTCGTTGGGCATGTATACCTGAGAGGTACCTGCAAGGTTACAGATCGCGGCCCGAGAAGCACTCTCCGGCCAACATGCTCAACTGCAGCAACAGCTCCCAAACCGAAGTAGCCAGGACCCAAAGACCTAGCTGTCCTGAAGGGCCCCCAGGGGGCCCCCAAGCAGCCCCTCTCAATTTGGGTCTGGGGGCTTTCGTTGGGCCGGGAACCTGGGAGATTCCTGCAAGGTTGCAGTTCGCGGCCCGAGAAGCACTCTCCGGCCAACATGCCCAACTGCAGCAACAGCTCCCAAACCGAAGGAGCCAGGACCCAAAGACCTAGCTGGCCTGAAGGGCCCCCAGGGGGCCCCCAAGCAGCCCCTCTCAATTTGGGTCTGGGGGCTTTCGTTGGGCATGGAACCTGGGAGATTCCTGCAAGGTTGCAGTTCGCGGCCCGAGAAGCACTCTCCGGCCAACATGCCCAACTGCAGCAACAGCTCCCAAAGCGAAGGAGCCAGGACCCAAAGACCTAGCTGGCCTGAAGGGCCCCCAGGGGGCCCCCAAGCAGCCCCTCTCCATTTGGGTCTGGGGGCTTTCGTCGGGCCGGGAACCTGGGAGAATCCTGCAAGGTTGCAGTTCGCGGCCCGAGAAGCACTCTCTGGCCAGCATGCCCAACTGCAGCAACAGCTCCCAAAGCGAAGGAGCCAGGACCCAAAGACCTAGCTGGCCTGAAGGGCCCCCAGGGGGCCCCCAAGCAGCCCCTCTCCATTTGGGTCTGGGGGCTTTTGTTGGGCCGGGAACCTGGGAGATTCCTGCAAGGTTGCAGTTCGCGGCCCGAGAAGCACTCTCCGGCCAACATGCCCAACTGCAGCAACAGCTCCCAAACCGAAGGAGCCAGGACACAAAGACCTAGCTGGCCTGAAGGGCCCCCAGGGGTCCCCCAAGCAGCCCCTCTCAATTTGGGTCTGGGGGCTTTCGTTGGGCATGTATACCTGAGAGGTACCTGCAAGGTTACAGTTCGCGGCCCGAGAAGCACTCTCCGGCCAACATGCCCAACTGCAGCAACAGCTCCCAAACCGAAGGAGCCAGGACCCAAAGACCTAGCTGGCCTGAAGGGCCCCCAGGGGGCCCCCAAGCAGCCCCTCTCCATTTGGGTCTGGGGGCTTTTGTTGGGCCGGGAACCTGGGAGATTCCTGCAATGTTGCAGTTCGCGGCCCGAGAAGCACTCTCCGGCCAACATGCCCAACTGCAGCAACAGCTCCCAAACCGAAGGAGCCAGGACCCAAAGACCTAGCTGGCCTGAAGGGCCCCCAGGGGGCCCCCAAGCAGCCCCTCTCCATTTGGGTCTGGGGGCTTTCGTTGGGCATGTATACCTGAGAGGTACCTGCAAGTTTACAGTTCGCGGCCCGAGAAGCACTCTCCGGCCAACATGCCCAACTGCAGCAACAGCTCCCAAACCGAAGGAGCCAGGACCCAAAGACCTAGCTGGCCTGAAGGGCCCCCAGGGGGCCCCCAAGCAGCCCCTCTCCATTTGGGTCTGGGGGCTTTTGTTGGGCCGGGAACCTGGGAGATTCCTGCAAGGTTGCAGTTCGCGGCCCGAGAAGCACTCTCCGGCCAACATGCCCAACTGCAGCAACAGCTCCCAAACCGAATGAGCCAGGACACAAAGACCTAGCTGTCCTGAAGGGCCCCCAGAAGGCCACCAAGCAGCCCCTCTCCATTTGGGTCTGGGGGCTTTCGTTGGGCCAGGAACCTGGGAGGTACTTGCAAGGTTGCAGTTCGCGGCCGGAGAAGCACTCTCCGGCCAACATGCCCAACTGCAGCAACAGCTCCCAAAGCGAAGGAGCCAGGACCCAAAGACCTAGCTGGCCTGAAGGGCCCCCAGGGGGCCACCAAGCAGCCCCTCTCAATTTGGGTCTGGGGGCTTTCGTTGGGCATGGATACCTGAGAGGTACCTGCAAGGTTGCAGTTCGCGGCCCGAGAAGCACTCTCCGGCCAACATGCTCAACTGCAGCAACAGCTCCCAAAGCGAAGGAGCCAGGACCCAAAGACCTAGCTGGCCTGAAGGGCCCCCAGGGGGCCCCCAAGCAGCCCCTCTCAATTTGGGTCTGGGGGCTTTCGTTGATCATGGAACCTGGGAGATTCCTGCAAGGTTGCAGTTCGCGGCCCGAGAAGCACTCTCCGGCCAACATGCCCAACTGCAGCAACAGCTCCCAAAGCGAAGGAGCCAGGACCCAAAGACCTAGCTGGCCTGAAGGGCCCCCAGGGGGCCCCCAAGCAGCCCCTCTCAATTTGGGTCTGGGGGCTTTCGTTGGGCCGGGAACCTGGGAGATTCCTGCAAGGTTGCAGTTCGCGGCCGGAGAAGCACTCTCCGGCCAACATGCCCAACTGCAGCAACAGCTCCCAAACCGAAGGAGCCAGGACCCAAAGACCTAGCTGGCCTGAAGGGCCCCCAGGGGGCCCCCAAGCAGCCCCTCTCCATTTGGGTCTGGGGGCTTTCTTTAGGCTGAGAACCTGGGAGATACCAGCAAGGTTGCAGTTCGCGGCCCGAGAAGCACTCTCCGGCCAACATGCCCTATATCCAGCAACAGCTCCCAAAGCGAAGGAGCCAGGACCCAAAGACCTAGCTGGCCTGAAGGGCCCCCAGAAGGCCACCAAGCAGCCCCTCTCAATTTGGGTCTGGGGGCTTTCGTTGGGCCGGGAACCTGGGAGAATCCTGCAAGGTTGCAGTTCGCGGCCCGAGAAGCACTCTCCGGCCAACATGCCCAACTGCAGCAACAGCTCCCAAACCGAAGGAGCCAGGACCCAAAGACCTAGCTGGCCTGAAGGGCCCCCAGGGGGCCCCCAAGCAGCCCCTCTCCATTTGGGTCTGGGGGCTTTCGTTGGGCCGGGAACCTGGGAGAATCCTGCAAGGTTGCAGTTCGCGGCCCGAGAAGCACTCTCCGGCCAACATGCCCAACTGCAGCAACAGCTCCCAAACCGAATGAGTCAGGACACAAAGACCTAGCTGTTCTGAAGGGCCCCCAGGGGGCCCCCAAGCAGCCCCTCTCCATTTGGGTCTGGGGGCTTTCGTTGGGCCGGGAACCTGGGAGGTACCTGCAAGTTTGCAGTTCGCGGCCGGAGAAGCACTCTCCGGCCAACATGCCCAACTGCAGCAACAGCTCCCAAAGCGAAGGAGCCAGGACCCAAAGACCTAGCTGGCCTGAAGGGCCCCCAGGGGGCCCCCAAGCAGCCCCTCTCAATTTGGGTCTGGGGGCTTTCGTTGGGCATGGATACCTGAGAGGTACCTGCAAGGTTACAGTTCGCGGCCCGAGAAGCACTCTCCGGCCAACATGCCCAACTGCAGCAACAGCTCCCAAACCGAAGGAGCCAGGACCCAAAGACCTAGCTGGCCTGAAGGGCCCCCAGGGGGTCCCCAAGCAGCCCCTCTCAATTTGGGTCTGGGGGCTTTTGTTGGGCCGGGAACCTGGGAGAATCCTGCAAGGTTGCAGTTCGCGGCCCGAGAAGCACTCTCCGGGCAACATGCCCAACTGCAGCAACAGCTCCCAAAGCGAAGGAGCCAGGACCCAAAAACCTAGCTGGCCTGAAGGGCCCCCAGGGGGCCACCAAGCAGCCCCTCTCAATTTGGGTTTGGGGGCTTTCGTTGGGCCGGTAACCTGGGAGAATCCTGCAAGGTTGCAGTTCGCGGCCCGAGAAGCACTCTCCGGCCAACATGCCCAACTGCAGCAACAGCTCCCAAAGCGAAGGAGCCAGGACCCAAAGACCTAGCTGGCCTGAAGGGCCCCCAGGGGGCCCCCAAGGAGCTCCTCTCCATTTGGGTCTGGGGGCTTTAGTTGCGCCGGGAACCTGGGTGGTACCTGCAAGGTTGCAGTTCGCGGCCGGAGAAGCACTCTCCGGCCAGCATGCCCAACTGCAGCAACAGCTCCCAAAGCGAAGGAGCCAGGACCCAAAGACCTAGCTGGCCTGAAGGGCCCCCAGGGGGCCCCCAAGCAGCCCCTCTCCACTTGGGTCTGGGGGCTTTCTTTAGGCTGAGAACCTGGGAGATACCAGCAAGGTTGCAGTTCGCGGCCCGAGAAGCACTCTCCGGCCAACATGCCCAACTGCAGCAACAGCTCCCAAACCGAAGGAGCCAGAACCCAAAGACCTAGCTGGCCTGAAGGGCCCCCAGGGGGCCCCCAAGGAGCTCCTCTCCATTTGGGTCTGGGGGCTTTAGTTGCGCCGGGAACCTGGGTGGCACCTGCAAGGTTGCAGTTCGCGGCCGGAGAAGCACTCTCCGGCCAGCATGCCCAACTGCAGCAACAGCTCCCAAAGCGAAGGAGCCAGGACCCAAAGACCTAGCTGGCCTGAAGGGCCCCCAGGGGGCCCCCAAGCAGCCCCTCTCCATTTGGGTCTGGGGGCTTTCGTTGGGCGGGGAACCTGGAAGATTCATGCAAGGTTGCAGTTCGCGGCCCGAGAAGCACTCTCCGCCCTACATGCCCAACTGCAGCAACAGCTCCCAAAGCGAAGGAGCCAGGACCCAAAGACCTAGCTGGCCTGAAGGGCCCCCAGGGGGCCCCCAAGCAGCCCCTCTCAATTTGGGTCTGGGGGCTTTCGTTGGGCCGGGAACCTGGGAGATTCCTGCAAGGTTGCAGTTCGCGGCCGGAGAAGCACTCTCCGGCCAACATGCCCAACTGCAGCAACAGCTCCCAAAGCGAAGGAGCCAGGACCCAAAGACCTAGCTGGCCTGAAGGGCCCCCAGGGGGCCCCCAAGCAGCCCCTCTCCATTTGGGTCTGGGGGGCTTTATTTAGGCTGAGAACCTGGGAGAATCCTGCAAGGTTGCAGTTCGCGGCCCGAGAAGCACTCTCCGGCCAACATGCCCTATATCCAGCAACAGCTCCCAAAGCGAAGGAGCCAGGACCCAAAGACCTAGCTGGCCTGAAGGGCCCCCAGGGGTCCCCCAAGCAGCCCCTCTCAATTTGGGTCTGGGGGCTTTCGTTGGGCCGGGAACCTGGGAGAATCCTGCAAGGTTGCAGTTCGCGGCCCGAGAAGCACTCTCCGGCCAACATGCCCAACTGCAGCAACAGCTCCCAAACCGAAGGAGCCAGGACACAAAGACCTAGCTGGCCTGAAGGGCCCCCAGGGGGCCCCCAAGCAGCCCCTCTCAATTTGGGTCTGGGGGCTTTCGTTGGGCCGGGAACCTGGGAGGTACCTTCAAGTTTGCAGTTCGCGGCCGGAGAAGCACTCTCCGGCCAACATGCCCAACTGCAGCAACAGCTCCCAAACCGAAGGAGCCAGGACCCAAAGACCTAGCTGGCCTGAAGGTCCCCCAGGGGGCCACCAAGCAGCCCATCTCAATTTGGGTCTGGGGGCTTTCGTTGGGCATGTATACCTGAGAGGTACCTGCAAGGTTACAGTTCGCGGCCCGAGAAGCACTCTCCGGCCAACATGCTCAACTGCAGCAACAGCTCCCAAACCGAAGTAGCCAGGACCCAAAGACCTAGCTGGCCTGAAGGGCCCCCAGGGGGCCCCCAAGCAGCCCCTCTCCATTTGGGTCTGGGGGCTTTCGTTGGGCCGGGAACCTGGGAGATTCCTGCAAGGTTGCAGTTCGCGGCCCGAGAAGCACTCTCCGGCCAACATGCCCAACTGCAGCAACAGCTCCCAAACCGAAGGAGCCAGGACCCAAAGACCTAGCTGGCCTGAAGGGCCCCCAGGGGGCCCCCAAGCAGCCCCTCTCAATTTGGGTCTGGGGGCTTTCGTTGAGCATGGAACCTGGGAGATTCCTGCAAGGTTGTAGTTCGCGGCCCGAGAAGCACTCTCCGGCCAACATGCCCAACTGCAGCAACAGCTCCCAAACCGAAGGAGCCAGGACCCAAAGACCTAGCTGGCCTGAAGGGCCCCCAGGCTGGCCCCCAAGCAGCCCCTCTCAATTTGGGTTTGGGGGCTTTCGTTGGGCCGGGAACCTGGGAGAATACTGCAAGGTTGCAGTTCGCGGCCCGAGAAGCACTCTCCGGCCAACATGCCCAACTGCAGCAACAGCTCCCAAAGCGAAGGAGCCAGGACCCAAAGACCTAGCTGGCCTGAAGGGCCCCCAGGGGGCCCCCAAGGAGCTCCTCTCCATTTGGGTCTGGGGGCTTTAGTTGGGCCGGGAACCTGGGTGGTACCTGCAAGGTTGCAGTTCGCGGCCGGAGAAGCTCTCTCCGGCCAGCATGCCCAACTGCAGCAACAGCTCCCAAAGCGAAGGAGCCAGGACCCAAAGACCTAGCTGGCCTGAAGGGCCCACAGGGGTCCCCAAAGAAGCCCCTCTCCATTTGGGTCTGGGGGCTTTTGTTGGGCCGGGAACCTGGGAGATTCCTGCAAGGTTGCAGTTCGCGGCCCGAGAAGCACTCTCCGGCCAACATGCCCAACTGCAGCAACAGCTCCCAAACCGAAGGAGCAAGGACCCAAAGAGCTAGCTGGCCTGAAGGGCCCCCAGGGGGCCCCCAAGCAGCCCCTCTCAATTTGGGTCTGGGGGCTTTCGTTGGGCATGTATACCTGAGAGGTACCTGCAAGGTTGCAGTTCGCGGCCGGAGAAGCACTCTCCGGCCAGCATGCCCAACTGCAGCAACAGCTCCCAAAGCGAAGGAGCCAGGACCCAAAGACCTAGCTGGCCTGAAGGGCCCCCAGGGGGCCCCCAAGCAGCCCCTCTCCATTTGGGTCTGGGGGCTTTCGTTGGGCGGGGAACCTGGAAGATTCCTGCAAGGTTGCAGTTCGCGGCCCGAGAAGCACTCTCCGGCCAACATGCCCAACTGCAGCAACAGCTCCCAAAGCGAAGGAGCCAGGACCCAAAGACCTAGCTGGCCTGAAGGGCCCCCAGGGGGCCCCCAAGCAGCCCCTCTCCATTTGGGTCTGGGGGGCTTTATTTAGGCTGAGAACCTGGGAGAATCCTGCAAGGTTGCAGTTCGCGGCCCGAGAAGCACTCTCCGGCCAACATGCCCTATATCCAGCAACAGCTCCCAAAGCGAAGGAGCCAGGACCCAAAGACCTAGCTGGCCTGAAGGGCCCCCAGGGGTCCCCCAAGCAGCCCCTCTCAATTTGGGTCTGGGGGCTTTCGTTGGGCATGGATACCTGAGAGGTACTTGCAAGGTTGCAGTTCGCGGCCCGAGAAGCACTCTCCGGCCAACATGCCCAACTGCAGCAACAGCTCCCAAAGCGAAGGAGCCAGGACCCAAAGACCTAGCTGGCCTGAAGGGCCCCCAGGGGTCCCCCAAGCAGCCCCTCTCAATTTGGGTCTGGGGGCTTTCGTTGGGCCGGGAACCTGGGAGAATCCTGCAAGGTTGCGGTTCGCGGCCCGAGAAGCACTCTCCGGCCAACATGCCCAACTGCAGCAACAGCTCCCAAACCGAAGGAGCCAGGACACAAAGACCTAGCTGGCCTGAAGGGCCCCCAGGGGTCCCCCAAGCAGCCCCTCTCAATTTGGGTCTGGGGGCTTTCGTTGGGCCGGGAACCTGGGTGGTACCTGCAAGTTTGCAGTTCGCGGCCGGAGAAGCACTCTCCGGCCAACATGCCCAACTGCAGCAACAGCTCCCAAAGCGAAGGAGCCAGGACCCAAAGACCTAGCTGGCCTGAAGGGCCCCCAGGGGGCCACCAAGCAGCCCATCTCAATTTGGGTCTGGGGGCTTTCGTTGGGCATGGATACCTGAGAGGTACCTGCAAGGTTACAGTTCGCGGCCCGAGAAGCACTCTCCGGCCAACATGCTCAACTGCAGCAACAGCTCCCAAACCGAAGTAGCCAGGACCCAAAGACCTAGCTGGCCTGAAGGGCCCCCAGGGGGCCCCCAAGCAGCCCCTCTCCATTTGGGTCTGGGGGCTTTCGTTGGGCCGGGAACCTGGGAGATTCCTGCAAGGTTGCAGTTCGCGGCCCGAGAAGCACTCTCCGGCCAACATGCCCAACTGCAGCAACAGCTCCCAAACCGAAGGAGCCAGGACCCAAAGACCTAGCTGGCCTGAAGGGCCCCCAGGGGGCCCCCAAGCAGCCCCTCTCCATTTGGGTCTGGGGGGCTTTATTTAGGCTGAGAACCTGGGAGAATCCTGCAAGGTTGCAGTTCGCGGCCCGAGAAGCACTCTCCGGCCAACATGCCCTATATCCAGCAACAGCTCCCAAAGCGAAGGAGCCAGGACCCAAAGACCTAGCTGGCCTGAAGGGCCCCCAGGGGTCCCCTAAGCAGCCCCTCTCAATTTGGGTCTGGGGGCTTTCGTTGGGCCGGGAACCTGGGAGAATCCTGCAAGGTTGCAGTTCGCGGCCCGAGAAGCACTCTCCGGCCAACATGCCCAACTGCAGCAACAGCTCCCAAACCGAAGGAGCCAGGACACAAAGACCTAGCTGGCCTGAAGGGCCCCCAGGGGGCCCCCAAGCAGCCCCTCTCAATTTGGGTCTGGGGGCTTTCGTTGGGCCGGGAACCTGGGAGGTACCTTCAAGTTTGCAGTTCGCGGCCGGAGAAGCACTCTCCGGCCAACATGCCCAACTGCAGCAACAGCTCCCAAAGCGAAGGAGCCAGGACCCAAAGACCTAGCTGGCCTGAAGGGCCCCCAGGGGGCCACCAAGCAGCCCATCTCAATTTGGGTCTGGGGGCTTTCGTTGGGCATGGATACCTGAGAGGTACCTGCAAGGTTACAGTTCGCGGCCCGAGAAGCACTCTCCGGCCAACATGCTCAACTGCAGCAACAGCTCCCAAACCGAAGTAGCCAGGACCCAAAGACCTAGCTGGCCTGAAGGGCCCCCAGGGGGCCCCCAAGCAGCCCCTCTCCATTTGGGTCTGGGGGCTTTCGTTGGGCCGGGAACCTGGGAGATTCCTGCAAGGTTGCAGTTCGCGGCCCGAGAAGCACTCTCCGGCCAACATGCCCAACTGCAGCAACAGCTCCCAAACCGAAGGAGCCAGGACCCAAAGACCTAGCTGGCCTGAAGGGCCCCCAGGGGGCCCCCAAGCAGCCCCTCTCAATTTGGGTCTGGGGGCTTTCGTTGAGCATGGAACCTGGGAGATTCCTGCAAGGTTGTAGTTCGCGGCCCGAGAAGCACTCTCCGGCCAACATGCCCAACTGCAGCAACAGCTCCCAAACCGAAGGAGCCAGGACCCAAAGACCTAGCTGGCCTGAAGGGCCCCCAGGCTGGCCCCCAAGCAGCCCCTCTCAATTTGGGTTTGGGGGCTTTCGTTGGGCCGGGAACCTGGGAGAATACTGCAAGGTTGCAGTTCGCGGCCCGAGAAGCACTCTCCGGCCAACATGCCCAACTGCAGCAACAGCTCCCAAAGCGAAGGAGCCAGGACCCAAAGACCTAGCTGGCCTGAAGGGCCCCCAGGGGGCCCCCAAGGAGCTCCTCTCCATTTGGGTCTGGGGGCTTTAGTTGGGCCGGGAACCTGGGTGGTACCTGCAAGGTTGCAGTTCGCGGCCGGAGAAGCTCTCTCCGGCCAGCATGCCCAACTGCAGCAACAGCTCCCAAAGCGAAGGAGCCAGGACCCAAAGACCTAGCTGGCCTGAAGGGCCCACAGGGGTCCCCAAAGAAGCCCCTCTCCATTTGGGTCTGGGGGCTTTTGTTGGGCCGGGAACCTGGGAGATTCCTGCAAGGTTGCAGTTCGCGGCCCGAGAAGCACTCTCCGGCCAACATGCCCAACTGCAGCAACAGCTCCCAAACCGAAGGAGCAAGGACCCAAAGAGCTAGCTGGCCTGAAGGGCCCCCAGGGGGCCCCCAAGCAGCCCCTCTCAATTTGGGTCTGGGGGCTTTCGTTGGGCATGTATACCTGAGAGGTACCTGCAAGGTTGCAGTTCGCGGCCGGAGAAGCACTCTCCGGCCAGCATGCCCAACTGCAGCAACAGCTCCCAAAGCGAAGGAGCCAGGACCCAAAGACCTAGCTGGCCTGAAGGGCCCCCAGGGGGCCCCCAAGCAGCCCCTCTCCATTTGGGTCTGGGGGCTTTCGTTGGGCGGGGAACCTGGAAGATTCCTGCAAGGTTGCAGTTCGCGGCCCGAGAAGCACTCTCCGCCCAACATGCCCAACTGCAGCAACAGCTCCCAAAGCGAAGGAGCCAGGACCCAAAGACCTAGCTGGCCTGAAGGGCCCCCAGGGGTCCCCCAAGCAGCCCCTCTCAATTTGGGTCTGGGGGCTTTCGTTGGGCATGGATACCTGAGAGGTACTTGCAAGGTTGCAGTTCGCGGCCCGAGAAGCACTCTCCGGCCAACATGCCCAACTGCAGCAACAGCTCCCAAAGCGAAGGAGCCAGGACCCAAAGACCTAGCTGGCCTGAAGGGCCCCCAGGGGTCCCCCAAGCAGCCCCTCTCAATTTGGGTCTGGGGGCTTTCGTTGGGCCGGGAACCTGGGAGAATCCTGCAAGGTTGCGGTTCGCGGCCCGAGAAGCACTCTCCGGCCAACATGCCCAACTGCAGCAACAGCTCCCAAACCGAAGGAGCCAGGACACAAAGACCTAGCTGGCCTGAAGGGCCCCCAGGGGTCCCCCAAGCAGCCCCTCTCAATTTGGGTCTGGGGGCTTTCGTTGGGCCGGGAACCTGGGTGGTACCTGCAAGTTTGCAGTTCGCGGCCCGAGAAGCACTCTCCGGCCAACATGCCCAACTGCAGCAACAGCTCCCAAAGCGAAGGAGCCAGGACCCAAAGACCTAGCTGGCCTGAAGGGCCCCCAGGGGGCCACCAAGCAGCCCATCTCAATTTGGGTCTGGGGGCTTTCGTTGGGCATGGATACCTGAGAGGTACCTGCAAGGTTACAGTTCGCGGCCCGAGAAGCACTCTCCGGCCAACATGCTCAACTGCAGCAACAGCTCCCAAACCGAAGTAGCCAGGACCCAAAGACCTAGCTGGCCTGAAGGGCCCCCAGGGGGCCCCCAAGCAGCCCCTCTCCATTTGGGTCTGGGGGCTTTCGTTGGGCCGGGAACCTGGGAGATTCCTTCAAGGTTGCAGTTCGCGGCCCGAGAAGCACTCTCCGGCCAACATGCCCAACTGCAGCAACAGCTCCCAAACCGAAGGAGCCAGGACCCAAAGACCTAGCTGGCCTGAAGGGCCCCCAGGGGGCCCCCAAGCAGCCCCTCTCAATTTGGGTCTGGGGGCTTTCGTTGAGCATGGAACCTGGGAGATTCCTGCAAGGTTGTAGTTCGCGGCCCGAGAAGCACTCTCCGGCCAACATGCCCAACTGCAGCAACAGCTCCCAAACCGAAGGAGCCAGGACCCAAAGACCTAGCTGGCCTGAAGGGCCCCCAGGCTGGCCCCCAAGCAGCCCCTCTCAATTTGGGTTTGGGGGCTTTCGTTGGGCCGGGAACCTGGGAGAATACTGCAAGGTTGCAGTTCGCGGCCCGAGAAGCACTCTCCGGCCAACATGCCCAACTGCAGCAACAGCTCCCAAAGCGAAGGAGCCAGGACCCAAAGACCTAGCTGGCCTGAAGGGCCCCCAGGGGGCCCCCAAGGAGCTCCTCTCCATTTGGGTCTGGGGGCTTTAGTTGGGCCGGGAACCTGGGTGGTACCTGCAAGGTTGCAGTTCGCGGCCGGAGAAGCACTCTCCGGCCAGCATGCCCAACTGCAGCAACAGCTCCCAAAGCGAAGGAGCCAGGACCCAAAGACCTAGCTGGCCTGAAGGGCCCACAGGGGTCCCCAAAGAAGCCCCTCTCCATTTGGGTCTGGGGGCTTTTGTTGGGCCGGGAACCTGGGAGATTCCTGCAAGGTTGCAGTTCGCGGCCCGAGAAGCACTCTCCGGCCAACATGCCCAACTGCAGCAACAGCTCCCAAACCGAAGGAGCCAGGACCCAAAGAGCTAGCTGGCCTGAAGGGCCCCCAGGGGGCCCCCAAGCAGCCCCTCTCAATTTGGGTCTGGGGGCTTTCGTTGGGCATGTATACCTGAGAGGTACCTGCAAGGTTACAGTTCGCGGCCCGAGAAGCACTCTCCGGCCAACATGCCCAACTGCAGCAACAGCTCCCAAAGCGAAGGAGCCAGGACCCAAAGACCTAGCTGGCCTGAAGTGCCCCCAGGGGGTCCCCAAGCAGCCCCTCTCCATTTGGGTCTGGCGGCTTTAGTTGGGCCGGGAACCTGGGAGAATCCTGCAAGGTTGCAGTTCGCGGCCCGAGAAGCACTCTCCGGCCAACATGCCCAACTGCAGCAACAGCTCCCAAACCGAAGGAGCCAGGACCCAAAGACCTAGCTGGCCTGAAGGGCCCCCAGGGGGCCCCCAAGCAGCCCCTCTCCATTTGGGTCTGGGGGCTTTCGTTGGGCCGGGAACCTGGGAGATTCCTGCAAGGTTGCAGTTCGCGGCCGGAGAAGCACTCTCCGGCCAACATGCCCAACTGCAGCAACAGCTCCCAAAGCGAAGGAGCCAGGACCCAAAGACCTAGCTGGCCTGAAGGGCCACCAGGGGGCCACCAAGCAGCCCCTCTCAATTTGGGTCTGGGGGCTTTCGTTGGGCATGGATACCTGAGAGGTACCTGCAAGGTTACAGTTCGCGGCCCGAGAAGCACTCTCCGGCCAACATGCCCAACTGCAGCAACAGCTCCCAAAGCGAAGGAGCCAGGACCCAAAGACCTAGCTGGCCTGAAGGGCCCCCAGGGGGCCACCAAGCAGCCCCTCTCAATTTGGGTCTGGGGGCTTTCGTTGGGCATGGATACCTGAGAGGTACCTGCAAGGTTACAGTTCGCGGCCCGAGAAGCACTCTCCGGCCAACATGCCCAACTGCAGCAACAGCTCCCAAACCGAAGGAGCCAGGACCCAAAGACCTAGCTGGCCTGAAGGGACCCCAGGGGGGCCCCAAGCAGCCCCTCTCAATTTGGGTCTGGGGGCTTTCGTTGGGCCGGGAACCTGGGAGAATCCTGCAAGGTTGCAGTTCGCGGCCCGAGAAGCACTCTCCGGCCAACATGCCCAACTGCAGCAACAGCTCCCAAAGCGAAGGAGCCAGGACCCAAAGACCTAGCTGGCCTGAAGGGCCCCCAGGGGGCCACCAAGCAGCCCCTCTCAATTTGGGTCTGGGGGCTTTCGTTGGGCATGGATACCTGAGAGGTACCTGCAAGGTTACAGTTCGCGGCCCGAGAAGCACTCTCCGGCCAACATGCCCAACTGCAGCAACAGCTCCCAAAGCGAAGGAGCCAGGACCCAAAGACCTAGCTGGCCTGAAGTGCCTTCAGGGGGTCCCCAAGCAGCCCCTCTCAATTTGGGTCTGGCGGCTTTAGTTGGGCCGGGAACCTGGGAGAATCCTGCAAGGTTGCAGTTCGCGGCCCGAGAAGCACTCTCCGGCCAACATGCCCAACTGCAGCAACAGCTCCCAAACCGAAGGAGCCAGGACCCAAAGACCTAGCTGGCCTGAAGGGCCCCCAGGGGGCCCCCAAGCAGCCCCTCTCCATTTGGGTCTGGGGGCTTTCGTTGGGCCGGGAACCTGGGAGATTCCTGCAAGGTTGCAGTTCGCGGCCGGAGAAGCACTCTCCGGCCAACAT
Organism: Gallinula chloropus; assembly: GCF_964237585.1. NCBI lineage: Eukaryota > Metazoa > Chordata > Aves > Gruiformes > Rallidae > Gallinula > Gallinula chloropus. Next base: position 6,808,527 of record NC_140110.1, on the reverse strand, counting down.
GCCCAACTGCAGCAACAGCTCCCAAAGCGAAGGAGCCAGGACCCAAAGACCTAGCTGGCCTGAAGGGCCACCAGGGGGCCACCAAGCAGCCCCTCTCAATTTGGGTCTGGGGGCTTTCGTTGGGCATGGATACCTGAGAGGTACCTGCAAGGTTACAGTTCGCGGCCCGAGAAGCACTCTCCGGCCAACATGCCCAACTGCAGCAACAGCTCCCAAAGCGAAGGAGCCAGGACCCAAAGACCTAGCTGGCCTGAAGGGACCCCAGGGGTGCCCCAAGCAGCCCCTCTCAATTTGGGTCTGGGGGCTTTCGTTGGGCCGGGAACCTGGGAGAATCCTGCAAGGTTGCAGTTCGCGGCCCGAGAAGCACTCTCCGCCCAACATGCCCAACTGCAGCAACAGCTCCCAAAGCGAAGGAGCCAGGACCCAAAGACCTAGCTGGCCTGAAGGGCCCCCAGGGGGCCCCCAAGCAGCCCCTCTCAATTTGGGTCTGGGGGCTTTCGTTGGGCCGGGAACCTGGGAGAATCCTGCAAGGTTGCAGTTCGCGGCCGGAGAAGCACTCTCCGGCCAACATGCCCAACTGCAGCAACAGCTCCCAAACCGAAGGAGCCAGGACCCAAAGACCTAGCTGGCCTGAAGGGCCCCCAGGGGGCCCCCAAGGAGCTCCTCTCCATTTGGGTCTGGGGGCTTTAGTTGGGCCGGGAACCTGGGTGGTACCTGCAAGGTTGCAGTTCGCGGCCGGAGAAGCACTCTCCGGCCAGCATGCCCAACTGCAGCAACAGCTCCCAAAGCGAAGGAGCCAGGACCCAAAGACCTAGCTGGCCTGAAGGGCCCCCAGGGGGCCCCCAAGCAGCCCCTCTCCATTTGGGTCTGGGGGCTTTTGTTGGGCCGGGAACCTGGGAGATTCCTGCAAGGTTGCAGTTCGAGGCCCGAGAAGCACTCTCCGGCCAACATGCCCAACTGCAGCAACAGCTCCCAAACCGAAGGAGCCAGGACACAAAGAGCTAGCTGGCCTGAAGGGCCCCCAGGGGGCCCCCAAGCAGCCCCTCTCAATTTGGGTCTGGGGGCTTTCGTTGGGCATGGATACCTGAGAGGTACCTGCAAGTTACAGTTCGCGGCCCGAGAAGCACTCTCCGGCCAACATGCTCAACTGCAGCAACAGCTCCCAAAGCGAAGGAGCCAGGACCCAAAGACCTAGCTGGCCTGAAGTGCCCCCAGGGGGTCCCCAAGCAGCCCCTCTCCATTTGGGTCTGGGGGCTTTCGTTGGGCGGGGAACCTGGAAGATTGAAGCAAGGTTGCAGTTCGCGGCCCGAGAAGCACTCTCCGGCCAACATGCCCAACTGCAGCAACAGCTCCCAAACCGAAGGAGCCAGGACCCAAAGACCTAGCTGGCCTGAAGGGCCCCCAGGGGGCCCCCAAGCAGCCCCTCTCAATTTGGGTCTGGGGGCTTTCGTTGGGCCGGGAACCTGGGAGATTCCTGCAAGGTTGCAGTTCGCGGCCGGAGAAGCACTCTCCGGCCAACATGCCCAACTGCAGCAACAGCTCCCAAACCGAAGGAGCCAGGACCCAAAGACCTAGCTGGCCTGAAGGGCCCCCAGGGGGCCCCCAAGCAGCCCCTCTCCATTTGGGTCTGGGGGCTTTCTTTAGGCTGAGAACCTGGGAGAATCCTGCAAGGTTGCAGTTCGCGGCCCGAGAAGCACTCTCCGCCCAACATGCCCAACTGCAGCAACAGCTCCCAAACCGAAGGAGCCAGGAGCCAAAGACCTAGCTGGCCTGAAGGGCCCCCAGGGGGCCCCCAAGCAGCCCCTCTCCATTTGGGTCTGGGGGCTTTCTTTAGTCTGAGAACCTGGGAGATACCAGCAAGGTTGCAGTTCGCGGCCCGAGAAGCACTCTCCGGCCAACATGCCCTATATCCAGCAACAGCTCCCAAAGCGAAGGAGCCAGGACCCAAAGACCTAGCTGGCCTGAAGGGCCCCCAGGGGTCCCCCAAGCAGCCCCTCTCAATTTGGGTCTGGGGGCTTTCGTTGGGCCGGGAACCTGGGAGAATCCTGCAAGGTTGCAGTTCGCGGCCCGAGAAGCACTCTCCGGCCAACATGCCCAACTGCAGCAACAGCTCCCAAACCGAATGAGCCAGGACACAAAGACCTAGCTGTCCTGAAGGGCCCCCAGGGGGCCCCCAAGCAGCCCCTCTCAATTTGGGTCTGGGGGCTTTCGTTGGGCCGGGAACCTGAGAGGTACCTACAAGTTTACAGTTCGCGGCCGGAGAAGCACTCTCCGGCCAACATGCCCAACTGCAGCAACAGCTCCCAAAGCGAAGGAGCCAGGACCCAAAGACCTAGCTGGCCTGAAGGGCCCCCAGGGGGCCACCAAGCAGCCCATCTCAATTTGGGTCTGGGGGCTTTCGTTGGGCATGGATACCTGAGAGGTACCTGCAAGGTTACAGTTCGCGGCCCGAGAAGCACTCTCCGGCCAACATGCTCAACTGCAGCAACAGCTCCCAAACCGAAGTAGCCAGGACACAAAGACCTAGCTGGCCTGAAGGGCCCCCAGCGGGCCCCCAAGCAGCCCCTCTCAATTTGGGTCTGGGGGCTTTCGTTGGGCCGGGAACCTGGGAGATTCCTGCAAGGTTGCAGTTCGCGGCCCGAGAAGCACTCTCCGGCCAACATGCCCAACTGCAGCAACAGCTCCCAAACCGAATGAGCCAGGACCCAAAGACCTAGCTGGCCTGAAGGGCCCCCAGGGGGCCCCCAAGCAGCCCCTCTCAATTTGGGTCTGGGGGCTTTAGTTGGGCCGGGAACCTAGGTGGTACCTGCAAGGTTGCAGTTCGCGGCCGGAGAAGCACTCTCCGGCCAGCATGCCCAACTGCAGCAACAGCTCCCAAAGCGAAGGAGCCAGGACCCAAAGACCTAGCTGGCCTGAAGGGCCCCCAGGGGGGCCCCAAGCATCCCCTCTCCATTTGGGTCTGGGGGCTTTTGTTGGGCCGGGAACCTGGGAGATTCCTGCAAGGTTGCAGTTCGCGGCCCGAGAAGCACTCTCCGGCCAACATGCCCAACTGCAGCAACAGCTCCCAAACCGAAGGAGCCAGGACACAAAGAGCTAGCTGGCCTGAAGGGCCCCCAGGGGGCCCCCAAGCAGCCCCTCTCAATTTGGGTCTGGGGGCTTTCGTTGGGCATGGATACCTGAGAGGTACCTGCAAGGTTACAGTTCGCGGCCCGAGAAGCACTCTCCGGCCAACATGCCCAACTGCAGCAACAGCTCCCAAAGCGAAGGAGCCAGGACCCAAAGACCTAGCTGGCCTGAAGGGCCCCCAGGGGGTCCCCAAGAAGCCCCTCTCAATTTGGGTCTGGCGGCTTTAGTTGGGCCGGGAACCTGGGAGAATCCTGCAAGGTTGCAGTTCGCGGCCCGAGAAGCACTCTCGGGCCAACATGCCCAACTGCAGCAACAGCTCCCAAAGCGAAGGAGCCAGGACCCAAAGACCTAGCTGGCCTGAAGGGCCCCCAGGGGGGCCCCCAAGCAGCCCCTCTCCATTTGGGTCTGGGGGCTTTTGTTGGGCCGGGAACCTGGGAGATTCCTGCAAGGTTGCAGTTCGCGGCCCGAGAAGCACTCTCCGGCCAACATGCCCAACTGCAGCAACAGCTCCCAAACCGAAGGAGCCAGGACACAAAGACCTAGCTGTCCTGAAGGGCCCCCAGGGGGCCCCCAAGCAGCCCCTCTCCATTTGGGTCTGGGGGCTTTCTTTAGGCTGAGAACCTGGGAGATACCAGCAAGGTTGCAGTTCGCGGCCCGAGAAGCACTCTCCGGCCAACATGCCCAACTGCAGCAACAGCTCCCAAAGCGAAGGAGCCAGGACCCAAAGACCTAGCTGGCCTGAAGGGCCCCCAGAAGGCCACCAAGCAGCCCCTCTCCATTTGGGTCTGGGGGCTTTCGTTGAGCATGGAACCTGGGAGATTCCTGCAAGGTTGTAGTTCGCGGCCCGAGAAGCACTCTCCGGCCAACATGCCCAACTGCAGCAACAGCTCCCAAAGCGAAGGAGCCAGGACCCAAAGACCTAGCTGGCCTGAAGGGCTCACAGTGGGGCCCCCAAGCAGCCCCTCTCAATTTGGGTCTGGGGGCTTTCGTTGGGCCGGGAACCTGGGAGAATCCTGCAAGGTTGCAGTTCGCGGCCCGAGAAGCACTCTCCGGCCAACATGCCCAACTGCAGCAACAGCTCCCAAAGCGAAGGAGCCAGGACCCAAAGACCTAGCTGGCCTGAAGGGCCCCCAGGGGGCCCCCAAGCAGCCCCTCTCAATTTGGGTTTGGGGGCTTTCGTTGGGCCGGGAACCTGGGAGAATACTGCAAGGTTGCAGTTCGCGGCCCGAGAAGCACTCTCCGTCCAACATGCCCAACTGCAGCAACAGCTCCCAAAGCGAAGGAGCCAGGACCCAAAGACCTAGCAGGCCTGAAGGGCCCCCAGGGGGCCCCCAAGGAGCTCCTCTCCATTTGGGTCTGGGGGCTTTAGTTGGGCCGGGAACCTGGGTGGTACCTGCAAGGTTGCAGTTCGCGGCCGGAGAAGCACTCTCCGGCCAACATGCCCAACTGCAGCAACAGCTCCCAAAGCGAAGGAGCCAGGACCCAAAGACCTAGCTGGCCTGAAGGGCCCCCAGGGGGCCACCAAGCAGCCCCTCTCCATTTGGGTCTGGGGGCTTTTGTTGGGCCGGGAACCTGGGAGATTCCTGCAAGGTTGCAGTTCGCGGCCCGAGAAGCACTCTCCGGCCAACATGCCCAACTGCAGCAACAGCTCCCAAAGCGAAGGAGCCAGGACCCAAAGACCTAGCTGGCCTGAAGGGCCCCCAGGGGGCCCCCAAGCAGCCCCTCTCAATTTGGGTCTGGGGGCTTTCGTTGGGCCGGGAACCTGGGAGATTCCTGCAAGGTTGCAGTTCGCGGCCGGAGAAGCACTCTCCGGCCAACATGCCCAACTGCAGCAACAGCTCCCAAAGCGAAGGAGCCAGGACCCAAAGACCTAGCTGGCCTGAAGGGCCCCCAGGGGGCCCCCAAGCAGCCCCTCTCCATTTGGGTCTGGGGGCTTTCTTTAGGCTGAGAACCTGGGAGATACCAGCAAGGTTGCAGTTCGCGGCCCGAGAAGCACTCTCCGGCCAACATGCCCTATATCCAGCAACAGCTCCCAAAGCGAAGGAGCCAGGACCCAAAGACCTAGCTGGCCTGAAGGGCCCCACAGAAGGCCACCAAGCAGCCCCTCTCCATTTGGGTCTGGGGGCTTTCGTTGAACATATATACCTGAGAGGTACCTGCAAGTTACAGTTCGCGGCCCGAGAAGCACTCTCCGGCCAACATGCCCAACTGCAGCAACAGCTCCCAAACCGAAGGAGCCAGGACCCAAAGACCTAGCTGGCCTGAAGGGCCCCCATGGGGCCCCCAAGGAGCTCCTCTCAATTTGGGTCTGGGGGCTTTAGTTGGGCCGGGAACCTGGGTGGTACCTGCAAGGTTGCAGTTCGCGGCCGGAGAAGCACTCTCTGGCCAGCATGCCCAACTGCAGCAACAGCTCCCAAAGCGAAGGAGCCAGGACCCAAAGACCTAGCTGGCCTGAAGGGCCCCCAGGGGGCCCCCAAGCAGCCCCTCTCCATTTGGGTCTGGGGGCTTTCGTTGGGCCGGGAACCTGGGAGGTACCTGCAAGTTTGCAGTTCGCGGCCGGAGAAGCACTCTCCGGCCAACATGCCCAACTGCAGCAACAGCTCCCAAACCGAAGGAGCCAGGAGCCAAAGACCTAGCTGGCCTGAAGGGCCCCCAGGGGGCCCCCAAGCAGCCCCTCTCCATTTGGGTCTGGGGGCTTTCTTTAGGCTGAGAACCTGGGAGATACCAGCAAGGTTGCAGTTCGCGGCCTGAGAAGCACTCTCCGGCCAACATGCCCTATATCCAGCAACAGCTCCCAAAGCGAAGGAGCCAGGACCCAAAGACCTAGCTGGCCTGAAGGGCCCCCAGGGGTCCCCCAAGCAGCCCCTCTCAATTTGGGTCTGGGGGCTTTCGTTGGGCCGGGAACCTGGGAGAATCCTGCAAGGTTGCAGTTCGCGGCCCGAGAAGCACTCTCCGCCCAACATGCCCAACTGCAGCAACAGCTCCCAAACCGAATGAGCCAGGACACAAAGACCTAGCTGTCCTGAAGGGCCCCCAGGGGGCCCCCAAGCAGCCCCTCTCAATTTGGGTCTGGGGGCTTTCGTTGGGCCGGGAACCTGAGAGGTACCTACAAGTTTACAGTTCGCGGCCGGAGAAGCACTCTCCGGCCAACATGCCCAACTGCAGCAACAGCTCCCAAAGCGAAGGAGCCAGGACCCAAAGACCTAGCTGGCCTGAAGGGCCCCCAGGGGGCCACCAAGCAGCCCATCTCAATTTGGGTCTGGGGGCTTTCGTTGGGCATGGATACCTGAGAGGTACCTGCAAGGTTACAGTTCGCGGCCCGAGAAGCACTCTCCGGCCAACATGCTCAACTGCAGCAACAGCTCCCAAACCGAAGTAGCCAGGACACAAAGACCTAGCTGGCCTGAAGGGCCCCCAGGGGGCCCCCAAGCAGCCCCTCTCAATTTGGGTCTGGGGGCTTTCGTTGGGCCGGGAACCTGGGAGATTCCTGCAAGGTTGCAGTTCGCGGCCCGAGAAGCACTCTCCGGCCAACATGCCCAACTGCAGCAACAGCTCCCAAACCGAATGAGCCAGGACACAAAGACCTAGCTGGCCTGAAGGGCCCCCAGGGGGCCCCCAAGCAGCCCCTCTCAATTTGGGTCTGGGGGCTTTAGTTGGGCCGGGAACCTGGGTGGTACCTGCAAGGTTGCAGTTCGCGGCCGGAGAAGCACTCTCCGGCCAGCATGCCCAACTGCAGCAACAGCTCCCAAAGCGAAGGAGCCAGGACCCAAAGACCTAGCTGGCCTGAAGGGCCCCCAGGGGGGCCCCAAGCAGCCCCTCTCCATTTGGGTCTGGGGGCTTTCGTTGGGCCGGGAACCTGGGAGATTCCTGCAAGGTTGCAGTTCGAGGCCCGAGAAGCACTCTCCGGCCAACATGCCCAACTGCAGCAACAGCTCCCAAACCGAAGGAGCCAGGACACAAAGAGCTAGCTGGCCTGAAGGGCCCCCAGGGGGCCCCCAAGCAGCCCCTCTCAATTTGGGTCTGGGGGCTTTCGTTGGGCATGGATACCTGAGAGGTACCTGCAAGGTTACAGTTCGCGGCCCGAGAAGCACTCTCCGGCCAACATGCCCAACTGCAGCAACAGCTCCCAAAGCGAAGGAGCCAGGACCCAAAGACCTAGCTGGCCTGAAGGGCCCCCAGGGGGTCCCCAAGAAGCCCCTCTCAATTTGGGTCTGGCGGCTTTAGTTGGGCCGGGAACCTGGGAGAATCCTGCAAGGTTGCAGTTCGCGGCCCGAGAAGCACTCTCGGGCCAACATGCCCAACTGCAGCAACAGCTCCCAAACCGAAGGAGCCAGGACCCAAAGACCTAGCTGGCCTGAAGGGCCCCCAGGGGGCCCCCAAGCAGCCCCTCTCCATTTGGGTCTGGGGGCTTTTGTTGGGCCGGGAACCTGGGAGATTCCTGCAAGGTTGCAGTTCGCGGCCCGAGAAGCACTCTCCGGCCAACATGCCCAACTGCAGCAACAGCTCCCAAACCGAAGGAGCCAGGACACAAAGACCTAGCTGTCCTGAAGGGCCCCCAGGGGGCCCCCAAGCAGCCCCTCTCCATTTGGGTCTGGGGGCTTTCTTTAGGCTGAGAACCTGGGAGATACCAGCAAGGTTGCAGTTCGCGGCCCGAGAAGCACTCTCCGGCCAACATGCCCAACTGCAGCAACAGCTCCCAAAGCGAAGGAGCCAGGACCCAAAGACCTAGCTGGCCTGAAGGGCCCCCAGAAGGCCACCAAGCAGCCCCTCTCCATTTGGGTCTGGGGGCTTTCGTTGAGCATGGAACCTGGGAGATTCCTGCAAGGTTGTAGTTCGCGGCCCGAGAAGCACTCTCCGGCCAACATGCCCAACTGCAGCAACAGCTCCCAAAGCGAAGGAGCCAGGACCCAAAGACCTAGCTGGCCTGAAGGGCTCACAGTGGGGCCCCCAAGCAGCCCCTCTCAATTTGGGTCTGGGGGCTTTCGTTGGGCCGGGAACCTGGGAGAATCCTGCAAGGTTGCAGTTCGCGGCCCGAGAAGCACTCTCCGGCCAACATGCCCAACTGCAGCAACAGCTCCCAAAGCGAAGGAGCCAGGACCCAAAGACCTAGCTGGCCTGAAGGGCCCCCAGGGGGCCCCCAAGCAGCCCCTCTCAATTTGGGTTTGGGGGCTTTCGTTGGGCCGGGAACCTGGGAGAATACTGCAAGGTTGCAGTTCGCGGCCCGAGAAGCACTCTCCGTCCAACATGCCCAACTGCAGCAACAGCTCCCAAAGCGAAGGAGCCAGGACCCAAAGACCTAGCTGGCCTGAAGGGCCCCCAGGGGGCCCCCAAGGAGCTCCTCTCCATTTGGGTCTGGGGGCTTTAGTTGGGCCGGGAACCTGGGTGGTACCTGCAAGGTTGCAGTTCGCGGCCCGAGAAGCACTCTCCGGCCAACATGCCCAACTGCAGCAACAGCTCCCAAACCGAAGGAGCCAGGACCCAAAGACCTAGCTGGCCTGAAGGGCCCCCAGGGGGCCACCAAGCAGCCCCTCTCCATTTGGGTCTGGGGGCTTTTGTTGGGCCGGGAACCTGGGAGATTCCTGCAAGGTTGCAGTTCGCGGCCCGAGAAGCACTCTCCGGCCAACATGCCCAACTGCAGCAACAGCTCCCAAAGCGAAGGAGCCAGGACCCAAAGACCTAGCTGGCCTGAAGGGCCCCCAGGGGGCCCCCAAGCAGCCCCTCTCAATTTGGGTCTGGGGGCTTTCGTTGGGCCGGGAACCTGGGAGATTCCTGCAAGGTTGCAGTTCGCGGCCGGAGAAGCACTCTCCGGCCAACATGCCCAACTGCAGCAACAGCTCCCAAAGCGAAGGAGCCAGGACCCAAAGACCTAGCTGGCCTGAAGGGCCCCCAGGGGGCCCCCAAGCAGCCCCTCTCCATTTGGGTCTGGGGGCTTTCTTTAGGCTGAGAACCTGGGAGATACCAGCAAGGTTGCAGTTCGCGGCCCGAGAAGCACTCTCCGGCCAACATGCCCTATATCCAGCAACAGCTCCCAAAGCGAAGGAGCCAGGACCCAAAGACCTAGCTGGCCTGAAGGGCCCCACAGAAGGCCACCAAGCAGCCCCTCTCCATTTGGGTCTGGGGGCTTTCGTTGAACATATATACCTGAGAGGTACCTGCAAGTTACAGTTCGCGGCCCGAGAAACACTCTCCGGCCAACATGCCCAACTGCAGCAACAGCTCCCAAAGCGAAGGAGCCAGGACCCAAAGACCTAGCTGGCCTGAAGGGCCCCCATGGGGCCCCCAAGGAGCTCCTCTCAATTTGGGTCTGGGGGCTTTAGTTGGGCCGGGAACCTGGGTGGTACCTGCAAGGTTGCAGTTCGCGGCCGGAGAAGCACTCTCTGGCCAGCATGCCCAACTGCAGCAACAGCTCCCAAAGCGAAGGAGCCAGGACCCAAAGACCTAGCTGGCCTGAAGGGCCCCCAGGGGGCCCCCAAGCAGCCCCTCTCCATTTGGGTCTGGGGGCTTTCGTTGGGCCGGGAACCTGGGAGATTCCTGCAAGGTTGCAGTTCGCGGCCCGAGAAGCACTCTCCGGCCAACATGCCCAACTGCAGCAACAGCTCCCAAAGCGAAGGAGCCAGGACCCAAAGACCTAGCTGGCCTGAAGGCCCCCAGGGGGCCCCCAAGCAGCCCCTCTCAATTTGGGTCTGGGGGCTTTCGTTGGGCATGTATACCTGAGAGGTACCTGCAAGGTTACAGTTCGCGGGCCCGAGAAGCACTCTCTGGCCAACATGCCCAACTGCAGCAACAGCTCCCAAAGCGAAGGAGCCAGGACCCAAAGACCTAGCTGGCCTGAAGTGCCCCCAGGGGGTCCCCAAGCAGCCCCTCTCAATTTGGGTCTGGCGGCTTTCGTTGGGCCGGGAACCTGGGAGAATCCTGCAAGGTTGCAGTTCGCGGCCCGAGAAGCACTCTCCGGCCAACATGCCCAACTGCAGCAACAGCTCCCAAAGCGAAGGAGCCAGGACCCAAAGACCTAGCTGGCCTGAAGGGCCCCCAGGGGGCCCCAAGCAGCCCCTCTCAATTTGGGTCTGGGGGCTTTCGTTGGGCCGGGAACCTGGGAGAATCCTGCAAGGTTGCAGTTCGCGGCCCGAGAAGCACTCTTCGGCCAACATGCCCAACTGCAGCAACAGCTCCCAAACCGAAGTAGCCAGGACCTAAAGACCTAGCTGGCCTGAAGGGCCCCCAGGGGGCCACCAAGCAGCCCCTCTCCATTTGGGTCTGGGGGCTTTTGTTGGGCCGGGAACCTGGGAGATTCCTGCAAGGTTGCAGTTCGCGGCCGGAGAAGCACTCTCCGGCCAACATGCCCAACTGCAGCAACAGCTCCCAAACCGAATGAGCCAGGACACAAAGACCTAGCTGTCCTGAAGGGCCCCCAGGGGGCCCCCAAGCAGCCCCTCTCAATTTGGGTCTGGGGGCTTTCGTTGGGCCGGGAACCTGGGAGGTACCTGCAAGTTTGCAGTTCGCGGCCCGAGAAGCACTCTCCGGCCAACATGCCCAACTGCAGCAACAGCTCCCAAAGCGAAGGAGCCAGGACCCAAAGACCTAGCTGGCCTGAAGGGCCCCCAGGGGGCCACCAAGCAGCCCCTCTCCATTTGGGTCTGGGGGCTTTCGTTGGGCATGGATACCTGAGAGGTACCTGCAAGGTTACAGTTCGCGGCCCGAGAAGCACTCTCCGGCCAACATGCCCAACTGCAGCAACAGCTCCCAAACCGAAGGAGCCAGGACCCAAAGACCTAGCTGGCCTGAAGGGCCCCCAGGGGGCCCCCAAGCAGCCCCTCTCCATTTGGGTCTGGGGGCTTTCGTTGGGCCGGGAACCTGGGAGATTCATGCAAGGTTGCAGTTCGCGGCCGAGAAGCACTCTCCGGCCAACATGCCCAACTGCAGCAACAGCTCCCAAAGCGAAGGAGCCAGGACCCAAAGACCTAGCTGGCCTGAAGGGCCCCCAGGGGGCCCCCAAGCAGCCCCTCTCAATTTGGGTCTGGGGGCTTTCGTTGAGCATGGAACCTGGGAGATTCCTGCAAGGTTGTAGTTCGCGGCCCGAGAAGCACTCTCCGGCCAACATGCCCTATATCCAGCAACAGCTCCCAAAGCGAAGGAGCCAGGACCCAAAGACCTAGCTGGCCTGAAGGGCCCCCAGGGGGGCCCCAAGCAGCCCCTCTCAATTTGGGTCTGGGGGCTTTCGTTGGGCCGGGAACCTGGGAGAATCCTGCAAGGTTGCAGTTCGCGGCCCGAGAAGCACTCTCCGGCCAACATGCACAACTGCAGCAACAGCTCCCAAAGCGAAGGAGCCAGGACCCAAAGACCTAGCTGGCCTGAAGGGCCCCCAGGGGGCCCCCAAGCAGCCCCTCTCAATTTGGGTCTGGGGGCTTTCGTTGGGCCGGGAACCTGGGAGATTCCTGCAAGGTTGCAGTTCGCGGCCGGAGAAGCACTCTCCGGCCAACATGCCCAACTGCAGCAACAGCTCCCAAACCGAAGGAGCCAGGAGCCAAAGACCTAGCTGGCCTGAAGGGCCCCCAGGGGGCCCCCAAGCAGCCCCTCTCCATTTGGGTCTGGGGGCTTTCTTTAGGCTGAGAACCTGGGAGATAGCAGCAAGGTTGCAGTTCGCGGCCCGAGAAGCACTCTCCGGAAAACATGCCCTTTATCCAGCAACAGCTCCCAAACCGAAGGAGCCAGGACCCAAAGACCTAGCTGGCCTGAAGGGCCCCCAGAAGGCCACCAAGCAGCCCCTCTCCATTTGGGTCTGGGGGCTTTCGTTGGGCCGGGAACCTGGGAGGTACGTGCAAGGTTGCAGTTCGCGGCCCGAGAAGCACTCTCCGGCCAACATGCCCAACTGCAGCAACAGCTCCCAAACCGAAGGAGCCAGGACCCAAAGACCTAGCTGGCCTGAAGGGCCCCCATGGGGCCCCCAAGGAGCTCCTCTCAATTTGGGTCTGGGGGCTTTAGTTGGGCCGGGAACCTGGGTGGTACCTGCAAGGTTGCAGTTCGCGGCCGGAGAAGCACTCTCTGGCCAGCATGCCCAACTGCAGCAACAGCTCCCAAAGCGAAGGAGCCAGGACCCAAAGACCTAGCTGGCCTGAAGGGCCCCCAGGGGGCCCCCAAGCAGCCCCTCTCCATTTGGGTCTGGGGGCTTTCGTTGGGCCGGGAACCTGGGAGATTCCTGCAAGGTTGCAGTTCGCGGCCCGAGAAGCACTCTCCGGCCAACATGCCCAACTGCAGCAACAGCTCCCAAAGCGAAGGAGCCAGGACCCAAAGACCTAGCTGGCCTGAAGGGCCCCCAGGGGGCCCCCAAGCAGCCCCTCTCAATTTGGGTCTGGGGGCTTTCGTTGGGCATGTATACCTGAGAGGTACCTGCAAGGTTACAGTTCGCGGGCCCGAGAAGCACTCTCCGGCCAACATGCCCAACTGCAGCAACAGCTCCCAAAGCGAAGGAGCCAGGACCCAAAGACCTAGCTGGCCTGAAGTGCCCCCAGGGGGTCCCCAAGCAGCCCCTCTCAATTTGGGTCTGGCGGCTTTCGTTGGGCCGGGAACCTGGGAGAATCCTGCAAGGTTGCAGTTCGCGGCCCGAGAAGCACTCTCCGGCCAACATGCCCAACTGCAGCAACAGCTCCCAAACCGAAGGAGCCAGGACCCAAAGACCTAGCTGGCCTGAAGGGCCCCCAGGGGGCCCCAAGCAGCCCCTCTCAATTTGGGTCTGGGGGCTTTCGTTGGGCCGGGAACCTGGGAGAATCCTGCAAGGTTGCAGTTCGCGGCCCGAGTAGCACTCTTCGGCCAACATGCCCAACTGCAGCAACAGCTCCCAAACCGAAGTAGCCAGGACCTAAAGACCTAGCTGGCCTGAAGGGCCCCCAGGGGGCCACCAAGCAGCCCCTCTCCATTTGGGTCTGGGGGCTTTCGTTGGGCATGGATACCTGAGAGGTACCTGCAAGGTTACAGTTCGCGGCCCGAGAAGCACTCTCCGGCCAACATGCCCAACTGCAGCAACAGCTCCCAAACCGAAGGAGCCAGGACCCAAAGACCTAGCTGGCCTGAAGGGCCCCCAGGGGGCCACCAAGCAGCCCCTCTCCATTTGGGTCTGGGGGCTTTCGTTGGGCCGGGAACCTGGGTGGTACCTGCAAGGTTGCAGTTCGCGGCCGAGAAGCACTCTCCGGCCAACATGCCCAACTGCAGCAACAGCTCCCAAAGCGAAGGAGCCAGGACCCAAAGACCTAGCTGGCCTGAAGGGCCCCCAGGGGGCCCCCAAGCAGCCCCTCTCAATTTGGGTCTGGGGGCTTTCGTTGAGCATGGAACCTGGGAGATTCCTGCAAGGTTGTAGTTCGCGGCCCGAGAAGCACTCTCCGGCCAACATGCCCTATATCCAGCAACAGCTCCCAAAGCGAAGGAGCCAGGACCCAAAGACCTAGCTGGCCTGAAGGGCCCCCAGGGTGGCCCCAAGCAGCCCCTCTCAATTTGGGTCTGGGGGCTTTCGTTGGGCCGGGAACCTGGGAGAATCCTGCAAGGTTGCAGTTCGCGGCCCGAGAAGCACTCTCCGGCCAACATGCCCAACTGCAGCAACAGCTCCCAAAGCGAAGGAGCCAGGACCCAAAGACCTAGCTGGCCTGAAGGGCCCCCAGGGGGCCCCCAAGCAGCCCCTCTCAATTTGGGTCTGGGGGCTTTCGTTGGGCCGGGAACCTGGGAGATTCCTGCAAGGTTGCAGTTCGCGGCCGGAGAAGCACTCTCCGGCCAACATGCCCAACTGCAGCAACAGCTCCCAAAGCGAAGGAGCCAGGACCCAAAGACCTAGCTGGCCTGAAGGGCCCCCAGGGGGCCCCCAAGCAGCCCCTCTCAATTTGGGTCTGGGGGCTTTCTTTAGGCTGAGAACCTGGGAGATAGCAGCAAGGTTGCAGTTCGCGGCCCGAGAAGCACTCTCCGGCCAACATGCCCTTTATCCAGCAACAGCTCCCAAACCGAAGGAGCCAGGACCCAAAGACCTAGCTGGCCTGAAGGGCCCCCAGAAGGCCACCAAGCAGCCCCTCTCCATTTGGGTCTGGGGGCTTTCGTTGGGCCGGGAACCTGGGAGGTACGTGCAAGGTTGCAGTTCGCGGCCCGAGAAGCACTCTCCGGCCAACATGCCCAACTGCAGCAACAGCTCCCAAACCGAAGGAGCCAGGACCCAAAGACCTAGCTGGCCTGAAGGGCCCCCAGGGGGGCCCCAAGCAGCCCCTCTCCATTTGGGTCTGGGGGCTTTCGTTGGGCCGGGAACCTGGGAGATTCCTGCAAGGTTGCAGTTCGCGGCCCGAGAAGCACTCTCCGGCCAACATGCCCAACTGCAGCAACAGCTCCCAAACCGAATGAGCCAGGACACAAAGAACTAGCTGGCCTGAAGGGCCCCCAGGGGGCCCCCAAGCAGCCCCTCTCAATTTGGGTCTGGGGGCTTTCGTTGGGCCGGGAACCTGGGAGGTACCTGCAAGGTTGCAGTTCGCGGCCGGAGAAGCACTCTCCGGCCAACATGCCCAACTGCAGCAACAGCTCCCAAAGCGAAGGAGCCAGGACCCAAAGACCTAGCTGGCCTGAAGGGCCCCCAGGGGGCCACCAAGCAGCCCCTCTCCATTTGGGTCTGGGGGCTTTCGTTGGGCATGGATACCTGAGAGGTACCTGCAAGGTTACAGTTCGCGGCCCGAGAAGCACTCTCCGGCCAACATGCTCAACTGCAGCAACAGCTCCCAAACCGAAGGAGCCAGGACCCAAAGACCTAGCTGGCCTGAAGGGCCCCCAGGGGGCCCCCAAGCAGCCCCTCTCAATTTGGGTCTGGGGGCTTTCGTTGGGCCGGGAACCTGGGAGATTCATGCAAGGTTGCAGTTCGCGGCCCGAGAAGCACTCTCCGGCCAACATGCCCAACTGCAGCAACAGCTCCCAAAGCGAAGGAGCCAGGACCCAAAGACCTAGCTGGCCTGAAGGGCCCCCAGGGGGCCCCCAAGCAGCCCCTCTCAATTTGGGTCTGGGGGCTTTCGTTGAGCATGGAACCTGGGAGATTCCTGCAAGGTTGTAGTTCGCGGCCCGAGAAGCACTCTCCGGCCAACATGCCCTATATCCAGCAACAGCTCCCAAAGCGAAGGAGCCAGGACCCAAAGACCTAGCTGGCCTGAAGGGCCCCCAGGGGGGCCCCAAGCAGCCCCTCTCAATTTGGGTCTGGGGGCTTTCGTTGGGCCGGGAACCTGGGTGGTACCTGCAAGGTTGCAGTTCGCGGCCGGAGAAGCACTCTCCGGCCAACATGCCCAACTGCAGCAACAGCTCCCAAAGCGAAGGAGCCAGGACCCAAAGACCTAGCTGGCCTGAAGGGCCCCCAGGGGGCCACCAAGCAGCCCCTCTCCATTTGGGTCTGGGGGCTTTTGTTGGGCCGGGAACCTGGGAGATTCCTGCAAGGTTGCAGTTCGCGGCCCGAGAAGCACTCTCCGGCCAACATGCCCAACTGCAGCAACAGCTCCCAAAGCGAAGGAGCCAGGACCCAAAGACCTAGCTGGCCTGAAGGGCCCCCAGGGGGCCCCCAAGCAGCCCCTCTCAATTTGGGTCTGGGGGCTTTCGTTGGGCCGGGAACCTGGGAGATTCCTGCAAGGTTGCAGTTCGCGGCCGGAGAAGCACTCTCCGGCCAACATGCCCAACTGCAGCAACAGCTCCCAAAGCGAAGGAGCCAGGACCCAAAGACCTAGCTGGCCTGAAGGGCCCCCAGGGGGCCCCCAAGCAGCCCCTCTCCATTTGGGTCTGGGGGCTTTCTTTAGGCTGAGAACCTGGGAGATACCAGCAAGGTTGCAGTTCGCGGCCCGAGAAGCACTCTCCGGCCAACATGCCCTATATCCAGCAACAGCTCCCAAAGCGAAGGAGCCAGGACCCAAAGACCTAGCTGGCCTGAAGGGCCCCACAGAAGGCCACCAAGCAGCCCCTCTCCATTTGGGTCTGGGGGCTTTCGTTGAACATATATACCTGAGAGGTACCTGCAAGTTACAGTTCGCGGCCCGAGAAGCACTCTCCGGCCAACATGCCCAACTGCAGCAACAGCTCCCAAAGCGAAGGAGCCAGGACCCAAAGACCTAGCTGGCCTGAAGGGCCCCCATGGGGCCCCCAAGGAGCTCCTCTCAATTTGGGTCTGGGGGCTTTAGTTGGGCCGGGAACCTGGGTGGTACCTGCAAGGTTGCAGTTCGCGGCCGGAGAAGCACTCTCTGGCCAGCATGCCCAACTGCAGCAACAGCTCCCAAAGCGAAGGAGCCAGGACCCAAAGACCTAGCTGGCCTGAAGGGCCCCCAGGGGGCCCCCAAGCAGCCCCTCTCCATTTGGGTCTGGGGGCTTTCGTTGGGCCGGGAACCTGGGAGATTCCTGCAAGGTTGCAGTTCGCGGCCCGAGAAGCACTCTCCGGCCAACATGCCCAACTGCAGCAACAGCTCCCAAAGCGAAGGAGCCAGGACCCAAAGACCTAGCTGGCCTGAAGGCCCCCAGGGGGCCCCCAAGCAGCCCCTCTCAATTTGGGTCTGGGGGCTTTCGTTGGGCATGTATACCTGAGAGGTACCTGCAAGGTTACAGTTCGCGGGCCCGAGAAGCACTCTCCGGCCAACATGCCCAACTGCAGCAACAGCTCCCAAAGCGAAGGAGCCAGGACCCAAAGACCTAGCTGGCCTGAAGTGCCCCCAGGGGGTCCCCAAGCAGCCCCTCTCAATTTGGGTCTGGCGGCTTTCGTTGGGCCGGGAACCTGGGAGAATCCTGCAAGGTTGCAGTTCGCGGCCCGAGAAGCACTCTCCGGCCAACATGCCCAACTGCAGCAACAGCTCCCAAACCGAAGGAGCCAGGACCCAAAGACCTAGCTGGCCTGAAGGGCCCCCAGGGGGCCCCAAGCAGCCCCTCTCAATTTGGGTCTGGGGGCTTTCGTTGGGCCGGGAACCTGGGAGAATCCTGCAAGGTTGCAGTTCGCGGCCCGAGAAGCACTCTTCGGCCAACATGCCCAACTGCAGCAACAGCTCCCAAACCGAAGTAGCCAGGACCTAAAGACCTAGCTGGCCTGAAGGGCCCCCAGGGGGCCACCAAGCAGCCCCTCTCCATTTGGGTCTGGGGGCTTTTGTTGGGCCGGGAACCTGGGAGATTCCTGCAAGGTTGCAGTTCGCGGCCGGAGAAGCACTCTCCGGCCAACATGCCCAACTGCAGCAACAGCTCCCAAACCGAATGAGCCAGGACACAAAGACCTAGCTGTCCTGAAGGGCCCCCAGGGGGCCCCCAAGCAGCCCCTCTCAATTTGGGTCTGGGGGCTTTCGTTGGGCCGGGAACCTGGGAGGTACCTGCAAGTTTGCAGTTCGCGGCCCGAGAAGCACTCTCCGGCCAACATGCCCAACTGCAGCAACAGCTCCCAAAGCGAAGGAGCCAGGACCCAAAGACCTAGCTGGCCTGAAGGGCCCCCAGGGGGCCACCAAGCAGCCCCTCTCCATTTGGGTCTGGGGGCTTTCGTTGGGCATGGATACCTGAGAGGTACCTGCAAGGTTACAGTTGGCGGCCCGAGAAGCACTCTCCGGCCAACATGCCCAACTGCAGCAACAGCTCCCAAACCGAAGGAGCCAGGACCCAAAGACCTAGCTGGCCTGAAGGGCCCCCAGGGGGCCCCCAAGCAGCCCCTCTCCATTTGGGTCTGGGGGCTTTCGTTGGGCCGGGAACCTGGGAGATTCATGCAAGGTTGCAGTTCGCGGCCGAGAAGCACTCTCCGGCCAACATGCCCAACTGCAGCAACAGCTCCCAAAGCGAAGGAGCCAGGACCCAAAGACCTAGCTGGCCTGAAGGGCCCCCATGGGGCCCCCAAGCAGCCCCTCTCAATTTGGGTCTGGGGGCTTTCGTTGAGCATGGAACCTGGGAGATTCCTGCAAGGTTGTAGTTCGCGGCCCGAGAAGCACTCTCCGGCCAACATGCCCTATATCCAGCAACAGCTCCCAAAGCGAAGGAGCCAGGACCCAAAGACCTAGCTGGCCTGAAGGGCCCCCAGGGGGCCACCAAGCAGCCCCTCTCCATTTGGGTCTGGGGGCTTTCGTTGGGCATGGATACCTGAGAGGTACCTGCAAGGTTACAGTTCGCGGCCCGAGAAGCACTCTCCGGCCAACATGCTCAACTGCAGCAACAGCTCCCAAACCGAAGGAGCCAGGACCCAAAGACCTAGCTGGCCTGAAGGGCCCCCAGGGGGCCCCCAAGCAGCCCCTCTCAATTTGGGTCTGGGGGCTTTCGTTGGGCCGGGAACCTGGGAGATTCATGCAAGGTTGCAGTTCGCGGCCCGAGAAGCACTCTCCGGCCAACATGCCCAACTGCAGCAACAGCTCCCAAAGCGAAGGAGCCAGGACCCAAAGACCTAGCTGGCCTGAAGGGCCCCCAGGGGGCCCCCAAGCAGCCCCTCTCAATTTGGGTCTGGGGGCTTTCGTTGAGCATGGAACCTGGGAGATTCCTGCAAGGTTGTAGTTCGCGGCCCGAGAAGCACTCTCCGGCCAACATGCCCTATATCCAGCAACAGCTCCCAAAGCGAAGGAGCCAGGACACAAAGACCTAGCTGGCCTGAAGGGCCCCCAGGGGGGCCCCAAGCAGCCCCTCTCAATTTGGGTCTGGGGGCTTTCGTTGGGCCGGGAACCTGGGAGAATCCTGCAAGGTTGCAGTTCGCGGCCCGAGAAGCACTCTCCGGCCAACATGCCCAACTGCAGCAACAGCTCCCAAACCGAAGGAGCCAGGACCCAAAGACCTAGCTGGCCTGAAGGGCCCCCAGGGGGCCCCCAAGCAGCCCCTCTCAATTTGGGTTTGGGGGCTTTCGTTGGGCCGGGAACCTGGGAGAATTCTGCAAGGTTGCAGTTCGCGGCCCGAGAAGCACTCTCCGGCCAACATGCCCAACTGCAGCAACAGCTCCCAAAGCGAAGGAGCCAGGACCCAAAGACCTAGCTGGCCTGAAGGGCCCCCAGGGGGCCCCCAAAGAGCTCCTCTCCATTTGGGTCTGGGGGCTTTAGTTGGGCCGGGAACCTGGGTGGTACCTGCAAGGTTGCAGTTCGCGGCCGGAGAAGCACTCTCCGGCCAGCATGCCCAACTGCAGCAACAGCTCCCAAAGCGAAGGAGCCAGGACCCAAAGACCTAGCTGGCCTGAAGGGCCCCCAGGGGGCCACCAAGCAGCCCCTCTCCATTTGGGTCTGGGGGCTTTTGTTGGGCCGGGAACCTGGGAGATTCCTGCAAGGTTGCAGTTCGCGGCCCGAGAAGCACTCTCCGGCCAACATGCCCAACTGCAGCAACAGCTCCCAAACCGAAGGAGCCAGGACACAAAGACCTAGCTGGCCTGAAGGGCCCCCAGGGGGCCCCCAAGCAGCCCCTCTCAATTTGGGTCTGGGGGCTTTCGTTGGGCATGTATACCTGAGAGGTACCTGCAAGGTTACAGTTCGCGGCCCAAGAAGCACTCTCCGGCCAACATGCCCAACTGCAGCAACAGCTCCCAAAGCGAAGGAGCCAGGACCCAAAGACCTAGCTGGCCTGAAGGGCCCCCAGGGGGCCCCCAAGCAGCCCCTCTCCATTTGGGTCTGGGGGCTTTTGTTGGGCCGGGAACCTGGAAGATTCATGAAAGGTTGCAGTTCGCGGCCCGAGAAGCACTCTCCGCCCAACATGCACAACTGCAGCAACAGCTCCCAAAGCGAAGGAGCCAGGACCCAAAGACCTAGCTGGCCTGAAGGGCCCCCAGGGTGCCCCCAAGTAGCCCCTCTCCATTTGGGTCTGGGGGCTTTCGTTGGGCATGTATACCTGAGAGGTACCTGCAAGGTTACAGTTCGCGGCCCGAGAAGCACTCTCCGGCCAACATGCCCAACTGCAGCAACAGCTCCCAAAGCGAAGGAGCCAGGACCCAAAGACCTAGCTGGCCTGAAGTGCCCCCAGGGGGGCCCCAAGCAGCCCCTCTCCATTTGGGTCTGGGGGCTTTCGTTGGGCCGGGAACCTGGGAGAATCCTGCAAGGTTGCAGTTCGCGGCCCGAGAAGCACTCTCCGGCCAACATGCCCAACTGCAGCAACAGCTCCCAAAGCGAAGGAGCCAGGACCCAAAGACCTAGCTGGCCTGAAGGGCCCCCAGGGGGCCCCCAAGCAGCCCCTCTCAATTTGGGTCTGGGGGCTTTCGTTGGGCCGGGAACCTGGGAGATTCCTGCAAGGTTGCAGTTCGCGGCCCGTGAAGCACTCTCCGGCCAACATGCCCAACTGCAGCAACAGCTCCCAAACCGAAGGAGCCAGGACCCAAAGACCTAGCTGGCCTGAAGGGCCCCCAGAAGGCCACCAAGCAGCCCCTCTCCATTTGGGTCTGGGGGCTTTCGTTGGGCCGGGAACCTGGAAGGTACGTGCAAGGTTGCAGTTCGCGGCCCGAGAAGCACTCTCCGCCCAACATGCCCAACTGCAGCAACAGCTCCCAAAGCGAAGGAGCCAGGACACAAAGACCTAGCTGGCCTGAAGGGCCCCCAGGGGGCCCCCAAGCAGCCCCTCTCCATTTGGGTCTGGGGGCTTTCGTTGGGCCGGGAACCTGGGAGATTTCTACAAGGTTGCAGTTCGAGGCCCGAGAAGCACTCTCCGGCCAACATGCCCAACTGCAGCAACAGCTCCCAAAGCGAAGGAGCCAGGACCCAAAGACCTAGCTGGCCTGAAGGGCCCCCAGGGGTCCCCCAAGCAGCCCCTCTCCATTTGGGTCTGGGGGCTTTTGTTGGGCATGTATACCTGAGAGGCACCTGCAAGTTACCATTCGCGGCCCGAGAAGCACTCTCCGGCCAACATGCCCAACTGCAGCAACAGCTCCCAAAGCGAAGGAGCCAGGACCCAAAGACCTAGCTGGCCTGAAGGGCCCCCAGGGGGCCCCCAAGCAGCCCCTCTCCATTTGGGTCTGGGGGCTTTCGTTGGGCGGGGAACCTGGAAGATTCATGCAAGGTTGCAGTTCGCGGCCCGAGAAGCACTCTCCGCCCAACATGCCCAACTGCAGCAACAGCTCCCAAAGCGAAGGAGCCAGGACCCAAAGACCTAGCTGGCCTGAAGGGCCCCCAGGGGGCCCCCAAGCAGCCCCTCTCAATTTGGGTCTGGGGGCTTTCGTTGGGCCGGGAACCTGGGAGATTCCTGCAAGGTTGCAGTTCGCGGCCGGAGAAGCACTCTCCGGCCAACATGCCCAACTGCAGCAACAGCTCCCAAAGCGAAGGAGCCAGGACCCAAAGACCTAGCTGGCCTGAAGGGCCCCCAGGGGGCCCCCAAGCAGCCCCTCTCCATTTGGGTCTGGGGGCTTTTGTTGGGCCGGGAACCTGGGAGATTCCTGCAAGGTTGCAGTTCGCGGCCCGAGAAGCACTCTCCGGCCAACAAGCCCAACTGCAGCAACAGCTCCCAAAGCGAAGGAGCCAGGACCCAAAGAGCTAGCTGGCCTGAAGGGCCCCCAGGGGGCCCCCAAGCAGCCCCTCTCAATTTGGGTCTGGGGGCTTTCGTTGGGCATGTATACCTGAGAGGTACCTGCAAGGTTACAGTTCGCGGCCCGAGAAGCACTCTCCGGCCAACATGCCCAACTGCAGCAACAGCTCCCAAAGCGAAGGAGCCAGGACCCAAAGACCTAGCTGGCCTGAAGTGCCCCCAGGGGGGCCCCAAGCAGCCCCTCTCAATTTGGGTCTGGCGGCTTTCGTTGGGCCGGGAACCTGGGAGAATCCTGCAAGGTTGCAGTTCGCGGCCCGAGAAGCACTCTCCGGCCAACATGCCCAACTGCAGCAACAGCTCCCAAACCGAAGGAGCCAGGACCCAAAGACCTAGCTGGCCTGAAGGGCCCCCAGGGGGCCCCCAAGCAGCCCCTCTCCATTTGGGTCTGGGGGCTTTCGTTGGGCCGGGAACCCTGGAGAATCCTGCAAGGTTGCAGTTCGCGGCCCGAGAAGCACTCTCCGGCCAACATGCCCAACTGCAGCAACAGCTCCTAAACCGAAGGAGCCAGGACCTAAAGACCTAGCTGGCCTGAAGGGCCCCCAGGGGGCCCCCAAGCAGCCCCTCTCCATTTGGGTCTGGGGGCTTTTGTTGGGCCGGGAACCTGTGAGATTCCTGCAAGGTTGCAGTTCGCGGCCCGAGAAGCACTCTCTGGCCAACATGCCCAACTGCAGCAACAGCTCCCAAACCGAAGGAGCCAGGACCCAAAGACCTAGCTGTCCTGAAGGGCCCCCAGGGGGCCCCCAAGCAGCCCCTCTCAATTTGGGTCTGGGGGCTTTCGTTGGGCCGGGAACCTGGGAGGTACCTGCAAGGTTGCAGTTCGAGGCCCGAGAAGCACTCTCCGGCCAACATGCCCAACTGCAGCAACAGCTCCCAAAGCGAAGGAGCCAGGACCCAAAGACCTAGCTGGCCTGAAGGGCCCCCAGGGGGCCACCAAGCAGCCCCTCTCAATTTGGGTCTGGGGGCTTTCGTTGGGCATGGATACCTGAGAGGTACCTGCAAGGTTACAGTTCGCGGCCCGAGAAGCACTCTCCGGCCAACATGCTCAACTGCAGCAACAGCTCCCAAACCGAAGGAGCCAGGACCCAAAGACCTAGCTGGCCTGAAGGGCCCCCAGGGGGCCACCAAGCAGCCCCTCTCAATTTGGGTCTGGGGGCTTTCGTTGGGCCGGGAACCTGGGAGATTCCTGCAAGGTTGCAGTTCGCGGCCCGAGAAGCACTCTCCGGCCAACATGCCCAACTGCAGCAACAGCTCCCAAACCGAAGGAGCCAGGACCCAAAGACCTAGCTGGCCTGAAGGGCCCCCAGGGGGCCCCCAAGCAGCCCCTCTCAATTTGGGTCTGGGGGCTTTCGTTGAGCATGGAACCTGGGAGATTCCTGCAAGGTTGTAGTTCGCGGCCCGAGAAGCACTCTCCGGCCAACATGCCCAACTGCAGCAACAGCTCCCAAACCGAAGGAGCCAGGACCCAAAGACCTAGCTGGCCTGAAGGGCCCTCAGGGGGGCCCCAAGCAGCCCCTCTCAATTTGGGTCTGGGGGCTTTCGTTGGGCCGGGAACCTGGGAGAATCCTGCAAGGTTGCAGTTCGCGGCCCGAGAAGCACTCTCCGGCCAACATGCCCAACTGCAGCAACAGCTCCCAAAGCGAAGGAGCCAGGACCCAAAGACCTAGCTGGCCTGAAGGGCCCCCAGGGGGCCCCCAAGCAGCCCCTCTCAATTTGGGTTTGGGGGCTTTCGTTGGGCCGGGAACCTGGGAGATTCATGCAAGGTTGCAGTTCGCGGCCTGAGAAGCACTCTCCGGCCAACATGCACAACTGCAGCAACAGCTCCCAAAGCGAAGGAGCCAGGACCCAAAGACCTAGCTGGCCTGAAGGGCCCCCAGGGGGCCACCAAGCAGCCCCTCTCCATTTGGGTCTGGGGGCTTTAGTTGGGCCGGGAACCTGGGTGGTATCTGCAAGGTTGCAGTTCGCGGCCGGAGAAGCACTCTCCGGCCAACATGCCCAACTGCAGCAACAGCTCCCAAAGCGAAGGAGCCAGGACCCAAAGACCTAGCTGGCCTGAAGGGCCCCCAGGGGGCCCCCAAGCAGCCCCTCTCCATTTGGGTCTGGGGGCTTTCGTTGGGCCGGGTACCTGGGAGGTACCTGCAAGGTTGCAGTTCGCGGCCCGAGAAGCACTCTCCGGCCAACATGCCCAACTGCAGCAACAGCTCCTAAACCGAAGGAGCCAGGACCTAAAGACCTAGCTGGCCTGAAGGGCCCCCAGGGGGGCCCCAAGCAGCCCCTCTCCATTTGAGTCTGGGGGCTTTTGTTGGCCCGGGAACCTGGGAGATTCCTGCAAGGTTGCAGTTCGCGGCCCGAGAAGCACTCTCCGGCCAACATGCCCTATATCCAGCAACAGCTCCCAAAGCGAAGGAGCCAGGACCCAAAGACCTAGCTGGCCTGAAGGGCCCCCAGGGGGCCCCCAAGCAGCCCCTCTCAATTTGGGTCTGGGGGCTTTCGTTGGGCATGGATACCTGAGAGGTACCTGCAAGGTTACAGTTCGCGGCCCGAGAAGCACTCTCCGGCCAACATGCTCAACTGCAGCAACAGCTCCCAAAGCGAAGGAGCCAGGACCCAAAGACCTAGCTGGCCTGAAGGGCCCCCAGGGGGGCCCCAAGCAGCCCCTCTCAATTTGGGTCTGGGGGCTTTCGTTGGGCCGGGAACCTGGGAGAATCCTGCAAGGTTGCAGTTCGCGGCCCGAGAAGCACTCTCCGGCCAACATGCCCAACTGCAGCAACAGCTCCCAAAGCGAAGGAGCCAGGACCCAAAGACCTAGCTGGCCTGAAGGGCCCCCAGGGGGCCCCCAAGCAGCCCCTCTCAATTTGGGTTTGGGGGCTTTCGTTGGGCCGGGAACCTGGGAGATTCATGCAAGGTTGCAGTTCGCGGCCCGAGAAGCACTCTCCGGCCAACATGCCCAACTGCAGCAACAGCTCCCAAAGCGAAGGAGCCAGGACCCAAAGACCTAGCTGACCTGAAGGGCCCCAGGGGGCCCCCAAGCAGCCCCTCTCCATTTGGGTCTGGGGGCTTTCGTTGGGCCGGGAACCTGGGAGATTCCTGCAAGGTTGCAGTTCGCGGCCGGAGAAGCACTCTCCGGCCAACATGCCCAACTGCAGCAACAGCTCCCAAACCGAAGGAGCCAGGACCCAAAGACCTAGCTGTCCTGAAGGGCCCCCAGGGGGCCCCCAAGCAGCCCCTCTCAATTTGGGTCTGGGGGCTTTCGTTGGGCCGGGAACCTGGGAGGTACCTGCAAGGTTGCAGTTCGAGGCCCGAGAAGCACTCTCCGGCCAACATGCCCAACTGCAGCAACAGCTCCCAAACCGAAGGAGCCAGGACCCAAAGACCTAGCTGGCCTGAAGGGCCCCCAGGGGGCCACCAAGCAGCCCCTCTCAATTTGGGTCTGGGGGCTTTCGTTGGGCATGGATACCTGAGAGGTACCTGCAAGGTTACAGTTCGCGGCCCGAGAAGCACTCTCCGGCCAACATGCTCAACTGCAGCAACAGCTCCCAAACCGAAGGAGCCAGGACCCAAAGACCTAGCTGGCCTGAAGGGCCCCCAGGGGGCCACCAAGCAGCCCCTCTCAATTTGGGTCTGGGGGCTTTCGTTGGGCCGGGAACCTGGGAGATTCCTGCAAGGTTGCAGTTCGCGGCCCGAGAAGCACTCTCCGGCCAACATGCCCAACTGCAGCAACAGCTCCCAAACCGAAGGAGCCAGGACCCAAAGACCTAGCTGGCCTGAAGGGCCCCCAGGGGGCCCCCAAGCAGCCCCTCTCCATTTGGGTCTGGGGGCTTTCGTTGAGCATGGAACCTGGGAGATTCCTGCAAGGTTGTAGTTCGCGGCCCGAGAAGCACTCTCCGGCCAACATGCCCAACTGCAGCAACAGCTCCCAAACCGAAGGAGCCAGGACCCAAAGACCTAGCTGGCCTGAAGGGCCCTCAGGGGGGCCCCAAGCAGCCCCTCTCAATTTGGGTCTGGGGGCTTTCGTTGGGCCGGGAACCTGGGAGAATCCTGCAAGGTTGCAGTTCGCGGCCCGAGAAGCACTCTCCGGCCAACATGCCCAACTGCAGCAACAGCTCCCAAAGCGAAGGAGCCAGGACCCAAAGACCTAGCTGGCCTGAAGGGCCCCCAGGGGGCCCCCAAGCAGCCCCTCTCAATTTGGGTTTGGGGGCTTTCGTTGGGCCGGGAACCTGGGAGATTCATGCAAGGTTGCAGTTCGCGGCCTGAGAAGCACTCTCCGGCCAACATGCACAACTGCAGCAACAGCTCCCAAAGCGAAGGAGCCAGGACCCAAAGACCTAGCTGGCCTGAAGGGCCCCCAGGGGGCCACCAAGCAGCCCCTCTCCATTTGGGTCTGGGGGCTTTAGTTGGGCCGGGAACCTGGGTGGTATCTGCAAGGTTGCAGTTCGCGGCCGGAGAAGCACTCTCCGGCCAACATGCCCAACTGCAGCAACAGCTCCCAAAGCGAAGGAGCCAGGACCCAAAGACCTAGCTGGCCTGAAGGGCCCCCAGGGGGCCACCAAGCAGCCCCTCTCAATTTGGGTCTGGGGGCTTTCGTTGGGCATGGATACCTGAGAGGTACCTGCAAGGTTACAGTTCGCGGCCCGAGAAGCACTCTCCGGCCAACATGCTCAACTGCAGCAACAGCTCCCAAACCGAAGGAGCCAGGACCCAAAGACCTAGCTGGCCTGAAGGGCCCCCAGGGGGCCCCCAAGCAGCCCCTCTCAATTTGGGTCTGGGGGCTTTCGTTGGGCCGGGAACCTGGGAGATTCCTGCAAGGTTGCAGTTCGCGGCCCGAGAAGCACTCTCCGGCCAACATGCCCAACTGCAGCAACAGCTCCCAAAGCGAAGGAGCCAGGACCCAAAGACCTAGCTGGCCTGAAGGGCCCCCAGGGGGCCCCCAAGCAGCCCCTCTCAATTTGGGTCTGGGGGCTTTCGTTGAGCATGGAACCTGGGAGATTCATGCAAGGTTGTAGTTCGCGGCCCGAGAAGCACTCTCCGGCCAACATGCCCAACTGCAGCAACAGCTCCCAAACCGAAGGAGCCAGGACCCAAAGACCTAGCTGGCCTGAAGGGCCCTCAGGGGGGCCCCAAGCAGCCCCTCTCAATTTGGGTCTGGGGGCTTTCGTTGGGCCGGGAACCTGGGAGAATCCTGCAAGGTTGCAGTTCGAGGCCCGAGAAGCACTCTCCGGCCAACATGCACAACTGCAGCAACAGCTCCCAAAGCGAAGGAGCCAGGACACAAAGACCTAGCTGGCCTGAAGGGCCCCCAGGGGGCCCCCAAGCAGCCCCTCTCAATTTGGGTTTGGGGGCTTTCGTTGGGCCGGGAACCTGGGAGATTCCTGCTAGGTTGCAGTTCGCGGCCCGAGAAGCACTCTCCGGCCAACATGCTCAACTGCAGCAACAGTTCCCAAACGGAAGGAGCCAGGACCCAAAGACCTAGCTGGCCTGAAGGGCCCCCAGGGGGCCCCCAAGCAGCCCCTCTCCATTTGGGTCTGGGGGCTTTCGTTGGGCCGGGTACATGGGAGGTACCTGCAAGGTTGCAGTTCGCGGCCCGAGAAGCACTCTCCGGCCAACATGCCCAACTGCAGCAACAGCTCCTAAACCGAAGGAGCCAGGACCTAAAGACCTAGCTGGCCTGAAGGGCCCCCAGGGGGGCCCCAAGCAGCCCCTCTCCATTTGGGTCTGGGGGCTTTTGTTGGCCCGGGAACCTGGGAGATTCCTGCAAGGTTGCAGTTCGCGGCCCGAGAAGCACTCTCCGGCCAACATGCTCAACTGCAGCAACAGCTCCCAAAGCGAAGGAGCCAGGACCCAAAGACCTAGCTGGCCTGAAGGGCCCCCAGGGGGCCCCCAAGCAGCCCCTCTCAATTTGGGTCTGGGGGCTTTCGTTGAGCATGGAACCTGGGAGATTCCTGCAAGGTTGTAGTTCGCGGCCCGAGAAGCACTCTCCGGCCAACATGCCCAACTGCAGCAACAGCTCCCAAACCGAAGGAGCCAGGACCCAAAGACCTAGCTGGCCTGAAGGGCCCCCAGGGGGGCCCCAAGCAGCCCCTCTCAATTTGGGTCTGGGGGCTTTCGTTGGGCCGGGAACCTGGGAGAATCCTGCAAGGTTGCAGTTCGCGGCCCGAGAAGCACTCTCCGGCCAACATGCCCAACTGCAGCAACAGCTCCCAAAGCGAAGGAGCCAGGACCCAAAGACCTAGCTGGCCTGAAGGGCCCCCAGGGGGCACCCAAGCAGCCCCTCTCAATTTGGGTTTGGGGGCTTTCGTTGGGCCGGGAACCTGGGAGATTCATGCAAGGTTGCAGTTCGCGGCCCGAGAAGCACTCTCCGGCCAACATGCCCAACTGCAGCAACAGCTCCCAAAGCGAAGGAGCCAGGACCCAAAGACCTAGCTGACCTGAAGGGCCCCAGGGGGCCCCCAAGCAGCCCCTCTCCATTTGGGTCTGGGGGCTTTCGTTGGGCCGGGAACCTGGGAGATTCCTGCAAGGTTGCAGTTCGCGGCCGGAGAAGCACTCTCCGGCCAACATGCCCAACTGCAGCAACAGCTCCCAAACCGAAGGAGCCAGGACCCAAAGACCTAGCTGGCCTGAAGGGCCCCCAGGGGGCCACCAAGCAGCCCCTCTCAATTTGGGTCTGGGGGCTTTCGTTGGGCCGGGAACCTGGGAGATTCCTGCAAGGTTGCAGTTCGCGGCCCGAGAAGCACTCTCCGGCCAACATGCCCAACTGCAGCAACAGCTCCCAAAGCGAAGGAGCCAGGACCCAAAGACCTAGCTGGCCTGAAGGGCCCCCAGGGGGCCCCCAAGCAGCCCCTCTCAATTTGGGTCTGGGGGCTTTCGTTGAGCATGGAACCTGGGAGATTCCTGCAAGGTTGTAGTTCGCGGCCCGAGAAGCACTCTCCGGCCAACATGCCCAACTGCAGCAACAGCTCCCAAACCGAAGGAGCCAGGACCCAAAGACCTAGCTGGCCTGAAGGGCCCTCAGGGGGGCCCCAAGCAGCCCCTCTCAATTTGGGTCTGGGGGCTTTCGTTGGGCCGGGAACCTGGGAGAATCCTGCAAGGTTGCAGTTCGCGGCCCGAGAAGCACTCTCCGGCCAACATGCCCAACTGCAGCAACAGCTCCCAAAGCGAAGGAGCCAGGACCCAAAGACCTAGCTGGCCTGAAGGGCCCCCAGGGGGCCCCCAAGCAGCCCCTCTCAATTTGGGTTTGGGGGCTTTCGTTGGGCCGGGAACCTGGGAGATTCATGCAAGGTTGCAGTTCGCGGCCTGAGAAGCACTCTCCGGCCAACATGCACAACTGCAGCAACAGCTCCCAAAGCGAAGGAGCCAGGACCCAAAGACCTAGCTGGCCTGAAGGGCCCCCAGGGGGCCACCAAGCAGCCCCTCTCCATTTGGGTCTGGGGGCTTTAGTTGGGCCGGGAACCTGGGTGGTATCTGCAAGGTTGCAGTTCGCGGCAGGAGAAGCACTCTCCGGCCAACATGCCCAACTGCAGCAACAGCTCCCAAAGCGAAGGAGCCAGGACCCAAAGACCTAGCTGGCCTGAAGGGCCCCCAGGGGGCCACCAAGCAGCCCCTCTCAATTTGGGTCTGGGGGCTTTCGTTGGGCATGGATACCTGAGAGGTACCTGCAAGGTTACAGTTCGCGGCCCGAGAAGCACTCTCCGGCCAACATGCTCAACTGCAGCAACAGCTCCCAAACCGAAGGAGCCAGGACACAAAGACCTAGCTGGCCTGAAGGGCCCCCAGGGGGCCCCCAAGCAGCCCCTCTCCATTTGGGTCTGGGGGCTTTCGTTGGGCCGGGAACCTGGGAGATTCCTGCAAGGTTGCAGTTCGCGGCCCGAGAAGCACTCTCCGGCCAACATGCCCAACTGCAGCAACAGCTCCCAAAGCGAAGGAGCCAGGACCCAAAGACCTAGCTGGCCTGAAGGGCCCCCAGGGGGCCCCCAAGCAGCCCCTCTCAATTTGGGTCTGGGGGCTTTCGTTGAGCATGGAACCTGGGAGATTCATGCAAGGTTGTAGTTCGCGGCCCGAGAAGCACTCTCCGGCCATCATGCCCAACTGCAGCAACAGCTCCCAAACCGAAGGAGCCAGGACCCAAAGACCTAGCTGGCCTGAAGGGCCCCCAGGGGGCCCCCAAGCAGCCCCTCTCAATTTGGGTCTGGGGGCTTTCGTTGGGCCGGGAACCTGGGAGAATCCTGCAAGGTTGCAGTTCGAGGCCCGAGAAGCACTCTCCGGCCAACATGCCCAACTGCAGCAACAGCTCCCAAAGCGAAGGAGCCAGGACACAAAGACCTAGCTGGCCTGAAGGGCCCCCAGGGGGCCCCCAAGCAGCCCCTCTCAATTTGGGTTTGGGGGCTTTCGTTGGGCCGGGAACCTGGGAGATTCCTGCTAGGTTGCAGTTCGCGGCCCGAGAAGCACTCTCCGGCCAACATGCTCAACTGCAGCAACAGCTCCCAAACGGAAGGAGCCAGGACACAAAGACCTAGCTGGCCTGAAGGGCCCCCAGGGGGCCACCAAGCAGCCCCTCTCCATTTGGGTCTGGGGGCTTTCGTTGGGCATGGATACCTGAGAGGTACCTGCAAGGTTACAGTTCGCGGCCCGAGAAGCACTCTCCGGCCAACATGCTCAACTGCAGCAACAGCTCCCAAAGCGAAGGAGCCAGGACCCAAAGACCTAGCTGGCCTGAAGGGCCCCCAGGGGGCCCCCAAGCAGCCCCTCTCCATTTGGGTCTGGGGGCTTTCGTTGAGCATGGAACCTGGGAGATTCCTGCAAGGTTGTAGTTCGCGGCCCGAGAAGCACTCTCCGGCCAACATGCCCAACTGCAGCAACAGCTCCCAAAGCGAAGGAGCCAGGACCCAAAGACCTAGCTGGCCTGAAGGGCCCCCAGGGGGCCACCAAGCAGCCCCTCTCAATTTGGGTCTGGGGGCTTTCGTTGGGCATGGATACCTGAGAGGTACCTGCAAGGTTACAGTTCGCGGCCCGAGAAGCACTCTCCGGCCAACATGCTCAACTGCAGCAACAGCTCCCAAACCGAAGGAGCCAGGACCCAAAGACCTAGCTGGCCTGAAGGGCCCCCAGGGGGCCCCCAAGCAGCCCCTCTCCATTTGGGTCTGGGGGCTTTCGTTGGGCCGGGAACCTGGGAGATTCCTGCAAGGTTGCAGTTCGCGGCCCGAGAAGCACTCTCCGGCCAACATGCCCAACTGCAGCAACAGCTCCCAAAGCGAAGGAGCCAGGACCCAAAGACCTAGCTGGCCTGAAGGGCCCCCAGGGGGCCCCCAAGCAGCCCCTCTCAATTTGGGTCTGGGGGCTTTCGTTGAGCATGGAACCTGGGAGATTCATGCAAGGTTGTAGTTCGCGGCCCGAGAAGCACTCTCCGGCCATCATGCCCAACTGCAGCAACAGCTCCCAAACCGAAGGAGCCAGGACCCAAAGACCTAGCTGGCCTGAAGGGCCCTCAGGGGGGCCCCAAGCAGCCCCTCTCAATTTGGGTCTGGGGGCTTTCGTTGGGCCGGGAACCTGGGAGAATCCTGCAAGGTTGCAGTTCGAGGCCCGAGAAGCACTCTCCGGCCAACATGCCCAACTGCAGCAACAGCTCCCAAAGCGAAGGAGCCAGGACACAAAGACCTAGCTGGCCTGAAGGGCCCCCAGGGGGCCCCCAAGCAGCCCCTCTCAATTTGGGTTTGGGGGCTTTCGTTGGGCCGGGAACCTGGGAGATTCCTGCTAGGTTGCAGTTCGCGGCCCGAGAAGCACTCTCCGGCCAACATGCTCAACTGCAGCAACAGCTCCCAAACGGAAGGAGCCAGGACCCAAAGACCTAGCTGGCCTGAAGGGCCCCCAGGGGGCCACCAAGCAGCCCCTCTCCATTTGGGTCTGGGGGCTTTCGTTGGGCATGGATACCTGAGAGGTACCTGCAAGGTTACAGTTCGCGGCCCGAGAAGCACTCTCCGGCCAACATGCTCAACTGCAGCAACAGCTCCCAAAGCGAAGGAGCCAGGACCCAAAGACCTAGCTGGCCTGAAGGGCCCCCAGGGGGCCCCCAAGCAGCCCCTCTCCATTTGGGTCTGGGGGCTTTCGTTGAGCATGGAACCTGGGAGATTCCTGCAAGGTTGTAGTTCGCGGCCCGAGAAGCACTCTCCGGCCAACATGCCCAACTGCAGCAACAGCTCCCAAACCGAAGGAGCCAGGACCCAAAGACCTAGCTGGCCTGAAGGGCCCCCAGGGGGGCCCCAAGCAGCCCCTCTCAATTTGGGTCTGGGGGCTTTCGTTGGGCCGGGAACCTGGGAGAATCCTGCAAGGTTGCAGTTCGCGGCCCGAGAAGCACTCTCCGGCCAACATGCCCAACTGCAGCAACAGCTCCCAAAGCGAAGGAGCCAGGACCCAAAGACCTAGCTGGCCTGAAGGGCCCCCAGGGGGCCCCCAAGCAGCCCCTCTCAATTTGGGTCTGGGGGCTTTCGTTGGGCCGGGAACCTGGGAGATTCATGCAAGGTTGCAGTTCGCGGCCCGAGAAGCACTCTCCGGCCAACATGCCCAACTGCAGCAACAGCTCCCAAAGCGAAGGAGCCAGGACCCAAAGACCTAGCTGACCTGAAGGGCCCCAGGGGGCCCCCAAGCAGCCCCTCTCCATTTGGGTCTGGGGGCTTTCGTTGGGCCGGGAACCTGGGAGATTCCTGCAAGGTTGCAGTTCGCGGCCGGAGAAACACTCTCCGGCCAACATGCCCAACTGCAGCAACAGCTCCCAAAGCGAAGGAGCCAGGACCCAAAGACCTAGCTGGCCTGAAGGGCCCCCAGGGGGCCACCAAGCAGCCCCTCTCCATTTGGGTCTGGGCGCTTTCTTTAGGCTGAGAACCTGGGAGATACCAGCAAGGTTGCAGTTCGCGGCCCGAGAAGCACTCTCCGGCCAACATGCACAACTGCAGCAACAGCTCCCAAAGCGAAGGAGCCAGGACCCAAAGACCTAGCTGGCCTGAAGGGCCCCCAGGGGGCCCCCAAGCAGCCCCTCTCAATTTGGGTCTGGGGGCTTTCGTTGAGCATGGAACCTGGGAGATTCCTGCAAGGTTGTAGTTCGTGGCCCGAGAAGCACTCTCCGGCCAACATGCCCAACTGCAGCAACAGCTCCCAAAGCGAAGGAGCCAGGACCCAAAGACCTAGCTGGCCTGAAGGGCCCCCAGGGGGGCCCCAAGCAGCCCCTCTCAATTTGGGTCTGGGGGCTTTCGTTGGGCCGGGAACCTGGGAGAATCCTGCAAGGTTGCAGTTCGCGGCCCGAGAAGCACTCTCCGGCCAACATGCCCAACTGCAGCAACAGCTCCCAAAGCGAAGGAGCCAGGACCCAAAGACCTAGCTGGCCTGAAGGGCCCCCAGGGGGCCCCCAAGCAGCCCCTCTCCATTTGGGTCTGGGGGCTTTCGTTGGGCCGGGAACCTGGGAGAATCCTGCAAGGTTGCAGTTCGCGGCCCGAGAAGCACTCTCCGGCCAACATGCCCAACTGCAGCAACAGCTCCCAAACCGAAGGAGCCAGGACCCAAAGACCTAGCTGGCCTGAAGGGCCCCCAGGGGGGCCCCAAGCAGCCCCTCTCAATTTGGGTCTGGGGGCTTTCGTTGGGCCGGGAACCTGGGAGAATCCTGCAAGGTTGCAGTTCGCGGCCCGAGAAGCACTCTCCGGCCAACATGCCCAACTGCAGCAACAGCTCCCAAAGCGAAGGAGCCAGGACCCAAAGACCTAGCTGGCCTGAAGGGCCCCCAGGGGGCCACCAAGCAGCCCCTCTCCATTTGGGTCTGGGGGCTTTTGTTGGGCCGGGAACCTGGGAGATTCCTGCAAGGTTGCAGTTCGAGGCCCGAGAAGCACTCTCCGGCCAACATGCCCAACTGCAGCAACAGCTCCCAAACCGAAGGAGCCAGGACCCAAAGACCTAGCTGGCCTGAAGGGCCCCCAGGGTTCCCCCAAGCAGCCCCTCTCAATTTGGGTCTGGGGGCTTTCGTTGGGCATGTATACCTGAGAGGTACCTGCAAGGTTACAGTTCGCGGCCCTAGAAGCACTCTCTGGCCAACATGCCCAACTGCAGCAACAGCTCCCAAAGCGAAGGAGCCAGGACCCAAAGACCTAGCTGGCCTGAAGTGCCCCCAGGGGGTCCCCAAGCAGCCCCTCTCCATTTGGGTCTGGGGGCTTTCGTTGGGCCGGGAACCTGGAAGATTCCTGCAAGGTTGCAGTTCGCGGCCCGAGAAGCACTCTCCGGCCAACATGCCCAACTGCAGCAACAGCTCCCAAACCGAAGGAGCCAGGACCCAAAGACCTAGCTGGCCTGAAGGGCCCCCAGGGGGCCCCCAAGCAGCCCCTCTCCATTTGCGTCTGGGGGCTTTCTTTAGGCTGAGAACCTGGGAGATACCAGCAAGGTTGCAGTTCGCGGCCCGAGAAGCACTCTCTGGCCAACATGCCCAACTGCAGCAACAGCTCCCAAAGCGAAGGAGCCAGGACCCAAAGACCTAGCTGGCCTGAAGGGCCCCCAGAAGGCCACCAAGCAGCCCCTCTCCATTTGGGTCTGGGGGCTTTCGTTGGGCATGTATACCTGAGAGGTACCTGCAAGTTAAAGTTCGCGGCCCGAGAAGCACTCTCCGGCCAACATGCCCAACTGCAGCAACAGCTCCCAAAGCGAAGGAGCCAGGACCCAAAGACCTAGCTGGCCTGAAGGGCCCCCAGAAGGCCACCAAGCAGCCCCTCTCCATTTGGGTCTGGGGGCTTTCGTTGGGCCGGGTACCTGGGAGGTACCTTCAAGGTTGCAGTTCGCGGCCCGAGAAGCACTCTCCGGCCAACATGCCCAACTGCAGCAACAGCTCCCAAACCGAAGGAGCCAGGACCCAAAGACCTAGCTGGCCTGAAGGGCCCCCAAGGGGGCCCCCAAGCAGCACCTCTCCATTTGGGTCTGGGGGCTTTCTTTAGGCTGAGAACCTGGGAGATACCAGCAAGGTTGCAGTTCGCGGCCCGAGAAGCACTCTCCGGCCAACATGCCCTATATCCAGCAACAGCTCCCAAAGCGAAGGAGCCAGGACCAAAAGACCTAGCTGGCCTGAAGGGCCCCCAGAAGGCCCCCAAGCAGCCCCTCTCAATTTGGGTCTGGGGGCTTTCGTTGGGCCGGGAACCTGGGAGAATCCTGCAAGGTTGCAGTTCGCGGCCCGAGAAGCACTCTCCGGCCAACATGCCCAACTGCAGCAACAGCTCCCAAAGCGAAGGAGCCAGGACCCAAAGACCTAGCTGGCCTGAAGGGCCCCCAGGGGGCCCCCAAGCAGCCCCTCTCAATTTGGGTTTGGGGGCTTTAGTTGGGCCGGGAACCTGGGAGATTCATGCAAGGTTGCAGTTCGCGGCCCGAGAAGCACTCTCCGGCCAACATGCCCAACTGCAGCAACAGCTCCCAAAGCGAAGGAGCCAGGACCCAAAGACCTAGCTGGCCTGAAGGGCCCCCAGGGGGCCCCCAAGCAGCCCCTCTCCATTTGGGTCTGGGGGCTTTAGTTGGGCCGGGAACCTGGGTGGTATCTGCAAGGTTGCAGTTCGCGGCCGGAGAAGCACTCTCCGGCCAGCATGCCCAACTGCAGCAACAGCTCCCAAAGCGAAGGAGCCAGGACCCAAAGACCTAGCTGGCCTGAAGGGCCCCCAGGGGGCCACCAAGCAGCCCCTCTCCATTTGGGTCTGGGGGCTTTTGTTGGGCCGGGAACCTGGGAGATTCCTGCAAGGTTGCAGTTCGAGGCCCGAGAAGCACTCTCCGGCCAACATGCCCAACTGCAGCAACAGCTCCCAAAGCGAAGGAGCCAGGACACAAAGACCTAGCTGACCTGAAGGGCCCCCAGGGGTCCCCCAAGCAGCCCCTCTCAATTTGGGTCTGGGGGCTTTCGTTGGGCATGTATACCTGAGAGGTACCTGCAAGGTTACAGTTCGCGGCCCTAGAAGCACTCTCCGGCCAACATGCCCAACTGCAGCAACAGCTCCCAAACCGAAGGAGCCAGGACCCAAAGACCTAGCTGGCCTGAAGTGCCCCCAGGGGGCCCCCAAGCAGCCCCTCTCCATTTGGGTCTGGGGGCTTTAGTTGGGCCGGGAACCTGGAAGATTCCTGCAAGGTTGCAGTTCGCGGCCCGAGAAGCACTCTCCGGCCAACATGCCCAACTGCAGCAACAGCTCCGAAACCGAAGGAGCCAGGACCCAAAGACCTAGCTGGCCTGAAGGGCCCCCAGGGGGCCCCCAAGCAGCCCCTCTCCATTTGGGTCTGGGGGCTTTCTTTAGGCTGAGAACCTGGGAGATTCCTGCAAGGTTGCAGTTCGCGGCCCGAGAAGCACTCTCCGGCCAACATGCCCTATATCCAGCAACAGCTCCCAAAGCGAAGGAGCCAGGACCCAAAGACCTAGCTGGCCTGAAGGGCCCCCAGAAGGCCACCAAGCAGCCCCTCTCCATTTGGGTCTGGGGGCTTTCGTTGGGCCGGGTACCTGGGAGGTACCTGCAAGGTTGCAGTTCGCGGCCCGAGAAGCACTCTCCGGCCAACATGCCCAACTGCAGCAACAGCTCCCAAACCGAAGGAGCCAGGACCCAAAGACCTAGCTGGCCTGAAGGGCCCCAAGGGGGCCCCCAAGCAGCACCTCTCCATTTGGGTCTGGGGGCTTTCTTTAGGCTGAGAACCTGGGAGATACCAGCAAGGTTGCAGTTCGCGGCCCGAGAAGCACTCTCCGCCCAACATGCCCTATATCCAGCAACAGCTCCCAAAGCGAAGGAGCCAGGACCAAAAGACCTAGCTGGCCTGAAGGGCCCCCAGAAGGCCCCCAAGCAGCCCCTCTCCATTTGGGTCTGGGGGCTTTCGTTGGGCATGTATACCTGAGAGGTACCTGCAAGTTACAGTTCGCGGCCCGAGAAGCACTCTCCGGCCAACATGCCCAACTGCAGCAACAGCTCCGAAAGCGAAGGAGCCAGGACCCAAAGACCTAGCTGGCCTGAAGGGCCCCCAGGGGGCCCCCAAGCAGCCCCTCTCCATTTGGGTCTGGGGGCTTTCGTTGGGCCGGGAACCTGGGAGGTACCTGCAAGGTTGCAGTTCGCGGCCCGAGAAGCACTCTCCGGCCAACATGCCCAACTGCAGCAACAGCTCCCAAAGCGAAGGAGCCAGGACCCAAAGACCTAGCTGGCCTGAAGTGCCCCCAGGGGGGCCCCAAGCAGCCCCTCTCCATTTGGGTCTGGGGGCTTTCGTTGGGCCGGGAACCTGGGAGATTCCTGCAAGGTTGCAGTTCGCGGCCCGAGAAGCACTCTCCGGCCAACATGCCCAACTGCAGCAACAGCTCCCAAACCGAATGAGCCAGGACACAAAGACCTAGCTGGCCTGAAGGGCCCCCAGGGGGCCCCCAAGCAGCCCCTCTCAATTTGGGTCTGGGGGCTTTCGTTGGGCCGGGAACCTGGGAGAATCCTGCAAGGTTGCAGTTCGCGGCCGGAGAAGCACTCTCCGGCCAACATGCCCAACTGCAGCAACAGCTCCCAAAGCGAAGGAGCCAGGACCCAAAGACCTAGCTGGCCTGAAGGGCCCCCAGGGGTCCACCAAGCAGCCCCTCTCCATTTGGGTCTGGGGGCTTTCGTTGGGCATGGATACCTGAGAGGTACCTGCAAGGTTACAGTTCGCGGCCCGAGAAGCACTCTCCGGCCAACATGCTCAACTGCAGCAACAGCTCCCAAACCGAAGGAGCCAGGACCCAAAGACCTAGCTGGCCTGAAGGGCCCCCAGGGGGCCCCCAAGCAGCCCCTCTCCATTTGGGTCTGGGGGCTTTCGTTGGGCCGGGAACCTGGGAGAATCCTGCAAGGTTGCAGTTCGCGGCCCGAGAAGCACTCTCCGGCCAACATGCCCAACTGCAGCAACAGCTCCCAAACCGAAGGAGCCAGGACCCAAAGATCTAGCTGGCCTGAAGGGCCCCCAGGGGGCCCCCAAGCAGCCCCTCTCAATTTGGGTCTGGGGGCTTTCGTTGAGCATGGAACCTGGGAGATTCCTGCAAGGTTGCAGTTCGCGGCCCGAGAAGCACTCTCCGGCCAACATGCCCAACTGCAGCAACAACTCCCAAACCGAAGGAGCCAGGACCCAAAGACCTAGCTGGCCTGAACGGCCCCCAGGGGGGCCCCAAGCAGCCCCTCTCAATTTGGGTCTGGGGGCTTTCGTTGGGCCGGGAACCTGGGAGGTACCTGCAAGGTTGCAGTTCGCGGCCGGAGAAGCACTCTCCGGCCAACATGCCCAACTGCAGCAACAGCTCCCAAAGCGAAGGAGCCAGGACCCAAAGACCTAGCTGGCCTGAAGGGCCCCCAGGGGGCCCCCAAGCAGCCCCTCTCAATTTGGGTTTGGGGGCTTTCGTTAGGCATGGAACCTGGGAGAATCCTGCAAGGTTGCAGTTCGCGGCCCGAGAAGCACTCTCCGGCCAACATGCCCAACTGCAGCAACAGCTCCCAAACCGAAGGAGCCAGGACCCAAAGACCTAGCTGGCCTGAAGGGCCCTCATGGGGCCCCCAAGGAGCTCCTCTCCAT
The DNA here is from genome assembly GCF_964237585.1 of Gallinula chloropus. Lineage (NCBI taxonomy): Eukaryota > Metazoa > Chordata > Aves > Gruiformes > Rallidae > Gallinula > Gallinula chloropus. The sequence goes on along the minus strand of NC_140110.1, from coordinate 6,770,385 downwards.
TTGGGTCTGGGGGCTTTCGTTGGGCCGGGAACCTGGGTGGTACCTGCAAGGTTGCAGTTCGCGGCCCGAGAAGCACTCTCCGGCCAGCATGCCCAACTGCAGCAACAGCTCCCAAAGCGAAGGAGCCAGGACCCAAAGACCTAGCTGGCCTGAAGGGCCCCCAGGGGGCCCCCAAGCAGCCCCTCTCCATTTGGGTCTGGGGGCTTTTGTTGGGCCGGGAACCTGGGAGATTCCTGCAAGGTTGCAGTTCGAGGCCCGAGAAGCACTCTCCGGCCAACATGCCCAACTGCAGCAACAGCTCCCAAACCGAAGGAGCCAGGACCCAAAGACCTAGCTGGCCTGAAGGGCCCCCAGGGGGCCCCCAAGCAGCCCCTCTCCATTTGGGTCTGGGGGCTTTCGTTGGGCATGTATACATGAGAGGTTCCTGCAAGGTTACAGTTCGCGGCCCGAGAAGCACTCTCCGGCCAACATGCCCAACTGCAGCAACAACTCCCAAACCGAAGGAGCCAGGACCCAAAGACCTAGCTGGCCTGAACGGCCCCCAGGGGGGCCCCAAGCAGCCCCTCTCAATTTGGGTCTGGGGGCTTTCGTTGGGCCGGGAACCTGGGAGGTACCTGCAAGGTTGCAGTTCGCGGCCGGAGAAGCACTCTCCGGCCAACATGCCCAACTGCAGCAACAGCTCCCAAAGCGAAGGAGCCAGGACCCAAAGACCTAGCTGGCCTGAAGGGCCCCCAGGGGGCCCCCAAGCAGCCCCTCTCAATTTGGGTTTGGGGGCTTTCGTTAGGCATGGAACCTGGGAGAATCCTGCAAGGTTGCAGTTCGCGGCCCGAGAAGCACTCTCCGGCCAACATGCCCAACTGCAGCAACAGCTCCCAAACCGAAGGAGCCAGGACCCAAAGACCTAGCTGGCCTGAAGGGCCCCCAGGGGGGCCCCAAGCAGCCCCTCTCAATTTGGGTCTGGGGGCTTTCGTTGGGCCGGGAACCTGGGAGAATCCTGCAAGGTTGCAGTTCGCGGCCCGAGAAGCACTCTCCGGCCAACATGCCCAACTGCAGCAACAGCTCCCAAAGCGAAGGAGCCAGGACCCAAAGACCTAGCTGGCCTGAAGGGCCCCCAGGGGGCCCCCAAGCAGCCCCTCTCAATTTGGGTTTGGGGGCTTTAGTTGGGCCGGGAACCTGGGAGATTCATGCAAGGTTGCAGTTCGCGGCCCAAGAAGCACTCTCCGGCCAACATGCCCAACTGCAGCAACAGCTCCCAAAGCGAAGGAGCCAGGACCCAAAGACCTAGCTGGCCTGAAGGGCCCCCAGGGGGCCCCCAAGCAGCCCCTCTCCATTTGGGTCTGGGGGCTTTAGTTGGGCCGGGAACCTGGGTGGTATCTGCAAGGTTGCAGTTCGCGGCCGGAGAAGCACTCTCCGGCCAGCATGCCCAACTGCAGCAACAGCTCCCAAAGCGAAGGAGCCAGGACCCAAAGACCTAGCTGGCCTGAAGGGCCCCCAGGGGGCCACCAAGCAGCCCCTCTCCATTTGGGTCTGGGGGCTTTTGTTGGGCCGGGAACCTGGGAGATTCCTGCAAGGTTGCAGTTCGAGGCCCGAGAAGCACTCTCCGGCCAACATGCCCAACTGCAGCAACAGCTCCCAAACCGAAGGAGCCAGGACCCAAAGACCTAGCTGGCCTGAAGGGCCCCCAGGGTTCCCCCAAGCAGCCCCTCTCAATTTGGGTCTGGGGGCTTTCGTTGGGCATGTATACCTGAGAGGTACCTGCAAGGTTACAGTTCGCGGCCCTAGAAGCACTCTCTGGCCAACATGCCCAACTGCAGCAACAGCTCCCAAAGCGAAGGAGCCAGGACCCAAAGACCTAGCTGGCCTGAAGTGCCCCCAGGGGGTCCCCAAGCAGCCCCTCTCCATTTGGGTCTGGGGGCTTTCGTTGGGCCGGGAACCTGGAAGATTCCTGCAAGGTTGCAGTTCGCGGCCCGAGAAGCACTCTCCGGCCAACATGCCCAACTGCAGCAACAGCTCCCAAACCGAAGGAGCCAGGACCCAAAGACCTAGCTGGCCTGAAGGGCCCCCAGGGGGCCCCCAAGCAGCCCCTCTCCATTTGCGTCTGGGGGCTTTCTTTAGGCTGAGAACCTGGGAGATACCAGCAAGGTTGCAGTTCGCGGCCCGAGAAGCACTCTCCGGCCAACATGCCCTATATCCAGCAACAGCTCCCAAAGCGAAGGAGCCAGGACCCAAAGACCTAGCTGGCCTGAAGGGCCCCCAGAAGGCCACCAAGCAGCCCCTCTCCATTTGGGTCTGGGGGCTTTCGTTGGGCATGTATACGAGGTACCTGCAAGTTAAAGTTCGCGGCCCGAGAAGCACTCTCCGGCCAACATGCCCAACTGCAGCAACAGCTCCCAAAGCGAAGGAGCCAGGACCCAAAGACCTAGCTGGCCTGAAGGGCCCCCAGAAGGCCACCAAGCAGCCCCTCTCCATTTGGGTCTGGGGGCTTTCGTTGGGCCGGGTACCTGGGAGGTACCTTCAAGGTTGCAGTTCGCGGCCCGAGAAGCACTCTCCGGCCAACATGCCCAACTGCAGCAACAGCTCCCAAACCGAAGGAGCCAGGACCCAAAGACCTAGCTGGCCTGAAGGGCCCCCAAGGGGGCCCCCAAGCAGCACCTCTCCATTTGGGTCTGGGGGCTTTCTTTAGGCTGAGAACCTGGGAGATACCAGCAAGGTTGCAGTTCGCGGCCCGAGAAGCACTCTCCGGCCAACATGCCCTATATCCAGCAACAGCTCCCAAAGCGAAGGAGCCAGGACCAAAAGACCTAGCTGGCCTGAAGGGCCCCAGAAGGCCCCAAGCAGCCCCTCTCAATTTGGGTCTGGGGGCTTTCGTTGGGCCGGGAACCTGGGAGAATCCTGCAAGGTTGCAGTTCGCGGCCCGAGAAGCACTCTCCGGCCAACATGCCCAACTGCAGCAACAGCTCCCAAACCGAAGGAGCCAGGACCCAAAGACCTAGCTGGCCTGAAGGGCCCCCAGGGGGGCCCCAAGCAGCCCCTCTCAATTTGGGTCTGGGGGCTTTCGTTGGGCCGGGAACCTGGGAGAATCCTGCAAGGTTGCAGTTCGCGGCCCGAGAAGCACTCTCCGGCCAACATGCCCAACTGCAGCAACAGCTCCCAAAGCGAAGGAGCCAGGACCCAAAGACCTAGCTGGCCTGAAGGGCCCCCAGGGGGCCCCCAAGCAGCCCCTCTCCATTTGGGTCTGGGGGCTTTCGTTGGGCCGGGAACCTGGGAGAATCCTGCAAGGTTGCAGTTCGCGGCCCGAGAAGCACTCTCCGGCCAACATGCCCAACTGCAGCAACAGCTCCCAAACCGAAGGAGCCAGGACCCAAAGACCTAGCTGGCCTGAAGGGCCCCCAGGGGGGCCCCAAGCAGCCCCTCTCAATTTGGGTCTGGGGGCTTTCGTTGGGCCGGGAACCTGCGTGAGTAAGTACCTTGCAAGGTTGAAGTTCGCGGCCCGAGAAGCACTCTCCGGCCAACATGCCCAACTGCAGCAACAGCTCCCAAAGCGAAGGAGCCAGGACCCAAAGACCTAGCTGGCCTGAAGGGCCCCCAGGGGGCCACCAAGCAGCCCCTCTCCATTTGGGTCTGGGGGCTTTTGTTGGGCCGGGAACCTGGGAGATTCCTGCAAGGTTGCAGTTCGAGGCCCGAGAAGCACTCTCCGGCCAACATGCCCAACTGCAGCAACAGCTCCCAAACCGAAGGAGCCAGGACCCAAAGACCTAGCTGGCCTGAAGGGCCCCCAGGGTTCCCCCAAGCAGCCCCTCTCAATTTGGGTCTGGGGGCTTTCGTTGGGCATGTATACCTGAGAGGTACCTGCAAGGTTACAGTTCGCGGCCCTAGAAGCACTCTCTGGCCAACATGCCCAACTGCAGCAACAGCTCCCAAAGCGAAGGAGCCAGGACCCAAAGACCTAGCTGGCCTGAAGTGCCCCCAGGGGGTCCCCAAGCAGCCCCTCTCCATTTGGGTCTGGGGGCTTTCGTTGGGCCGGGAACCTGGAAGATTCCTGCAAGGTTGCAGTTCGCGGCCCGAGAAGCACTCTCCGGCCAACATGCCCAACTGCAGCAACAGCTCCCAAACCGAAGGAGCCAGGACCCAAAGACCTAGCTGGCCTGAAGGGCCCCCAGGGGGCCCCCAAGCAGCCCCTCTCCATTTGCGTCTGGGGGCTTTCTTTAGGCTGAGAACCTGGGAGATACCAGCAAGGTTGCAGTTCGCGGCCCGAGAAGCACTCTCTGGCCAACATGCCCAACTGCAGCAACAGCTCCCAAAGCGAAGGAGCCAGGACCCAAAGACCTAGCTGGCCTGAAGGGCCCCCAGAAGGCCACCAAGCAGCCCCTCTCCATTTGGGTCTGGGGGCTTTCGTTGGGCATGTATACCTGAGAGGTACCTGCAAGTTAAAGTTCGCGGCCCGAGAAGCACTCTCCGGCCAACATGCCCAACTGCAGCAACAGCTCCCAAAGCGAAGGAGCCAGGACCCAAAGACCTAGCTGGCCTGAAGGGCCCCCAGAAGGCCACCAAGCAGCCCCTCTCCATTTGGGTCTGGGGGCTTTCGTTGGGCCGGGTACCTGGGAGGTACCTTCAAGGTTGCAGTTCGCGGCCCGAGAAGCACTCTCCGGCCAACATGCCCAACTGCAGCAACAGCTCCCAAACCGAAGGAGCCAGGACCCAAAGACCTAGCTGGCCTGAAGGGCCCCCAGAAGGCCACCAAGCAGCCCCTCTCCATTTGGGTCTGGGGGCTTTCGTTGGGCCGGGAACCTGGAAGATTCCTGCAAGGTTGCAGTTCGCGGCCCGAGAAGCACTCTCCGGCCAACATGCCCAACTGCAGCAACAGCTCCCAAACCGAAGGAGCCAGGACCCAAAGACCTAGCTGGCCTGAAGGGCCCCCAGGGGGGCCCCAAGCAGCCCCTCTCAATTTGGGTCTGGGGGCTTTCGTTGGGCCGGGAACCTGGGAGAATCCTGCAAGGTTGCAGTTCGCGGCCCGAGAAGCACTCTCCGGCCAACATGCCCAACTGCAGCAACAGCTCCCAAAGCGAAGGAGCCAGGACCCAAAGACCTAGCTGGCCTGAAGGGCCCCCAGGGGGCCCCCAAGCAGCCCCTCTCAATTTGGGTTTGGGGGCTTTAGTTGGGCCGGGAACCTGGGAGATTCATGCAAGGTTGCAGTTCGCGGCCCAAGAAGCACTCTCCGGCCAACATGCCCAACTGCAGCAACAGCTCCCAAAGCGAAGGAGCCAGGACCCAAAGACCTAGCTGGCCTGAAGGGCCCCCAGGGGGCCCCCAAGCAGCCCCTCTCCATTTGGGTCTGGGGGCTTTAGTTGGGCCGGGAACCTGGGTGGTATCTGCAAGGTTGCAGTTCGCGGCCGGAGAAGCACTCTCCGGCCAGCATGCCCAACTGCAGCAACAGCTCCCAAAGCGAAGGAGCCAGGACCCAAAGACCTAGCTGGCCTGAAGGGCCCCCAGGGGGCCACCAAGCAGCCCCTCTCCATTTGGGTCTGGGGGCTTTTGTTGGGCCGGGAACCTGGGAGATTCCTGCAAGGTTGCAGTTCGAGGCCCGAGAAGCACTCTCCGGCCAACATGCCCAACTGCAGCAACAGCTCCCAAACCGAAGGAGCCAGGACCCAAAGACCTAGCTGGCCTGAAGGGCCCCCAGGGTTCCCCCAAGCAGCCCCTCTCAATTTGGGTCTGGGGGCTTTCGTTGGGCATGTATACCTGAGAGGTACCTGCAAGGTTACAGTTCGCGGCCCTAGAAGCACTCTCTGGCCAACATGCCCAACTGCAGCAACAGCTCCCAAAGCGAAGGAGCCAGGACCCAAAGACCTAGCTGGCCTGAAGTGCCCCCAGGGGGTCCCCAAGCAGCCCCTCTCCATTTGGGTCTGGGGGCTTTCGTTGGGCCGGGAACCTGGAAGATTCCTGCAAGGTTGCAGTTCGCGGCCCGAGAAGCACTCTCCGGCCAACATGCCCAACTGCAGCAACAGCTCCCAAACCGAAGGAGCCAGGACCCAAAGACCTAGCTGGCCTGAAGGGCCCCCAGGGGGCCCCCAAGCAGCCCCTCTCCATTTGCGTCTGGGGGCTTTCTTTAGGCTGAGAACCTGGGAGATACCAGCAAGGTTGCAGTTCGCGGCCCGAGAAGCACTCTCCGGCCAACATGCCCTATATCCAGCAACAGCTCCCAAAGCGAAGGAGCCAGGACCCAAAGACCTAGCTGGCCTGAAGGGCCCCCAGAAGGCCACCAAGCAGCCCCTCTCCATTTGGGTCTGGGGGCTTTCGTTGGGCATGTATACCTGAGAGGTACCTGCAAGTTAAAGTTCGCGGCCCGAGAAGCACTCTCCGGCCAACATGCCCAACTGCAGCAACAGCTCCCAAAGCGAAGGAGCCAGGACCCAAAGACCTAGCTGGCCTGAAGGGCCCCCAGAAGGCCACCAAGCAGCCCCTCTCCATTTGGGTCTGGGGGCTTTCGTTGGGCCGGGTACCTGGGAGGTACCTTCAAGGTTGCAGTTCGCGGCCCGAGAAGCACTCTCCGGCCAACATGCCCAACTGCAGCAACAGCTCCCAAACCGAAGGAGCCAGGACCCAAAGACCTAGCTGGCCTGAAGGGCCCCCAAGGGGGCCCCCAAGCAGCACCTCTCCATTTGGGTCTGGGGGCTTTCTTTAGGCTGAGAACCTGGGAGATACCAGCAAGGTTGCAGTTCGCGGCCCGAGAAGCACTCTCCGGCCAACATGCCCTATATCCAGCAACAGCTCCCAAAGCGAAGGAGCCAGGACCAAAAGACCTAGCTGGCCTGAAGGGCCCCCAGAAGGCCCCCAAGCAGCCCCTCTCAATTTGGGTCTGGGGGCTTTCGTTGGGCCGGGAACCTGGGAGAATCCTGCAAGGTTGCAGTTCGCGGCCCGAGAAGCACTCTCCGGCCAACATGCCCAACTGCAGCAACAGCTCCCAAACCGAAGGAGCCAGGACCCAAAGACCTAGCTGGCCTGAAGGGCCCCCAGGGGGGCCCCAAGCAGCCCCTCTCAATTTGGGTCTGGGGGCTTTCGTTGGGCCGGGAACCTGGGAGAATCCTGCAAGGTTGCAGTTCGCGGCCCGAGAAGCACTCTCCGGCCAACATGCCCAACTGCAGCAACAGCTCCCAAAGCGAAGGAGCCAGGACCCAAAGACCTAGCTGGCCTGAAGGGCCCCCAGGGGGCCCCCAAGCAGCCCCTCTCCATTTGGGTCTGGGGGCTTTCGTTGGGCCGGGAACCTGGGAGAATCCTGCAAGGTTGCAGTTCGCGGCCCGAGAAGCACTCTCCGGCCAACATGCCCAACTGCAGCAACAGCTCCCAAACCGAAGGAGCCAGGACCCAAAGACCTAGCTGGCCTGAAGGGCCCCCAGGGGGGCCCCAAGCAGCCCCTCTCAATTTGGGTCTGGGGGCTTTCGTTGGGCCGGGAACCTGGGAGAATCTTGCAAGGTTGCAGTTCGCGGCCCGAGAAGCACTCTCCGGCCAACATGCCCAACTGCAGCAACAGCTCCCAAAGCGAAGGAGCCAGGACCCAAAGACCTAGCTGGCCTGAAGGGCCCCCAGGGGGCCACCAAGCAGCCCCTCTCCATTTGGGTCTGGGGGCTTTTGTTGGGCCGGGAACCTGGGAGATTCCTGCAAGGTTGCAGTTCGAGGCCCGAGAAGCACTCTCCGGCCAACATGCCCAACTGCAGCAACAGCTCCCAAACCGAAGGAGCCAGGACCCAAAGACCTAGCTGGCCTGAAGGGCCCCCAGGGTTCCCCCAAGCAGCCCCTCTCAATTTGGGTCTGGGGGCTTTCGTTGGGCATGTATACCTGAGAGGTACCTGCAAGGTTACAGTTCGCGGCCCTAGAAGCACTCTCTGGCCAACATGCCCAACTGCAGCAACAGCTCCCAAAGCGAAGGAGCCAGGACCCAAAGACCTAGCTGGCCTGAAGTGCCCCCAGGGGGTCCCCAAGCAGCCCCTCTCCATTTGGGTCTGGGGGCTTTCGTTGGGCCGGGAACCTGGAAGATTCCTGCAAGGTTGCAGTTCGCGGCCCGAGAAGCACTCTCCGGCCAACATGCCCAACTGCAGCAACAGCTCCCAAACCGAAGGAGCCAGGACCCAAAGACCTAGCTGGCCTGAAGGGCCCCCAGGGGGCCCCCAAGCAGCCCCTCTCCATTTGCGTCTGGGGGCTTTCTTTAGGCTGAGAACCTGGGAGATACCAGCAAGGTTGCAGTTCGCGGCCCGAGAAGCACTCTCTGGCCAACATGCCCAACTGCAGCAACAGCTCCCAAAGCGAAGGAGCCAGGACCCAAAGACCTAGCTGGCCTGAAGGGCCCCCAGAAGGCCACCAAGCAGCCCCTCTCCATTTGGGTCTGGGGGCTTTCGTTGGGCATGTATACCTGAGAGGTACCTGCAAGTTAAAGTTCGCGGCCCGAGAAGCACTCTCCGGCCAACATGCCCAACTGCAGCAACAGCTCCCAAAGCGAAGGAGCCAGGACCCAAAGACCTAGCTGGCCTGAAGGGCCCCCAGAAGGCCACCAAGCAGCCCCTCTCCATTTGGGTCTGGGGGCTTTCGTTGGGCCGGGTACCTGGGAGGTACCTTCAAGGTTGCAGTTCGCGGCCCGAGAAGCACTCTCCGGCCAACATGCCCAACTGCAGCAACAGCTCCCAAACCGAAGGAGCCAGGACCCAAAGACCTAGCTGGCCTGAAGGGCCCCCAGGGGGGCCCCAAGCAGCCCCTCTCAATTTGGGTCTGGGGGCTTTCGTTGGGCCGGGAACCTGGGAGAATCCTGCAAGGTTGCAGTTCGCGGCCCGAGAAGCACTCTCCGGCCAACATGCCCAACTGCAGCAACAGCTCCCAAAGCGAAGGAGCCAGGACCCAAAGACCTAGCTGGCCTGAAGGGCCCCCAGGGGGCCCCCAAGCAGCCCCTCTCCATTTGGGTCTGGGGGCTTTCGTTGGGCCGGGAACCTGGGAGAATCCTGCAAGGTTGCAGTTCGCGGCCCGAGAAGCACTCTCCGGCCAACATGCCCAACTGCAGCAACAGCTCCCAAACCGAAGGAGCCAGGACCCAAAGACCTAGCTGGCCTGAAGGGCCCCCAGGGGGGCCCCAAGCAGCCCCTCTCAATTTGGGTCTGGGGGCTTTCGTTGGGCCGGGAACCTGGGAGAATCTTGCAAGGTTGCAGTTCGCGGCCCGAGAAGCACTCTCCGGCCAACATGCCCAACTGCAGCAACAGCTCCCAAAGCGAAGGAGCCAGGACCCAAAGACCTAGCTGGCCTGAAGGGCCCCCAGGGGGCCACCAAGCAGCCCCTCTCCATTTGGGTCTGGGGGCTTTTGTTGGGCCGGGAACCTGGGAGATTCCTGCAAGGTTGCAGTTCGAGGCCCGAGAAGCACTCTCCGGCCAACATGCCCAACTGCAGCAACAGCTCCCAAACCGAAGGAGCCAGGACCCAAAGACCTAGCTGGCCTGAAGGGCCCCCAGGGTTCCCCCAAGCAGCCCCTCTCAATTTGGGTCTGGGGGCTTTCGTTGGGCATGTATACCTGAGAGGTACCTGCAAGGTTACAGTTCGCGGCCCTAGAAGCACTCTCTGGCCAACATGCCCAACTGCAGCAACAGCTCCCAAAGCGAAGGAGCCAGGACCCAAAGACCTAGCTGGCCTGAAGTGCCCCCAGGGGGTCCCCAAGCAGCCCCTCTCCATTTGGGTCTGGGGGCTTTCGTTGGGCCGGGAACCTGGAAGATTCCTGCAAGGTTGCAGTTCGCGGCCCGAGAAGCACTCTCCGGCCAACATGCCCAACTGCAGCAACAGCTCCCAAACCGAAGGAGCCAGGACCCAAAGACCTAGCTGGCCTGAAGGGCCCCCAGGGGGCCCCCAAGCAGCCCCTCTCCATTTGCGTCTGGGGGCTTTCTTTAGGCTGAGAACCTGGGAGATACCAGCAAGGTTGCAGTTCGCGGCCCGAGAAGCACTCTCTGGCCAACATGCCCAACTGCAGCAACAGCTCCCAAAGCGAAGGAGCCAGGACCCAAAGACCTAGCTGGCCTGAAGGGCCCCCAGAAGGCCACCAAGCAGCCCCTCTCCATTTGGGTCTGGGGGCTTTCGTTGGGCATGTATACCTGAGAGGTACCTGCAAGTTAAAGTTCGCGGCCCGAGAAGCACTCTCCGGCCAACATGCCCAACTGCAGCAACAGCTCCCAAAGCGAAGGAGCCAGGACCCAAAGACCTAGCTGGCCTGAAGGGCCCCCAGAAGGCCACCAAGCAGCCCCTCTCCATTTGGGTCTGGGGGCTTTCGTTGGGCCGGGTACCTGGGAGGTACCTTCAAGGTTGCAGTTCGCGGCCCGAGAAGCACTCTCCGGCCAACATGCCCAACTGCAGCAACAGCTCCCAAACCGAAGGAGCCAGGACCCAAAGACCTAGCTGGCCTGAAGGGCCCCCAAGGGGGCCCCCAAGCAGCACCTCTCCATTTGGGTCTGGGGGCTTTCTTTAGGCTGAGAACCTGGGAGATACCAGCAAGGTTGCAGTTCGCGGCCCGAGAAGCACTCTCCGGCCAACATGCCCTATATCCAGCAACAGCTCCCAAAGCGAAGGAGCCAGGACCAAAAGACCTAGCTGGCCTGAAGGGCCCCCAGAAGGCCCCCAAGCAGCCCCTCTCAATTTGGGTCTGGGGGCTTTCGTTGGGCCGGGAACCTGGGAGAATCCTGCAAGGTTGCAGTTCGCGGCCCGAGAAGCACTCTCCGGCCAACATGCCCAACTGCAGCAACAGCTCCCAAAGCGAAGGAGCCAGGACCCAAAGACCTAGCTGGCCTGAAGGGCCCCCAGGGGGCCCCCAAGCAGCCCCTCTCAATTTGGGTTTGGGGGCTTTAGTTGGGCCGGGAACCTGGGAGATTCATGCAAGGTTGCAGTTCGCGGCCCGAGAAGCACTCTCCGGCCAACATGCCCAACTGCAGCAACAGCTCCCAAAGCGAAGGAGCCAGGACCCAAAGACCTAGCTGGCCTGAAGGGCCCCCAGGGGGCCCCCAAGCAGCCCCTCTCCATTTGGGTCTGGGGGCTTTAGTTGGGCCGGGAACCTGGGTGGTATCTGCAAGGTTGCAGTTCGCGGCCGGAGAAGCACTCTCCGGCCAGCATGCCCAACTGCAGCAACAGCTCCCAAAGCGAAGGAGCCAGGACCCAAAGGCCTAGCTGGCCTGAAGGGCCCCCAGGGGGCCACCAAGCAGCCCCTCTCCATTTGGGTCTGGGGGCTTTTGTTGGGCCGGGAACCTGGGAGATTCCTGCAAGGTTGCAGTTCGAGGCCCGAGAAGCACTCTCCGGCCAACATGCCCAACTGCAGCAACAGCTCCCAAAGCGAAGGAGCCAGGACACAAAGACCTAGCTGACCTGAAGGGCCCCCAGGGGTCCCCCAAGCAGCCCCTCTCAATTTGGGTCTGGGGGCTTTCGTTGGGCATGTATACCTGAGAGGTACCTGCAAGGTTACAGTTCGCGGCCCTAGAAGCACTCTCCGGCCAACATGCCCAACTGCAGCAACAGCTCCCAAACCGAAGGAGCCAGGACCCAAAGACCTAGCTGGCCTGAAGTGCCCCCAGGGGGCCCCCAAGCAGCCCCTCTCCATTTGGGTCTGGGGGCTTTCGTTGGGCCGGGAACCTGGAAGATTCCTGCAAGGTTGCAGTTCGCGGCCCGAGAAGCACTCTCCGGCCAACATGCCCAACTGCAGCAACAGCTCCGAAACCGAAGGAGCCAGGACCCAAAGACCTAGCTGGCCTGAAGGGCCCCCAGGGGGCCCCCAAGCAGCCCCTCTCCATTTGGGTCTGGGGGCTTTCTTTAGGCTGAGAACCTGGGAGATTCCTGCAAGGTTGCAGTTCGCGGCCCGAGAAGCACTCTCCGGCCAACATGCCCAACTGCAGCAACAGCTCCCAAAGCGAAGGAGCCAGGACCCAAAGACCTAGCTGGCCTGAAGTGCCCCCAGGGGGGCCCCAAGCAGCCCCTCTCCATTTGGGTCTGGGGGCTTTCGTTGGGCCGGGAACCTGGGAGATTCCTGCAAGGTTGCAGTTCGCGGCCCGAGAAGCACTCTCCGGCCAACATGCCCAACTGCAGCAACAGCTCCCAAACCGAATGAGCCAGGACACAAAGACCTAGCTGGCCTGAAGGGCCCCCAGGGGGCCCCCAAGCAGCCCCTCTCAATTTGGGTCTGGGGGCTTTCGTTGGGCCGGGAACCTGGGAGAATCCTGCAAGGTTGCAGTTCGCGGCCGGAGAAGCACTCTCCGGCCAACATGCCCAACTGCAGCAACAGCTCCCAAAGCGAAGGAGCCAGGACCCAAAGACCTAGCTGGCCTGAAGGGCCCCCAGGGGTCCACCAAGCAGCCCCTCTCCATTTGGGTCTGGGGGCTTTCGTTGGGCATGGATACCTGAGAGGTACCTGCAAGGTTACAGTTCGCGGCCCGAGAAGCACTCTCCGGCCAACATGCTCAACTGCAGCAACAGCTCCCAAACCGAAGGAGCCAGGACCCAAAGACCTAGCTGGCCTGAAGGGCCCCCAGGGGGCCCCCAAGCAGCCCCTCTCCATTTGGGTCTGGGGGCTTTCGTTGGGCCGGGAACCTGGGAGAATCCTGCAAGGTTGCAGTTCGCGGCCCGAGAAGCACTCTCCGGCCAACATGCCCAACTGCAGCAACAGCTCCCAAAGCGAAGGAGCCAGGACCCAAAGATCTAGCTGGCCTGAAGGGCCCCCAGGGGGCCCCCAAGCAGCCCCTCTCAATTTGGGTCTGGGGGCTTTCGTTGAGCATGGAACCTGGGAGATTCCTGCAAGGTTGCAGTTCGCGGCCCGAGAAGCACTCTCCGGCCAACATGCCCAACTGCAGCAACAACTCCCAAACCGAAGGAGCCAGGACCCAAAGACCTAGCTGGCCTGAACGGCCCCCAGGGGGGCCCCAAGCAGCCCCTCTCAATTTGGGTCTGGGGGCTTTCGTTGGGCCGGGAACCTGGGAGGTACCTGCAAGGTTGCAGTTCGCGGCCGGAGAAGCACTCTCCGGCCAACATGCCCAACTGCAGCAACAGCTCCCAAAGCGAAGGAGCCAGGACCCAAAGACCTAGCTGGCCTGAAGGGCCCCCAGGGGGCCCCCAAGCAGCCCCTCTCAATTTGGGTTTGGGGGCTTTCGTTAGGCATGGAACCTGGGAGAATCCTGCAAGGTTGCAGTTCGCGGCCCGAGAAGCACTCTCCGGCCAACATGCCCAACTGCAGCAACAGCTCCCAAACCGAAGGAGCCAGGACCCAAAGACCTAGCTGGCCTGAAGGGCCCTCATGGGGCCCCCAAGGAGCTCCTCTCCATTTGGGTCTGGGGGCTTTCGTTGGGCCGGGAACCTGGGTGGTACCTGCAAGGTTGCAGTTCGCGGCCCGAGAAGCACTCTCCGGCCAGCATGCCCAACTGCAGCAACAGCTCCCAAAGCGAAGGAGCCAGGACCCAAAGACCTAGCTGGCCTGAAGGGCCCCCAGGGGGCCCCCAAGCAGCCCCTCTCCATTTGGGTCTGGGGGCTTTTGTTGGGCCGGGAACCTGGGAGATTCCTGCAAGGTTGCAGTTCGAGGCCCGAGAAGCACTCTCCGGCCAACATGCCCAACTGCAGCAACAGCTCCCAAACCGAAGGAGCCAGGACCCAAAGACCTAGCTGGCCTGAAGGGCCCCCAGGGGGCCCCCAAGCAGCCCCTCTCCATTTGGGTCTGGGGGCTTTCGTTGGGCATGTATACATGAGAGGTTCCTGCAAGGTTACAGTTCGCGGCCCGAGAAGCACTCTCCGGCCAACATGCCCAACTGCAGCAACAACTCCCAAACCGAAGGAGCCAGGACCCAAAGACCTAGCTGGCCTGAACGGCCCCCAGGGGGGCCCCAAGCAGCCCCTCTCAATTTGGGTCTGGGGGCTTTCGTTGGGCCGGGAACCTGGGAGGTACCTGCAAGGTTGCAGTTCGCGGCCGGAGAAGCACTCTCCGGCCAACATGCCCAACTGCAGCAACAGCTCCCAAAGCGAAGGAGCCAGGACCCAAAGACCTAGCTGGCCTGAAGGGCCCCCAGGGGGCCCCCAAGCAGCCCCTCTCAATTTGGGTTTGGGGGCTTTCGTTAGGCATGGAACCTGGGAGAATCCTGCAAGGTTGCAGTTCGCGGCCCGAGAAGCACTCTCCGGCCAACATGCCCAACTGCAGCAACAGCTCCCAAACCGAAGGAGCCAGGACCCAAAGACCTAGCTGGCCTGAAGGGCCCCCAGGGGGGCCCCAAGCAGCCCCTCTCAATTTGGGTCTGGGGGCTTTCGTTGGGCCGGGAACCTGGGAGAATCCTGCAAGGTTGCAGTTCGCGGCCCGAGAAGCACTCTCCGGCCAACATGCCCAACTGCAGCAACAGCTCCCAAAGCGAAGGAGCCAGGACCCAAAGACCTAGCTGGCCTGAAGGGCCCCCAGGGGGCCCCCAAGCAGCCCCTCTCAATTTGGGTTTGGGGGCTTTAGTTGGGCCGGGAACCTGGGAGATTCATGCAAGGTTGCAGTTCGCGGCCCAAGAAGCACTCTCCGGCCAACATGCCCAACTGCAGCAACAGCTCCCAAAGCGAAGGAGCCAGGACCCAAAGACCTAGCTGGCCTGAAGGGCCCCCAGGGGGCCCCCAAGCAGCCCCTCTCCATTTGGGTCTGGGGGCTTTAGTTGGGCCGGGAACCTGGGTGGTATCTGCAAGGTTGCAGTTCGCGGCCGGAGAAGCACTCTCCGGCCAGCATGCCCAACTGCAGCAACAGCTCCCAAAGCGAAGGAGCCAGGACCCAAAGACCTAGCTGGCCTGAAGGGCCCCCAGGGGGCCCCCAAGCAGCCCCTCTCCATTTGGGTCTGGGGGCTTTTGTTGGGCCGGGAACCTGGGAGATTCCTGCAAGGTTGCAGTTCGAGGCCCGAGAAGCACTCTCCGGCCAACATGCCCAACTGCAGCAACAGCTCCCAAACCGAAGGAGCCAGGACCCAAAGACCTAGCTGGCCTGAAGGGCCCCCAGGGTTCCCCCAAGCAGCCCCTCTCAATTTGGGTCTGGGGGCTTTCGTTGGGCATGTATACCTGAGAGGTACCTGCAAGGTTACAGTTCGCGGCCCTAGAAGCACTCTCTGGCCAACATGCCCAACTGCAGCAACAGCTCCCAAAGCGAAGGAGCCAGGACCCAAAGACCTAGCTGGCCTGAAGTGCCCCCAGGGGGTCCCCAAGCAGCCCCTCTCCATTTGGGTCTGGGGGCTTTCGTTGGGCCGGGAACCTGGAAGATTCCTGCAAGGTTGCAGTTCGCGGCCCGAGAAGCACTCTCCGGCCAACATGCCCAACTGCAGCAACAGCTCCCAAACCGAAGGAGCCAGGACCCAAAGACCTAGCTGGCCTGAAGGGCCCCCAGGGGGCCCCCAAGCAGCCCCTCTCCATTTGCGTCTGGGGGCTTTCTTTAGGCTGAGAACCTGGGAGATACCAGCAAGGTTGCAGTTCGCGGCCCGAGAAGCACTCTCCGGCCAACATGCCCTATATCCAGCAACAGCTCCCAAAGCGAAGGAGCCAGGACCCAAAGACCTAGCTGGCCTGAAGGGCCCCCAGAAGGCCACCAAGCAGCCCCTCTCCATTTGGGTCTGGGGGCTTTCGTTGGGCATGTATACCTGAGAGGTACCTGCAAGTTAAAGTTCGCGGCCCGAGAAGCACTCTCCGGCCAACATGCCCAACTGCAGCAACAGCTCCCAAAGCGAAGGAGCCAGGACCCAAAGACCTAGCTGGCCTGAAGGGCCCCCAGAAGGCCACCAAGCAGCCCCTCTCCATTTGGGTCTGGGGGCTTTCGTTGGGCCGGGTACCTGGGAGGTACCTTCAAGGTTGCAGTTCGCGGCCCGAGAAGCACTCTCCGGCCAACATGCCCAACTGCAGCAACAGCTCCCAAACCGAAGGAGCCAGGACCCAAAGACCTAGCTGGCCTGAAGGGCCCCCAAGGGGGCCCCCAAGCAGCACCTCTCCATTTGGGTCTGGGGGCTTTCTTTAGGCTGAGAACCTGGGAGATACCAGCAAGGTTGCAGTTCGCGGCCCGAGAAGCACTCTCCGGCCAACATGCCCTATATCCAGCAACAGCTCCCAAAGCGAAGGAGCCAGGACCAAAATACCTAGCTGGCCTGAAGGGCCCCCAGAAGGCCCCCAAGCAGCCCCTCTCAATTTGGGTCTGGGGGCTTTCGTTGGGCCGGGAACCTGGGAGAATCCTGCAAGGTTGCAGTTCGCGGCCCGAGAAGCACTCTCCGGCCAACATGCCCAACTGCAGCAACAGCTCCCAAAGCGAAGGAGCCAGGACCCAAAGACCTAGCTGGCCTGAAGGGCCCCCAGGGGGCCCCCAAGCAGCCCCTCTCAATTTGGGTTTGGGGGCTTTAGTTGGGCCGGGAACCTGGGAGATTCATGCAAGGTTGCAGTTCGCGGCCCGAGAAGCACTCTCCGGCCAACATGCCCAACTGCAGCAACAGCTCCCAAAGCGAAGGAGCCAGGACCCAAAGACCTAGCTGGCCTGAAGGGCCCCCAGGGGGCCCCCAAGCAGCCCCTCTCCATTTGGGTCTGGGGGCTTTAGTTGGGCCGGGAACCTGGGTGGTATCTGCAAGGTTGCAGTTCGCGGCCGGAGAAGCACTCTCCGGCCAGCATGCCCAACTGCAGCAACAGCTCCCAAAGCGAAGGAGCCAGGACCCAAAGACCTAGCTGGCCTGAAGGGCCCCCAGGGGGCCACCAAGCAGCCCCTCTCCATTTGGGTCTGGGGGCTTTTGTTGGGCCGGGAACCTGGGAGATTCCTGCAAGGTTGCAGTTCGAGGCCCGAGAAGCACTCTCCGGCCAACATGCCCAACTGCAGCAACAGCTCCCAAAGCGAAGGAGCCAGGACACAAAGACCTAGCTGACCTGAAGGGCCCCCAGGGGTCCCCCAAGCAGCCCCTCTCAATTTGGGTCTGGGGGCTTTCGTTGGGCATGTATACCTGAGAGGTACCTGCAAGGTTACAGTTCGCGGCCCTAGAAGCACTCTCCGGCCAACATGCCCAACTGCAGCAACAGCTCCCAAACCGAAGGAGCCAGGACCCAAAGACCTAGCTGGCCTGAAGTGCCCCCAGGGGGCCCCCAAGCAGCCCCTCTCCATTTGGGTCTGGGGGCTTTCGTTGGGCCGGGAACCTGGAAGATTCCTGCAAGGTTGCAGTTCGCGGCCCGAGAAGCACTCTCCGGCCAACATGCCCAACTGCAGCAACAGCTCCGAAACCGAAGGAGCCAGGACCCAAAGACCTAGCTGGCCTGAAGGGCCCCCAGGGGGCCCCCAAGCAGCCCCTCTCCATTTGGGTCTGGGGGCTTTCTTTAGGCTGAGAACCTGGGAGATTCCTGCAAGGTTGCAGTTCGCGGCCCGAGAAGCACTCTCCGGCCAACATGCCCTATATCCAGCAACAGCTCCCAAAGCGAAGGAGCCAGGACCCAAAGACCTAGCTGGCCTGAAGGGCCCCCAGAAGGCCACCAAGCAGCCCCTCTCCATTTGGGTCTGGGGGCTTTCGTTGGGCCGGGTACCTGGGAGGTACCTGCAAGGTTGCAGTTCGCGGCCCGAGAAGCACTCTCCGGCCAACATGCCCAACTGCAGCAACAGCTCCCAAACCGAAGGAGCCAGGACCCAAAGACCTAGCTGGCCTGAAGGGCCCCAAGGGGGCCCCCAAGCAGCACCTCTCCATTTGGGTCTGGGGGCTTTCTTTAGGCTGAGAACCTGGGAGATACCAGCAAGGTTGCAGTTCGCGGCCCGAGAAGCACTCTCCGCCCAACATGCCCTATATCCAGCAACAGCTCCCAAAGCGAAGGAGCCAGGACCAAAAGACCTAGCTGGCCTGAAGGGCCCCCAGAAGGCCCCCAAGCAGCCCCTCTCCATTTGGGTCTGGGGGCTTTCGTTGGGCATGTATACCTGAGAGGTACCTGCAAGTTACAGTTCGCGGCCCGAGAAGCACTCTCCGGCCAACATGCCCAACTGCAGCAACAGCTCCGAAAGCGAAGGAGCCAGGACCCAAAGACCTAGCTGGCCTGAAGGGCCCCCAGGGGGCCCCCAAGCAGCCCCTCTCCATTTGGGTCTGGGGGCTTTCGTTGGGCCGGGAACCTGGGAGGTACCTGCAAGGTTGCAGTTCGCGGCCCGAGAAGCACTCTCCGGCCAACATGCCCAACTGCAGCAACAGCTCCCAAAGCGAAGGAGCCAGGACCCAAAGACCTAGCTGGCCTGAAGTGCCCCCAGGGGGGCCCCAAGCAGCCCCTCTCCATTTGGGTCTGGGGGCTTTCGTTGGGCCGGGAACCTGGGAGATTCCTGCAAGGTTGCAGTTCGCGGCCCGAGAAGCACTCTCCGGCCAACATGCCCAACTGCAGCAACAGCTCCCAAACCGAATGAGCCAGGACACAAAGACCTAGCTGGCCTGAAGGGCCCCCAGGGGGCCCCCAAGCAGCCCCTCTCAATTTGGGTCTGGGGGCTTTCGTTGGGCCGGGAACCTGGGAGAATCCTGCAAGGTTGCAGTTCGCGGCCGGAGAAGCACTCTCCGGCCAACATGCCCAACTGCAGCAACAGCTCCCAAAGCGAAGGAGCCAGGACCCAAAGACCTAGCTGGCCTGAAGGGCCCCCAGGGGTCCACCAAGCAGCCCCTCTCCATTTGGGTCTGGGGGCTTTCGTTGGGCATGGATACCTGAGAGGTACCTGCAAGGTTACAGTTCGCGGCCCGAGAAGCACTCTCCGGCCAACATGCTCAACTGCAGCAACAGCTCCCAAACCGAAGGAGCCAGGACCCAAAGACCTAGCTGGCCTGAAGGGCCCCCAGGGGGCCCCCAAGCAGCCCCTCTCCATTTGGGTCTGGGGGCTTTCGTTGGGCCGGGAACCTGGGAGAATCCTGCAAGGTTGCAGTTCGCGGCCCGAGAAGCACTCTCCGGCCAACATGCCCAACTGCAGCAACAGCTCCCAAAGCGAAGGAGCCAGGACCCAAAGATCTAGCTGGCCTGAAGGGCCCCCAGGGGGCCCCCAAGCAGCCCCTCTCAATTTGGGTCTGGGGGCTTTCGTTGAGCATGGAACCTGGGAGATTCCTGCAAGGTTGCAGTTCGCGGCCCGAGAAGCACTCTCCGGCCAACATGCCCAACTGCAGCAACAACTCCCAAACCGAAGGAGCCAGGACCCAAAGACCTAGCTGGCCTGAACGGCCCCCAGGGGGGCCCCAAGCAGCCCCTCTCAATTTGGGTCTGGGGGCTTTCGTTGGGCCGGGAACCTGGGAGGTACCTGCAAGGTTGCAGTTCGCGGCCGGAGAAGCACTCTCCGGCCAACATGCCCAACTGCAGCAACAGCTCCCAAAGCGAAGGAGCCAGGACCCAAAGACCTAGCTGGCCTGAAGGGCCCCCAGGGGGCCCCCAAGCAGCCCCTCTCAATTTGGGTTTGGGGGCTTTCGTTAGGCATGGAACCTGGGAGAATCCTGCAAGGTTGCAGTTCGCGGCCCGAGAAGCACTCTCCGGCCAACATGCCCAACTGCAGCAACAGCTCCCAAACCGAAGGAGCCAGGACCCAAAGACCTAGCTGGCCTGAAGGGCCCTCATGGGGCCCCCAAGGAGCTCCTCTCCATTTGGGTCTGGGGGCTTTCGTTGGGCCGGGAACCTGGGTGGTACCTGCAAGGTTGCAGTTCGCGGCCCGAGAAGCACTCTCCGGCCAGCATGCCCAACTGCAGCAACAGCTCCCAAAGCGAAGGAGCCAGGACCCAAAGACCTAGCTGGCCTGAAGGGCCCCCAGGGGGCCCCCAAGCAGCCCCTCTCCATTTGGGTCTGGGGGCTTTTGTTGGGCCGGGAACCTGGGAGATTCCTGCAAGGTTGCAGTTCGAGGCCCGAGAAGCACTCTCCGGCCAACATGCCCAACTGCAGCAACAGCTCCCAAACCGAAGGAGCCAGGACCCAAAGACCTAGCTGGCCTGAAGGGCCCCCAGGGGGCCCCCAAGCAGCCCCTCTCCATTTGGGTCTGGGGGCTTTCGTTGGGCATGTATACATGAGAGGTTCCTGCAAGGTTACAGTTCGCGGCCCGAGAAGCACTCTCCGGCCAACATGCCCAACTGCAGCAACAACTCCCAAACCGAAGGAGCCAGGACCCAAAGACCTAGCTGGCCTGAACGGCCCCCAGGGGGGCCCCAAGCAGCCCCTCTCAATTTGGGTCTGGGGGCTTTCGTTGGGCCGGGAACCTGGGAGGTACCTGCAAGGTTGCAGTTCGCGGCCGGAGAAGCACTCTCCGGCCAACATGCCCAACTGCAGCAACAGCTCCCAAAGCGAAGGAGCCAGGACCCAAAGACCTAGCTGGCCTGAAGGGCCCCCAGGGGGCCCCCAAGCAGCCCCTCTCAATTTGGGTTTGGGGGCTTTCGTTAGGCATGGAACCTGGGAGAATCCTGCAAGGTTGCAGTTCGCGGCCCGAGAAGCACTCTCCGGCCAACATGCCCAACTGCAGCAACAGCTCCCAAACCGAAGGAGCCAGGACCCAAAGACCTAGCTGGCCTGAAGGGCCCCCATGGGGCCCCCAAGGAGCTCCTCTCCATTTGGGTCTGGGGGCTTTCGTTGGGCCGGGAACCTGGGTGGTACCTGCAAGGTTGCAGTTCGCGGCCCGAGAAGCACTCTCCGGCCAGCATGCCCAACTGCAGCAACAGCTCCCAAAGCGAAGGAGCCAGGACCCAAAGACCTAGCTGGCCTGAAGGGCCCCCAGGGGGCCCCCAAGCAGCCCCTCTCCATTTGGGTCTGGGGGCTTTTGTTGGGCCGGGAACCTGGGAGATTCCTGCAAGGTTGCAGTTCGAGGCCCGAGAAGCACTCTCCGGCCAACATGCCCAACTGCAGCAACAGCTCCCAAAGCGAAGGAGCCAGGACCCAAAGACCTAGCTGGCCTGAAGGGCCCCCAGGGGGCCCCCAAGCAGCCCCTCTCCATTTGGGTCTGGGGGCTTTCGTTGGGCATGTATACATGAGAGGTACCTGCAAGGTTACAGTTCGCGGCCCGAGAAGCACTCTCCGGCCAACATGCCCAACTGCAGCAACAGCTCCCAAAGCGAAGGAGCCAGGACCCAAAGACCTAGCTGGCCTGAAGGGCCCCCAGGGGGCCCCCAAGCAGCCCCTCTCCATTTGGATCTGGGGGCTTTCGTTGGGCGGGGAAACTGGGAGATTCCTGCAAGGTTGCAGTTCGCGGCCGGAGAAGCACTCTCCGCCCAACATGCCCAACTGCAGCAACAGCTCCCAAAGCGAAGGAGCCAGGACCCAAAGACCTAGCTGGCCTGAAGGGCCCCCAGGGGGCCCCCAAGCAGCCCCTCTCCATTTGGGTCTGGGGGCTTTCGTTGGGCCGGGAACCTGGGAGATTCCTGCAAGGTTGCAGTTCGCGGCCCGAGAAGCACTCTCCGGCCAACATGCCCAACTGCAGCAACAGCTCCCAAACCGAAGGAGCCAGGACCCAAAGACCTAGCTGGCCTGAAGGGCCCCCAGGGGGCCCCCAAGCAGCCCCTCTCCATTTGGGTCTGGGGGCTTTCTTTAGGCTGAGAACCTGGGAGATACCAGCAAGGTTGCAGTTCGCGGCCCGAGAAGCACTCTCCGGCCAACATGCCCTATATCCAGCAACAGCTCCCAAACCGAAGGAGCCAGGACCCAAAGACCTAGCTGGCCTGAAGGGCCCCCAGGGGGGCCCCCAAGCAGCCCCTCTCCATTTGGGTCTGGGGGCTTTCGTTGGGCCGGGAAACTGGGTGGTACCTGCAAGGTTGCAGTTCGCGGCCCGAGAAGCACTCTCCGGCCAACATGCCCAACTGCAGCAACAGCTCCCAAACCGAAGGAGCCAGGACCCAAAGACCTAGCTGGCCTGAAGGGCCCCCATGGGGCCCCCAAGCAGCCCCTCTCCATTTGGGTCTGGGGGCTTTCGTTGGGCCAGGAACCTGGGAGGTACCTGCAAGGTTGCAGTTCGCGGCCCGAGAAGCACTCTCCGGCCAACATGCCCAACTGCAGCAACAGCTCCCAAAGCGAAGGAGCCAGGACCCAAAGACCTAGCTGGCCTGAAGGGCCCCCAGGGGGCCACCAAGCAGCCCCTCTCAATTTGGGTCTGGGGGCTTTCGTTGGGCCGGGAACCTGGGAGAATCCTGCAAGGTTGCAGTTCGCGGCCCGAGAAGCACTCTCCGGCCAACATGCCCAACTGCAGCAACAGCTCCCAAAGCGAAGGAGCCAGGACCCAAAGACCTAGCTGGCCTGAAGGGCCCCCAGGGGGCCCCCAAGCAGCCCCTCTCAATTTGGGTCTGGGGGCTTTAGTTGGGCCGGGAACCTGGGAGATACCAGCAAGGTTGCAGTTCGCGGCCCGAGAAGCACTCTCCGGCCAACATGCCCAACTGCAGCAACAGCTCCCAAACCGAATGAGCCAGGACACAAAGACCTAGCTGGCCTGAAGGGCCCCCAGGGGGCCCCCAAGCAGCCCCTCTCAATTTGGGTCTGGGGGCTTTCGTTGGGCCGGGAACCTGGGAGGTACCTGCAAGGTTGCAGTTCGCGGCCGGAGAAGCACTCTCCGGCCAACATGCCCAACTGCAGCAACAGCTCCCAAACCGAAGGAGCCAGGACCCAAAGACCTAGCTGGCCTGAAGGGCCCCCAGGGGGCCCCCAAGCAGCCCCTCTCAATTTGGGTCTGGGGGCTTTCGTTGGGCATGGATACCTGAGAGGTACCTGCAAGGTTACAGTTCGCGGCCCGAGAAGCACTCTCCGGCCAACATGCTCAACTGCAGCAACAGCTCCCAAACGGAAGGAGCCAGGACCCAAAGACCTAGCTGGCCTGAAGGGCCCCCAGGGGGCCCCCAAGCAGCCCCTCTCCATTTGGGTCTGGGGGCTTTCGTTGGGCCGGGAACCTGGGAGATTCCTGCAAGGTTGCAGTTCGCGGCCCGAGAAGCACTCTCCGGCCAACATGCCCAACTGCAGCAACAGCTCCCAAAGCGAAGGAGCCAGGACCCAAAGACCTAGCTGGCCTGAAGGGCCCCCAGGGGGCCCCCAAGCAGCCCCTCTCCATTTGGGTCTGGGGGCTTTCGTTGGGCCAGGAACCTGGGAGATTCCTGCAAGGTTGCAGTTCGCGGCCCGAGAAGCACTCTCCGGCCAACATGCCCAACTGCAGCAACAGCTCCCAAAGCGAAGGAGCCAGGACCCAAAGACCTAGCTGGCCTGAAGGGCCCCCAGGGGGCCCCCAAGCAGCCCCTCTCCATTTGGGTCTGAGGGCTTTCGTTGGGCCGGGAACCTGGGAGAATCCTGCAAGGTTGCAGTTCGCGGCCCGAGAAGCACTCTCCGGACAACATGCCCAACTTCAGCAACAGCTCCCAAACCGAATGAGCCAGGACCCAAAGACCTAGCTGGCCTGAAGGGCCCCCAGGGGGCCCCCAAGCAGCCCCTCTCAATTTGGGTCTGGGGGCTTTCGTTGGGCCGGGAACCTGGGAGGTACCTGCAAGGTTGCAGTTCGCGGCCGGAGAAGCACTCTCCGGCCAACATGCTAAACTGCAGCAACAGCTCCCAAAGCGAAGGAGCCAGGACCCAAAGACTTAGCTGGCCTGAAGGGCCCCCAGGGGGCCACCAAGCAGCCCCTCTCAATTTGGGTCTGGGGGCTTTCGTTGGGCATGGATACCTGAGAGGTACCTGCAAGGTGACAGTTCGCGGCTCGAGAAGCACTCTCCGGCCAACATGCTCAACTGCAGCAACAGCTCCCAAACGGAAGGAGCCAGGACCCAAAGACCTAGCTGGCCTGAAGGGCCCCCAGGGGGCCCCCAAGCAGCCCCTCTCCATTTGGGTCTGGGGGCTTTCGTTGGGCCGGGAACCTGGGAGATTCCTGCAAGGTTGCAGTTCGCGGCCCGAGAAGCACTCTCCGGCCAACATGCCCAACTGCAGCAACAGCTCCCAAAGCGAAGGAGCCAGGACCCAAAGACCTAGCTGGCCTGAAGGGCCCCCAGGGGGCCCCCAAGCAGCCCCTCTCAATTTGGGTCTGGGGTCTTTCGTTGGGCATGGAACCTGGGAGATTCCTGCAAGGTTGCAGTTCGCGGCCCGAGAAGCACTCTCCGGCCAACATGCCCAACTGCAGCAACAGCTCCCAAAGCGAAGGAGCCAGGACCCAAAGACCTAGCTGGCCTGAAGGGCCCCCAGGGGGGCCCCAAGCAGCCCCTCTCAATTTGGGTCTGGGGGCTTTCGTTGGGCCGGGAACCTGGGAGAATCCTGCAAGGTTGCAGTTCGCGGCCCGAGAAGCACTCTCCGGCCAACATGCCCAACTGCAGCAACAGCTCCCAAACCGAAGGAGCCAGGACCCAAAGACCTAGCTGGTCTGAAGGGCCCCCAGGGGGCCCCCAATCAGCCCCTCTCAATTTGGGTTTGGGGGCTTTCGTTGGGCCGGGAACCTGGGAGAATCCTGCAAGGTTGCAGTTCGCGGCCCGAGAAGCACTCTCCGGCCAACATGCCCAACTGCAGCAACAGCTCCCAAAGCGAAGGAGCCAGGACCCAAAGACCTAGCTGGCCTGAAGGGCCCCCAGGGGGCCACCAAGCAGCCCCTCTCCATTTGGGTCTGGGGGCTTTTGTTGGGCTGGGAACCTGGGAGAATCCTGCAAGGTTGCAATTCGAGGCCCGAGAAGCACTCTCCGGCCAACATGCCCAACTTCAGCAACAGCTCTCAAACCGAAGGAGCCAGGACCCAAAGACCTAGCTGGCCTGAAGTGCCCCCAGGGGGCCCCCAAGCAGCCCCTCTCCATTTGGGTCTGGGGGCTTTCGTTGGGCGGGGAACCTGGGAGATTCATGCAAGGTTGCAGTTCGCGGCCCGAGAAGCACTCTCCGGCCAACATGCCCAACTGCAGCAACAGCTCCCAAAGCGAAGGAGCCAGGACCCAAAGACCTAGCTGGCCTGAAGGGCCCCCAGGGGGCCCCCAAGCAGCCCCTCTCAATTTGGGTCTGGGGGCTTTCGTTGGGCCGGGAACCTGGGAGATTCCTGCAAGGTTACAGTTCGCGGCCGGAGAAGCACTCTCCGGCCAACATGCCCAACTGCAGCAACAGCTCCCAAACCGAAGGAGCCAGGACCCAAAGACCTAGCTGGCCTGAAGGGCCCCCAGGGGGCCCCCAAGCAGCCCCTCTCCATTTGGGTCTGGGCGCTTTCTTTAGGCTGAGAACCTGGGAGATACCAGCAAGGTTGCAGTTCGCGGCCCGAGAAGCACTCTCCGGCCAACATGCCCTATATCCAGCAACAGCTCCCAAAGCGAAGGAGCCAGGACCCAAAGACCTAGCTGGCCTGAAGGGCCCCCAGAAGGCCACCAAGCAGCCCCTCTCCATTTGGCTCTGGGGGCTTTCGTTGGGCATGTATACCTGAGAGGTACCTGCAAGTTACAGTTCGCGGCCCGAGAAGCACTCTCCGGCCAACATGCCCAACTGCAGCAACAGCTCCCAAACCGAAGGAGCCAGGACCCAAAGACCTAGCTGGCCTGAAGGGCCCCCAGGGGGCCCCCAAGCAGCCCCTCTCCATTTGGGTCTGGGGGCTTTCTTTAGGCTGAGAACCTGGGAGATACCAGCAAGGTTGCAGTTCGCGGCCCGAGAAGCACTCTCCGGCCAACATGCCCTATATCCAGCAACAGCTCCCAAAGCGAAGGAGCCAGGACCCAAAGACCTAGCTGGCCTGAAGGGCCCCCAGAAGGCCACCAAGCAGCCCCTCTCCATTTGGCTCTGGGGGCTTTCGTTGGGCATGTATACCTGAGAGGTACCTGCAAGTTACAGTTCGCGGCCCGAGAAGCACTCTCCGGCCAACATGCCCAACTGCAGCAACAGCTCCCAAACCGAAGGAGCCAGGACCCAAAGACCTAGCTGGCCTGAAGGGCCCCCAGGGGGCCCCCAAGCAGCCCCTCTCAATTTGTGTCTGGGGGTTTTCGTTGGGCAGGGAACCTGGGAGGTACCTGCAAGGTTGCAGTTCGCGGCCCGAGAAGCACTCTCCGGCCAACATGCCCAACTGCAGCAACAGCTCCCAAACCGAAGGAGCCAGGACCCAAAGACCTAGCTGGCCTGAAGGGCCCCCAGGGGGCCCCCAAGCAGCCCCTCTCCATTTGGGTCTGGGGGCTTTCGTTGGGCCGGGAACCTGGGAGAATCCTGCAAGGTTGCAGTTCGCGGCCCGAGAAGCACTCTCCGGCCAACATGCCCAACTGCAGCAACAGCTCCCAAACCGAAGGAGCCAGGACCCAAAGACCTAGCTGGCCTGAAGGGCCCCCAGGGGTCCCCCAAGCAGCCCCTCTCCATTTGGGTCTGGGGGCTTTCGTTGGGCCGGTAACCTGTGAGATTCCTGCAAGGTTGCAGTTCGCGGCCCGAGAAGCACTCTCCGCCCAACATGCCCAACTGCAGCAACAGCTCCCAAAGCGAAGGAGCCAGGACCCAAAGACCTAGCTGGCCTGAAGGGCCTCCAGGGGGCCCCCAAGCAGCCCCTCTCAATTTGGGTCTGGGGGCTTTCGTTGGGCCGGGAACCTGGGAGATACCAGCAAGGTTGCAGTTCGCGGCCCGAGAAGCACTCTCCGGCCAACATGCCCAACTGCAGCAACAGCTCCCAAACCGAAGGAGCCAGGACCCAAAGACCTAGCTGGCCTGAAGGGCCCCCAGGGGGCCCCCAAGCAGCCCCTCTCCATTTGGGTCTGGGGGCTTTCGTTGGGCATGTATACATGAGAGGTACCTGCAAGGTTACAGTTCGCGGCCCGAGAAGCACTCTCCGGCCAACATGCCCAACTGCAGCAACAGCTCCCAAAGCGAAGGAGCCAGGACCCAAAGACCTAGCTGGCCTGAAGGGCCCCCAGGGGGCCCCCAAGCAGCCCCTCTCCATTTGGGTCTGGGGGCTTTAGTTGGGCCGGGAACCTGGGAGAATCCTGCAAGGTTGCAGTTCGCGGCCCGAGAAGCACTCTCCGGCCAACATGCCCAACTGCAGCAACAGCTCCCAAACCGAATGAGCCAGGACACAAAGACCTAGCTGGCCTGAAGGGCCCCCAGGGGGCCCCCAAGCAGCCCCTCTCAATTTGGGTCTGGGGGCTTTCGTTGGGCCGGGAACCTGGGAGGTACCTGCAAGGTTGCAGTTCGCGGCCGGAGAAGCACTCTCCGGCCAACATGCCCAACTGCAGCAACAGCTCCCAAAGCGAAGGAGCCAGGACCCAAAGACCTAGCTGGCCTGGAAGGCCCCCAGGGGGCCCCCAAGCAGCCCCTCTCAATTTGGGTCTGGGGGCTTTCGTTGGGCATGGATACCTGAGAGGTACCTGCAAGGTTACAGTTCGCGGCCCGAGAAGCACTCTCCGGCCAACATGCTCAACTGCAGCAACAGCTCCCAAACGGAAGGAGCCAGGACCCAAAGACCTAGCTGGCCTGAAGGGCCCCCAGGGGGCCCCCAAGCAGCCCCTCTCCATTTGGGTCTGGGGGCTTTCGTTGGGCCGGGAACCTGGGAGATTCCTGCAAGGTTGCAGTTCGCGGCCCGAGAAGCACTCTCCGGCCAACATGCCCAACTGCAGCAACAGCTCCCAAAGCGAAGGAGCCAGGACCCAAAGACCTAGCTGGCCTGAAGGGCCCCCAGGGGGCCCCCAAGCAGCCCCTCTCCATTTGGGTCTGGGGGCTTTCGTTGGGCCAGGAACCTGGGAGATTCCTGCAAGGTTGCAGTTCGCGGCCCGAGAAGCACTCTCCGGCCAACATGCCCAACTGCAGCAACAGCTCCCAAAGCGAAGGAGCCAGGACCCAAAGACCTAGCTGGCCTGAAGGGCCCCCATGGGGCCCCCAAGCAGCCCCTCTCAATTTGGGTCTGGGGGCTTTCGTTGGGCCAGGAACCTGGGAGGTACCTGCAAGGTTGCAGTTCGCGGCCCGAGAAGCACTCTCCGGCCAACATGCCCAACTGCAGCAACAGCTCCCAAACCGAAGGAGCCAGGACCCAAAGACCTAGCTGGCCTGAAGGGCCCCCAGGGGGCCCCCAAGCAGCCCCTCTCCATTTGGGTCTGAGGGCTTTCGTTGGGCCGGGAACCTGGGAGAATCCTGCAAGGTTGCAGTTCGCGGCCCGAGAAGCACTCTCCGGCCAACATGCCCAACTTCAGCAACAGCTCCCAAACCGAATGAGCCAGGACCCAAAGACCTAGCTGGCCTGAAGGGCCCCCAGGGGGCCCCCAAGCAGCCCCTCTCAATTTGGGTCTGGGGGCTTTCGTTGGGCCGGGAACCTGGGAGGTACCTGCAAGGTTGCAGTTCGCGGCCGGAGAAGCACTCTCCGGCCAACATGCTAAACTGCAGCAACAGCTCCCAAAGCGAAGGAGCCAGGACCCAAAGACTTAGCTGGCCTGAAGGGCCCCCAGGGGGCCACCAAGCAGCCCCTCTCAATTTGGGTCTGGGGGCTTTCGTTGGGCATGGATACCTGAGAGGTACCTGCAAGGTGACAGTTCGCGGCTCGAGAAGCACTCTCCGGCCAACATGCCCAACTGCAGCAACAGCTCCCAAACGGAAGGAGCCAGGACCCAAAGACCTAGCTGGCCTGAAGGGCCCCCAGGGGGCCCCCAAGCAGCCCCTCTCCATTTGGGTCTGGGGGCTTTCGTTGGGCCGGGAACCTGGGAGATTCCTGCAAGGTTGCAGTTCGCGGCCCGAGAAGCACTCTCCGGCCAACATGCCCAACTGCAGCAACAGCTCCCAAAGCGAAGGAGCCAGGACCCAAAGACCTAGCTGGCCTGAAGGGCCCCCAGGGGGCCCCCAAGCAGCCCCTCTCAATTTGGGTCTGGGGTCTTTCGTTGGGCATGGAACCTGGGAGATTCCTGCAAGGTTGCAGTTCGCGGCCCGAGAAGCACTCTCCGGCCAACATGCCCAACTGCAGCAACAGCTCCCAAAGCGAAGGAGCCAGGACCCAAAGACCTAGCTGGCCTGAAGGGCCCCCAGGGGGGCCCCAAGCAGCCCCTCTCAATTTGGGTCTGGGGGCTTTCGTTGGGCCGGGAACCTGGGAGAATCCTGCAAGGTTGCAGTTCGCGGCCCGAGAAGCACTCTCCGGCCAACATGCCCAACTGCAGCAACAGCTCCCAAAGCGAAGGAGCCAGGACCCAAAGACCTAGCTGGCCTGAAGGGCCCCCAGGGGGCCACCAAGCAGCCCCTCTCCATTTGGGTCTGGGGGCTTTTGTTGGGCTGGGAACCTGGGAGAATCCTGCAAGGTTGCAATTCGAGGCCCGAGAAGCACTCTCCGGCCAACATGCCCAACTTCAGCAACAGCTCTCAAACCGAAGGAGCCAGGACCCAAAGACCTAGCTGGCCTGAAGTGCCCCCAGGGGGCCCCCAAGCAGCCCCTCTCCATTTGGGTCTGGGGGCTTTCGTTGGGCGGGGAACCTTGGAGATTCATGCAAGGTTGCAGTTCGCGGCCCGAGAAGCACTCTCCGGCCAACATGCCCAACTGCAGCAACAGCTCCCAAAGCGAAGGAGCCAGGACCCAAAGACCTAGCTGGCCTGAAGGGCCCCCAGGGGGCCCCCAAGCAGCCCCTCTCAATTTGGGTCTGGGGGCTTTCGTTGGGCCGGGAACCTGGGAGATTCCTGCAAGGTTGCAGTTCGCGGCCGGAGAAGCACTCTCCGGCCAACATGCCCAACTGCAGCAACAGCTCCCAAACCGAAGGAGCCAGGACCCAAAGACCTAGCTGGCCTGAAGGGCCCCCAGGGGGCCCCCAAGCAGCCCCTCTCCATTTGGGTCTGGGGGCTTTCTTTAGGCTGAGAACCTGGGAGATACCAGCAAGGTTGCAGTTCGCGGCCCGAGAAGCACTCTCCGGCCAACATGCCCTATATCCAGCAACAGCTCCCAAACCGAAGGAGCCAGGACCCAAAGACCTAGCTGGCCTGAAGGGCCCCCAGAAGGCCACCAAGCAGCCCCTCTCCATTTGGCTCTGGGGGCTTTCGTTGGGCATGTATACCTGAGAGGTACCTGCAAGTTACAGTTCGCGGCCCGAGAAGCACTCTCCGGCCAACATGCCCAACTGCAGCAACAGCTCCCAAACCGAAGGAGCCAGGACCCAAAGACCTAGCTGGCCTGAAGGGCCCCCAGGGGGCCCCCAAGCAGCCCCTCTCCATTTGGGTCTGGGGGCTTTCTTTAGGCTGAGAACCTGGGAGATACCAGCAAGGTTGCAGTTCGCGGCCCGAGAAGCACTCTCCGGCCAACATGCCCTATATCCAGCAACAGCTCCCAAAGCGAAGGAGCCAGGACCCAAAGACCTAGCTGGCCTGAAGGGCCCCCAGGGGGCCACCAAGCAGCCCCTCTCAATTTGGGTCTGGGGGCTTTCGTTGGGCATGGATACCTGAGAGGTACCTGCAAGGTTACAGTTCGCGGCCCGAGAAGCACTCTCCGGCCAACATGCTCAACTGCAGCAACAGCTCCCAAACCGAAGGAGCCAGGACCCAAAGACCTAGCTGGCCTGAAGGGCCCCCAGGGGGCCCCCAAGCAGCCCCTCTCAATTTGGGTCTGGGGGCTTTCGTTGGGCCGGGAACCTGGGAGATTCCTGCAAGGTTGCAGTTCGCGGCCCGAGAAGCACTCTCCGGCCAACATGCCCAACTGCAGCAACAGCTCCCAAAGCGAAGGAGCCAGGACCCAAAGACCTAGCTGGCCTGAAGGGCCCCCAGGGGGCCCCCAAGCAGCCCCTCTCAATTTGGGTCTGGGGGCTTTCGTTGAGCATGGAACCTGGGAGATTCATGCAAGGTTGTAGTTCGCGGCCCGAGAAGCACTCTCCGGCCAACATGCCCAACTGCAGCAACAGCTCCCAAACCGAAGGAGCCAGGACCCAAAGACCTAGCTGGCCTGAAGGGCCCTCAGGGGGGCCCCAAGCAGCCCCTCTCAATTTGGGTCTGGGGGCTTTCGTTGGGCCGGGAACCTGTGAGAATCCTGCAAGGTTGCAGTTCGAGGCCCGAGAAGCACTCTCCGGCCAACATGCACAACTGCAGCAACAGCTCCCAAAGCGAAGGAGCCAGGACACAAAGACCTAGCTGGCCTGAAGGGCCCCCAGGGGGCCCCCAAGCAGCCCCTCTCAATTTGGGTTTGGGGGCTTTCGTTGGGCCGGGAACCTGGGAGATTCCTGCTAGGTTGCAGTTCGCGGCACGAGAAGCACTCTCCGGCCAACATGCTCAACTGCAGCAACAGCTCCCAAACGGAAGGAGCCAGGACCCAAAGACCTAGCTGGCCTGAAGGGCCCCCAGGGGGCCACCAAGCAGCCCCTCTCCATTTGGGTCTGGGGGCTTTCGTTGGGCATGGATACCTGAGAGGTACCTGCAAGGTTACAGTTCGCGGCCCGAGAAGCACTCTCCGGCCAACATGCTCAACTGCAGCAACAGCTCCCAAAGCGAAGGAGCCAGGACCCAAAGACCTAGCTGGCCTGAAGGGCCCCCAGGGGGCCCCCAAGCAGCCCCTCTCCATTTGGGTCTGGGGGCTTTCGTTGAGCATGGAACCTGGGAGATTCCTGCAAGGTTGTAGTTCGCGGCCCGAGAAGCACTCTCCGGCCAACATGCCCAACTGCAGCAACAGCTCCCAAACCGAAGGAGCCAGGACCCAAAGACCTAGCTGGCCTGAAGGGCCCCCAGGGGGGCCCCAAGCAGCCCCTCTCAATTTGGGTCTGGGGGCTTTCGTTGGGCCGGGAACCTGGGAGAATCCTGCAAGGTTGCAGTTCGCGGCCCGAGAAGCACTCTCCGGCCAACATGCCCAACTGCAGCAACAGCTCCCAAAGCGAAGGAGCCAGGACCCAAAGACCTAGCTGGCCTGAAGGGCCCCCAGGGGGCCCCCAAGCAGCCCCTCTCAATTTGGGTCTGGGGGCTTTCGTTGGGCCGGGAACCTGGGAGATTCATGCAAGGTTGCAGTTCGCGGCCCGAGAAGCACTCTCCGGCCAACATGCCCAACTGCAGCAACAGCTCCCAAAGCGAAGGAGCCAGGACCCAAAGACCTAGCTGACCTGAAGGGCCCCAGGGGGCCCCCAAGCAGCCCCTCTCCATTTGGGTCTGGGGGCTTTCGTTGGGCCGGGAACCTGGGAGATTCCTGCAAGGTTGCAGTTCGCGGCCGGAGAAGCACTCTCCGGCCAACATGCCCAACTGCAGCAACAGCTCCCAAAGCGAAGGAGCCAGGACCCAAAGACCTAGCTGGCCTGAAGGGCCCCCAGGGGGCCACCAAGCAGCCCCTCTCCATTTGGGTCTGGGGGCTTTCTTTAGGCTGAGAACCTGGGAGATACCAGCAAGGTTGCAGTTCGCGGCCCGAGAAGCACTCTCCGGCCAACATGCACAACTGCAGCAACAGCTCCCAAAGCGAAGGAGCCAGGACCCAAAGACCTAGCTGGCCTGAAGGGCCCCCAGGGGGCCCCCAAGCAGACCCTCTCAATTTGGGTCTGGGGGCTTTCGTTGAGCATGGAACCTGGGAGATTCCTGCAAGGTTGTAGTTCGTGGCCCGAGAAGCACTCTCCGGCCAACATGCCCAACTGCAGCAACAGCTCCCAAACCGAAGGAGCCAGGACCCAAAGACCTAGCTGGCCTGAAGGGCCCCCAGGGGGGCCCCAAGCAGCCCCTCTCAATTTGGGTCTGGGGGCTTTCGTTGGGCCGGGAACCTGGGAGAATCCTGCAAGGTTGCAGTTCGCGGCCCGAGAAGCACTCTCCGGCCAACATGCCCAACTGCAGCAACAGCTCCCAAAGCGAAGGAGCCAGGACCCAAAGACCTAGCTGGCCTGAAGGGCCCCCAGGGGGCCCCCAAGCAGCCCCTCTCCATTTGGGTCTGGGGGCTTTCGTTGGGCCGGGAACCTGGGAGAATCCTGCAAGGTTGCAGTTCGCGGCCCGAGAAGCACTCTCCGGCCAACATGCCCAACTGCAGCAACAGCTCCCAAACCGAAGGAGCCAGGACCCAAAGACCTAGCTGGCCTGAAGGGCCCCCAGGGGGGCCCCAAGCAGCCCCTCTCAATTTGGGTCTGGGGGCTTTCGTTGGGCCGGGAACCTGGGAGAATCCTGCAAGGTTGCAGTTCGCGGCCCGAGAAGCACTCTCCGGCCAACATGCCCAACTGCAGCAACAGCTCCCAAACCGAAGGAGCCAGGACACAAAGACCTAGCTGGCCTGAAGGGCCCCCAGGGGGCCCCCAAGCAGCCCCTCTCAATTTGGGTTTGGGGGCTTTAGTTGGGCCGGGAACCTGGGAGATTCATGCAAGGTTGCAGTTCGCGGCCCAAGAAGCACTCTCCGGCCAACATGCCCAACTGCAGCAACAGCTCCCAAAGCGAAGGAGCCAGGACCCAAAGACCTAGCTGGCCTGAAGGGCCCCCAGGGGGCCCCCAAGCAGCCCCTCTCCATTTGGGTCTGGGGGCTTTAGTTGGGCCGGGAACCTGGGTGGTATCTGCAAGGTTGCAGTTCGAGGCCGGAGAAGCACTCTCCGGCCAGCATGCCCAACTGCAGCAACAGCTCCCAAAGCGAAGGAGCCAGGACCCAAAGACCTAGCTGGCCTGAAGGGCCCCCAGGGGGCCACCAAGCAGCCCCTCTCCATTTGGGTCTGGGGGCTTTTGTTGGGCCGGGAACCTGGGAGATTCCTGCAAGGTTGCAGTTCGAGGCCCGAGAAGCACTCTCCGGCCAACATGCCCAACTGCAGCAACAGCTCCCAAACCGAAGGAGCCAGGACCCAAAGACCTAGCTGGCCTGAAGGGCCCCCAGGGTTCCCCCAAGCAGCCCCTCTCAATTTGGGTCTGGGGGCTTTCGTTGGGCATGTATACCTGAGAGGTACCTGCAAGGTTACAGTTCGCGGCCCTAGAAGCACTCTCTGGCCAACATGCCCAACTGCAGCAACAGCTCCCAAAGCGAAGGAGCCAGGACCCAAAGACCTAGCTGGCCTGAAGTGCCCCCAGGGGGTCCCCAAGCAGCCCCTCTCCATTTGGGTCTGGGGGCTTTCGTTGGGCCGGGAACCTGGAAGATTCCTGCAAGGTTGCAGTTCGCGGCCCGAGAAGCACTCTCCGGCCAACATGCCCAACTGCAGCAACAGCTCCCAAACCGAAGGAGCCAGGACCCAAAGACCTAGCTGGCCTGAAGGGCCCCCAGGGGGCCCCCTAGCAGCCCCTCTCCATTTGCGTCTGGGGGCTTTCTTTAGGCTGAGAACCTGGGAGATACCAGCAAGGTTGCAGTTCGCGGCCCGAGAAGCACTCTCCGGCCAACATGCCCTATATCCAGCAACAGCTCCCAAAGCGAAGGAGCCAGGACCCAAAGACCTAGCTGGCCTGAAGGGCCCCCAGAAGGCCACCAAGCAGCCCCTCTCCATTTGGGTCTGGGGGCTTTCGTTGGGCATGTATACCTGAGAGGTACCTGCAAGTTAAAGTTCGCGGCCCGAGAAGCACTCTCCGGCCAACATGCCCAACTGCAGCAACAGCTCCCAAAGCGAAGGAGCCAGGACCCAAAGACCTAGCTGGCCTGAAGGGCCCCCAGAAGGCCACCAAGCAGCCCCTCTCCATTTGGGTCTGGGGGCTTTCGTTGGGCCGGGTACCTGGGAGGTACCTTCAAGGTTGCAGTTCGCGGCCCGAGAAGCACTCTCCGGCCAACATGCCCAACTGCAGCAACAGCTCCCAAACCGAAGGAGCCAGGACCCAAAGACCTAGCTGGCCTGAAGGGCCCCCAAGGGGGCCCCCAAGCAGCACCTCTCCATTTGGGTCTGGGGGCTTTCTTTAGGCTGAGAACCTGGGAGATACCAGCAAGGTTGCAGTTCGCGGCCCGAGAAGCACTCTCCGGCCAACATGCCCTATATCCAGCAACAGCTCCCAAAGCGAAGGAGCCAGGACCAAAAGACCTAGCTGGCCTGAAGGGCCCCCAGAAGGCCCCCAAGCAGCCCCTCTCAATTTGGGTCTGGGGGCTTTCGTTGGGCCGGGAACCTGGGAGAATCCTGCAAGGTTGCAGTTCGCGGCCCGAGAAGCACTCTCCGGCCAACATGCCCAACTGCAGCAACAGCTCCCAAAGCGAAGGAGCCAGGACCCAAAGACCTAGCTGGACTGAAGGGCCCCCAGGGGGCCCCCAAGCAGCCCCTCTCAATTTGGGTTTGGGGGCTTTAGTTGGGCCGGGAACCTGGGAGATTCATGCAAGGTTGCAGTTCGCGGCCCGAGAAGCACTCTCCGGCCAACATGCCCAACTGCAGCAACAGCTCCCAAAGCGAAGGAGCCAGGACCCAAAGACCTAGCTGGCCTGAAGGGCCCCCAGGGGGCCCCCAAGCAGCCCCTCTCCATTTGGGTCTGGGGGCTTTAGTTGGGCCGGGAACCTGGGTGGTATCTGCAAGGTTGCAGTTCGCGGCCGGAGAAGCACTCTCCGGCCAGCATGCCCAACTGCAGCAACAGCTCCCAAAGCGAAGGAGCCAGGACCCAAAGACCTAGCTGGCCTGAAGGGCCCCCAGGGGGCCACCAAGCAGCCCCTCTCCATTTGGGTCTGGGGGCTTTTGTTGGGCCGGGAACCTGGGAGATTCCTGCAAGGTTGCAGTTCGAGGCCCGAGAAGCACTCTCCGGCCAACATGCCCAACTGCAGCAACAGCTCCCAAAGCGAAGGAGCCAGGACACAAAGACCTAGCTGACCTGAAGGGCCCCCAGGGGTCCCCCAAGCAGCCCCTCTCAATTTGGGTCTGGGGGCTTTCGTTGGGCATGTATACCTGAGAGGTACCTGCAAGGTTACAGTTCGCGGCCCTAGAAGCACTCTCCGGCCAACATGCCCAACTGCAGCAACAGCTCCCAAACCGAAGGAGCCAGGACCCAAAGACCTAGCTGGCCTGAAGTGCCCCCAGGGGGCCCCCAAGCAGCCCCTCTCCATTTGGGTCTGGGGGCTTTCGTTGGGCCGGGAACCTGGAAGATTCCTGCAAGGTTGCAGTTCGCGGCCCGAGAAGCACTCTCCGGCCAACATGCCCAACTGCAGCAACAGCTCCGAAACCGAAGGAGCCAGGACCCAAAGACCTAGCTGGCCTGAAGGGCCCCCAGGGGGCCCCCAAGCAGCCCCTCTCCATTTGGGTCTGGGGGCTTTCTTTAGGCTGAGAACCTGGGAGATTCCTGCAAGGTTGCAGTTCGCGGCCCGAGAAGCACTCTCCGGCCAACATGCCCTATATCCAGCA
Source organism: Gallinula chloropus (assembly GCF_964237585.1). Lineage (NCBI taxonomy): Eukaryota > Metazoa > Chordata > Aves > Gruiformes > Rallidae > Gallinula > Gallinula chloropus. Next base: position 6,734,326 of record NC_140110.1, on the reverse strand, counting down.
ACAGCTCCCAAAGCGAAGGAGCCAGGACCCAAAGACCTAGCTGGCCTGAAGGGCCCCCAGAAGGCCACCAAGCAGCCCCTCTCCATTTGGGTCTGGGGGCTTTCGTTGGGCCGGGTACCTGGGAGGTACCTGCAAGGTTGCAGTTCGCGGCCGGAGAAGCACTCTCCGGCCAACATGCCCAACTGCAGCAACAGCTCCCAAACCGAAGGAGCCAGGACCCAAAGACCTAGCTGGCCTGAAGGGCCCCAAGGGGGCCCCCAAGCAGCACCTCTCCATTTGGGTCTGGGGGCTTTCTTTAGGCTGAGAACCTGGGAGATACCAGCAAGGTTGCAGTTCGCGGCCCGAGAAGCACTCTCCGCCCAACATGCCCTATATCCAGCAACAGCTCCCAAAGCGAAGGAGCCAGGACCAAAAGACCTAGCTGGCCTGAAGGGCCCCCAGGGGGCCCCCAAGCAGCCCCTCTCCATTTGGGTCTGGGGGCTTTCGTTGGGCATGTATACCTGAGAGGTACCTGCAAGTTACAGTTCGCGGCCCGAGAAGCACTCTCCGGCCAACATGCCCAACTGCAGCAACAGCTCCGAAAGCGAAGGAGCCAGGACCCAAAGACCTAGCTGGCCTGAAGGGCCCCCAGGGGGCCCCCAAGCAGCCCCTCTCCATTTGGGTCTGGGGGCTTTCGTTGGGCCGGGAACCTGGGAGGTACCTGCAAGGTTGCAGTTCGCGGCCCGAGAAGCACTCTCCGGCCAACATGCCCAACTGCAGCAACAGCTCCCAAAGCGAAGGAGCCAGGACCCAAAGACCTAGCTGGCCTGAAGTGCCCCCAGGGGGGCCCCAAGCAGCCCCTCTCCATTTGGGTCTGGGGGCTTTCGTTGGGCCGGGAACCTGGGAGATTCCTGCAAGGTTGCAGTTCGCGGCCCGAGAAGCACTCTCCGGCCAACATGCCCAACTGCAGCAACAGCTCCCAAACCGAATGAGCCAGGACACAAAGACCTAGCTGGCCTGAAGGGCCCCCAGGGGGCCCCCAAGCAGCCCCTCTCAATTTGGGTCTGGGGGCTTTCGTTGGGCCGGGAACCTGGGAGAATCCTGCAAGGTTGCAGTTCGCGGCCGGAGAAGCACTCTCCGGCCAACATGCCCAACTGCAGCAACAGCTCCCAAAGCGAAGGAGCCAGGACCCAAAGACCTAGCTGGCCTGAAGGGCCCCCAGGGGTCCACCAAGCAGCCCCTCTCCATTTGGGTCTGGGGGCTTTCGTTGGGCATGGATACCTGAGAGGTACCTGCAAGGTTACAGTTCGCGGCCCGAGAAGCACTCTCCGGCCAACATGCTCAACTGCAGCAACAGCTCCCAAACCGAAGGAGCCAGGACCCAAAGACCTAGCTGGCCTGAAGGGCCCCCAGGGGGCCCCCAAGCAGCCCCTCTCCATTTGGGTCTGGGGGCTTTCGTTGGGCCGGGAACCTGGGAGAATCCTGCAAGGTTGCAGTTCGCGGCCCGAGAAGCACTCTCCGGCCAACATGCCCAACTGCAGCAACAGCTCCCAAAGCGAAGGAGCCAGGACCCAAAGATCTAGCTGGCCTGAAGGGCCCCCAGGGGGCCACCAAACAGCCCCTCTCAATTTGGGTCTGGGGGCTTTCGTTGAGCATGGAACCTGGGAGATTCCTGCAAGGTTGCAGTTCGCGGCCCGAGAAGCACTCTCCGGCCAACATGCCCAACTGCAGCAACAACTCCCAAACCGAAGGAGCCAGGACCCAAAGACCTAGCTGGCCTGAACGGCCCCCCGGGGGGCCCCAAGCAGCCCCTCTCAATTTGGGTCTGGGGGCTTTCGTTGGGCCGGGAACCTGGGAGGTACCTGCAAGGTTGCAGTTCGCGGCCGGAGAAGCACTCTCCGGCCAACATGCCCAACTGCAGCAACAGCTCCCAAAGCGAAGGAGCCAGGACCCAAAGACCTAGCTGGCCTGAAGGGCCCCCAGGGGGCCCCCAAGCAGCCCCTCTCAATTTGGGTTTGGGGGCTTTCGTTAGGCATGGAACCTGGGAGAATCCTGCAAGGTTGCAGTTCGCGGCCCGTGAAGCACTCTCCGGCCAACATGCCCAACTGCAGCAACAGCTCCCAAACCGAAGGAGCCAGGACCCAAAGACCTAGCTGGCCTGAAGGGCCCTCATGGGGCCCCCAAGGAGCTCCTCTCCATTTGGGTCTGGGGGCTTTCGTTGGGCCGGGAACCTGGGTGGTACCTGCAAGGTTGCAGTTCGCGGCCCGAGAAGCACTCTCCGGCCAGCATGCCCAACTGCAGCAACAGCTCCCAAAGCGAAGGAGCCAGGACCCAAAGACCTAGCTGGCCTGAAGGGCCCCCAGGGGGCCCCCAAGCAGCCCCTCTCCATTTGGGTCTGGGGGCTTTCGTTGGGCATGTATACATGAGAGGTTCCTGCAAGGTTACAGTTCGCGGCCCGAGAAGCACTCTCCGGCCAACATGCCCAACTGCAGCAACAACTCCCAAACCGAAGGAGCCAGGACCCAAAGACCTAGCTGGCCTGAACGGCCCCCAGGGGGGCCCCAAGCAGCCCCTCTCAATTTGGGTCTGGGGGCTTTCGTTGGGCCGGGAACCTGGGAGGTACCTGCAAGGTTGCAGTTCGCGGCCGGAGAAGCACTCTCCGGCCAACATGCCCAACTGCAGCAACAGCTCCCAAAGCGAAGGAGCCAGGACCCAAAGACCTAGCTGGCCTGAAGGGCCCCCAGGGGGCCCCCAAGCAGCCCCTCTCAATTTGGGTTTGGGGGCTTTCGTTAGGCATGGAACCTGGGAGAATCCTGCAAGGTTGCAGTTCGCGGCCCGAGAAGCACTCTCCGGCCAACATGCCCAACTGCAGCAACAGCTCCCAAACCGAAGGAGCCAGGACCCAAAGACCTAGCTGGCCTGAAGGGCCCCCATGGGGCCCCCAAGGAGCTCCTCTCCATTTGGGTCTGGGGGCTTTCGTTGGGCCGGGAACCTGGGTGGTACCTGCAAGGTTGCAGTTCGCGGCCCGAGAAGCACTCTTCGGCCAGCATGCCCAACTGCAGCAACAGCTCCCAAAGCGAAGGAGCCAGGACCCAAAGACCTAGCTGGCCTGAAGGGCCCCCAGGGGGCCCCCAAGCAGCCCCTCTCCATTTGGGTCTGGGGGCTTTTGTTGGGCCGGGAACCTGGGAGATTCCTGCAAGGTTGCAGTTCGAGGCCCGAGAAGCACTCTCCGGCCAACATGCCCAACTGCAGCAACAGCTCCCAAACCGAAGGAGCCAGGACCCAAAGACCTAGCTGGCCTGAAGGGCCCCCAGGGGGCCCCCAAGCAGCCCCTCTCCATTTGGGTCTGGGGGCTTTCGTTGGGCATGTATACATGAGAGGTACCTGCAAGGTTACAGTTCGCGGCCCGAGAAGCACTCTCCGGCCAACATGCCCAACTGCAGCAACAGCTCCCAAAGCGAAGGAGCCAGGACCCAAAGACCTAGCTGGCCTGAAGGGCCCCCAGGGGGCCCCCAAGCAGCCCCTCTCCATTTGGATCTGGGGGCTTTCGTTGGGCGGGGAAACTGGGAGATTCCTGCAAGGTTGCAGTTCGCGGCCGGAGAAGCACTCTCCGCCCAACATGCCCAACTGCAGCAACAGCTCCCAAAGCGAAGGAGCCAGGACCCAAAGACCTAGCTGGCCTGAAGGGCCCCCAGGGGGCCCCCAAGCAGCCCCTCTCCATTTGGGTCTGGGGGCTTTCGTTGGGCCGGGAACCTGGGAGATTCCTGCAAGGTTGCAGTTCGCGGCCCGAGAAGCACTCTCCGGCCAACATGCCCAACTGCAGCAACAGCTCCCAAAGCGAAGGAGCCAGGACCCAAAGACCTAGCTGGCCTGAAGGGCCCCCAGGGGGCCCCCAAGCAGCCCCTCTCCATTTGGGTCTGGGGGCTTTCTTTAGGCTGAGAACCTGGGAGATACCAGCAAGGTTGCAGTTCGCGGCCCGAGAAGCACTCTCCGGCCAACATGCCCTATATCCAGCAACAGCTCCCAAACCGAAGGAGCCAGGACCCAAAGACCTAGCTGGCCTGAAGGGCCCCCAGGGGGGCCCCCAAGCAGCCCCTCTCCATTTGGGTCTGGGGGCTTTCGTTGGGCCGGGAAACTGGGTGGTACCTGCAAGGTTGCAGTTCGCGGCCCGAGAAGCACTCTCCGGCCAACATGCCCAACTGCAGCAACAGCTCCCAAACCGAAGGAGCCAGGACCCAAAGACCTAGCTGGCCTGAAGGGCCCCCATGGGGCCCCCAAGCAGCCCCTCTCCATTTGGGTCTGGGGGCTTTCGTTGGGCCAGGAACCTGGGTGGTACCTGCAAGGTTGCAGTTCGCGGCCCGAGAAGCACTCTCCGGCCAACATGCCCAACTGCAGCAACAGCTCCCAAAGCGAAGGAGCCAGGACCCAAAGACCTAGCTGGCCTGAAGGGCCCCCAGGGGGCCACCAAGCAGCCCCTCTCAATTTGGGTCTGGGGGCTTTCGTTGGGCCGGGAACCTGGGAGAATCCTGCAAGGTTACAGTTCGCGGCCCGAGAAGCACTCTCCGGCCAACATGCCCAACTGCAGCAACAGCTCCCAAACCGAAGGAGCCAGGACCCAAAGACCTAGCTGGCCTGAAGGGCCCCCAGGGGGCCCCCAAGCAGCCCCTCTCAATTTGGGTCTGGGGGCTTTAGTTGGGCCGGGAACCTGGGAGAATCCTGCAAGGTTGCAGTTCGCGGCCCGAGAAGCACTCTCCGGCCAACATGCCCAACTGCAGCAACAGCTCCCAAACCGAATGAGCCAGGACACAAAGACCTAGCTGGCCTGAAGGGCCCCCAGGGGGCACCCAAGCAGCCCCTCTCAATTTGGGTCTGGGGGCTTTCGTTGGGCCGGGAACCTGGGAGGTACCTGCAAGGTTGCAGTTCGCGGCCGGAGAAGCACTCTCCGGCCAACATGCCCAACTGCAGCAACAGCTCCCAAAGCGAAGGAGCCAGGACCCAAAGACCTAGCTGGCCTGAAGGGCCCCCAGGGGGCCCCCAAGCAGCCCCTCTCAATTTGGGTCTGGGGGCTTTCGTTGGGCATGGATACCTGAGAGGTACCTGCAAGGTTACAGTTCGCGGCCCGAGAAGCACTCTCCGGCCAACATGCTCAACTGCAGCAACAGCTCCCAAACGGAAGGAGCCAGGACCCAAAGACCTAGCTGGCCTGAAGGGCCCCCAGGGGGCCCCCAAGCAGCCCCTCTCCATTTGGGTCTGGGGGCTTTCGTTGGGCCGGGAACCTGGGAGATTCCTGCAAGGTTGCAGTTCGCGGCCCGAGAAGCACTCTCCGGCCAACATGCCCAACTGCAGCAACAGCTCCCAAAGCGAAGGAGCCAGGACCCAAAGACCTAGCTGGCCTGAAGGGCCCCCAGGGGGCCCCCAAGCAGCCCCTCTCCATTTGGGTCTGGGGGCTTTCGTTGGGCCAGGAACCTGGGAGATTCCTGCAAGGTTGCAGTTCGCGGCCCGAGAAGCACTCTCCGGCCAACATGCCCAACTGCAGCAACAGCTCCCAAAGCGAAGGAGCCAGGACCCAAAGACCTAGCTGGCCTGAAGGGCCCCCATGGGGCCCCCAAGCAGCCCCTCTCAATTTGGGTCTGGGGGCTTTCGTTGGGCCAGGAACCTGGGAGGTACCTGCAAGGTTGCAGTTCGCGGCCCGAGAAGCACTCTCCGGCCAACATGCCCAACTGCAGCAACAGCTCCCAAAGCGAAGGAGCCAGGACCCAAAGACCTAGCTGGCCTGAAGGGCCCCCAGGGGGCCCCCAAGCAGCCCCTCTCCATTTGGGTCTGAGGGCTTTCGTTGGGCCGGGAACCTGGGAGAATCCTGCAAGGTTGCAGTTCGCGGCCCGAGAAGCACTCTCCGGACAACATGCCCAACTTCAGCAACAGCTCCCAAACCGAATGAGCCAGGACCCAAAGACCTAGCTGGCCTGAAGGGCCCCCAGGGGGCCCCCAAGCAGCCCCTCTCAATTTGGGTCTGGGGGCTTTCGTTGGGCCGGGAACCTGGGAGGTACCTGCAAGGTTGCAGTTCGCGGCCGGAGAAGCACTCTCCGGCCAACATGCTAAACTGCAGCAACAGCTCCCAAAGCGAAGGAGCCAGGACCCAAAGACTTAGCTGGCCTGAAGGGCCCCCAGGGGGCCACCAAGCAGCCCCTCTCAATTTGGGTCTGGGGGCTTTCGTTGGGCATGGATACCTGAGAGGTACCTGCAAGGTGACAGTTCGCGGCTCGAGAAGCACTCTCCGGCCAACATGCTCAACTGCAGCAACAGCTCCCAAACGGAAGGAGCCAGGACCCAAAGACCTAGCTGGCCTGAAGGGCCCCCAGGGGGCCCCCAAGCAGCCCCTCTCCATTTGGGTCTGGGGGCTTTCGTTGGGCCGGGAACCTGGGAGATTCCTGCAAGGTTGCAGTTCGCGGCCCGAGAAGCACTCTCCGGCCAACATGCCCAACTGCAGCAACAGCTCCCAAACCGAAGGAGCCAGGACCCAAAGACCTAGCTGGCCTGAAGGGCCCCCAGGGGGCCCCCAAGCAGCCCCTCTCAATTTGGGTCTGGGGTCTTTCGTTGGGCATGGAACCTGGGAGATTCCTGCAAGGTTGCAGTTCGCGGCCCGAGAAGCACTCTCCGGCCAACATGCCCAACTGCAGCAACAGCTCCCAAAGCGAAGGAGCCAGGACCCAAAGACCTAGCTGGCCTGAAGGGCCCCCAGGGGGGCCCCAAGCAGCCCCTCTCAATTTGGGTCTGGGGGCTTTCGTTGGGCCGGGAACCTGGGAGAATCCTGCAAGGTTGCAGTTCGCGGCCCGAGAAGCACTCTCCGGCCAACATGCCCAACTGCAGCAACAGCTCCCAAACCGAAGGAGCCAGGACCCAAAGACCTAGCTGGTCTGAAGGGCCCCCAGGGGGCCCCCAATCAGCCCCTCTCAATTTGGGTTTGGGGGCTTTCGTTGGGCCGGGAACCTGGGAGAATCCTGCAAGGTTGCAGTTCGCGGCCCGAGAAGCACTCTCCGGCCAACATGCCCAACTGCAGCAACAGCTCCCAAAGCGAAGGAGCCAGGACCCAAAGACCTAGCTGGCCTGAAGGGCCCCCAGGGGGCCACCAAGCAGCCCCTCTCCATTTGGGTCTGGGGGCTTTTGTTGGGCTGGGAACCTGGGAGAATCCTGCAAGGTTGCAATTCGAGGCCCGAGAAGCACTCTCCGGCCAACATGCCCAACTTCAGCAACAGCTCTCAAACCGAAGGAGCCAGGACCCAAAGACCTAGCTGGCCTGAAGTGCCCCCAGGGGGCCCCCAAGCAGCCCCTCTCCATTTGGGTCTGGGGGCTTTCGTTGGGCGGGGAACCTGGGAGATTCATGCAAGGTTGCAGTTCGCGGCCCGAGAAGCACTCTCCGGCCAACATGCCCAACTGCAGCAACAGCTCCCAAAGCGAAGGAGCCAGGACCCAAAGACCTAGCTGGCCTGAAGGGCCCCCAGGGGGCCCCCAAGCAGCCCCTCTCCATTTGGGTCTGGGGGCTTTCGTTGGGCCGGGAACCTGGGAGATTCCTGCAAGGTTGCAGTTCGCGGCCGGAGAAGCACTCTCCGGCCAACATGCCCAACTGCAGCAACAGCTCCCAAACCGAAGGAGCCAGGACCCAAAGACCTAGCTGGCCTGAAGGGCCCCCAGGGGGCCCCCAAGCAGCCCCTCTCCATTTGGGTCTGGGGGCTTTCTTTAGGCTGAGAACCTGGGAGATACCAGCAAGGTTGCAGTTCGCGGCCCGAGAAGCACTCTCCGGCCAACATGCCCTATATCCAGCAACAGCTCCCAAAGCGAAGGAGCCAGGACCCAAAGACCTAGCTGGCCTGAAGGGCCCCCAGAAGGCCACCAAGCAGCCCCTCTCCATTTGGCTCTGGGGGCTTTCGTTGGGCATGTATACCTGAGAGGTACCTGCAAGTTACAGTTCGCGGCCCGAGAAGCACTCTCCGGCCAACATGCCCAACTTCAGCAACAGCTCCCAAACCGAATGAGCCAGGACCCAAAGACCTAGCTGGCCTGAAGGGCCCCCAGGGGGCCCCCAAGCAGCCCCTCTCCATTTGGGTCTGGGGGCTTTCTTTAGGCTGAGAACCTGGGAGATACCAGCAAGGTTGCAGTTCGCGGCCCGAGAAGCACTCTCCGGCCAACATGCCCTATATCCAGCAACAGCTCCCAAAGCGAAGGAGCCAGGACCCATAGACCTAGCTGGCCTGAAGTGCCCCCAGAAGGCCACCAAGCAGCCCCTCTCCATTTGGCTCTGGGGGCTTTCGTTGGGCATGTATACCTGAGAGGTACCTGCAAGTTACAGTTCGCGGCCCGAGAAGCACTCTCCGGCCAACATGCCCAACTGCAGCAACAGCTCCCAAACCGAAGGAGCCAGGACCCAAAGACCTAGCTGGCCTGAAGGGCCCCCAGGGGGCCCCCAAGCAGCCCCTCTCAATTTGTGTCTGGGGGTTTTCGTTGGGCAGGGAACCTGGGAGGTACCTGCAAGGTTGCAGTTCGCGGCCCGAGAAGCACTCTCCGCCCAACATGCCCAACTGCAGCAACAGCTCCCAAACCGAAGGAGCCAGGACCCAAAGACCTAGCTGGCCTGAAGGGCCCCCAGGGGGGCCCCAAGCAGCCCCTCTCCATTTGGGTCTGGGGGCTTTCGTTGGGCCGGGAACCTGGGAGCTACCTGCAAGGTTGCAGTTCGCGGCCCGAGAAGCACTCTCCGGCCAACATGCCCAACTGCAGCAACAGCTCCCAAACCGAAGGAGCCAGGACCCAAAGACCTAGCTGGCCTGAAGGGCCCCCAGGGGTCCCCCAAGCAGCCCCTCTCCATTTGGGTCTGGGGGCTTTCGTTGGGCCGGTAACCTGTGAGATTCCTGCAAGGTTGCAGTTCGCGGCCCGAGAAGCACTCTCCGCCCAACATGCCCAACTGCAGCAACAGCTCCCAAAGCGAAGGAGCCAGGACCCAAAGACCTAGCTGGCCTGAAGGGCCTCCAGGGGGCCCCCAAGCAGCCCCTCTCAATTTGGGTCTGGGGGCTTTCGTTGGGCCGGGAACCTGGGAGATACCAGCAAGGTTGCAGTTCGCGGCCCGAGAAGCACTCTCCGGCCAACATGCCCAACTGCAGCAACAGCTCCCAAACCGAAGGAGCCAGGACCCAAAGACCTAGCTGGCCTGAAGGGCCCCCAGGGGGCCCCCAAGCAGCCCCTCTCCATTTGGGTCTGGGGGCTTTCGTTGGGCATGTATACATGAGAGGTACCTGCAAGGTTACAGTTCGCGGCCCGAGAAGCACTCTCCGGCCAACATGCCCAACTGCAGCAACAGCTCCCAAAGCGAAGGAGCCAGGACCCAAAGACCTAGCTGGCCTGAAGGGCCCCCAGGGGGCCCCCAAGCAGCCCCTCTCCATTTGGGTCTGGGGGCTTTAGTTGGGCCGGGAACCTGGGAGAATCCTGCAAGGTTGCAGTTCGCGGCCCGAGAAGCACTCTCCGGCCAACATGCCCAACTGCAGCAACAGCTCCCAAACCGAATGAGCCAGGACACAAAGACCTAGCTGGCCTGAAGGGCCCCCAGGGGGCCCCCAAGCAGCCCCTCTCAATTTGGGTCTGGGGGCTTTCGTTGGGCCGGGAACCTGGGAGAATCCTGCAAGGTTGCAGTTCGCGGCCGGAGAAGCACTCTCCGGCCAACATGCCCAACTGCAGCAACAGCTCCCAAACCGAAGGAGCCAGGACCCAAAGACCTAGCTGGCCTGAAGGGCCCCCAGGGGGCCCCCAAGCAGCCCCTCTCAATTTGGGTCTGGGGGCTTTCGTTGGGCATGGATACCTGAGAGGTACCTGCAAGGTTACAGTTCGCGGCCCGAGAAGCACTCTCCGGCCAACATGCTCAACTGCAGCAACAGCTCCCAAACGGAAGGAGCCAGGACCCAAAGACCTAGCTGGCCTGAAGGGCCCCCAGGGGGCCCCCAAGCAGCCCCTCTCCATTTGGGTCTGGGGGCTTTCGTTGGGCCGGGAACCTGGGAGATTCCTGCAAGGTAGCAGTTCGCGGCCCGAGAAGCACTCTCCGGCCAACATGCCCAACTGCAGCAACAGCTCCCAAAGCGAAGGAGCCAGGACCCAAAGACCTAGCTGGCCTGAAGGGCCCCCAGGGGGCCCCCAAGCAGCCCCTCTCCATTTGGGTCTGGGGGCTTTCGTTGGGCCAGGAACCTGGGAGATTCCTGCAAGGTTGCAGTTCGCGGCCCGAGAAGCACTCTCCGGCCAACATGCCCAACTGCAGCAACAGCTCCCAAAGCGAAGGAGCCAGGACCCAAAGACCTAGCTGGCCTGAAGGGCCCCCAGGGGGCCCCCAAGCAGCCCCTCTCAATTTGGGTCTGGGGGCTTTCGTTGGGCCAGGAACCTGGGAGGTACCTGCAAGGTTGCAGTTCGCGGCCCGAGAAGCACTCTCCGGCCAACATGCCCAACTGCAGCAACAGCTCCCAAAGCGAAGGAGCCAGGACCCAAAGACCTAGCTGGCCTGAAGGGCCCCCAGGGGGCCCCCAAGCAGCCCCTCTCCATTTGGGTCTGAGGGCTTTCGTTGGGCCGGGAACCTGGGAGAATCCTGCAAGGTTGCAGTTCGCGGCCCGAGAAGCACTCTCCGGACAACATGCCCAACTTCAGCAACAGCTCCCAAACCGAATGAGCCAGGACCCAAAGACCTAGCTGGCCTGAAGGGCCCCCAGGGGGCCCCCAAGCAGCCCCTCTCAATTTGGGTCTGGGGGCTTTCGTTGGGCATGGATACCTGAGAGGTACCTGCAAGGTGACAGTTCGCGGCTCGAGAAGCACTCTCCGGCCAACATGCTCAACTGCAGCAACAGCTCCCAAACGGAAGGAGCCAGGACCCAAAGACCTAGCTGGCCTGAAGGGCCCCCAGGGGGCCCCCAAGCAGCCCCTCTCCATTTGGGTCTGGGGGCTTTCGTTGGGCCGGGAACCTGGGAGATTCCTGCAAGGTTGCAGTTCGCGGCCCGAGAAGCACTCTCCGGCCAACATGCCCAACTGCAGCAACAGCTCCCAAACCGAAGGAGCCAGGACCCAAAGACCTAGCTGGCCTGAAGGGCCCCCAGGGGGCCCCCAAGCAGCCCCTCTCAATTTGGGTCTGGGGTCTTTCGTTGGGCATGGAACCTGGGAGATTCCTGCAAGGTTGCAGTTCGCGGCCCGAGAAGCACTCTCCGGCCAACATGCCCAACTGCAGCAACAGCTCCCAAAGCGAAGGAGCCAGGACCCAAAGACCTAGCTGGCCTGAAGGGCCCCCAGGGGGGCCCCAAGCAGCCCCTCTCAATTTGGGTCTGGGGGCTTTCGTTGGGCCGGGAACCTGGGAGAATCCTGCAAGGTTGCAGTTCGCGGCCCGAGAAGCACTCTCCGGCCAACATGCCCAACTGCAGCAACAGCTCCCAAAGCGAAGGAGCCAGGACCCAAAGACCTAGCTGGCCTGAAGGGCCCCCAGGGGGCCACCAAGCAGCCCCTCTCCATTTGGGTCTGGGGGCTTTTGTTGGGCTGGGAACCTGGGAGAATCCTGCAAGGTTGCAATTCGAGGCCCGAGAAGCACTCTCCGGCCAACATGCCCAACTTCAGCAACAGCTCTCAAACCGAAGGAGCCAGGACCCAAAGACCTAGCTGGCCTGAAGGGCCCCCAGGGGGCCCCCAAGCAGCCCCTCTCCATTTGGGTCTGGGGGCTTTCGTTGGGCGGGGAACCTTGGAGATTCATGCAAGGTTGCAGTTCGCGGCCCGAGAAGCACTCTCCGGCCAACATGCCCAACTGCAGCAACAGCTCCCAAAGCGAAGGAGCCAGGACCCAAAGACCTAGCTGGCCTGAAGGGCCCCCAGGGGGCCCCCAAGCAGCCCCTCTCAATTTGGGTCTGGGGGCTTTCGTTGGGCCGGGAACCTGGGAGATTCCTGCAAGGTTGCAGTTCGCGGCCGGAGAAGCACTCTCCGGCCAACATGCCCAACTGCAGCAACAGCTCCCAAACCGAAGGAGCCAGGACCCAAAGACCTAGCTGGCCTGAAGGGCCCCCAGGGGTCCCCCAAGCAGCCCCTCTCCATTTGGGTCTGGGGGCTTTCTTTAGGCTGAGAACCTGGGAGATACCAGCAAGGTTGCAGTTCGCGGCCCGAGAAGCACTCTCCGGCCAACATGCCCTATATCCAGCAACAGCTCCCAAAGCGAAGGAGCCAGGACCCAAAGACCTAGCTGGCCTGAAGGGCCCCCAGAAGGCCACCAAGCAGCCCCTCTCCATTTGGCTCTGGGGGCTTTCGTTGGGCATGTATACCTGAGAGGTACCTGCAAGTTACAGTTCGCGGCCCGAGAAGCACTCTCCGGCCAACATGCCCAACTGCAGCAACAGCTCCCAAACCGAAGGAGCCAGGACCCAAAGACCTAGCTGGCCTGAAGGGCCCCCAGGGGGCCCCCAAGCAGCCCCTCTCCATTTGGGTCTGGGGGCTTTCTTTAGGCTGAGAACCTGGGAGATACCAGCAAGGTTGCAGTTCGCGGCCCGAGAAGCACTCTCCGGCCAACATGCCCTATATCCAGCAACAGCTCCCAAAGCGAAGGAGCCAGGACCCAAAGACCTAGCTGGCCTGAAGGGCCCCCAGAAGGCCACCAAGCAGCCCCTCTCCATTTGGCTCTGGGGGCTTTCGTTGGGCATGTATACCTGAGAGGTACCTGCAAGTTACAGTTCGCGGCCCGAGAAGCACTCTCCGGCCAACATGCCCAACTGCAGCAACAGCTCCCAAACCGAAGGAGCCAGGACCCAAAGACCTAGCTGGCCTGAAGGGCCCCCAGGGGGCCCCCAAGCAGCCCCTCTCAATTTGGGTCTGGGGGCTTTCGTTGGGCCAGGAACCTGGGAGGTACCTGCAAGGTTGCAGTTCGCGGCCCGAGAAGCACTCTCCGGCCAACATGCCCAACTGCAGCAACAGCTCCCAAACCGAAGGAGCCAGGACCCAAAGACCTAGCTGGCCTGAAGGGCCCCCAGGGGTCCCCCAAGCAGCCCCTCTCCATTTGGGTCTGGGGGCTTTCGTTGGGCCGGTAACCTGTGAGATTCCTGCAAGGTTGCAGTTCGCGGCCCGAGAAGCACTCTCCGCCCAACATGCCCAACTACAGCAACAGCTCCCAAAGCGAAGGAGCCAGGACCCAAAGACCTAGCTGGCCTGAAGGGCCTCCAGGGGGCCCCCAAGCAGCCCCTCTCAATTTGGGTCTGGGGGCTTTCGTTGGGCCGGGAACCTGGGAGATACCAGCAAGGTTGCAGTTCGCGGCCCGAGAAGCACTCTCCGGCCAACATGCCCAACTGCAGCAACAGCTCCCAAAGCGAAGGAGCCAGGACCCAAAGACCTAGCTGGCCTGAAGGGCCCCCAGGGGGCCCCCAAGCAGCCCCTCTCCATTTGGGTCTGGGGGCTTTCGTTGGGCATGTATACATGAGAGGTACCTGCAAGGTTACAGTTCGCGGCCCGAGAAGCACTCTCCGGCCAACATGCCCAACTGCAGCAACAGCTCCCAAAGCGAAGGAGCCAGGACCCAAAGACCTAGCTGGCCTGAAGGGCCCCCAGGGGGCCCCCAAGCAGCCCCTCTCCATTTGGATCTGGGGGCTTTCGTTGGGCGGGGAAACTGGGAGATTCCTGCAAGGTTGCAGTTCGCGGCCGGAGAAGCACTCTCCGCCCAACATGCCCAACTGCAGCAACAGCTCCCAAAGCGAAGGAGCCAGGACCCAAAGACCTAGCTGGCCTGAAGGGCCCCCAGGGGGCCCCCAAGCAGCCCCTCTCCATTTGGGTCTGGGGGCTTTCGTTGGGCCGGGAACCTGGGAGATTCCTGCAAGGTTGCAGTTCGCAGCCCGAGAAGCACTCTCCGGCCAACATGCCCAACTGCAGCAACAGCTCCCAAAGCGAAGGAGCCAGGACCCAAAGACCTAGCTGGCCTGAAGTGCCCCCAGGGGTCCCCCAAGCAGCCCCTCTCCATTTGGGTCTGGGGGCTTTCTTTAGGCTGAGAACCTGGGAGATACCAGCAAGGTTGCAGTTCGCGGCCCGAGAAGCACTCTCCGGCCAACATGCCCTATATCCAGCAACAGCTCCCAAACCGAAGGAGCCAGGACCCAAAGACCTAGCTGGCCTGAAGGGCCCCCAGGGGGGCCCCCAAGCAGCCCCTCTCCATTTGGGTCTGGGGGCTTTCGTTGGGCCGGGAAACTGGGTGGTACCTGCAAGGTTGCAGTTCGCGGCCCGAGAAGCACTCTCCGGCCAACATGCCCAACTGCAGCAACAGCTCCCAAACCGAAGGAGCCAGGACCCAAAGACCTAGCTGGCCTGAAGGGCCCCCATGGGGCCCCCAAGCAGCCCCTCTCCATTTGGGTCTGGGGGCTTTCGTTGGGCCAGGAACCTGGGAGGTACCTGCAAGGTTGCAGTTCGCGGCCCGAGAAGCACTCTCCGGCCAACATGCCCAACTGCAGCAACAGCTCCCAAAGCGAAGGAGCCAGGACCCAAAGACCTAGCTGGCCTGAAGGGCCCCCAGGGGGCCCCCAAGCAGCCCCTCTCAATTTGGGTCTGGGGGCTTTCGTTGGGCCGGGAACCTGGGAGAATCCTGCAAGGTTGCAGTTCGCGGCCCGAGAAGCACTCTCCGGCCAACATGCTCAACTGCAGCAACAGCTCCCAAACGGAAGGAGCCAGGACCCAAAGACCTAGCTGGCCTGAAGGGCCCCCAGGGGGCCCCCAAGCAGCCCCTCTCCATTTGGGTCTGGGGGCTTTCGTTGGGCCGGGAACCTGGGAGATTCCTGCAAGGTTGCAGTTCGCGGCCCGAGAAGCACTCTCCGGCCAACATGCCCAACTGCAGCAACAGCTCCCAAAGCGAAGGAGCCAGGACCCAAAGACCTAGCTGGCCTGAAGGGCCCCCAGGGGGCCCCCAAGCAGCCCCTCTCCATTTGGGTCTGGGGGCTTTCGTTGGGCCAGGAACCTGGGAGATTCCTGCAAGGTTGCAGTTCGCGGCCCGAGAAGCACTCTCCGGCCAACATGCCCAACTGCAGCAACAGCTCCCAAAGCGAAGGAGCCAGGACCCAAAGACCTAGCTGGCCTGAAGGGCCCCCATGGGGCCCCCAAGCAGCCCCTCTCAATTTGGGTCTGGGGGCTTTCGTTGGGCCAGGAAACTGGGAGGTACCTGCAAGGTTGCAGTTCGCGGCCCGAGAAGCACTCTCCGGCCAACATGCCCAACTGCAGCAACAGCTCCCAAAGCGAAGGAGCCAGGACCCAAAGACCTAGCTGGCCTGAAGGGCCCCCAGGGGGCCCCCAAGCAGCCCCTCTCCATTTGGGTCTGAGGGCTTTCGTTGGGCCGGGAACCTGGGAGAATCCTGCAAGGTTGCAGTTCGCGGCCCGAGAAGCACTCTCCGGACAACATGCCCAACTTCAGCAACAGCTCCCAAACCGAATGAGCCAGGACCCAAAGACCTAGCTGGCCTGAAGGGCCCCCAGGGGGCCCCCAAGCAGCCCCTCTCCATTTGGGTCTGGGGGCTTTCGTTGGGCCGGGAAACTGGGTGGTACCTGCAAGGTTGCAGTTCGCGGCCCGAGAAGCACTCTCCGGCCAACATGCCCAACTGCAGCAACAGCTCCCAAACCGAAGGAGCCAGGACCCAAAGACCTAGCTGGCCTGAAGGGCCCCCATGGGGCCCCCAAGCAGCCCCTCTCCATTTGGGTCTGGGGGCTTTCGTTGGGCCAGGAACCTGGGAGGTACCTGCAAGGTTGCAGTTCGCGGCCCGAGAAGCACTCTCCGGCCAACATGCCCAACTGCAGCAACAGCTCCCAAAGCGAAGGAGCCAGGACCCAAAGACCTAGCTGGCCTGAAGGGCCCCCAGGGGGCCCCCAAGCAGCCCCTCTCAATTTGGGTCTGGGGGCTTTCGTTGGGCCGGGAACCTGGGAGAATCCTGCAAGGTTGCAGTTCGCGGCCCGAGAAGCACTCTCCGGCCAACATGCTCAACTGCAGCAACAGCTCCCAAACGGAAGGAGCCAGGACCCAAAGACCTAGCTGGCCTGAAGGGCCCCCAGGGGGCCCCCAAGCAGCCCCTCTCCATTTGGGTCTGGGGGCTTTCGTTGGGCCGGGAACCTGGGAGATTCCTGCAAGGTTGCAGTTCGCGGCCCGAGAAGCACTCTCCGGCCAACATGCCCAACTGCAGCAACAGCTCCCAAAGCGAAGGAGCCAGGACCCAAAGACCTAGCTGGCCTGAAGGGCCCCCAGGGGGCCCCCAAGCAGCCCCTCTCCATTTGGGTCTGGGGGCTTTCGTTGGGCCAGGAACCTGGGAGATTCCTGCAAGGTTGCAGTTCGCGGCCCGAGAAGCACTCTCCGGCCAACATGCCCAACTGCAGCAACAGCTCCCAAAGCGAAGGAGCCAGGACCCAAAGACCTAGCTGGCCTGAAGGGCCCCCATGGGGCCCCCAAGCAGCCCCTCTCAATTTGGGTCTGGGGGCTTTCGTTGGGCCAGGAACCTGGGAGGTACCTGCAAGGTTGCAGTTCGCGGCCCGAGAAGCACTCTCCGGCCAACATGCCCAACTGCAGCAACAGCTCCCAAAGCGAAGGAGCCAGGACCCAAAGACCTAGCTGGCCTGAAGGGCCCCCAGGGGGCCCCCAAGCAGCCCCTCTCCATTTGGGTCTGAGGGCTTTCGTTGGGCCGGGAACCTGGGAGAATCCTGCAAGGTTGCAGTTCGCGGCCCGAGAAGCACTCTCCGGACAACATGCCCAACTTCAGCAACAGCTCCCAAACCGAATGAGCCAGGACCCAAAGACCTAGCTGGCCTGAAGGGCCCCCAGGGGGCCCCCAAGCAGCCCCTCTCAATTTGGGTCTGGGGGCTTTCGTTGGGCCGGGAACCTGGGAGGTACCTGCAAGGTTGCAGTTCGCGGCCGGAGAAGCACTCTCCGGCCAACATGCTAAACTGCAGCAACAGCTCCCAAACCGAAGGAGCCAGGACCCAAAGACCTAGCTGGCCTGAAGGGTCCCCAGGGGGCCACCAAGCAGCCCCTCTCAATTTGGGTCTGGGGGCTTTCGTTGGGCATGGATACCTGAGAGGTACCTGCAAGGTGACAGTTCGCGGCCCGAGAAGCACTCTCCGGCCAACATGCTCAACTGCAGCAACAGCTCCCAAACGGAAGGAGCCAGGACCCAAAGACCTAGCTGGCCTGAAGGGCCCCCAGGGGGCCCCCAAGCAGCCCCTCTCCATTTGGGTCTGGGGGCTTTCGTTGGGCCGGGAACCTGGGAGATTCCTGCAAGGTTGCAGTTCGCGGCCCGAGAAGCACTCTCCGGCCAACATGCCCAACTGCAGCAACAGCTCCCAAACGGAAGGAGCCAGGACCCAAAGACCTAGCTGGCCTGAAGGGCCCCCAGGGGGCCCCCAAGCAGCCCCTCTCAATTTGGGTCTGGGGGCTTTCGTTGGGCCGGGAACCTGGGAGATTCCTGCAAGGTTGCAGTTCGCGGCCCGAGAAGCACTCTCCGGCCAACATGCCCAACTGCAGCAACAGCTCCCAAAGCGAAGGAGCCAGGACCCAAAGACCTAGCTGGCCTGAAGGGCCCCCAGGGGGCCCCCAAGCAGCCCCTCTCAATTTGGGTCTGGGGGCTTTCGTTGGGCATGGAACCTGGGAGATTCCTGCAAGGTTGCAGTTCGCGGCCCGAGAAGCACTCTCCGGCCAACATGCCCAACTGCAGCAACAGCTCCCAAACCGAAGGAGCCAGGACCCAAAGACCTAGCTGGCCTGAAGGGCCCCCAGGGGGGCCCCAAGCAGCCCCTCTCAATTTGGGTCTGGGGGCTTTCGTTGGGCCGGGAACCTGGGACAATCCTGCAAGGTTGCAGTTCGCGGCCCGAGAAGCACTCTCCGGCCAACATGCCCAACTGCAGCAACAGCTCCCAAAGCGAAGGAGCCAGGACCCAAAGACCTAGCTGGCCTGAAGGGCCCCCAGGGGGCCCCCAAGCAGCCCCTCTCCATTTGGGTTTAGGGGCTTTCGTTGGGCCGGGAACCTGGGAGAATCCTGCAAGGTTGCAGTTCGCGGCCCGAGAAGCACTCTCCGGCCAACATGCCCAACTGCAGCAACAGCTCCCAAAGCGAAGGAGCCAGGACCCAAAGACCTAGCTGGCCTGAAGGGCCCCCATGGGGCCCCCAAGGAGCTCCTCTCCATTTGGATCTGGGGGCTTTAGTTGGGCCGGGAAACTGGGTGGTACCTGCAAGGTTGCAGTTCGCGGCCGGAGAAGCACTCTCCGGCCAGCATGCCCAACTGCAGCAACAGCTCCCAAAGCGAAGGAGCCAGGACCCAAAGACCTAGCTGGCCTGAAGGGCCCCCAGGGGGCCACCAAGCAGCCCCTCTCCATTTGGGTCTGGGGGCTTTTGTTGGGCTGGGAACCTGGGAGAATCCTGCAAGGTTGCAGTTCGAGGCCCGAGAAGCACTCTCCGGCCAACATGCCCAACTTCAGCAACAGCTCTCAAACCGAAGGAGCCAGGACCCAAAGACCTAGCTGGCCTGAAGTGCCCCCAGGGGGCCCCCAAGCAGCCCCTCTCCATTTGGGTCTGGGGGCTTTCGTTGGGCGGGGAACCTGGGAGATTCCTGCAAGGTTGCAGTTCGCGGCCCGAGAAGCACTCTCCGGCCAACATGCCCAACTGCAGCAACAGCTCCCAAACCGAAGGAGCCAGGACCCAAAGACCTAGCTGGCCTGAAGGGCCCCCAGGGGGCCCCCAAGCAGCCCCTCTCAATTTGGGTCTGGGGGCTTTCGTTGGGCCGGGAACCTGGGAGATTCCTGCAAGGTTGCAGTTCGCGGCCGGAGAAGCACTCTCCGGCCAACATGCCCAACTGCAGCAACAGCTCCCAAAGCGAAGGAGCCAGGACCCAAAGACCTAGCTGGCCTGAAGGGCCCCCAGGGGGCCCCCAAGCAGCCCCTCTCCATTTGGGTCTGGGGGCTTTCTTTAGGCTGAGAACCTGGGAGGTACCTGCAAGGTTGCAGTTCGCGGCCCGAGAAGCACTCTCCGGCCAACATGCCCAACTGCAGCAACAGCTCCCAAAGCGAAGGAGCCAGGACCCAAAGACCTAGCTGGCCTGAAGGGCCCCCAGGGGTCCCCCAAGCAGCCCCTCTCAATTTGGGTCTGGTGGATTTCGTTGGGCATGTATACCTGAGAGGTACCTGCAAGGTTACAGTTCGCGGCCCGAGAAGCACTCTCCGGCCAACATGCCCAACTGCAGCAACAGCTCCCAAACCGAAGGAGCCAGGACCCAAAGACCTAGCTGGCCTGAAGTGCCCCCAGGGGGTCCCCAAGCAGCCCCTCTCCATTTGGGTCTGGGGGCTTTCATTGGGCGGGGAACCTGGGAGATTCAAGCAATGTTGCAGTTCGCGGCCCGAGAAGCACTCTCCGCCCAACATGCCCAACTGCAGCAACAGCTCCCAAACCGAAGGAGCCAGGACCCAAAGACCTAGCTGGCCTGAAGGGCCCCCAGGGGTCCCCCAAGCAGCCCCACTCAATTTGGGTCTGGGGGCTTTCGTTGGGCCAGGAACCTGGGAGATTCCTGCAAGGTTGCAGTTCGCGGCCCGAGAAGCACTCTCCGGCCAACATGCCCAACTGCAGCAACAGCTCCCAAAGCGAAGGAGCCAGGACCCAAAGACCTAGCTGGCCTGAAGGGCCCCCATGGGGCCTCCAAGCAGCCCCTCTCCATTTGGGTCTGGGGGCTTTCGTTGGGCCAGGAACCTGGGAGGTACCTGCAAGGTTGCAGTTCGCGGCCCGAGAAGCACTCTCCGGCCAACATGCCCAACTGCAGCAACAGCTCCCAAAGCGAAGGAGCCAGGACCCAAAGACCTAGCTGGCCTGAAGGGCCCCCAGGGGGCCCCCAAGCAGCCCCTCTCCATTTGGGTCTGGGGGCTTTCGTTGGGCCGGGAACGTGGGAGAATCCTGCAAGGTTACAGTTCGCGGCCCGAGAAGCACTCTCCGGCCAACATGCTCAACTGCAGCAACAGCTCCCAAACGGAAGGAGCCAGGACCCAAAGACCTAGCTGGCCTGAAGGGCCCCCAGGGGGCCCCCAAGCAGCCCCTCTCAATTTGGGTCTGGGGGCTTTCGTTGGGCCGGGAACCTGGGAGATTCCTGCAAGGTTGCAGTTCGAGGCCCGAGAAGCACTCTCCGGCCAACATGCCCAACTGCAGCAACAGCTCCCAAAGCGAAGGAGCCAGGACCCAAAGACCTAGCTGGCCTGAAGGGCCCCCAGGGGGCCCCCAAGCAGCCCCTCTCAATTTGGGTCTGGGGGCTTTCGTTGGGCATGGAACCTGGGAGATTCCTGCAAGGTTGCAGTTCGCGGCCCGAGAAGCACTCTCCGGCCAACATGCCCAACTGCAGCAACAGCTCCCAAACCGAAGGAGCCAGGACCCAAAGACCTAGCTGGCCTGAAGGGCCCCCAGGGGGGCCCCAAGCAGCCCCTCTCAATTTGGGTCTGGGGGCTTTCGTTGGGCCGGGAACCTGGGAGAATCCTGCAAGGTTGCAGTTCGCGGCCCGAGAAGCACTCTCCGGCCAACATGCCCAACTGCAGCAACAGCTCCCAAACCGAAGGAGCCAGGACCCAAAGACCTAGCTGGCCTGAAGGGCCCCCAGGGGGCCCCCAAGCAGCCCCTCTCCATTTGGGTTTAGGGGCTTTCGTTGGGCCGGGAACCTGGGAGAATCCTGCAAGGTTGCAGTTCGCGGCCCGAGAAGCACTCTCCGGCCAACATGCCCAACTGCAGCAACAGCTCCCAAAGCGAAGGAGCCAGGACCCAAAGACCTAGCTGGCCTGAAGGGCCCCCATGGGGCCCCCAAGGAGCTCCTCTCCATTTGGGTCTGGGGGCTTTAGTTGGGCCGGGAAACTGGGTGGTACCTGCAAGGTTGCAGTTCGCGGCCGGAGAAGCACTCTCCGGCCAGCATGCCCAACTGCAGCAACAGCTCCCAAAGCGAAGGAGCCAGGACCCAAAGACCTAGCTGGCCTGAAGGGCCCCCAGGGGGCCACCAAGCAGCCCCTCTCCATTTGGGTCTGGGGGCTTTTGTTGGGCTGGGAACCTGGGAGAATCCTGCAAGGTTGCAGTTCGAGGCCCGAGAAGCACTCTCCGGCCAACATGCCCAACTTCAGCAAAAGCTCTCAAACCGAAGGAGCCAGGACCCAAAGACCTAGCTGGCCTGAAGTGCCCCCAGGGGGCCCCCAAGCAGCCCCTCTCCATTTGGGTCTGGGGGCTTTCGTTGGGCGGGGAACCTGGGAGATTCCTGCAAGTTTGCAGTTCGCGGCCCGAGAAGCACTCTCCGGCCAACATGCCCAACTGCAGCAACAGCTCCCAAACCGAAGGAGCCAGGACCCAAAGACCTAGCTGGCCTGAAGGGCCCCCAGGGGGCCCCCAAGCAGCCCCTCTCAATTTGGGTCTGGGGGCTTTCGTTGGGCCGGGAACCTGGGAGATTCCTGCAAGGTTGCAGTTCGCGGCCGGAGAAGCACTCTCCGGCCAACATGCCCAACTGCAGCAACAGCTCCCAAACCGAAGGAGCCAGGACCCAAAGACCTAGCTGGCCTGAAGGGCCCCCAGGGGGCCCCCAAGCAGCCCCTCTCCATTTGGGTCTGGGGGCTTTCTTTAGGCTGAGAACCTGGGAGGTACCTGCAAGGTTGCAGTTCGCGGCCCGAGAAGCACTCTCCGGCCAACATGCCCAACTGCAGCAACAGCTCCCAAAGCGAAGGAGCCAGGACCCAAAGACCTAGCTGGCCTGAAGGGCCCCCAGGGGGCCCCCAAGCAGCCCCTCTCAATTTGGGTCTGGTGGCTTTCGTTGGTCATGTGTACCTGAGAGGTACCTGCAAGGTTACAGTTCGCGGCCCGAGAAGCACTCTCCGGCCAACATGCCCAACTGCAGCAACAGCTCCCAAAGCGAAGGAGCCAGGACCCAAAGACCTAGCTGGCCTGAAGTGCCCCCAGGGGGTCCCCAAGCAGCCCCTCTCCATTTGGGTCTGGGGGCTTTCGTTGGGCGGGGAACCTGGGAGATTCAAGCAAGGTTGCAGTTCGCGGCCCGAGAAGCACTCTCCGCCCAACATGCCCAACTGCAGCAACAGCTCCCAAACCGAAGGAGCCAGGACCCAAAGACCTAGCTGGCCTGAAGGGCCCCCAGGGGGCCCCCAAGCAGCCCCTCTCAATTTGGGTCTGGGGGCTTTCGTTGGGCCGGGAACCTGGGAGATTCCTGCAAGGTTGCAGTTCGCGGCCGGAGAAGCACTCTCCGGCCAACATGCCCAACTGCAGCAACAGCTCCCAAACCGAAGGAGCCAGGACCCAAAGACCTAGCTGGCCTGAAGGGCCCCCAGGGGGCCCCCAAGCAGCCCCTCTCCATTTGGGTCTGGGGGCTTTCTTTAGGCTGAGAACCTGGGAGATACCAGCAAGGTTGCAGTTCGCGGCCCGAGAAGCACTCTCCGGCCAACATGCCCTATATCCAGCAACAGCTCCCAAAGCGAAGGAGCCAGGACCCAAAGACCTAGCTGGCCTGAAGGGCCCCCAGAAGGCCACCAAGCAGCCCCTCTCCATTTGGGTCTGGGGGCTTTCGTTGGGCATGTATACCTGAGAGGTACCTGCAAGTTACAGTTCGCGGCCCGAGAAGCACTCTCCGGCCAACATGCCCAACTGCAGCAACAGCTCCCAAACCGAAGGAGCCAGGACCCAAAGACCTAGCTGGCCTGAAGGGCCCCCAGGGGGGCCCCAAGCAGCCCCTCTCCATTTGGGTCTGGGGGCTTTCGTTGGGCCGGGAACCTGGGAGATTCCTGCAAGGTTGCAGTTCGCGGCCCGAGAAGCACTCTCCGGCCAACATGCCCAACTGCAGCAACAGCTCCCAAACCGAATGAGCCAGGACACAAAGACCTAGCTGGCCTGAAGGGCCCCCAGGGGGCCCCCAAGCAGCCCCTCTCAATTTGGGTCTGGGGGCTTTCGTTGGGCCGGGAACCTGGGAGAATCCTGCAAGGTTGCAGTTCGCGGCCGGAGAAGCACTCTCCGGCCAACATGCCCAACTGCAGCAACAGCTCCCAAAGCGAAGGAGCCAGGACCCAAAGACCTAGCTGGCCTGAAGGGCCCCCAGGGGGCCCCCAAGCAGCCCCTCTCAATTTGGGTCTGGGGGCTTTCGTTGAGCATGGAACCTGGGAGAATCCTGCAAGGTTGCAGTTCGCGGCCAGAGAAGCACTCTCCGGCCAATATGCCCAACTGCAGCAACAGCTCCCAAACCGAAGGAGCCAGGACCCAAAGACCTAGCTGGCCTGAAGGGCCCCCATGGGGCCCCCAAGGAGCTCCTCTCCATTTGGGTCTGGGGGCTTTTGTTGGGCCGGGAACCTGGGAGATTCCTGCAAGGTTGCAGTTCGAGGCCCAAGAAGCACTCTCCGGTCAACATGCCCAACTGCAGCAACAGCTCCCAAAGCGAAGGAGCCAGGACCCAAAGACCTAGCTGGCCTGAAGGGCCCCCAGGGGGTCCCCAAGCAGCCCCTCTCCATTTGGGTCTGGGGGCTTTCGTTGGGCGGGGAACCTGGGAGATTCATGCAAGGTTGCAGTTCGCGGCCCGAGAAGCACTCTCCGGCCAACATGCCCAACTGCAGCAACAGCTCCCAAACCGAAGGAGCCAGGACCCAAAGACCTAGCTGGCCTGAAGGGCCCCCAGGGGGCCCCCAAGCAGCCCCTCTCAATTTGGGTCTGGGGGCTTTCGTTGGGCCGGTAACCTGGGAGATTCCTGCAAGGTTGCAGTTCGCGGCCCGAGAAGCACTCTCCGGCCAACATGCCCAACTGCAGCAACAGCTCCCAAAGCGAAGGAGCCAGGACCCAAAGACCTAGCTGGCCTGAAGGGCCCCCAGGGGGCCCCCAAGCAGTCCCTCTCCATTTGGGTCTGGGGGCTTTCTTTAGGCTGAGAACCTGGGAGATACCAGCAAGGTTGCAGTTCGCGGCCCGAGAAGCACTCTCCGGCCAACATGCCCTATATCCAGCAACAGCTCCCAAAGCGAAGGAGCCAGGACCCAAAGACCTAGCTGGCCTGAAGGGCCCCCAGGGGGCCCCCAAGCAGCCCCTCTCAATTTGGGTCTGGGGGCTTTCGTTGGGCATGGAACCTGGGAGATTCCTGCAAGGTTGCAGTTCGCGGCCTGAGAAGCACTCTCCGGCCAACATGCCCAACTGCAGCAACAGCTCCCAAAGCGAAGGAGCCAGGACCCAAAGACCTAGCTGGCCTGAAGGGCCCCCATGGGGCCCCCAAGGAGCTCCTCTCAATTTGGGTCTGGGGGCTTTAGTTTGGCCGGGAAACTGGGTGGTACCTGCAAGGTTGCAGTTCGCGGCCGGAGAAGCACTCTCCGGTCAACATGCCCAACTGCAGCAACAGCTCCCAAAGCGAAGGAGCCAGGACCCAAAGACCTAGCTGGCCTGAAGGGCCCCCAGGGGGCCACCAAACAGCCCCTCTCAATTTGGGTCTGGGGGCTTTTGTTGGGCTGGGAACCTGGGAGAATCCTGCAAGGTTGCAGTTCGAGGCCCGAGAAGCACTCTCCGGCCAACATGCCCAACTTCAGCAACAGCTCTCAAACCGAAGGAGCCAGGACCCAAAGACCTAGCTGGCCTGAAGTGCCCCCAGGGGTCCCCCAAGCAGCCCCTCTCCATTTGGGTCTGGGGGCTTTCGTTGGGCATGTATACCTGAGAGGTACCTGCAAGGTTACAGTTCGCGGCCCGAGAAGCACTCTCCGGCCAACATGCCCAACTGCAGCAACAGCTCCCAAAGCGAAGGAGCCAGGACCCAAAGACCTAGCTGGCCTGAAGTGCCCCCAGGGGGCCCCCAAGCAGCCCCTCTCCATTTGGGTCTGGGGGCTTTCGTTGGGCGGGGAACCTGGGAGATTCATGCAAGGTTGCAGTTCGCGGCCCGAGAAGCACTCTCCGGACAACATGCACAACTGCAGCAACAGCTCCCAAACCGAAGGAGCCAGGACCCAAAGACCTAGCTGGCCTGAAGGGCCCCCAGGGGGCCCCCAAGCAGCCCCTCTCAATTTGGGTCTGGGGGCTTTCGTTGGGCCGGGAACCTGGGAGATTCCTGCAAGGTTGCAGTTCGCGGCCGGAGAAGCACTCTCCGGCCAACATGCCCAACTGCAGCAACAGCTCCCAAACCGAAGGAGCCAGGACCCAAAGACCTAGCTGGCCTGAAGGGCCCCCAGGGGGCCCACAAGCAGCCCCTCTCCATTTGGGTCTGGGGGCTTTCTTTAGGCTGAGAACCTGGGAGATACCAGCAAGGTTGCAGTTCGCGGCCCGAGAAGCACTCTCCGGCCAACATGCCCTATATCCAGCAACAGCTCCCAAAGCGAAGGAGCCAGGACCCAAAGACCTAGCTGGCCTGAAGGGCCCCCAGGGGGCCCCCAAGCAGCCCCTCTCCATTTGGGTCTGGGGGCTTTCGTTGGGCATGTATACCTGAGAGGTACCTGCAAGTTACAGTTCGCGGCCCGAGAAGCACTCTCCGGCCAACATGCCCAACTGCAGCAACAGCTCCCAAACCGAAGGAGCCAGGACCCAAAGACCTAGCTGGCCTGAAGGGCCCCCAGGGGGCCCCCAAGCAGCCCCTCTCAATTTGGGTCTGGGGGCTTTCGTTGGGCCAGGAACCTGGGAGGTACCTGCAAGGTTGCAGTTCGCGGCCCGAGAAGCACTCTCCGGCCAACATGCCCAACTGCAGCAACAGCTCCCAAAGCGAAGGAGCCAGGACCCAAAGACCTAGCTGGCCTGAAGGGCCCCCAGGGGTCCCCCAAGCAGCCCCTCTCAATTTGGGTCTGGTGGCTTTCGTTGGGCATGTATACCTGAGAGGTACCTGCAAGGTTACAGTTCGCGGCCCGAGAAGCACTCTCCGGCCAACATGCCCAACTGCAGCAACAGCTCCCAAACCGAAGGAGCCAGGACCCAAAGACCTAGCTGGCCTGAAGTGCCCCCAGGGGGTCCCCAAGCAGCCCCTCTCCATTTGGGTCTGGGGGCTTTCATTGGGCGGGGAACCTGGGAGATTCAAGCAATGTTGCAGTTCGCGGCCCGAGAAGCACTCTCCGCCCAACATGCCCAACTGCAGCAACAGCTCCCAAACCGAAGGAGCCAGGACCCAAAGACCTAGCTGGCCTGAAGGGCCCCCAGGGGTCCCCCAAGCAGCCCCACTCAATTTGGGTCTGGGGGCTTTCGTTGGGCCAGGAACCTGGGAGATTCCTGCAAGGTTGCAGTTCGCGGCCCGAGAAGCACTCTCCGGCCAACATGCCCAACTGCAGCAACAGCTCCCAAAGCGAAGGAGCCAGGACCCAAAGACCTAGCTGGCCTGAAGGGCCCCCATGGGGCCTCCAAGCAGCCCCTCTCCATTTGGGTCTGGGGGCTTTCGTTGGGCCAGGAACCTGGGAGGTACCTGCAAGGTTGCAGTTCGCGGCCCGAGAAGCACTCTCCGGCCAACATGCCCAACTGCAGCAACAGCTCCCAAAGCGAAGGAGCCAGGACCCAAAGACCTAGCTGGCCTGAAGGGCCCCCAGGGGGCCCCCAAGCAGCCCCTCTCCATTTGGGTCTGGGGGCTTTCGTTGGGCCGGGAACGTGGGAGAATCCTGCAAGGTTACAGTTCGCGGCCCGAGAAGCACTCTCCGGCCAACATGCTCAACTGCAGCAACAGCTCCCAAACGGAAGGAGCCAGGACCCAAAGACCTAGCTGGCCTGAAGGGCCCCCAGGGGGCCCCCAAGCAGCCCCTCTCAATTTGGGTCTGGGGGCTTTCGTTGGGCCGGGAACCTGGGAGATTCCTGCAAGGTTGCAGTTCGAGGCCCGAGAAGCACTCTCCGGCCAACATGCCCAACTGCAGCAACAGCTCCCAAAGCGAAGGAGCCAGGACCCAAAGACCTAGCTGGCCTGAAGGGCCCCCAGGGGGCCCCCAAGCAGCCCCTCTCAATTTGGGTCTGGGGGCTTTCGTTGGGCATGGAACCTGGGAGATTCCTGCAAGGTTGCAGTTCGCGGCCCGAGAAGCACTCTCCGGCCAACATGCCCAACTGCAGCAACAGCTCCCAAACCGAAGGAGCCAGGACCCAAAGACCTAGCTGGCCTGAAGGGCCCCCAGGGGGGCCCCAAGCAGCCCCTCTCAATTTGGGTCTGGGGGCTTTCGTTGGGCCGGGAACCTGGGAGAATCCTGCAAGGTTGCAGTTCGCGGCCCGAGAAGCACTCTCCGGCCAACATGCCCAACTGCAGCAACAGCTCCCAAACCGAAGGAGCCAGGACCCAAAGACCTAGCTGGCCTGAAGGGCGCCCAGGGGGCCCCCAAGCAGCCCCTCTCCATTTGGGTTTAGGGGCTTTCGTTGGGCCGGGAACCTGGGAGAATCCTGCAAGGTTGCAGTTCGCGGCCCGAGAAGCACTCTCCGGCCAACATGCCC
Source organism: Gallinula chloropus (assembly GCF_964237585.1). Taxonomy (NCBI): domain Eukaryota; kingdom Metazoa; phylum Chordata; class Aves; order Gruiformes; family Rallidae; genus Gallinula; species Gallinula chloropus. Next base: position 6,706,950 of record NC_140110.1, on the reverse strand, counting down.
AACTGCAGCAACAGCTCCCAAAGCGAAGGAGCCAGGACCCAAAGACCTAGCTGGCCTGAAGGGCCCCCATGGGGCCCCCAAGGAGCTCCTCTCCATTTGGGTCTGGGGGCTTTAGTTGGGCCGGGAAACTGGGTGGTACCTGCAAGGTTGCAGTTCGCGGCCGGAGAAGCACTCTCCGGCCAGCATGCCCAACTGCAGCAACAGCTCCCAAAGCGAAGGAGCCAGGACCCAAAGACCTAGCTGGCCTGAAGGGCCCCCAGGGGGCCACCAAGCAGCCCCTCTCCATTTGGGTCTGGGGGCTTTTGTTGGGCTGGGAACCTGGGAGAATCCTGCAAGGTTGCAGTTCGAGGCCCGAGAAGCACTCTCCGGCCAACATGCCCAACTTCAGCAACAGCTCTCAAACCGAAGGAGCCAGGACCCAAAGACCTAGCTGGCCTGAAGTGCCCCCAGGGGGCCCCCAAGCAGCCCCTCTCCATTTGGGTCTGGGGGCTTTCGTTGGGCGGGGAACCTGGGAGATTCCTGCAAGGTTGCAGTTCGCGGCCCGAGAAGCACTCTCCGGCCAACATGCCCAACTGCAGCAACAGCTCCCAAACCGAAGGAGCCAGGACCCAAAGACCTAGCTGGCCTGAAGGGCCCCCAGGGGGCCCCCAAGCAGCCCCTCTCAATTTGGGTCTGGGGGCTTTCGTTGGGCCGGGAACCTGGGAGATTCCTGCAAGGTTGCAGTTCGCGGCCGGAGAAGCACTCTCCGGCCAACATGCCCAACTGCAGCAACAGCTCCCAAACCGAAGGAGCCAGGACCCAAAGACCTAGCTGGCCTGAAGGGCCCCCAGGGGGCCCCCAAGCAGCCCCTCTCCATTTGGGTCTGGGGGCTTTCTTTAGGCTGAGAACCTGGGAGGTACCTGCAAGGTTGCAGTTCGCGGCCCGAGAAGCACTCTCCGGCCAACATGCCCAACTGCAGCAACAGCTCCCAAAGCGAAGGAGCCAGGACCCAAAGACCTAGCTGGCCTGAAGGGCCCCCAGGGGTCCCCCAAGCAGCCCCTCTCAATTTGGGTCTGGTGGCTTTCGTTGGTCATGTGTACCTGAGAGGTACCTGCAAGGTTACAGTTCGCGGCCCGAGAAGCACTCTCCGGCCAACATGCCCAACTGCAGCAACAGCTCCCAAACCGAAGGAGCCAGGACCCAAAGACCTAGCTGGCCTGAAGTGCCCCCAGGGGGTCCCCAAGCAGCCCCTCTCCATTTGGGTCTGGGGGCTTTCGTTGGGCGGGGAACCTGGGAGATTCAAGCAAGGTTGCAGTTCGCGGCCCGAGAAGCACTCTCCGCCCAACATGCCCAACTGCAGCAACAGCTCCCAAACCGAAGGAGCCAGGACCCAAAGACCTAGCTGGCCTGAAGGGCCCCCAGGGGGCCCCCAAGCAGCCCCTCTCAATTTGGGTCTGGGGGCTTTCGTTGGGCCGGGAACCTGGGAGATTCCTGCAAGGTTGCAGTTCGCGGCCGGAGAAGCACTCTCCGGCCAACATGCCCAACTGCAGCAACAGCTCCCAAACCGAAGGAGCCAGGACCCAAAGACCTAGCTGGCCTGAAGGGCCCCCAGGGGGCCCCCAAGCAGCCCCTCTCCATTTGGGTCTGGGGGCTTTCTTTAGGCTGAGAACCTGGGAGATACCAGCAAGGTTGCAGTTCGCGGCCCGAGAAGCACTCTCCGGCCAACATGCCCTATATCCAGCAACAGCTCCCAAAGCGAAGGAGCCAGGACCCAAAGACCTAGCTGGCCTGAAGGGCCCCCAGAAGGCCACCAAGCAGCCCCTCTCCATTTGGGTCTGGGGGCTTTCGTTGGGCATGTATACCTGAGAGGTACCTGCAAGTTACAGTTCGCGGCCCGAGAAGCACTCTCCGGCCAACATGCCCAACTGCAGCAACAGCTCCCAAACCGAAGGAGCCAGGACCCAAAGACCTAGCTGGCCTGAAGGGCCCCCAGGGGGGCCCCAAGCAGCCCCTCTCCATTTGGGTCTGGGGGCTTTCGTTGGGCCGGGAACCTGGGAGATTCCTGCAAGGTTGCAGTTCGCGGCCCGAGAAGCACTCTCCGGCCAACATGCCCAACTGCAGCAACAGCTCCCAAACCGAATGAGCCAGGACACAAAGACCTAGCTGGCCTGAAGGGCCCCCAGGGGGCCCCCAAGCAGCCCCTCTCAATTTGGGTCTGGGGGCTTTCGTTGGGCCGGGAACCTGGGAGAATCCTGCAAGGTTGCAGTTCGCGGCCGGAGAAGCACTCTCCGGCCAACATGCCCAACTGCAGCAACAGCTCCCAAAGCGAAGGAGCCAGGACCCAAAGACCTAGCTGGCCTGAAGGGCCCCCAGGGGGCCCCCAAGCAGCCCCTCTCAATTTGGGTCTGGGGGCTTTCGTTGAGCATGGAACCTGGGAGAATCCTGCAAGGTTGCAGTTCGCGGCCAGAGAAGCACTCTCCGGCCAATATGCCCAACTGCAGCAACAGCTCCCAAACCGAAGGAGCCAGGACCCAAAGACCTAGCTGGCCTGAAGGGCCCCCATGGGGCCCCCAAGGAGCTCCTCTCCATTTGGGTCTGGGGGCTTTTGTTGGGCCGGGAACCTGGGAGATTCCTGCAAGGTTGCAGTTCGAGGCCCAAGAAGCACTCTCCGGTCAACATGCCCAACTGCAGCAACAGCTCCCAAAGCGAAGGAGCCAGGACCCAAAGACCTAGCTGGCCTGAAGGGCCCCCAGGGGGTCCCCAAGCAGCCCCTCTCCATTTGGGTCTGGGGGCTTTCGTTGGGCGGGGAACCTGGGAGATTCATGCAAGGTTGCAGTTCGCGGCCCGAGAAGCACTCTCCGGCCAACATGCCCAACTGCAGCAACAGCTCCCAAACCGAAGGAGCCAGGACCCAAAGACCTAGCTGGCCTGAAGGGCCCCCAGGGGGCCCCCAAGCAGCCCCTCTCAATTTGGGTCTGGGGGCTTTCGTTGGGCCGGTAACCTGGGAGATTCCTGCAAGGTTGCAGTTCGCGGCCCGAGAAGCACTCTCCGGCCAACATGCCCAACTGCAGCAACAGCTCCCAAAGCGAAGGAGCCAGGACCCAAAGACCTAGCTGGCCTGAAGGGCCCCCAGGGGGCCCCCAAGCAGTCCCTCTCCATTTGGGTCTGGGGGCTTTCTTTAGGCTGAGAACCTGGGAGATACCAGCAAGGTTGCAGTTCGCGGCCCGAGAAGCACTCTCCGGCCAACATGCCCTATATCCAGCAACAGCTCCCAAAGCGAAGGAGCCAGGACCCAAAGACCTAGCTGGCCTGAAGGGCCCCCAGGGGGCCCCCAAGCAGCCCCTCTCAATTTGGGTCTGGGGGCTTTCGTTGGGCATGGAACCTGGGAGATTCCTGCAAGGTTGCAGTTCGCGGCCTGAGAAGCACTCTCCGGCCAACATGCCCAACTGCAGCAACAGCTCCCAAAGCGAAGGAGCCAGGACCCAAAGACCTAGCTGGCCTGAAGGGCCCCCATGGGGCCCCCAAGGAGCTCCTCTCAATTTGGGTCTGGGGGCTTTAGTTTGGCCGGGAAACTGGGTGGTACCTGCAAGGTTGCAGTTCGCGGCCGGAGAAGCACTCTCCGGTCAACATGCCCAACTGCAGCAACAGCTCCCAAAGCGAAGGAGCCAGGACCCAAAGACCTAGCTGGCCTGAAGGGCCCCCAGGGGGCCACCAAACAGCCCCTCTCCATTTGGGTCTGGGGGCTTTCGTTGGGCATGTATACCTGAGAGGTACCTGCAAGGTTACAGTTCGCGGCCCGAGAAGCACTCTCCGGCCAACATGCCCAACTGCAGCAACAGCTCCCAAAGCGAAGGAGCCAGGACCCAAAGACCTAGCTGGCCTGAAGTGCCCCCAGGGGGCCCCCAAGCAGCCCCTCTCCATTTGGGTCTGGGGGCTTTCGTTGGGCGGGGAACCTGGGAGATTCATGCAAGGTTGCAGTTCGCGGCCCGAGAAGCACTCTCCGGACAACATGCACAACTGCAGCAACAGCTCCCAAACCGAAGGAGCCAGGACCCAAAGACCTAGCTGGCCTGAAGGGCCCCCAGGGGGCCCCCAAGCAGCCCCTCTCAATTTGGGTCTGGGGGCTTTCGTTGGGCCGGGAACCTGGGAGATTCCTGCAAGGTTGCAGTTCGCGGCCGGAGAAGCACTCTCCGGCCAACATGCCCAACTGCAGCAACAGCTCCCAAACCGAAGGAGCCAGGACCCAAAGACCTAGCTGGCCTGAAGGGCCCCCAGGGGGCCCACAAGCAGCCCCTCTCCATTTGGGTCTGGGGGCTTTCTTTAGGCTGAGAACCTGGGAGATACCAGCAAGGTTGCAGTTCGCGGCCCGAGAAGCACTCTCCGGCCAACATGCCCTATATCCAGCAACAGCTCCCAAAGCGAAGGAGCCAGGACCCAAAGACCTAGCTGGCCTGAAGGGCCCCCAGGGGGCCCCCAAGCAGCCCCTCTCCATTTGGGTCTGGGGGCTTTCGTTGGGCATGTATACCTGAGAGGTACCTGCAAGTTACAGTTCGCGGCCCGAGAAGCACTCTCCGGCCAACATGCCCAACTGCAGCAACAGCTCCCAAACCGAAGGAGCCAGGACCCAAAGACCTAGCTGGCCTGAAGGGCCCCCAGGGGGCCCCCAAGCAGCCCCTCTCAATTTGGGTCTGGGGGCTTTCGTTGGGCCAGGAACCTGGGAGGTACCTGCAAGGTTGCAGTTCGCGGCCCGAGAAGCACTCTCCGGCCAACATGCCCAACTGCAGCAACAGCTCCCAAAGCGAAGGAGCCAGGACCCAAAGACCTAGCTGGCCTGAAGGGCCCCCAGGGGTCCCCCAAGCAGCCCCTCTCAATTTGGGTCTGGTGGCTTTCGTTGGGCATGTATACCTGAGAGGTACCTGCAAGGTTACAGTTCGCCACCCGAGAAGCACTCTCCGGCCAACATGCCCAACTGCAGCAACAGCTCCCAAACCGAAGGAGCCAGGACCCAAAGACCTAGCTGGCCTGAAGTGCCCCCAGGGGGTCCCCAAGCAGCCCCTCTCCATTTGGGTCTGGGGGCTTTCGTTGGGCGGGGAACCTGGGAGATTCATGCAAGGTTGCAGTTCGCGGCCCGAGAAGCACTCTCCGGCCAACATGCCCAACTGCAGCAACAGCTCCCAAAGCGAAGGAGCCAGGACCCAAAGACCTAGCTGGCCTGAAGGGCCCCCAGGGGGCCCCCAAGCAGCCCCTCTCCATTTGGGTCTGGGGGCTTTCGTTGGGCCGGGAACCTGGGAGATTCCTGCAAGGTTGCAGTTCGCGGCCGGAGAAGCACTCTCCGGCCAACATGCCCAACTGCAGCAACAGCTCCCAAACCGAAGGAGCCAGGACCCAAAGACCTAGCTGGCCTGAAGGGCCCCCAGGGGGCCCCCAAGCAGCCCCTCTCCATTTGGGTCTGGGGGCTTTCTTTAGGCTGAGAACCTGGGAGATACCAGCAAGGTTGCAGTTCGCGGCCCGAGAAGCACTCTCCGGCCAACATGCCCTATATCCAGCAACAGCTCCCAAAGCGAAGGAGCCAGGACCCAAAGACCTAGCTGGCCTGAAGGGCCCCCAGGGGGGCCCCAAGCAGCCCCTCTCAATTTGGGTCTGGGGGCTTTCGTTGGGCCGGGAACCTGGGTGGTACCTGCAAGGTTGCAGTTCGCGGCCCGAGAAGCACTCTCCGGCCAGCATGCCCAACTGCAGCAACAGCTCCCAAAGCGAAGGAGCCAGGACCCAAAGACCTAGCTGGCCTGAAGGGCCCCCAGGGGGCCCCCAAGCAGCCCCTCTCCATTTGGGTCTGGGGGCTTTCTTTAGGCTGAGAACCTGGGAGATACCAGCAAGGTTGCAGTTCGCGGCCCGAGAAGCACTCTCCGGCCAACATGCCTTATATCCAGCAACAGCTCCCAAAGCGAAGGAGCCAGGACACAAAGACCTAGCTGGCCTGAAGGGCCCCCAGGGGGCCCCCAAGCAGCCCCTCTCAATTTGGGTCTGGGGGCTTTCGTTGGGCCGGGAACCTGGGTGGTACCTGCAAGGTTGCAGTTCGCGGCCCGAGAAGCACTCTCCGGCCAACATGCCCAACTGCAGCAACAGCTCCCAAACCGAAGGAGCCAGGACCCAAAGACCTAGCTGGCCTGAAGGGCCCCCAGGGGGCCCCCAAGCAGCCCCTCTCCATTTGGGTCTGGGGGCTTTTGTTGGGCCGGGAACCTGGGAGATTCCTGCAAGGTTGAAGTTCGCGGCCCGAGAAGCACTCTCCGGCCAGCATGCCCAACTGCAGCAACAGCTCCCAAACCGAAGGAGCCAGGACCCAAAGACCTAGCTGGCCTGAAGGGCCCCCAGGGGTCCCCCAAGCAGCCCCTCTCCATTTGGGTCTGGGGGCTTTCGTTGGGCATGTATACCTGAGAGGTACCTGCAAGGTTACAGTTCGCGGCCCGAGAAGCACTCTCCGGCCAACATGCCCAACTGCAGCAACAGCTCCCAAAGCGAAGGAGCCAGGACCCAAAGACCTAGCTGGCCTGAAGTGCCCCCAGGGGGTCCCCAAGCAGCCCCTCTCCATTTGGGTCTGGGGGCTTTCGTTGGGCGGGGAACCTGGGAGATTCATGCAAGGTTGCAGTTCGCGGCCCGAGAAGCACTCTCCGGCCAACATGCCCAACTGCAGCAACAGCTCCCAAAGTGAAGGAGCCAGGACCCAAAGACCTAGCTGGCCTGAAGGGCCCCCAGGGGGCCCCCAAGCAGCCCCTCTCCATTTGGGTCTGGGGGCTTTCGTTGGGCCGGGAACCTGGGAGATTCCTGCAAGGTTGCAGTTCGCGGCCGGAGAAGCACTCTCCGGCCAACATGCACAACTGCAGCAACAGCTCCCAAACCGAAGGAGCCAGGACCCAAAGACCTAGCTGGCCTGAAGGGCCCCCAGGGGGCCCCCAAGCAGACCCTCTCCATTTGGGTCTGGGGGCTTTCTTTAGGCTGAGAACCTGGGAGATACCAGCAAGGTTGCAGTTCGCGGCCCGAGAAGCACTCTCCGGCCAGCATGCACAACTGCAGCAACAGCTCCCAAAGCGAAGGAGCCAGGACCCAAAGACCTAGCTGGCCTGAAGGGGTCCCAAGGGGCCCCCAAGCAGCCCCTCTCCATTTGGGTCTGGGGGCTTTTGTTGGGCCGGGAACCTGGGAGATTCCTGCAAGGTTGCAGTTCGCGGCCCGAGAAGCACTCTCCGGCCAGCATGCCCAACTGCAGCAACAGCTCCCAAAGCGAAGGAGCCAGGACACAAAGACCTAGCTGGCCTGAAGTGCCCCCAGGGGTCCCCCAAGCAGCCCCTCTCAATTTGGGTCTGGGGGCTTTCGTTGGGCATGGATACCTGAGAGGTACCTGCAAGGTTACAGTTCGCGGCCCGAGAAGCACTCTCCGGCCAACATGCCCAACTGCAGCAACAGCTCCCAAAGCGAAGGAGCCAGGACCCAAAGACCTAGCTGGCCTGAAGTGCCCCCATTGGGTCCCCAAGCAGCCCCTCTCCATTTGGGTCTGGGGGCTTTCGTTGGGCCGGGAACCTGGGAGATTCATGCAAGGTTGCAGTTCGCGGCCCGAGAAGCACTCTCCGGCCAACATGCCCAACTGCAGCAACAGCTCCCAAAGCGAAGGAGCCAGGACCCAAAGACCTAGCTGGCCTGAAGGGCCCCCATGGGGCCCCCAAGCAGCCCCTCTCCATTTGGGTCTGGGGGCTTTCGTTGGGCCGGGAACCTGGGAGATTCCTGCAAGGTTGCAGTTCGCGGCCGGAGAAGCACTCTCCGGCCTACATGCCCAACTGCAGCAACAGCTCCCAAAGCGAAGGAGCCAGGACCCAAAGACCTAGCTGGCCTGAAGGGCCCCCAGGGGGCCCCCAAGCAGCCCCTCTCCATTTGGGTCTGGGGGCTTTCGTTGGGCCAGGAACCTGGGAGATTCCTTCAAGGTTGCAGTTCGCGGCCCGAGAAGCACTCTCCGGCCAACATGCCCAACTGCAGCAACAGCTCCCAAAGCGAAGGAGCCAGGACCCAAAGACCTAGCTGGCCTGAAGGGCCCCCATGGGGCCCCCAAGCAGCCCCTCTCAATTTGGGTCTGGGGGCTTTCGTTGGGCCAGGAACCTGGGAGGTACCTGCAAGGTTGCAGTTCGCGGCCCGAGAAGCACTCTCCGGCCAACATGCCCAACTGCAGCAACAGCTCCCAAAGCGAAGGAGCCAGGACCCAAAGACCTAGCTGGCCTGAAGGGCCCCCAGGGGGCCACCAAGCAGCCCCTCTCAATTTGGGTCTGGGGGCTTTCGTTGGGCCGGGAACCTGGGAGAATCCTGCAAGGTTGCAGTTCGCGGCCCGAGAAGCACTCTCCGGCCAACATGCCCAACTGCAGCAACAGCTCCCAAACCGAAGGAGCCAGGACCCAAAGACCTAGCTGGCCTGAAGGGCCCCCAGGGGGCCCCCAAGCAGCCCCTCTCAATTTGGGTCTGGGGGCTTTCGTTGGGCCGGGAACCTGGGAGAATCCTGCAAGGTTGCAGTTCGCGGCCCGAGAAGCACTCTCCGGCCAACATGCCCAACTGCAGCAACAGCTCCCAAACCGAATGAGCCAGGACACAAAGACCTAGCTGGCCTGAAGGGCCCCCAGGGGGCCCCCAAGCAGCCCCTCTCCATTTGGGTCTGGGGGCTTTCGTTGGGCATGGAACCTGGGAGGTACCTGCAAGGTTGCAGTTCGCGGCCGGAGAAGCACTCTCCGGCCAACATGCCCAACTGCAGCAACAGCTCCCAAAGCGAAGGAGCCAGGACCCAAAGACCTAGCTGGCCTGAAGGGCCCCCAGGGGGCCCCCAAGCAGCCCCTCTCAATTTGGGTCTGGGGGCTTTCGTTGGGCATGGATACCTGAGAGGTACCTGCAAGGTTACAGTTCGCGGCCCGAGAAGCACTCTCCGGCCAACATGCTCAACTGCAGCAACAGCTCCCAAACGGAAGGAGCCAGGACCCAAAGACCTAGCTGGCCTGAAGGGCCCCCAGGGGGCCCCCAAGCAGCCCCTCTCAATTTGGGTCTGGGGGCTTTCGTTGGGCCGGGAACCTGGGAGCTACCTGAAAGGTTGCAGTTCGCGGCCCGAGAAGCACTCTCCGGCCAACATGCCCAACTGCAGCAACAGCTCCCAAAGCGAAGGAGCCAGGACCCAAAGACCTAGCTGGCCTGAAGGGCCCCCAGGGGTCCCCCAAGCAGCCCCTCTCAATTTGGGTCTGGGGGCTTTCGTTGGGCCAGGAACCTGGGAGATTCCTGCAAGGTTGCAGTTCGCGGCCCGAGAAGCACTCTCCGGCCAACATGCCCAACTGCAGCAACAGCTCCCAAAGCGAAGGAGCCAGGACCCAAAGACCTAGCTGGCCTGAAGGGCCCCCATGGGGCCCCCAAGCAGCCCCTCTCCATTTGGGTCTGGGGGCTTTCGTTGGGCCAGGAACCTGGGAGGTACCTGCAAGGTTGCAGTTCGCGGCCCGAGAAGCACTCTCCGGCCAACATGCCCAACTGCAGCAACAGCTCCCAAAGCGAAGGAGCCAGGACCCAAAGACCTAGCTGGCCTGAAGGGCCCCCAGGGGGCCCCCAAGCAGCCCCTCTCCATTTGGGTCTGGGGGCTTTCTTTGGGCCGGGAACCTGGGAGAATCCTGCAAGGTTGCAGTTCGCGGCCCGAGAAGCACTCTCCGGCCAACATGCCCAACTGCAGCAACAGCTCCCAAACCGAATGAGCCAGGAAAAAAAGACCTAGCTGGCCTGAAGGGCCCCCAGGGGGCCCCCAAGCAGCCCCTCTCAATTTGGGTCTGGGGGCTTTCGTTGGGCCGGGAACCTGGGAGGTACCTGCAAGGTTGCAGTTCGCGGCCGGAGAAGCACTCTCCGGCCAACATGCCCAACTGCAGCAACAGCTCCCAAAGCGAAGGAGCCAGGACACAAAGACCTAGCTGGCCTGAAGGGCCCCCAGGGGGGCCCCAAGCAGCCCCTCTCAATTTGGGTCTGGGGGCTTTCGTTAGGCATGGAACCTGGGAGATTCCTGCAAGGTTGCAGTTCGCGGCCCGAGAAGCACTCTCCGGCCAACATGCCCAACTGCAGCAACAGCTCCCAAACCGAAGGAGCCAGGACCCAAAGACCTAGCTGGCCTGAAGGGCCCCCAGGGGGGCCCCAAGCAGCCCCTCTCAATTTGGGTCTGGGGGCTTTCGTTGGGCCGGGAACCTGGGAGAATCCTGCAAGGTTGCAGTTCGCGGCCCGAGAAGCACTCTCCGGCCAACATGCCCAACTGCAGCAACAGCTCCCAAAGCAAAGGAACCAGGACCCAAAGACCTAGCTGGCCTGAAGTGCCCCCAGGGGGCCCCCAAGCAGCCCCTCTCCATTTGGGTCTGGGGGCTTTTGTTGGGCCGGGAACCTGGGAGATTCATGCAAGGTTGCAGTTCGCGGCCCGAGAAGCACTCTCCGGCCAACATGCCCAACTGCAGCAACAGCTCCCAAAGCGAAGGAGCCAGGACCCAAAGACCTAGCTGGCCTGAAGTGCCCCCATTGGGTCCCCAAGCAGCCCCTCTCCATTTGGGTCTGGGGGCTTTCGTTGGGCCGGGAACCTGGGAGATTCATGCAAGGTTGCAGTTCGCGGCCCGAGAAGCACTCTCCGGCCAACATGCCCAACTGCAGCAACAGCTCCCAAACCGAAGGAGCCAGGACCCAAAGACCTAGCTGGCCTGAAGGGCCCCCAGGGGTCCCCCAAGCAGCCCCTCTCAATTTGGGTCTGGGGGCTTTCGTTGGGCCGGGAACCTGGGAGATTCCTGCAAGGTTGCAGTTCGCGGCCGGAGAAGCACTCTCCGGCCTACATGCCCAACTGCAGCAACAGCTCCCAAACCGAAGGAGCCAGGACCCAAAGACCTAGCTGGCCTGAAGGGCCCCCAGGGGGCCCCCAAGCAGCCCCTCTCCATTTGGGTCTGGGGGCTTTCTTTAGGCTGAGAACCTGGGAGATACCAGCAAGGTTGCAGTTCGCGGCCCGAGAAGCACTCTCCGGCCAACATGCCCTATATCCAGCAACGGCTCCCAAAGCGAAGGAGCCAGGACCCAAAGACCTAGCTGGCCTGAAGGGCCCCCAGAAGGCCACCAAGCAGCCCCTCTCCATTTGGGTCTGGGGGCTTTCGTTGGGCCGGGAACCTGGGAGGTACCTGCAAGGTTGCAGTTCGCGGCCCGAGAAGCACTCTCCGGCCAACATGCCCAACTGCAGCAACAGCTCCCAAACCGAAGGAGCCAGGACCCAAAGACCTAGCTGGCCTGAAGGGCCCCCAGGGGGCCCCCAAGCAGCCCCTCTCAATTTGGGTCTGGGGGCTTTCGTTGGGCCGGGAACCTGGGAGAATCCTGCAAGGTTGCAGTTCGCGGCCCGAGAAGCACTCTCCGGCCAACATGCCCAACTGCAGCAACAGCTCCCAAAGCGAAGGAGCCAGGACCCAAAGACCTAGCTGGCCTGAAGGGCCCCCATGGGGCCCCCAAGCAGCCCCTCTCAATTTGGGTCTGGGGGCTTTCGTTGGGCCAGGAACCTGGGAGGTACCTGCAAGGTTGCAGTTCGCGGCCCGAGAAGCACTCTCCGGCCAACATGCCCAACTGCAGCAACAGCTCCCAAAGCGAAGGAGCCAGGACCCAAAGACCTAGCTGGCCTGAAGGGCCCCCAGGGGGCCCCCAAGCAGCCCCTCTCCATTTGGGTCTGGGGGCTTTCTTTGGGCCGGGAACCTGGGAGAATCCTGCAAGGTTGCAGTTCGCGGCCCGAGAAGCACTCTCCGGCCAACATGCCCAACTGCAGCAACAGCTCCCAAACCGAATGAGCCAGGAAAAAAAGACCTAGCTGGCCTGAAGGGCCCCCAGGGGGCCCCCAAGCAGCCCCTCTCAATTTGGGTCTGGGGGCTTTCGTTGGGCCGGGAACCTGGGAGGTACCTGCAAGGTTGCAGTTCGCGGCCGGAGAAGCACTCTCCGGCCAACATGCCCAACTGCAGCAACAGCTCCCAAAGCGAAGGAGCCAGGACACAAAGACCTAGCTGGCCTGAAGGGCCCCCAGGGGGGCCCCAAGCAGCCCCTCTCAATTTGGGTCTGGGGGCTTTCGTTAGGCATGGAACCTGGGAGATTCCTGCAAGGTTGCAGTTCGCGGCCCGAGAAGCACTCTCCGGCCAACATGCCCAACTGCAGCAACAGCTCCCAAACCGAAGGAGCCAGGACCCAAAGACCTAGCTGGCCTGAAGGGCCCCCAGGGGGGCCCCAAGCAGCCCCTCTCAATTTGGGTCTGGGGGCTTTCGTTGGGCCGGGAACCTGGGAGAATCCTGCAAGGTTGCAGTTCGCGGCCCGAGAAGCACTCTCCGGCCAACATGCCCAACTGCAGCAACAGCTCCCAAAGCAAAGGAGCCAGGACCCAAAGACCTAGCTGGCCTGAAGTGCCCCCAGGGGGCCCCCAAGCAGCCCCTCTCCATTTGGGTCTGGGGGCTTTTGTTGGGCCGGGAACCTGGGAGATTCATGCAAGGTTGCAGTTCGCGGCCCGAGAAGCACTCTCCGGCCAACATGCCCAACTGCAGCAACAGCTCCCAAAGCGAAGGAGCCAGGACCCAAAGACCTAGCTGGCCTGAAGTGCCCCCATTGGGTCCCCAAGCAGCCCCTCTCCATTTGGGTCTGGGGGCTTTCGTTGGGCCGGGAACCTGGGAGATTCATGCAAGGTTGCAGTTCGCGGCCCGAGAAGCACTCTCCGGCCAACATGCCCAACTGCAGCAACAGCTCCCAAACCGAAGGAGCCAGGACCCAAAGACCTAGCTGGCCTGAAGGGCCCCCAGGGGTCCCCCAAGCAGCCCCTCTCAATTTGGGTCTGGGGGCTTTCGTTGGGCCGGGAACCTGGGAGATTCCTGCAAGGTTGCAGTTCGCGGCCGGAGAAGCACTCTCCGGCCTACATGCCCAACTGCAGCAACAGCTCCCAAACCGAAGGAGCCAGGACCCAAAGACCTAGCTGGCCTGAAGGGCCCCCAGGGGGCCCCCAAGCAGCCCCTCTCCATTTGGGTCTGGGGGCTTTCTTTAGGCTGAGAACCTGGGAGATACCAGCAAGGTTGCAGTTCGCGGCCCGAGAAGCACTCTCCGGCCAACATGCCCTATATCCAGCAACAGCTCCCAAAGCGAAGGAGCCAGGACCCAAAGACCTAGCTGGCCTGAAGGGCCCCCAGAAGGCCACCAAGCAGCCCCTCTCCATTTGGGTCTGGGGGCTTTCTTTGGGCCGGGAACCTGGGAGGTACCTGCAAGGTTGCAGTTCGCGGCCCGAGAAGCACTCTCCGGCCAACATGCCCAACTGCAGCAACAGCTCCCAAACCGAAGGAGCCAGGACCCAAAGACCTAGCTGGCCTGAAGGGCCCCCAGGGGGCCCCCAAGCAGCCCCTCTCAATTTGGGTCTGGGGGCTTTCGTTGGGCCGGGAACCTGGGAGAATCCTGCAAGGTTGCAGTTCGCGGCCCGAGAAGCACTCTCCGGCCAACATGCCCAACTGCAGCAACAGCTCCCAAAGCGAAGGAGCCAGGACCCAAAGACCTAGCTGGCCTGAAGGGCCCCCAGGGGGCCCCCAAGCAGCCCCTCTCAATTTGGGTCTGGGGGCTTTCGTTGGGCATGGAACCTGGAAGATTCCTGCAAGGTTGCAGTTCGCGGCCGGAGAAGCACTCTCCGGCCAACATGCCCAACTGCAGCAACAGCTCCCAAACCGAAGGAGCCAGGACCCAAAGACCTAGCTGGCCTGAAGGGCCCCCAGGGGGCCCCCAAGCAGCCCCTCTCCATTTGGGTCTGGGGGCTTTTGTTGGGTCGGGAACCTGGGAGATTCCTGCAAGGTTGCAGTTCGAGGCCCGAGAAGCACTCTCCGGCCAACATGCCCAACTGCAGCAACAGCTCCCAAAGCGAAGGAGCCAGGACACAAAGACCTAGCTGGCCTGAAGGGCCCCCAGGGTGCCCCCAAGTAGCCCCTCTCAATTTGGGTCTGGGGGCTTTCGTTGGGCATGTATACCTGAGAGGTACCTGCAAGTTACAGTTCGCGGCCCGAGAAGCACTCTCCGGCCAACATGCCCAACTGCAGCAACAGCTCCCAAAGCGAAGGAGCCAGGACCCAAAGACCTAGCTGGCCTGAAGGGCCCCCAGGGGGCCCCCAAGCAGCTCCTCTCCATTTGGGTCTGGGGGTTTTCGTTGGGCCGGGAACCTGGGAGGTACCTGCAAGGTTGCAGTTCGCGGCCCGAGAAGCACTCTCCGGCCAACATGCCCAACTGCAGCAACAGCTCCCAAACCGAAGGAGCCAGGACCCAAAGACCTAGCTGGCCTGAAGGGCCCCCAGGGGGGCCCCAAGCAGCCCCTCTCAATTTGGGTCTGGGGGCTTTCGTTGGGCCGGGAACCTGGGAGAATCCTGCAAGGTTGCAGTTCGCGGCCCGAGAAGCACTCTCCGGCCAACATGCCCAACTGCAGCAACAGCTCCCAAACCGAAGGAGCCAGGACCCAAAGACCTAGCTGGCCTGAAGGGCCCCCAGGGGGCCCCCAAGCAGCACCTCTCAATTTGGGTCTGGGGGCTTTCGTTGGGCCGGGAACCTGGGAGAATCCTGCAAGGTTGCAGTTCGCGGCCCGAGAAGCACTCTCCGGCCAACATGCCCAACTGCAGCAACAGCTCCCAAAGCGAAGGAGCCAGGACCCAAAGACCTAGCTGGCCTGAAGGGCCCCCAGGGGGGCCCCCAAGCAGCCCCTCTCAATTTGGGTCTGGGGGCTTTCGTTGGGCCGGGAACCTGGGAGAATCCTGCAAGGTTGCAGTTCGCGGCCCGAGAAGCACTCTCCGGCCAACATGCCCAACTGCAGCAACAGCTCCCAAAGCGAAGGAGCCAGGACCCAAAGACCTAGCTGGCCTGAAGGGCCCCCAGGGGGCCCCCAAGCAGCCCCTCTCAATTTGGGTCTGGGGGCTTTTGTTGGGCCGGGAACCTGGGAGAATCCTGCAAGGTTGCAGTTCGCGGCCCGAGAAGCACTCTCCGGCCAACATGCCCAACTGCAGCAACAGCTCCCAAACCGAATGAGCCAGGAAAAAAAGACCTAGCTGGCCTGAAGGGCCCCCAGGGGGCCCCCAAGCAGCCCCTCTCAATTTGGGTCTGGGGGCTTTCGTTGGGCCGGGAACCTGGGAGGTACCTGCAAGGTTGCAGTTCGCGGCCGGAGAAGCACTCTCCGGCCAACATGCCCAACTGCAGCAACAGCTCCCAAAGCGAAGGAGCCAGGACACAAAGACCTAGCTGGCCTGAAGGGCCCCCAGGGGGGCCCCAAGCAGCCCCTCTCAATTTGGGTCTGGGGGCTTTCGTTAGGCATGGAACCTGGGAGATTCCTGCAAGGTTGCAGTTCGCGGCCCGAGAAGCACTCTCCGGCCAACATGCCCAACTGCAGCAACAGCTCCCAAACCGAAGGAGCCAGGACCCAAAGACCTAGCTGGCCTGAAGGGCCCCCAGGGGGGCCCCAAGCAGCCCCTCTCAATTTGGGTCTGGGGGCTTTCGTTGGGCCGGGAACCTGGGAGAATCCTGCAAGGTTGCAGTTCGCGGCCCGAGAAGCACTCTCCGGCCAACATGCCCAACTGCAGCAACAGCTCCCAAAGCAAAGGAGCCAGGACCCAAAGACCTAGCTGGCCTGAAGTGCCCCCAGGGGGCCCCCAAGCAGCCCCTCTCCATTTGGGTCTGGGGGCTTTTGTTGGGCCGGGAACCTGGGAGATTCATGCAAGGTTGCAGTTCGCGGCCCGAGAAGCACTCTCCGGCCAACATGCCCAACTGCAGCAACAGCTCCCAAAGCGAAGGAGCCAGGACCCAAAGACCTAGCTGGCCTGAAGTGCCCCCATTGGGTCCCCAAGCAGCCCCTCTCCATTTGGGTCTGGGGGCTTTCGTTGGGCCGGGAACCTGGGAGATTCATGCAAGGTTGCAGTTCGCGGCCCGAGAAGCACTCTCCGGCCAACATGCCCAACTGCAGCAACAGCTCCCAAACCGAAGGAGCCAGGACCCAAAGACCTAGCTGGCCTGAAGGGCCCCCAGGGGTCCCCCAAGCAGCCCCTCTCAATTTGGGTCTGGGGGCTTTCGTTGGGCCGGGAACCTGGGAGATTCCTGCAAGGTTGCAGTTCGCGGCCGGAGAAGCACTCTCCGGCCTACATGCCCAACTGCAGCAACAGCTCCCAAACCGAAGGAGCCAGGACCCAAAGACCTAGCTGGCCTGAAGGGCCCCCAGGGGGCCCCCAAGCAGCCCCTCTCCATTTGGGTCTGGGGGCTTTCTTTAGGCTGAGAACCTGGGAGATACCAGCAAGGTTGCAGTTCGCGGCCCGAGAAGCACTCTCCGGCCAACATGCCCTATATCCAGCAACAGCTCCCAAAGCGAAGGAGCCAGGACCCAAAGACCTAGCTGGCCTGAAGGGCCCCCAGAAGGCCACCAAGCAGCCCCTCTCCATTTGGGTCTGGGGGCTTTCTTTGGGCCGGGAACCTGGGAGGTACCTGCAAGGTTGCAGTTCGCGGCCCGAGAAGCACTCTCCGGCCAACATGCCCAACTGCAGCAACAGCTCCCAAACCGAAGGAGCCAGGACCCAAAGACCTAGCTGGCCTGAAGGGCCCCCAGGGGGCCCCCAAGCAGCCCCTCTCAATTTGGGTCTGGGGGCTTTCGTTGGGCCGGGAACCTGGGAGAATCCTGCAAGGTTGCAGTTCGCGGCCCGAGAAGCACTCTCCGGCCAACATGCCCAACTGCAGCAACAGCTCCCAAAGCGAAGGAGCCAGGACCCAAAGACCTAGCTGGCCTGAAGGGCCCCCAGGGGGCCCCCAAGCAGCCCCTCTCAATTTGGGTCTGGGGGCTTTCGTTGGGCATGGAACCTGGAAGATTCCTGCAAGGTTGCAGTTCGCGGCCCGAGAAGCACTCTCCGGCCAACATGCCCAACTGCAGCAACAGCTCCCAAACCGAAGGAGCCAGGACCCAAAGACCTAGCTGGCCTGAAGGGCCCCCAGGGGGCCCCCAAGCAGCCCCTCTCCATTTGGGTCTGGGGGCTTTTGTTGGGTCGGGAACCTGGGAGATTCCTGCAAGGTTGCAGTTCGCGGCCCGAGAAGCACTCTCCGGCCAACATGCCCAACTGCAGCAACAGCTCCCAAACCGAAGGAGCCAGGACACAAAGACCTAGCTGGCCTGAAGGGCCCCCAGGGTGCCCCCAAGTAGCCCCTCTCAATTTGGGTCTGGGGGCTTTCGTTGGGCATGGAACCTGGGAGATTCCTGCAAGGTTGCAGTTCGCGGCCCGAGAAGCACTTTCCGGCCAACATGCCCAACTGCAGCAACAGCTCCCAAACCGAAGGAGCCAGGACCCAAAGACCTAGCTGGCCTGAAGGGCCCCCAGGGGGGCCCCAAGCAGCCCCTCTCAATTTGGGTCTGGGGGCTTTCGTTGGGCCGGGAACCTGGGAGAATCCTGCAAGGTTGCAGTTCGCGGCCCGAGAAGCACTCTCCGGCCAACATGCCCAACTGCAGCAACAGCTCCCAAAGCAAAGGAGCCAGGACCCAAAGACCTAGCTGGCCTGAAGTGCCCCCAGGGGGCCCCCAAGCAGCCCCTCTCCATTTGGGTCTGGGGGCTTTTGTTGGGCCGGGAACCTGGGAGATTCATGCAAGGTTGCAGTTCGCGGCCCGAGAAGCACTCTCCGGCCAACATGCCCAACTGCAGCAACAGCTCCCAAAGCGAAGGAGCCAGGACCCAAAGACCTAGCTGGCCTGAAGTGCCCCCATTGGGTCCCCAAGCAGCCCCTCTCCATTTGGGTCTGGGGGCTTTCGTTGGGCCGGGAACCTGGGAGATTCATGCAAGGTTGCAGTTCGCGGCCCGAGAAGCACTCTCCGGCCAACATGCCCAACTGCAGCAACAGCTCCCAAAGCGAAGGAGCCAGGACCCAAAGACCTAGCTGGCCTGAAGGGCCCCCAGGGGTCCCCCAAGCAGCCCCTCTCAATTTGGGTCTGGGGGCTTTCGTTGGGCCGGGAACCTGGGAGATTCCTGCAAGGTTGCAGTTCGCGGCCGGAGAAGCACTCTCCGGCCTACATGCCCAACTGCAGCAACAGCTCCCAAACCGAAGGAGCCAGGACCCAAAGACCTAGCTGGCCTGAAGGGCCCCCAGGGGGCCCCCAAGCAGCCCCTCTCCATTTGGGTCTGGGGGCTTTCTTTAGGCTGAGAACCTGGGAGATACCAGCAAGGTTGCAGTTCGCGGCCCGAGAAGCACTCTCCGGCCAACATGCCCTATATCCAGCAACAGCTCCCAAAGCGAAGGAGCCAGGACCCAAAGACCTAGCTGGCCTGAAGGGCCCCCAGAAGGCCACCAAGCAGCCCCTCTCCATTTGGGTCTGGGGGCTTTCGTTGGGCCGGGAACCTGGGAGGTACCTGCAAGGTTGCAGTTCGCGGCCCGAGAAGCACTCTCCGGCCAACATGCCCAACTGCAGCAACAGCTCCCAAACCGAAGGAGCCAGGACCCAAAGACCTAGCTGGCCTGAAGGGCCCCCAGGGGGCCCCCAAGCAGCCCCTCTCAATTTGGGTCTGGGGGCTTTCGTTGGGCCGGGAACCTGGGAGAATCCTGCAAGGTTGCAGTTCGCGGCCCGAGAAGCACTCTCCGGCCAACATGCCCAACTGCAGCAACAGCTCCCAAAGCGAAGGAGCCAGGACCCAAAGACCTAGCTGGCCTGAAGGGCCCCCAGGGGGCCCCCAAGCAGCCCCTCTCAATTTGGGTCTGGGGGCTTTCGTTGGGCATGGAACCTGGAAGATTCCTGCAAGGTTGCAGTTCGCGGCCGGAGAAGCACTCTCCGGCCAACATGCCCAACTGCAGCAACAGCTCCCAAACCGAAGGAGCCAGGACCCAAAGACCTAGCTGGCCTGAAGGGCCCCCAGGGGGCCCCCAAGCAGCCCCTCTCCATTTGGGTCTGGGGGCTTTTGTTGGGTCGGGAACCTGGGAGATTCCTGCAAGGTTGCAGTTCGAGGCCCGAGAAGCACTCTCCGGCCAACATGCCCAACTGCAGCAACAGCTCCCAAAGCGAAGGAGCCAGGACACAAAGACCTAGCTGGCCTGAAGGGCCCCCAGGGTGCCCCCAAGTAGCCCCTCTCAATTTGGGTCTGGGGGCTTTCGTTGGGCATGTATACCTGAGAGGTACCTGCAAGTTACAGTTCGCGGCCCGAGAAGCACTCTCCGGCCAACATGCCCAACTGCAGCAACAGCTCCCAAAGCGAAGGAGCCAGGACCCAAAGACCTAGCTGGCCTGAAGGGCCCCCAGGGGGCCCCCAAGCAGCTCCTCTCCATTTGGGTCTGGGGGTTTTCGTTGGGCCGGGAACCTGGGAGGTACCTGCAAGGTTGCAGTTCGCGGCCCGAGAAGCACTCTCCGGCCAACATGCCCAACTGCAGCAACAGCTCCCAAACCGAAGGAGCCAGGACCCAAAGACCTAGCTGGCCTGAAGGGCCCCCAGGGGGGCCCCAAGCAGCCCCTCTCAATTTGGGTCTGGGGGCTTTCGTTGGGCCGGGAACCTGGGAGAATCCTGCAAGGTTGCAGTTCGCGGCCCGAGAAGCACTCTCCGGCCAACATGCCCAACTGCAGCAACAGCTCCCAAACCGAAGGAGCCAGGACCCAAAGACCTAGCTGGCCTGAAGGGCCCCCAGGGGGCCCCCAAGCAGCACCTCTCAATTTGGGTCTGGGGGCTTTCGTTGGGCCGGGAACCTGGGAGAATCCTGCAAGGTTGCAGTTCGCGGCCCGAGAAGCACTCTCCGGCCAACATGCCCAACTGCAGCAACAGCTCCCAAAGCGAAGGAGCCAGGACCCAAAGACCTAGCTGGCCTGAAGGGCCCCCAGGGGGGCCCCCAAGCAGCCCCTCTCCATTTGGGTCTGGGGGCTTTCGTTGGGCCGGGAACCTGGGAGAATCCTGCAAGGTTGCAGTTCGCGGCCCGAGAAGCACTCTCCGGCCAACATGCCCAACTGCAGCAACAGCTCCCAAAGCGAAGGAGCCAGGACCCAAAGACCTAGCTGGCCTGAAGGGCCCCCAGGGGGCCCCCAAGCAGCCCCTCTCAATTTGGGTCTGGGGGCTTTTGTTGGGCCGGGAACCTGGGAGAATCCTGCAAGGTTGCAGTTCGCGGCCCGAGAAGCACTCTCCGGCCAACATGCCCAACTGCAGCAACAGCTCCCAAACCGAAGGAGCCAGGACCCAAAGACCTAGCTGGCCTGAAGGGCCCCCAGGGGGCCCCCAAGCAGCCCCTCTCCATTTGGGTCTGGGGGCTTTCGTTGGGCCGGGAACCTGGGAGAATCCTGCAAGGTTGCAGTTCGCGGCCCGAGAAGCACTCTCCGGCCAACATGCCCAACTGCAGCAACAGCTCCCAAACCGAATGAGCCAGGACACAAAGACCTAGCTGGCCTGAAGGGCCCCCAGGGGGCCCCCAAGCAGCCCCTCTCAATTTGGGTCTGGGGGCTTTCGTTGGGCCGGGAACCTGGGAGGTACCTGCAAGGTTGCAGTTCGCGGCCGGAGAAGCACTCTCCGGCCAACATGCCCAACTGCAGCAACAGCTCCCAAAGCGAAGGAGCCAGGACCCAAAGACCTAGCTGGCCTGAAGGGCCCCCAGGGGGCCCCCAAGCAGCCCCTCTCAATTTGGGTCTGGGGGCTTTCGTTGGGCATGGATACCTGAGAGGTACCTGCAAGGTTACAGTTCGCGGCCCGAGAAGCACTCTCCGGCCAACATGCTCAACTGCAGCAACAGCTCCCAAACGGAAGGAGCCAGGACCCAAAGACCTAGCTGGCCTGAAGTGCCCCCAGGGGGCCCCCAAGCAGCCCCTCTCCATTTGGGTCTGGGGGCTTTCGTTGGGCCGGGAACCTGGGAGGTACCTGCAAGGTTGCAGTTCGCGGCCCGAGAAGCACTCTCCGGCCAACATGCCCAACTGCAGCAACAGCTCCCAAACCGAAGGAGCCAGGACCCAAAGACCTAGCTGGCCTGAAGGGCCCCCATGGATCCCCCAAGCAGCCCCTCTCAATTTGGGTCTGGGGGCTTTCGTTGGGCCAGGAACCTGGGAGATTCCTGCAAGGTTGCAGTTCGCGGCCCGAGAAGCACTCTCCGGCCAACATGCCCAACTGCAGCAACAGCTCCCAAAGCGAAGGAGCCAGGACCCAAAGACCTAGCTGGCCTGAAGGGCCCCCATGGGGCCCCCAAGCAGCCCCTCTCAATTTGGGTCTGGGGGCTTTCGTTGGGCCAGGAACCTGGGAGGTACCTGCAAGGTTGCAGTTCGCGGCCCGAGAAGCACTCTCCGGCCAACATGCCCAACTGCAGCAACAGCTCCCAAACCGAAGGAGCCAGGACCCAAAGACCTAGCTGGCCTGAAGGGCCCCCAGGGGGCCCCCAAGCAGCCCCTCTCCATTTGGGTCTGGGGGCTTTCGTTGGGCCGGGAACCTGGGAGAATCCTGCAAGGTTGCAGTTCGCGGCCCGAGAAGCACTCTCCGGACAACATGCCCAACTGCAGCAACAGCTCCCAAACCGAATGAGCCAGGACAAAAAGACCTAGCTGGCCTGAAGGGCCCCCAGGGGGCCCCCAAGCAGCCCCTCTCAATTTGGGTCTGGGGGCTTTCGTTGGGCATGGAACCTGGGAGATTCCTGCAAGGTTGCAGTTCGCGGCCCGAGAAGCACTCTCCGGCCAACATGCCCAACTGCAGCAACAGCTCCCAAACCGAAGGAGCCAGGACCCAAAGACCTAGCTGGCCTGAAGGGCCCCCAGGGGGGCCCCAAGCAGCCCCTCTCCATTTGGGTCTGGGGGCTTTCGTTGGGCCGGGAACCTGGGAGGTACCTGCAAGGTTGCAGTTCGCGGCCCGAGAAGCACTCTCCGGCCAACATGCCCAACTGCAGCAACAGCTCCCAAAGCGAAGGAGCCAGGACCCAAAGACCTAGCTGGCCTGAAGTGCCCCCAGGGGGCCCCCAAGCAGCCCCTCTCCATTTGGGTCTGGGGGCTTTTGTTGGGCCAGGAACCTGGGAGATTCCTGCAAGGTTGCAGTTCGCGGCCCGAGAAGCACTCTCCGGCCAACATGCCCAACTGCAGCAACAGCTCCCAAACCGAAGGAGCCAGGACCCAAAGACCTAGCTGGCCTGAAGGGCCCCCAGGGGGCCCCCAAGCAGCCCCTCTCCATTTGGGTCTGGGGGCTTTCTTTAGGCTGAGAACCTGGGAGATACCAGCAAGGTTGCAGTTCGCGGCCCGAGAAGCACTCTCCGGCCAACATGCCCTATATCCAGCAACAGCTCCCAAAGCGAAGGAGCCAGGACCCAAAGACCTAGCTGGCCTGAAGGGCCCCCAGAAGGCCACCAAGCAGCCCCTCTCCATTTGGGTCTGGGGGCTTTCGTTGGGCATGTATACCTGAGAGGTACCTGCAAGTTACAGTTCGCGGCCCGAGAAGCACTCTCCGGCCAACATGCCCAACTGCAGCAACAGCTCCCAAACCGAAGGAGCCAGGACCCAAAGACCTAGCTGGCCTGAATGGCCCCCAGGGGTCCCCCAAGCAGCCCCTCTCCATTTGGGTCTGGGGGCTTTCGTTGGGCCGGTAACCTGTGAGATTCCTGCAAGGTTGCAGTTCGCGGCCCGAGAAGCACTCTCCGCCAAACATGCCCAACTGCAGCAACAGCTCCCAAACCGAAGGAGCCAGGACCCAAAGACCTAGCTGGCCTGAAGGGCCCCCAGGGGGCCCCCAAGCAGCCCCTCTCAATTTGGGTCTGGGGGCTTTCTTTACGCTGAGAACCTGGGAGAATCCTGCAAGGTTGCAGTTCGCGGCCCGAGAAGCACTCTCCGGCCAACATGCCCAACTGCAGCAACAGCTCCCAAACCGAAGGAGCCAGGACCCAAAGACCTAGCTGGCCTGAAGGGCCCCCAGGGGTCCCCCAAGCAGCCCCTCTCAATTTGGGTCTGGGGGCTTTCGTTGGGCATGTATACCTGAGAGGTACCTGCAAGGTTACAGTTCGCGGCCCGAGAAGCACTCTCCGGCCAACATGCCCAACTGCAGCAACAGCTCCCAAAGCGAAGGAGCCAGGACCCAAAGACCTAGCTGGCCTGAAGTGCCCCCAGGGGGTCCCCAAGCAGCCCCCTCTCCATTTGGGTCTGGGGGCTTTCGTTGGGCCGGGAACCTGGGAGATTCCTGCAAGGTTGCATTTCGCGGCCCGAGAAGCACTCTCCGGCCAACATGCCCAACTGCAGCAACAGCTCCCAAACCGAAGGAGCCAGGACACAAAGACCTAGCTGGCCTGAAATGCCCCCAGGGGGCCCCCAAGCAGCCCCTCTCAATTTGGGTCTGGGGGCTTTCGTTGGGCATGTATACCTGGGAGGTACCTGCAAGGTTACAGTTCGCGGCCCGAGAAGCACTCTCCGGCCAACATGCCCAACTGCAGCAACAGCTCCCAAACCGAAGGAGCCAGGACCCAAAGACCTAGCTGGCCTGAAGTGCCCCCAGGGGGTCCCCAAGCAGCCCCTCTCCATTTGGGTCTGGGGGCTTTCGTTGGGCGGGGAACCTGGGAGATTCATGCGAGGTTGCAGTTCGCGGCCCGAGAAGCACTCTCCGGCCAACATGCCCAACTGCAGCAACAGCTCCCAAAGCGAAGGAGCCAGGACCCAAAGACCTAGCTGGCCTGAAGGGCCCCCAGGGGGCCCCCAAGCAGCCCCTCTCCATTTGGGTCTGGGGGCTTTGGTTGGGCCGGGAACCTGGGAGATTCCTGCAAGGTTGCAGTTCGCGGCCGGAGAAGCACTCTCCGGCCAACATGCCCAACTGCAGCAACAGCTCCCAAACCGAAGGAGCCAGGACCCAAAGACCTAGCTGGCCTGAAGGGCCCCCAGGGGGGCCCCAAGCAGCCCCTCTCCATTTGGGTCTGGGGGCTTTCGTTGGGCCGGGAACCTGGGAGATTCCTGCAAGGTTGCAGTTCGCGGCCCGAGAAGCACTCTCCGGCCAACATGCCCAACTGCAGCAACAGCTCCCAAACATTAGGAGCCAGGACCCAAAGACCTAGCTGGCCTGAAGGGCCCCCAGGGGGCCCCCAAGCAGCCCCTCTCAATTTGGGTCTGGGGGCTTTCGTTGGGCCGGGAACCTGTGAGAATCCTGCAAGGTTGCAGTTCGCGGCCCGAGAAGCACTCTCCGGCCAACATGCCCAACTGCAGCAACAGCTCCCAAAACGAAGGAGCCAGGACAGAAAGACCTAGCTGGCCTGAAGGGCCCCCAGGGGGGCCCCCAAGCAGCCCCTCTCAATTTGGGTCTGGGGGCTTTCGTTGGACATGGAACCTGGGAGATTCCTGCAAGGTTGCAGTTCGCGGCCCGAGAAGCACTCTCCGGCCAACATGCCCAACTGCAGCAACAGCTCCCAAAACGAAGGAGCCAGGACCCAAAGACCTAGCTGGCCTGAAGGGCCCCCATGGGGCCCCCAAGGAGCTCCTCTCCATTTGGGTCTGGGGGCTTTAGTTGGGCCGGGAACTTGGGAGGTACCTGCAAGGTTGCAGTTCGCGGCCGGAGAAGCACTCTCCGGCCAACATGCCCAACTGCAGCAACAGCTCCCAAAGCGAAGGAGCCAGGACCCAAAGACCTAGCTGGCCTGAAGGGCCCCCAGGGGGCCCCCAAGCAGCCCCTCTCAATTTGGGTCTGGGGGCTTTCGTTGGGCCGGGAACCTGGGAGATTCCTGCAAGGTTGCAGTTCGCGGCCCGAGAAGCACTCTCCGGCCAACATGCCCAACTGCAGCAACAGCTCCCAAACCGAAGGAGCCAGGACCCAAAGACCTAGCTGGCCTGAAGGGCCCCCAGGGGGCCCCCAAGCAGCCCCTCTCAATTTGGGTCTGGGGGCTTTCTTTAGGCTGAGAACCTGGGAGATACCAGCAAAGTTGCAGTTCGCGGCCCGAGAAGCACTCTCCGGCCAACATGCCCAATATCCAGCAACAGCTCCCAAAGCGAAGGAGCCAGGACCCAAAGACCTAGCTGGCCTGAAGGGCCCCCAGAAGGCCCCCAAGCAGCCCTCTCCATTTGGGTCTGGGGGCTTTCGTTGGGCATGTATACCTGAGAGGTACCTGCAAGGTTACAGTTCGCGGCCTGAGAAGCACACTCCGGCCAACATGCCCAACTGCAGCAACAGCTCCCAAAGCGAAGGAGCCAGGACCCAAAGACCTAGCTGGCCTGAAGGGCCCCCAGGGGGCCCCCAAGCAGCCCCTCTCCATTTGGGTCTGGGGGTTTTCGTTGGGCATGTATACCTTGGAGGTACCTGCAAGGTTGCAGTTCGCGGCCCGAGAAGCACTCTCCGGCCAACATGCTCAACTGCAGCAACAGCTCCCAAAGCGAAGGAGCCAGGTCCCAAAGACCTAGCTGGCCTGAAGTGCCCCCAGGGGGTCCCCAAGCAGCCCCTCTCCATTTGGGTCTGGGGGCTTTCGTTGGGCGGGGAACCTGGGAGATTCATGCGAGGTTGCAGTTCGCGGCCCGAGAAGCACTCTCCGGCCAACATGCCCAACTGCAGCAACAGCTCCCAAACCGAAGGAGCCAGGACCCAAAGACCTAGCTGGCCTGAAGGTCCCCCAGGGGGCCCCCAAGCAGCCCCTCTCCATTTGGGTCTGGGGGCTTTCGTTGGGCATGTATACCTGAGAGGTACCTGCAAGGTTACAGTTCGCGGCCCGAGAAGCACTCTCCGGCCAACATGCCCAACTGCAGCAACAGCTCCCAAACCGAAGGAGCCAGGACCCAAAGACCTAGCTGGCCTGAAGGGCCCCCAGGGGGTCCCCAAGCAGCCCCTCTCCATTTGGGTCTGGGGGCTTTCGTTGGGCGGGGAACCTGGGAGATTCATGCGAGGTTGCAGTTCGCGGCCTGAGAAGCACTCTCCGGCCAACATGCCCAACTGCAGCAACAGCTCCCAAACCGAAGGAGCCAGGACAGAAAGACCTAGCTGGCCTGAAGGGCCCCCAGGGGGCCCCCAAGCAGCCCCTCTCAATTTGGGTCTGGGGGCTTTCATTGGGCATGTATACCTGGGAGGTACCTGCAAGGTTGCAGTTCGCGGCCCGAGAAGCACTCTCCGGCCAACATGCCCAACTGCAGCAACAGCTCCCAAACCGAAGGAGCCAGGACCCAAAGACCTAGCTGGCCTGAAGGGCCCCCAGGGGGCCCCCAAGCAGCCCCTCTCCATTTGGGTCTGGGGGCTTTCGTTGGGCCGGGAACCTGGGAGATTCATGCGAGGTTGCAGTTCGCGGCCCGAGAAGCACTCTCCGGCCAACATGCCCAACTGCAGCAACAGCTCCCAAAGCGAAGGAGCCAGGACCCAAAGACCTAGCTGGCCTGAAGGGCCCCCAGGGGGGCCCCAAGCAGCCCCTCTCAATTTGGGTCTGGGGGCTTTCGTTTGGCCGGGAACCTGGGAGAATCCTGCAAGGTTGCAGTTCGCGGCCCGAGAAGCACTCTCCGGCCAACATGCCCAACTGCAGCAACAGCTCCCAAACCGAAGGAGCCAGGACACAAAGACCTAGCTGGCCTGAAGGGCCCCCAGGGGGCCCCCAAGCAGCCCCTCTCAATTTGGGTCTGGGGGCTTTCGTTGGGCATGTATACCTGGGAGGTACCTGCAAGGTTGCAGTTCGCGGCCCGAGAAGCACTCTCCGGCCAACATGCCCAACTGCAGCAACAGCTCCCAAACCGAAGGAGCCAGGACCCAAAGACCTAGCTGGCCTGAAGGGCCCCCAGGGGGGCCCCAAGCAGCCCCTCTCCATTTGGGTCTGGGGGCTTTCGTTGGGCGGGGAACCTGGGAGATTCATGCGAGGTTGCAGTTCGCGGCCCGAGAAGCACTCTCCGGCCAACATGCCCAACTGCAGCAACAGCTCCCAAAGCGAAGGAGCCAGGACCCAAAGACCTAGCTGGCCTGAAGGGCCCCCAGGGGGCCCCCAAGCAGCCCCTCTCCATTTGGGTCTGGGGGCTTTCGTTGGGCATGTATACCTGAGAGGTACCTGCAAGGTTACAGTTCGCGGCCCGAGAAGCACTCTCCGGCCAGCATGCCCAACTGCAGCAACAGCTCCCAAAGCGAAGGAGCCAGGACCCAAAGACCTAGCTGGCCTGAAGGGGCCCCAGGGGGCCCCCAAGCAGCCCCTCTCCATTTGGGTCTGGGGGCTTTCGTTGGGCCGGGAACCTGGGAGATTCCTGCAAGGTTGCAGTTCGCGGCCTGAGAAGCACTCTCCGGCCAACATGCCCAACTGCAGCAACAGCTCCCAAACCGAATGAGCCAGGACACAAAGACCTAGCTGGCCTGAAGTGCCCCCAGGGGGCCCCCAAGCAGCCCCTCTCAATTTGGGTCCGGGGGCTTTCGTTGGGCATGTATACCTGGGAGGTACCTGCAAGGTTACAGTTCGCGGCCCGAGAAGCACTCTCCGGCCAACATGCCCAACTGCAGCAACAGCTCCCAAACCGAAGGAGCCAGGACCCAAAGACCTAGCTGGCCTGAAGTGCCCCCAGGGGGTCCCCAAGCAGCCCCTCTCCATTTGGGTCTGGGGGCTTTCGTTGGGCGGGGAACCTGGGAGATTCATGCGAGGTTGCAGTTCGCGGCCCGAGAAGCACTCTCCGGCCAACATGCCCAACTGCAGCAACAGCTCCCAAAGCGAAGGAGCCAGGACCCAAAGACCTAGCTGGCCTGAAGGGCCCCCAGGGGGCCCCCAAGCAGCCCCTCTCCATTTGGGTCTGGGGGCTTTCTTTGGGCCGGGAACCTGGGAGATTCCTGCAAGGTTGTAGTTCGCGGCCGGAGAAGCACTCTCCGGCCAACATGCCCAACTGCAGCAACAGCTCCCAAACCGAAGGAGCCAGGACCCAAAGACCTAGCTGGCCTGAAGGGCCCCCAGGGGGGCCCCAAGCAGCCCCTCTCAATTTGGGTCTGGGGGCTTTCGTTGGGCCGGGAACCTTGGAGAATCCTGCAAGGTTGCAGTTCGCGGCCCGAGAAGCACTCTCCGGCCAACATGCCCAACTGCAGCAACAGCTCCCAAACATTAGGAGCCAGGACCCAAAGACCTAGCTGGCCTGAAGTGCCCCCAGGGGGCCCCCAAGCAGCCCCTCTCAATTTGGGTCTGGGGGCTTTCGTTGGGCCGGGAACCTGGGAGAATCCTGCAAGGTTGCAGTTCGCGGCCCGAGAAGCACTCTCCGGCCAACATGCCCAACTGCAGCAACAGCTCCCAAACCGAAGGAGCCAGGACAGAAAGACCTAGCTGGCCTGAAGTGCCCCCAGGGGGTCCCCAAGCAGCCCCTCTCAATTTGGGTCTGGGGGCTTTCGTTTGGCCGGGAACCTGGGAGAATCCTGCAAGGTTGCAGTTCGCGGCCCGAGAAGCACTCTCCGGCCAACATGCCCAATATCCAGCAACAGCTCCCAAAGCGAAGGAGCCAGGACCCAAAGACCTAGCTGGCCTGAAGGGCCCCCAGGGGTCCCCCAAGCAGCCCCTCTCCATTTGGGTCTGGGGGCTTTCGTTGGGCCGGGAACCTGGGAGATTCATGTGAGGTTGCAGTTCGCGGCCCGAGAAGCACTCTCCGCCCAACATGCCCAACTGCAGCAACAGCTCCCAAACCGAAGGAGCCAGGACCCAAAGACCTAGCTGGCCTGAAGGGCCCCCATGGGGCCCCCAAGGAGCTCCTCTCCATTTGGGTCTGGGGGCTTTAGTTGGGCCGGGAACCTGGGAGGTACCTGCAAGGTTGCAGTTCGCGGCCGGAGAAGCACTCTCCGGCCAGCATGCCCAACTGCAGCAACAGCTCCCAAAGCGAAGGAGCCAGGACCCAAAGACCTAGCTGGCCTGAAGGGCCCCCAGGGGGCCCCCAAGCAGCCCCTCTCCATTTGGGTCTGGGGGCTTTTGTTGGGCCGGGAACCTGGGAGATTCCTGCAAGGTTGCAGTTCGAGGCCCGAGAAGCACTCTCCGGCCAACATGCCCAACTGCAGCAACAGCTCCCAAAGTGAAGGAGCCAGGACCCAAAGACCTAGCTGGCCTGAAGTGCCCCCAGGGGGCCCCCAAGCAGCCCCTCTCAATTTGGGTCTGGGGGCTTTCGTTGGGCATGTATACCTGGGAGGTACCTGCAAGGTTGCAGTTCGCGGCCCGAGAAGCACTCTCCGGCCAACATGCTCAACTGCAGCAACAGCTCCCAAAGCGAAGGAGCCAGGACCCAAAGACCTAGCTGGCCTGAAGTGCCCCCAGGGGGTCCCCAAGCAGCCCCTCTCCATTTGGGTCTGGGGGCTTTCGTTGGGCGGGGAACCTGTGAGATTCATGCGAGGTTGCAGTTCGCGGCCCGAGAAGCACTCTCCGGCCAACATGCCCAACTGCAGCAACAGCTCCCAAAGCGAAGGAGCCAGGACCCAAAGACCTAGCTGGCCTGAAGGGCCCCCAGGGGGCCCCCAAGCAGCCCCTCTCCATTTGGGTCTGGGGGCTTTCGTTGGGCATGTATACCTGAGAGGTACCTGCAAGGTTACAGTTCGCGGCCCGAGAAGCACTCTCCGGCCAGCATGCCCAACTGCAGCAACAGCTCCCAAAGCGAAGGAGCCAGGACCCAAAGACCTAGCTGGCCTGAAGGGGCCCCAGGGGGCCCCCAAGCAGCCCCTCTCCATTTGGGTCTGGGGGCTTTCGTTGGGCCGGGAACCTGGGAGATTCCTGCAAGGTTGCAGTTCGAGCCCCGAGAAGCACTCTCCGGCCAACATGCACAACTGCAGCAACAGCTCCCAAACCGAAGGAGCCAGGACCCAAAGACCTAGCTGGCCTGAAGTGCCCCCAGGGGGCCCCCAAGCAGCCCCTCTCAATTTGGGTCTGGGGGCTTTCGTTGGGCATGTATACCTGGGAGGTACCTGCAAGGTTACAGTTCGCGGCCCGAGAAGCACTCTCCGGCCAACATGCCCAACTGCAGCAACAGCTCCCAAAGCGAAGGAGCCAGGACCCAAAGACCTAGCTGGCCTGAAGTGCCCCCAGGGGGCCCCCAAGCAGCCCCTCTCCATTTGGGTCTGGGGGCTTTCGTTGGGCGGGGAACCTGGGAGATTCATGCGAGGTTGCAGTTCGCGGCCCGAGAAGCACTCTCCGGCCAACATGCCCAACTGCAGCAACAGCTCCCAAAGCGAAGGAGCCAGGACCCAAAGACCTAGCTGGCCTGAAGGGCCCCCAGGGGGCCCCCAAGCAGCCCCTCTCCATTTGGGTCTGGGGGCTTTCTTTGGGCCGGGAACCTGGGAGATTCCTGCAAGGTTGTAGTTCGCGGCCGGAGAAGCACTCTCCGGCCAACATGCCCAACTGCAGCAACAGCTCCCAAACCGAAGGAGCCAGGACCCAAAGACCTAGCTGGCCTGAAGGGCCCCCAGGGGGGCCCCAAGCAGCCCCTCTCCATTTGGGTCTGGGGGCTTTCGTTGGGCCGGGAACCTGAGAGAATCCTGCAAGGTTGCAGTTCGCGGCCCGAGAAGCACTCTCCGGCCAACATGCCCAACTGCAGCAACAGCTCCCAAAACGAAGGAGCCAGGACAGAAAGACCTAGCTGGCCTGAAGGGCCCCCAGGGGGGCCCCCAAGCAGCCCCTCTCCATTTGGGTCTGGGGGCTTTCGTTGGACATGGAACCTGGGAGATTCCTGCAAGGTTGCAGTTCGCGGCCCGAGAAGCACTCTCCGGCCAACATGCCCAACTGCAGCAACAGCTCCCAAAACGAAGGAGCCAGGACCCAAAGACCTAGCTGGCCTGAAGGGCCCCCATGGGGCCCCCAAGGAGCTCCACTCCATTTGGGTCTGGGGGCTTTAGTTGGGCCGGGAACTTGGGAGGTACCTGCAAGGTTGCAGTTCGCGGCCGGAGAAGCACTCTCCGGCCAACATGCCCAACTGCAGCAACAGCTCCCAAAGCGAAGGAGCCAGGACCCAAAGACCTAGCTGGCCTGAAGGGCCCCCAGGGGGCCCCCAAGCAGCCCCTCTCAATTTGGGTCTGGGGGCTTTCGTTGGGCCGGGAACCTGGGAGATTCCTGCAAGGTTGCAGTTCGCGGCCCGAGAAGCACTCTCCGGCCAACATGCTCAACTGCAGCAACAGCTCCCAAACCGAAGGAGCCAGGACCCAAAGACCTAGCTAGCCTGAAGGGCCCCCAGGGGGCCCCCAAGCAGCCCCTCTCAATTTGGGTCTGGGGGCTTTCTTTAGGCTGAGAACCTGGGAGATACCAGCAAAGTTGCAGTTCGCGGCCCGAGAAGCACTCTCCGGCCAACATGCCCAATATCCAGCAACAGCTCCCAAAGCGAAGGAGCCAGGACCCAAAGACCTAGCTGGCCTGAAGGGCCCCCAGAAGGCCACCAAGCAGCCCCTCTCCATTTGGGTCTGGGGGCTTTCGTTGGGCATGTATACCTGAGAGGTACCTGCAAGGTTACAGTTCGCGGCCTGAGAAGCACACTCCGGCCAACATGCCCAACTGCAGCAACAGCTCCCAAACCGAAGGAGCCAGGACCCAAAGACCTAGCTGGCCTGAAGGGCCCCCAGGGGGCCCCCAAGCAGCCCCTCTCCATTTGGGTCTGGGGGTTTTCGTTGGGCCGGGAACCTGGGAGGTACCTGCAAGGTTGCAGTTCGCGGCCCGAGAAGCACTCTCCGGCCAACATGCCCAACTGCAGCAACAGCTCCCAAACCGAAGGAGCCAGGACCCAAAGACCTAGCTGGCCTGAAGGGCCCCCAGGGGGGCCCCAAGCAGCCCCTCTCAATTTGGGTCTGGGGGCTTTCGTTTGGCCGGGAACCTGGGAGAATCCTGCAAGGTTGCAGTTCGCGGCCCGAGAAGCACTCTCCGGCCAACATGCCCAACTGCAGCAACAGCTCCCAAAGCGAAGGAGCCAGGACCCAAAGACCTAGCTGGCCTGAAGGGCCCCCAGGGGGCCCCCAAGCAGCCCCTCTCCATTTGGGTCTGGGGGCTTTCGTTGGGCCGGGAACCTGGGAGATTCATGCGAGGTTGCAGTTCGCGGCCCGAGAATAACTCTCCGGCCAACATGCCCAACTGCAGCAACAGCTCCCAAACCGAAGGAGCCAGGACCCAAAGACCTAGCTGGCCTGAAGGGCCCCCAGGGGGGCCCCAAGCAGCCCCTCTCAATTTGGGTCTGGGGGCTTTCGTTGGGCCGGGAACCTGGGAGAATCCTGCAAGGTTGCAGTTCGCGGCCCGAGAAGCACTCTCCGGCCAACATGCCCAACTGCAGCAACAGCTCCCAAACTGAAGGAGCCAGGACCCAAAGACCTAGCTGGCCTGAAGGGCCCCCAGGGGGCCCCCAAGCAGCCCCTCTCAATTTGGGTCTGGGGGCTTTCGTTGGGCCAGGAACCTGGGAGATTCTTGCGAGGTTGCAGTTCGCGGCCCGAGAAGCACTCTCCGCCCAACATGCCCAACTGCAGCAACAGCTCCCAAACCGAAGGAGCCAGGACCCAAAGACCTAGCTGGCCTGAAGGGCCCCCATGGGGCCCCCAAGGAGCTCCTCTCCATTTGGGTCTGGGCGCTTTAGTTGGGCCGGGAACCTGGGAGGTACCTGCAAGGTTGCAGTTCGCGGCCGGAGAAGCACTCTCCGGCCAGCATGCCCAACTGCAGCAACAGCTCCCAAAGCGAAGGAGCCAGGACCCAAAGACCTAGCTGGCCTGAAGGGCCCCCAGGGGGCCCCCAAGCAGCCCCTCTCAATTTGGGTCTGGGGGCTTTTGTTGGGCCGGGAACCTGGGAGATTCCTGCAAGGTTGCAGTTCGAGGCCCGAGAAGCACTCTCCGGCCAACATGCCCAACTGCAGCAACAGCTCCCAAACCGAATGAGCCAGGACCCAAAGACCTAGCTGGCCTGAAGTGCCCCCAGGGGGCCCCCAAGCAGCCCCTCTCAATTTGGGTCTGGGGGCTTTCGTTGGGCATGTATACCTTGGAGGTACCTGCAAGGTTGCAGTTCGCGGCCCGAGAAGCACTCTCCGGCCAACATGCTCAACTGCAGCAACAGCTCCCAAAGCGAAGGAGCCAGGTCCCAAAGACCTAGCTGGCCTGAAGTGCCCCCAGGGGGTCCCCAAGCAGCCCCTCTCCATTTGGGTCTGGGGGCTTTCGTTGGGCATGTATACCTGAGAGGTACCTGCAAGGTTACAGTTCGCGGCCCGAGAAGCACTCTCCGGCCAGCATGCCCAACTGCAGCAACAGCTCCCAAACCGAAGGAGCCAGGACCCAAAGACCTAGCTGGCCTGAAGGGGCCCCAGGGGGCCCCCAAGCAGCCCCTCTCCATTTGGGTCTGGGGGCTTTCGTTGGGCCGGGAACCTGGGAGATTCCTGCAAGGTTGCAGTTCGCGGCCCGAGAAGCACTCTCCGGCCAACATGCCCAACTGCAGCAACAGCTCCCAAACCGAAGGAGCCAGGACCCAAAGACCTAGCTGGCCTGAAGGGCCCCCAGGGGGCCCCCAAGCAGCCCCTCTCAATTTGGGTCTGGGGGCTTTCTTTAGGCTGAGAACCTGGGAGATACCAGCAAAGTTGCAGTTCGCGGCCCGAGAAGCACTCTCCGGCCAACATGCCCAATATCCAGCAACAGCTCCCAAAGCGAAGGAGCCAGGACCCAAAGACCTAGCTGGCCTGAAGTTCCCCCAGGGGGTCCCCAAGCAGCCCCTCTCCATTTGGGTCTGGGGGCTTTCGTTGGGCGGGGAACCTGGGAGATTCATGCGAGGTTGCAGTTCGCGGCCCGAGAAGCACTCTCCGGCCAACATGCCCAACTGCAGCAACAGCTCCCAAAGCGAAGGAGCCAGGACCCAAAGACCTAGCTGGCCTGAAGGGCCCCCAGGGGGCCCCCAAGCAGCCCCTCTCCATTTGGGTCTGGGGGCTTTCGTTGGGCATGTATACCTGAGAGGTACCTGCAAGGTTACAGTTCGCGGCCCGAGAAGCACTCTCCGGCCAGCATGCCCAACTGCAGCAACAGCTCCCAAAGCGAAGGAGCCAGGACCCAAAGACCTAGCTGGCCTGAAGGGGCCCCAGGGGGCCCCCAAGCAGCCCCTCTCCATTTGGGTCTGGGGGCTTTCGTTGGGCCGGGAACCTGGGAGATTCCTGCAAGGTTGCAGTTCGAGCCCCGAGAAGCACTCTCCGGCCAACATGCCCAACTGCAGCAACAGCTCCCAAACCGAAGGAGCCAGGACACAAAGACCTAGCTGGCCTGAAGTGCCCCCAGGGGGCCCCCAAGCAGCCCCTCTCAATTTGGGTCTGGGGGCTTTCGTTGGGCATGTATACCTGGGAGGTACCTGCAAGGTTACAGTTCGCGGCCCGAGAAGCACTCTCCGGCCAACATGCCCAACTGCAGCAACAGCTCCCAAACCGAAGGAGCCAGGACCCAAAGACCTAGCTGGCCTGAAGTGCCCCCAGGGGGTCCCCAAGCAGCCCCTCTCCATTTGGGTCTGGGGGCTTTCTTTGGGCCGGGAACCTGGGAGATTCCTGCAAGGTTGCAGTTCGCGGCCGGAGAAGCACTCTCCGGCCAACATGCCCAACTGCAGCAACAGCTCCCAAACCGAAGGAGCCAGGACCCAAAGACCTAGCTGGCCTGAAGGGCCCCCAGGGGGGCCCCAAGCAGCCCCTCTCCATTTGGGTCTGGGGCCTTTCGTTGGGCCGGGAACCTGGGAGATTCATGCAAGGTTGCAGTTCGCGGCCCGAGAAGCACTCTCCGGCCAACATGCCCAACTGCAGCAACAGCTCCCAAACATTAGGAGCCAGGACCCAAAGACCTAGCTGGCCTGAAGTGCCCCCAGGGGGCCCCCAAGCAGCCCCTCTCATTTTGGGTCTGGGGGCTTTCTTTGGGCCGGGAACCTGGGAGAATCCTGCAAGGTTGCAGTTCGCGGCCCGAGAAGCACTCTCCGGCCAACATGCCCAACTGCAGCAACAGCTCCCAAAACGAAGGAGCCAGGACCCAAAGACCTAGCTGGCCTGAAGGGCCCCCATGGGGCCCCCAAGGAGCTCCTCTCCATTTGGGTCTGGGGGCTTTAGTTGGGCCGGGAACTTGGGAGGTACCTGCAAGGTTGCAGTTCGCGGCCGGAGAAGCACTCTCCGGCCAACATGCCCAACTGCAGCAACAGCTCCCAAACCGAAGGAGCCAGGACCCAAAGACCTAGCTGGCCTGAAGGGCCCCCAGGGGGCCCCCAAGCAGCCCCTCTCAATTTGGGTCTGGGGGCTTTCGTTGGGCCGGGAACCTTGGAGATTCCTGCAAGGTTGCAGTTCGCGGCCCGAGAAGCACTCTCCGGCCAACATGCACAACTGCAGCAACAGCTCCCAAACCGAAGGAGCCAGGACCCAAAGACCTAGCTGGCCTGAAGGGCCCCCAGGGGGCCCCCAAGCAGCCCCTCTCAATTTGGGTCTGGGGGCTTTCTTTAGGCTGAGAACCTGGGAGATACCAGCAAAGTTGCAGTTCGCGGCCCGAGAAGCACTCTCCGGCCAACATGCCCAATATCCACCAACAGCTCCCAAAGCGAAGGAGCCAGGACCCAAAGACCTAGCTGGCCTGAAGGGCCCCCAGAAGGCCACCAAGCAGCCCCTCTCCATTTGGGTCTGGGGGCTTTCGTTGGGCATGTATACCTGAGAGGTACCTGCAAGGTTACAGTTCGCGGCCTGAGAAGCACACTCCGGCCAACATGCCCAACTGCAGCAACAGCTGCCAAACCGAAGGAGCCAGGACCCAAAGACCTAGCTGGCCTGAAGGGCCCCCAGGGGGCCCCCAAGCAGCCCCTCTCCATTTGGGTCTGGGGGTTTTCGTTGGGCATGTATACCTTGGAGGTACCTGCAAGGTTGCAGTTCGCGGCCCGAGAAGCACTCTCCGGCCAACATGCTCAACTGCAGCAACAGCTCCCAAAGCGAAGGAGCCAGGACCCAAAGACCTAGCTGGCCTGAAGTGCCCCCAGGGGGTCCCCAAGCAGCCCCTCTCCATTTGGGTCTGGGGGCTTTCGTTGGGCGGGGAACCTGGGAGATTCATGCGAGGTTGCAGTTCGCGGCCCGAGAAGCACTCTCCGGCCAACATGCCCAACTGCAGCAACAGCTCCCAAAGCGAAGGAGCCAGGACCCAAAGACCTAGCTGGCCTGAAGGTCCCCCAGGGGGCCCCCAAGCAGCCCCTCTCCATTTGGGTCTGGGGGCTTTTGTTGGGCCGGGAACCTGGGAGATTCCTGCAAGGTTGCAGTTCGAGGCCCGAGAAGCACTCTCCGGCCAACATGCCCAACTGCAGCAACAGCTCCCAAAGTGAAGGAGCCAGGACCCAAAGACCTAGCTGGCCTGAAGTGCCCCCAGGGGGCCCCCAAGCAGCCCCTCTCAATTTGGGTCTGGGGGCTTTCGTTGGGCATGTATACCTGGGAGGTACCTGCAAGGTTGCAGTTCGCGGCCCGAGAAGCACTCTCCGGCCAACATGCTCAACTGCAGCAACAGCTCCCAAAGCGAAGGAGCCAGGACCCAAAGACCTAGCTGGCCTGAAGTGCCCCCAGGGGGTCCCCAAGCAGCCCCTCTCCATTTGGGTCTGGGGGCTTTCGTTGGGCGGGGAACCTGTGAGATTCATGCGAGGTTGCAGTTCGCGGCCCGAGAAGCACTCTCCGGCCAACATGCCCAACTGCAGCAACAGCTCCCAAAGCGAAGGAGCCAGGACCCAAAGACCTAGCTGGCCTGAAGGGCCCCCAGGGGGCCCCCAAGCAGCCCCTCTCCATTTGGGTCTGGGGGCTTTCGTTGGGCATGTATACCTGAGAGGTACCTGCAAGGTTACAGTTCGCGGCCCGAGAAGCACTCTCCGGCCAGCATGCCCAACTGCAGCAACAGCTCCCAAAGCGAAGGAGCCAGGACCCAAAGACCTAGCTGGCCTGAAGGGGCCCCAGGGGGCCCCCAAGCAGCCCCTCTCCATTTGGGTCTGGGGGCTTTCGTTGGGCCGGGAACCTGGGAGATTCCTGCAAGGTTGCAGTTCGAGCCCCGAGAAGCACTCTCCGGCCAACATGCACAACTGCAGCAACAGCTCCCAAACCGAAGGAGCCAGGACACAAAGACCTAGCTGGCCTGAAGTGCCCCCAGGGGGCCCCCAAGCAGCCCCTCTCAATTTGGGTCTGGGGGCTTTCGTTGGGCATGTATACCTGGGAGGTACCTGCAAGGTTACAGTTCGCGGCC
Organism: Gallinula chloropus; assembly: GCF_964237585.1. NCBI lineage: Eukaryota > Metazoa > Chordata > Aves > Gruiformes > Rallidae > Gallinula > Gallinula chloropus. The sequence continues at coordinate 6,669,880 of NC_140110.1, read as the reverse complement.
CGAGAAGCACTCTCCGGCCAACATGCCCAACTGCAGCAACAGCTCCCAAAGCGAAGGAGCCAGGACCCAAAGACCTAGCTGGCCTGAAGTGCCCCCAGGGGGTCCCCAAGCAGCCCCTCTCCATTTGGGTCTGGGGGCTTTCTTTGGGCCGGGAACCTGGGAGATTCCTGCAAGGTTGTAGTTCGCGGCCGGAGAAGCACTCTCCGGCCAACATGCCCAACTGCAGCAACAGCTCCCAAACCGAAGGAGCCAGGACCCAAAGACCTAGCTGGCCTGAAGGGCCCCCAGGGGGGCCCCAAGCAGCCCCTCTCCATTTGGGTCTGGGGGCTTTCGTTGGGCCGGGAACCTGAGAGAATCCTGCAAGGTTGCAGTTCGCGGCCCGAGAAGCACTCTCCGGCCAACATGCCCAACTGCAGCAACAGCTCCCAAAACGAAGGAGCCAGGACAGAAAGACCTAGCTGGCCTGAAGGGCCCCCAGGGGGGCCCCCAAGCAGCCCCTCTCAATTTGGGTCTGGGGGCTTTCGTTGGACATGGAACCTGGGAGATTCCTGCAAGGTTGCAGTTCGCGGCCCGAGAAGCACTCTCCGGCCAACATGCCCAACTGCAGCAACAGCTCCCAAAACGAAGGAGCCAGGACCCAAAGACCTAGCTGGCCTGAAGGGCCCCCATGGGGCCCCCAAGGAGCTCCTCTCCATTTGGGTCTGGGGGCTTTAGTTGGGCCGGGAACTTGGGAGGTACCTGCAAGGTTGCAGTTCGCGGCCGGAGAAGCACTCTCCGGCCAACATGCCCAACTGCAGCAACAGCTCCCAAAGCGAAGGAGCCAGGACCCAAAGACCTAGCTGGCCTGAAGGGCCCCCAGGGGGCCCCCAAGCAGCCCCTCTCAATTTGGGTCTGGGGGCTTTTGTTGGGCCGGGAACCTGGGAGATTCCTGCAAGGTTGCAGTTCGCGGCCCGAGAAGCACTCTCCGGCCAACATGCTCAACTGCAGCAACAGCTCCCAAACCGAAGGAGCCAGGACCCAAAGACCTAGCTAGCCTGAAGGGCCCCCAGGGGGCCCCCAAGCAGCCCCTCTCAATTTGGGTCTGGGGGCTTTCGTTGGGCATGTATACCTTGGAGGTACCTGCAAGGTTGCAGTTCGCGGCCCGAGAAGCACTCTCCGGCCAACATGCTCAACTGCAGCAACAGCTCCCAAAGCGAAGGAGCCAGGTCCCAAAGACCTAGCTGGCCTGAAGTGCCCCCAGGGGGTCCCCAAGCAGCCCCTCTCCATTTGGGTCTGGGGGCTTTCGTTGGGCATGTATACCTGAGAGGTACCTGCAAGGTTACAGTTCGCGGCCCGAGAAGCACTCTCCGGCCAGCATGCCCAACTGCAGCAACAGCTCCCAAACCGAAGGAGCCAGGACCCAAAGACCTAGCTGGCCTGAAGGGGCCCCAGGGGGCCCCCAAGCAGCCCCTCTCCATTTGGGTCTGGGGGCTTTCGTTGGGCCGGGAACCTGGGAGATTCCTGCAAGGTTGCAGTTCGCGGCCCGAGAAGCACTCTCCGGCCAACATGCCCAACTGCAGCAACAGCTCCCAAACCGAAGGAGCCAGGACCCAAAGACCTAGCTGGCCTGAAGGGCCCCCAGGGGGCCCCCAAGCAGCCCCTCTCAATTTGGGTCTGGGGGCTTTCTTTAGGCTGAGAACCTGGGAGATACCAGCAAAGTTGCAGTTCGCGGCCCGAGAAGCACTCTCCGGCCAACATGCCCAATATCCAGCAACAGCTCCCAAAGCGAAGGAGCCAGGACCCAAAGACCTAGCTGGCCTGAAGTTCCCCCAGGGGGTCCCCAAGCAGCCCCTCTCCATTTGGGTCTGGGGGCTTTCGTTGGGCGGGGAACCTGGGAGATTCATGCGAGGTTGCAGTTCGCGGCCCGAGAAGCACTCTCCGGCCAACATGCCCAACTGCAGCAACAGCTCCCAAAGCGAAGGAGCCAGGACCCAAAGACCTAGCTGGCCTGAAGGGCCCCCAGGGGGCCCCCAAGCAGCCCCTCTCCATTTGGGTCTGGGGGCTTTCGTTGGGCATGTATACCTGAGAGGTACCTGCAAGGTTACAGTTCGCGGCCCGAGAAGCACTCTCCGGCCAGCATGCCCAACTGCAGCAACAGCTCCCAAAGCGAAGGAGCCAGGACCCAAAGACCTAGCTGGCCTGAAGGGGCCCCAGGGGGCCCCCAAGCAGCCCCTCTCCATTTGGGTCTGGGGGCTTTCGTTGGGCCGGGAACCTGGGAGATTCCTGCAAGGTTGCAGTTCGAGCCCCGAGAAGCACTCTCCGGCCAACATGCCCAACTGCAGCAACAGCTCCCAAACCGAAGGAGCCAGGACACAAAGACCTAGCTGGCCTGAAGTGCCCCCAGGGGGCCCCCTAGCAGCCCCTCTCAATTTGGGTCTGGGGGCTTTCGTTGGGCATGTATACCTGGGAGGTACCTGCAAGGTTACAGTTCGCGGCCCGAGAAGCACTCTCCGGCCAACATGCCCAACTGCAGCAACAGCTCCCAAACCGAAGGAGCCAGGACCCAAAGACCTAGCTGGCCTGAAGTGCCCCCAGGGGGTCCCCAAGCAGCCCCTCTCCATTTGGGTCTGGGGGCTTTCTTTGGGCCGGGAACCTGGGAGATTCCTACAAGGTTGCAGTTCGCGGCCGGAGAAGCACTCTCCGGCCAACATGCCCAACTGCAGCAACAGCTCCCAAACCGAAGGAGCCAGGACCCAAAGACCTAGCTGGCCTGAAGGGCCCCCAGGGGGGCCCCAAGCAGCCCCTCTCCATTTGGGTCTGGGGCCTTTCGTTGGGCCGGGAACCTGGGAGATTCATGCAAGGTTGCAGTTCGCGGCCCGAGAAGCACTCTCCGGCCAACATGCCCAACTGCAGCAACAGCTCCCAAACATTAGGAGCCAGGACCCAAAGACCTAGCTGGCCTGAAGTGCCCCCAGGGGGCCCCCAAGCAGCCCCTCTCATTTTGGGTCTGGGGGCTTTCTTTGGGCCGGGAACCTGGGAGAATCCTGCAAGGTTGCAGTTCGCGGCCCGAGAAGCACTCTCCGGCCAACATGCCCAACTGCAGCAACAGCTCCCAAAACGAAGGAGCCAGGACCCAAAGACCTAGCTGGCCTGAAGGGCCCCCATGGGGCCCCCAAGGAGCTCCTCTCCATTTGGGTCTGGGGGCTTTAGTTGGGCCGGGAACTTGGGAGGTACCTGCAAGGTTGCAGTTCGCGGCCGGAGAAGCACTCTCCGGCCAACATGCCCAACTGCAGCAACAGCTCCCAAACCGAAGGAGCCAGGACCCAAAGACCTAGCTGGCCTGAAGGGCCCCCAGGGGGCCCCCAAGCAGCCCCTCTCAATTTGGGTCTGGGGGCTTTCGTTGGGCCGGGAACCTTGGAGATTCCTGCAAGGTTGCAGTTCGCGGCCCGAGAAGCACTCTCCGGCCAACATGCACAACTGCAGCAACAGCTCCCAAACCGAAGGAGCCAGGACCCAAAGACCTAGCTGGCCTGAAGGGCCCCCAGGGGGCCCCCAAGCAGCCCCTCTCAATTTGGGTCTGGGGGCTTTCTTTAGGCTGAGAACCTGGGAGATACCAGCAAAGTTGCAGTTCGCGGCCCGAGAAGCACTCTCCGGCCAACATGCCCAATATCCACCAACAGCTCCCAAAGCGAAGGAGCCAGGACCCAAAGACCTAGCTGGCCTGAAGGGCCCCCAGAAGGCCACCAAGCAGCCCCTCTCCATTTGGGTCTGGGGGCTTTCGTTGGGCATGTATACCTGAGAGGTACCTGCAAGGTTACAGTTCGCGGCCTGAGAAGCACACTCCGGCCAACATGCCCAACTGCAGCAACAGCTGCCAAACCGAAGGAGCCAGGACCCAAAGACCTAGCTGGCCTGAAGGGCCCCCAGGGGGCCCCCAAGCAGCCCCTCTCCATTTGGGTCTGGGGGTTTTCGTTGGGCATGTATACCTTGGAGGTACCTGCAAGGTTGCAGTTCGCGGCCCGAGAAGCACTCTCCGGCCAACATGCTCAACTGCAGCAACAGCTCCCAAAGCGAAGGAGCCAGGACCCAAAGACCTAGCTGGCCTGAAGTGCCCCCAGGGGGTCCCCAAGCAGCCCCTCTCCATTTGGGTCTGGGGGCTTTCGTTGGGCGGGGAACCTGGGAGATTCATGCGAGGTTGCAGTTCGCGGCCCGAGAAGCACTCTCCGGCCAACATGCCCAACTGCAGCAACAGCTCCCAAACCGAAGGAGCCAGGACCCAAAGACCTAGCTGGCCTGAAGGTCCCCCAGGGGGCCCCCAAGCAGCCCCTCTCCATTTGGGTCTGGGGGCTTTCGTTGGGCATGTATACCTGAGAGGTACCTGCAAGGTTACAGTTCGCGGCCCGAGAAGCACTCTCCGGCCAACATGCCCAACTGCAGCAACAGCTCCCAAACCGAAGGAGCCAGGACCCAAAGACCTAGCTGGCCTGAAATGCCCCCAGGGGGTCCCCAAGCAGCCCCTCTCCATTTGGGTCTGGGGGCTTTCGTTGGGCGGGGAACCTGGGAGATTCATGCGAGGTTGCAGTTCGCGGCCCGAGAAGCACTCTCCGGCCAACATGCCCAACTGCAGCAACAGCTCCCAAACCGAAGGAGCCAGGACCCAAAGACCTAGCTGGCCTGAAGGGCCCCCAGGGGGCCCCCAAGCAGCCCCTCTCAATTTGGGTCTGGGGGCTTTCTTTGGGCCGGGAACCTGGGAGATTCCTGCAAGGTTGTAGTTCGCGGCCGGAGAAGCACTCTCCGGCCAACATGCCCAACTGCAGCAACAGCTCCCAAACCGAAGGAGCCAGGACCCAAAGACCTAGCTGGCCTGAAGGGCCCCCAGGGGGGCCCCAAGCAGCCCCTCTCCATTTGGGTCTGGGGGCTTTCGTTGGGCCGGGAACCTGGGAGAATCCTGCAAGGTTGCAGTTCGCGGCCCGAGAAGCACTCTCCGGCCAACATGCCCAACTGCAGCAACAGCTCCCAAAGCGAAGGAGCCAGGACCCAAAGACCTAGCTGGCCTGAAGTGCCCCCAGGGGGCCCCCAAGCAGCCCCTCTCAATTTGGGTCTGGGGGCTTTCGTTGGGCCGGGAACCTGTGAGAATCCTGCAAGGTTGCAGTTCGCGGCCCGAGAAGCACTCTCCGGCCAACATGCCCAACTGCAGCAACAGCTCCCAAAACGAAGGAGCCAGGACAGAAAGACCTAGCTGGCCTGAAGGGCCCCCAGGGGGGCCCCCAAGCAGCCCCTCTCAATTTGGGTCTGGGGGCTTTCTTTAGGCTGAGAACCTGGGAGATACCAGCAAAGTTGCAGTTCGCGGCCCGAGAAGCACTCTCCGGCCAACATGCCCAATATCCACCAACAGCTCCCAAAGCGAAGGAGCCAGGACCCAAAGACCTAGCTGGCCTGAAGGGCCCCCAGAAGGCCACCAAGCAGCCCCTCTCCATTTGGGTCTGGGGGCTTTCGTTGGGCATGTATACCTGAGAGGTACCTGCAAGGTTACAGTTCGCGGCCTGAGAAGCACACTCCGGCCAACATGCCCAACTGCAGCAACAGCTCCCAAACCGAAGGAGCCAGGACCCAAAGACCTAGCTGGCCTGAAGGGCCCCCAGGGGGCCCCCAAGCAGCCCCTCTCCATTTGGGTCTGGGGGTTTTCGTTGGGCCGGGAACCTGGGAGGTACCTGCAAGGTTGCAGTTCGCGGCCCGAGAAGCACTCTCCGGCCAACATGCCCAACTGCAGCAACAGCTCCCAAACCGAAGGAGCCAGGACCCAAAGACCTAGCTGGCCTGAAGGGCCCCCAGGGGGGCCCCAAGCAGCCCCTCTCAATTTGGGTCTGGGGGCTTTCGTTTGGCCGGGAACCTGGGAGAATCCTGCAAGGTTGCAGTTCGCGGCCCGAGAAGCACTCTCCGGCCAACATGCCCAACTGCAGCAACAGCTCCCAAAGCGAAGGAGCCAGGACCCAAAGACCTAGCTGGCCTGAAGGGCCCCCAGGGGGCCCCCAAGCAGCCCCTCTCCATTTGGGTCTGGGGGCTTTCGTTGGGCCGGGAACCTGGGAGATTCATGCGAGGTTGCAGTTCGCGGCCCGAGAAGCACTCTCCGGCCAACATGCCCAACTGCAGCAACAGCTCCCAAACCGAAGGAGCCAGGACCCAAAGACCTAGCTGGCCTGAAGGGCCCCCAGGGGGCCCCCAAGCAGCCCCTCTCAATTTGGGTCTGGGGGCTTTCTTTGGGCCGGGAACCTGGGAGATTCCTGCAAGGTTGTAGTTCGCGGCCGGAGAAGCACTCTCCGGCCAACATGCCCAACTGCAGCAACAGCTCCCAAACCGAAGGAGCCAGGACCCAAAGACCTAGCTGGCCTGAAGGGCCCCCAGGGGGGCCCCAAGCAGCCCCTCTCCATTTGGGTCTGGGGGCTTTCGTTGGGCCGGGAACCTGGGAGAATCCTGCAAGGTTGCAGTTCGCGGCCCGAGAAGCACTCTCCGGCCAACATGCCCAACTGCAGCAACAGCTCCCAAACATTAGGAGCCAGGACCCAAAGACCTAGCTGGCCTGAAGTGCCCCCAGGGGGCCCCCAAGCAGCCCCTCTCAATTTGGGTCTGGGGGCTTTCGTTGGGCCGGGAACCTGTGAGAATCCTGCAAGGTTGCAGTTCGCGGCCCGAGAAGCACTCTCCGGCCAACATGCCCAACTGCAGCAACAGCTCCCAAAACGAAGGAGCCAGGACAGAAAGACCTAGCTGGCCTGAAGGGCCCCCAGGGGGGCCCCCAAGCAGCCCCTCTCAATTTGGGTCTGGGGGCTTTCGTTGGACATGGAACCTGTGAGAATCCTGCAAGGTTGCAGTTCGCGGCCCGAGAAGCACTCTCCGGCCAACATGCCCAACTGCAGCAACAGCTCCCAAAGCGAAGGAGCCAGGACCCAAAGACCTAGCTGGCCTGAAGGGCCCCCAGGGGGCCCCCAAGCAGCCCCTCTCCATTTGGGTCTGGGGGCTTTCGTTGGGCATGTATACCTTGGAGGTACCTGCAAGGTTGCAGTTCGCGGCCCGAGAAGCACTCTCCGGCCAACATGCTCAACTGCAGCAACAGCTCCCAAAGCGAAGGAGCCAGGTCCCAAAGACCTAGCTGGCCTGAAGTGCCCCCAGGGGGTCCCCAAGCAGCCCCTCTCCATTTGGGTCTGGGGGCTTTCGTTGGGCGGGGAACCTGGGAGATTCATGCGAGGTTGCAGTTCGCGGCCCGAGAAGCACTCTCCGGCCAACATGCCCAACTGCAGCAACAGCTCCCAAAGCGAAGGAGCCAGGACCCAAAGACCTAGCTGGCCTGAAGGTCCCCCAGGGGGCCCCCAAGCAGCCCCTCTCTATTTGGGTCTGGGGGCTTTCGTTGGGCATGTATACCTGAGAGGTACCTGCAAGGTTACAGTTCGCGGCCCGAGAAGCACTCTCCGGCCAGCATGCCCAACTGCAGCAACAGCTCCCAAAGCGAAGGAGCCAGGACCCAAAGACCTAGCTGGCCTGAAGGGGCCCCAGGGGGCCCCCAAGCAGCCCCTCTCAATTTGGGTCTGGGGGCTTTCGTTGGGCCGGGAACCTGGGAGATTCCTGCAAGGTTGCAGTTCGCGGCACGAGAAGCACTCTCCGGCCAACATGCCCCACTGCAGCAACAGCTCCCAAACCGAAGGAGCCAGGACCCAAAGACCTAGCTGGCCTGAAGGGCCCCCAGGGGGGCCCCAAGCAGCCCCTCTCAATTTGGGTCTGGGGGCTTTCGTTGGGCCGGGAACCTTGGAGAATCCTGCAAGGTTGCAGTTCGCGGCCCGAGAAGCACTCTCCGGCCAACATGCCCAACTGCAGCAACAGCTCCCAAACATTAGGAGCCAGGACCCAAAGACCTAGCTGGCCTGAAGTGCCCCCAGGGGGCCCCCAAGCAGCCCCTCTCAATTTGGGTCTGGGGGCTTTCGTTGGGCCGGGAACCTGGGAGAATCCTGAAAGGTTGCAGTTCGCGGCCCGAGAAGCACTCTCCGGCCAACATGCCCAACTGCAGCAACAGCTCCCAAACCGAAGGAGCCAGGACAGAAAGACCTAGCTGGCCTGAAGGGCCCCCCGGGGGGCCCCCAAGCAGCCCCTCTCAATTTGGGTCTGGGGGCTTTCGTTGGACATGGAACCTGGGTGATTCCTGCAAGGTTGCAGTTCGCGGCCCGAGAAGCACTCTCCGCCCAACATGCCCAACTGCAGCAACAGCTCCCAAAGCGAAGGAGCCAGGACTCAAAGACCTAGCTGGCCTGAAGGGCCCCCAGGGGGCCCCCAAGGAGCTCCTCTCCATTTGGGTCTGGGGGCTTTAGTTGGGCCGGGAACTTGGGAGGTACCTGCAAGGTTGCATTTCGCGGCCGGAGAAGCACTCTCCGGCCAACATGCCCAACTGCAGCAACAGCTCCCAAACCGAAGGAGCCAGGACCCAAAGACCTAGCTGGCCTGAAGGGCCCCCAGGGGGCCCCCAAGCAGACCCTCTCCATTTGTGTCTGGGGGCTTTCGTTGGGCCGGGAACCTGGGAGATTCCTGCAAGGTTGCAGTTCGCGGCCCGAGAAGCACTCTCCGGCCAACATGCCCAACTGCAGCAACAGCTCCCAAACCGAAGGAGCCAGGACCCAAAGACCTAGCTGGCCTGAAGGGCCCCCAGGGGGCCCCCAAGTAGCCCCTCTCAATTTGGGTCTGGGGGCTTTCGTTGGGCATGTATACCTGGGAGGTACTTGCAAGGTTACAGTTCGCGGCCCGAGAAGCACTCTCCGGCCAACATGCCCAACTGCAGCAACAGCTCCCAAAGCGAAGGAGCCAGGACCCAAAGACCTAGCTGGCCTGAAGTGCCCCCAGGGGGTCCCCAAGCAGCCCCTCTCAATTTGGGTCTGGGGGCTTTCGTTGGGCGGGGAACCTGGGAGATTCATGCAAGGTTGCAGTTCGCGGCCCGAGAAGCACTCTCCGGCCAACATGCCCAACTGCAGCAACAGCTCCCAAAGCGAAGGAGCCAGGACCCAAAGACCTAGCTGGCCTGAAGGGCCCCCAGGGGGCCCCCAAGCAGCCCCTCTCAATTTGGGTCTGGGGGCTTTCGTTGGGCATGTATACCTTGGAGGTACCTGCAAGGTTGCAGTTCGCGGCCCGAGAAGCACTCTCCGGCCAACATGCCCAACTGCAGCAACAGCTCCCAAAGCGAAGGAGCCAGGACCCAAAGACCTAGCTGGCCTGAAGGGCCCCCAGGGGGCCCCCAAGCAGCCCCTCTCAATTTGGGTCTGGGGGCTTTCGTTGGGCATGTATACCTGAGAGGTACCTGCAAGGTTACAGTTCGCGGCCCGAGAAGCACTCTCCGGCCAGCATGCCCAACTGCAGCAACAGCTCCCAAAGCGAAGGAGCCAGGACCCAAAGACCTAGCTGGCCTGAAGGGGCCCCAGGGGGCCCCCAAGCAGCCCCTCTCAATTTGGGTCTGGGGGCTTTCGTTGGGCCGGGAACCTGGGAGATTCCTGCAAGGTTGCAGTTCGCGGCCCGAGAAGCACTCTCCGGCCAACATGCCCAACTGCAGCAACAGCTCCCAAACCGAAGGAGCCAGGACCCAAAGACCTAGCTGGCCTGAAGGGCCCCCAGGGGGCCCCCAAGCAGCCCCTCTCAATTTGGGTCTGGGGGCTTTCGTTGGGCATGGATACCTGAGAGGTACCTGCAAGGTTACAGTTCGCGGCCCGAGAAGCACTCTCCGGCCAACATGCTCAACTGCAGCAACAGCTCCCAAACCGAAGGAGCCAGGACCCAAAGACCTAGCTGGCCTGAAGGGCCCCCAGGGGGCCCCCAAGCAGCCCCTCTCAATTTGGGTCTGGGGGCTTTCGTTGGGCATGGAACCTGGGAGATTCCTGCAAGGTTGCAGTTCGCGGCCCGAGAAGCACTCTCCGGCCAACATGCCCAACTGCAGCAACAGCTCCCAAAGCGAAGGAGCCAGGACCCAAAGACCTAGCTGGCCTGAAGTGCCCCCAGGGGGTCCCCAAGCAGCCCCTCTCCATTTGGGTCTGGGGGCTTTCGTTGGGCGGGGAACCTGGGAGATTCATGCGAGGTTGCAGTTCGCGGCCCGAGAAGCACTCTCCGGCCAACATGCCCAACTGCAGCAACAGCTCCCAAAGCGAAGGAGCCAGGACCCAAAGACCTAGTTGGCCTGAAGGGCCCCCAGGGGGCCCCCAAGCAGCCCCTCTCCATTTGGGTCTGGGGGCTTTCGTTGGGCATGTATACCTGAGAGGTACCTGCAAGGTTACAGTTCGCGGCCCGAGAAGCACTCTCCGGCCAACATGCCCAACTGCAGCAACAGCTCCCAAACCGAAGGAGCCAGGACCCAAAGACCTAGCTGGCCTGAAGGGGCCCCAGGGGGCCCCCAAGCAGCCCCTCTCCATTTGGGTCTGGGGGCTTTCGTTGGGCCGGGAACCTGGGAGATTCCTGCAAGGTTGCAGTTCGCGGCCCGAGAAGCACTCTCCGGCCAACATTCCCAACTGCAGCAACAGCTCCCAAACCGAATGAGCCAGGACACAAAGACCTAGCTGGCCTGAAGTGCCCCCAGGGGGCCCCCAAGCAGCCCCTCTCAATTTGGGTCTGGGGGCTTTCGTTGGGCATGTATACCTGGGAGGTACCTGCAAGGTTACAGTTCGCGGCCCGAGAAGCACTCTCCGGCCAACATGCCCAACTGCAGCAACAGCTCCCAAAGCGAAGGAGCCAGGACCCAAAGACCTAGCTGGCCTGAAGTGCCCCCAGGGGGTCCCCAAGCAGCCCCTCTCCATTTGGGTCTGGGGGCTTTCGTTGGCGGGGAACCTGGGAGATTCATGCGAGGTTGCAGTTCGCGGCCCGAGAAGCACTCTCCGGCCAACATGCCCAACTGCAGCAACAGCTCCCAAAGCGAAGGAGCCAGGACCCAAAGACCTAGCTGGCCTGAAGGGCCCCCAGGGGGCCCCCAAGCAGCCCCTCTCCATTTGGGTCTGGGGGCTTTCTTTGGGCCGGGAACCTGGGAGATTCCTGCAAGGTTGTAGTTCGCGGCCGGAGAAGCACTCTCCGGCCAACATGCCCAACTGCAGCAACAGCTCCCAAACCGAAGGAGCCAGGACCCAAAGACCTAGCTGGCCTGAAGGGCCCCCAGGGGGGCCCCAAGCAGCCCCTCTCAATTTGGGTCTGGGGGCTTTCGTTGGGCCGGGAACCTGGGAGAATCCTGCAAGGTTGCAGTTCGCGGCCCGAGAAGCACTCTCCGGCCAACATGCCCAACTGCAGCAACAGCTCCCAAACATTAGGAGCCAGGACCCAAAGACCTAGCTGGCCTGAAGTGCCCCCAGGGGGCCCCCAAGCAGCCCCTCTCCATTTGGGTCTGGGGGCTTTCGTTGGGCCGGGAACCTGTGAGAATCCTGCAAGGTTGCAGTTCGCGGCCCGAGAAGCACTCTCCGGCCAACATGCCCAACTGCAGCAACAGCTCCCAAAGCGAAGGAGCCAGGACAGAAAGACCTAGCTGGCCTGAAGGGCCCCCCGGGGGGCCCCCAAGCAGCCCCTCTCAATTTGGGTCTGGGGGCTTTCGTTGGACATGGAACCTGGGAGATTCCTGCAAGGTTGCAGTTCGCGGCCCGAGAAGCACTCTCCGGCCAACATGCCCAACTGCAGCAACAGCTCCCAAACCGAAGGAGCCAGGACCCAAAGACCTAGCTGGCCTGAAGGGCCCCCATGGGGCCCCTAAGGAGCTCCTCTCCATTTGGGTCTGGGGGCTTTAGTTGGGCCGGGAACTTGGGAGATTCCTGCAAGGTTGCAGTTCGCGGCCGGAGAAGCACTCTCCGGCCAACATGCCCAACTGCAGCAACAGCTCCCAAAGCGAAGGAGCCAGGACCCAAAGACCTAGCTGGCCTGAAGGGCCCCCAGGGGGCCCCCAAGCAGCCCCTCTCCATTTGGGTCTGGGGGCTTTCGTTGGGCATGTATACCTGAGAGGTACCTGCAAGGTTACAGTTCGCGGCCCGAGAAGCACTCTCCGGCCAACATGCCGAACTGCAGCAACAGCTCCCAAAGCGAAGGAGCCAGGACCCAAAGACCTAGCTGGCCTGAAGGGCCCCCAGGGGGCCCCCAAGCAGCCCCTCTCCATTTGGGTCTGGGGGTTTTCGTTGGGCCGGGAACCTGGGAGGTACCTGCAAGGTTGCAGTTCGCGGCCCGAGAAGCACTCTCCGGCCAACATGCCCAACTGCAGCAACAGCTCCCAAACCGAAGGAGCCAGGACCCAAAGACCTAGCTGGCCTGAAGGGCCCCCAGGGGGCCCCCAAGCAGCCCCTCTCAATTTGGGTCTGGGGGCTTTCGTTTGGCCGGGAACCTGGGAGAATCCTGCAAGGTTGCAGTTCGCGGCCCGAGAAGCACTCTCCGGCCAACATGCCCAAGTGCAGCAACAGCTCCCAAAGCGAAGGAGCCAGGACCCAAAGACCTAGCTGGCCTGAAGGGCCCCCAGGGGGGCCCCAAGCAGCCCCTCTCAATTTGGGTCTGGGGGCTTTCGTTGGGCCAGGAACCTGGGAGATACCAGCAAGGTTGCAGTTCGCGGCCCGAGAAGCACTCTCCGGCCAACATGCCCAACTGCAGCAACAGCTCCCAAACCGAAGGAGCCAGGACCCAAAGACCTAGCTGGCCTGAAGGGCCCCCAGGGGGCCCCCAAGCAGCCCCTCTCAATTTGGGTCTGGGGGCTTTCGTTGGGTCGGGAACCTGGGAGAATCCTGCAAGGTTGCAGTTCGCGGCCCGAGAAGCACTCTCCGGCCAACATGCCCAACTGCAGCAACAGCTCCCAAACCGAAGGAGCCAGGACCCAAAGACCTAGCTGGCCTGAAGGGCCCCCAGGGGGCCCCCAAGCAGCCCCTCTCAATTTGGGTCTGGGGGCTTTCGTTGGGCCGGGAACCTGGGAGATTCCTGCAAGGTTGCAGTTCGCGGCCCGAGAAGCACTCTCCGCCCAACATGCCCAACTGCAACAACAGCTCCCAAAGCGAAGGAGCCAGGACCCAAAGACCTAGCTGGCCTGAAGGGCCCCCAGGGGGCCCCCAAGGAGCTCCTCTCCTTTTGGGTCTGGGCGCTTTAGTTGGGCCGGGAACTTGGGAGGTACCTGCAAGGTTGCAGTTCGCGGCCGGAGAAGCACTCTCCGGCCTACATGCCCAACTGCAGCAACAGCTCCCAAAGCGAAGGAGCCAGGACCCAAAGACCTAGCTGGCCTGAAGGGCCCCCAGGGTCCCCCAAGCAGCCCCTCTCCATTTGGGTCTGGGGGCTTTTGTTGGGCCGGGAACCTGGGAGATTCCTGCAAGGTTGCAGTTCGAGGCCCGAGAAGCACTCTCCGGCCAACATGCCCAACTGCAGCAACAGCTCCCAAAGCGAAGGAGCCAGGACACAAAGACCTAGCTGGCCTGAAGGGCCCCCAGGGGGCCCCCAAGTAGCCCCTCTCAATTTGGGTCTGGGGGCTTTCATTGGGCATGTATACCTGAGAGGTACCTGCAAGGTTGCAGTTCGCGGCCCGAGAAGCACTCTCCGGCCTACATGCCCAACTGCAGCAACAGCTCCCAAAGCGAAGGAGCCAGGACCCAAAGACCTAGCTGGCCTGAAGTGCCCCCAGGGGGCCCCCAAGCAGCCCCTCTCCATTTGGGTCTGGGGGCTTTCGTTGGGCCGGGAACCTGGGAGATTCCTGCAAGGTTGCAGTTCGCGGCCGGAGAAGCACTCTCCGGCCAACATGCCCAACTGCAGCAACAGCTCCCAAAGCGAAGGAGCCAGGACCCAAAGACCTAGCTGGCCTGAAGGGCCCCCAGGGGGCCCCCAAGCAGCCCCTCTCAATTTGGGTCTGGGGGCTTTCGTTGGGCCGGGAACCTGGGAGGTACCTGCAAGGTTGCAGTTCGCGGCCCGAGAAGCACTCTCCGGCCAACATGCCCAACTGCAGCAACAGCTCCCAAACCGAAGGAGCCAGGACCCAAAGACCTAGCTGGCCTGAAGGGCCCCCAGGGGGCCCCCAAGCAGCCCCTCTCCATTTGGGTCTGGGGGTTTTCGTTGGGCCGGGAACCTGGGAGGTACCTGCAAGGTTGCAGTTCGCGGCACGAGAAGCACTCTCCGGCCAACATGCCCAACTGCAGCAACAGCTCCCAAACCGAAGGAGCCAGGACCCAAAGACCTAGCTGGCCTGAAGGGCCCCCAGGGGGCCCCCAAGCAGCCCCTCTCAATTTGGGTCTGGGGGCTTTTTTTGGGCCGGGAACCTGGGAGAATCCTGCAAGGTTGCAGTTCGCGGCCCGAGAAGCACTCTCCGGCCAACATGCCCAACTGCAGCAACAGCTCCCAAACCGAAGGAGCCAGGACCCAAAGACCTAGCTGGCCTGAAGGGCCCCCAGGGGGGCCCCAAGCAGCCCCTCTCAATTTGGGTCTGGGGGCTTTCGTTGGGTCGGGAACCTGGGAGAATCCTGCAAGGTTGCAGTTCGCGGCCCGAGAAGCACTCTCCGGCCAACATGCCCAACTGCAGCAACAGCTCCCAAACCGAAGGAGCCAGGACCCAAAGACCTAGCTGGCCTGAAGGGCCCCCAGGGGGCCCCCAAGCAGCCCCTCTCCATTTGGGTCTGGGGGCTTTCGTTGGGCCGGGAACCTGGGAGAATCCTGCAAGGTTGCAGTTCGCGGCCCGAGAAGCACTCTCCGGCCAACATGCCCAACTGCAGCAACAGCTCCCAAAGCGAAGGAGCCAGGACCCAAAGACCTAGCTGGCCTGAAGGGCCCCCAGGGGGCCCCCAAGCAGCCCCTCTCAATTTGGGTCTGGGGGCTTTCGTTGGGCCGGGAACCTGGGAGATTCCTGCAAGGTTGCAGTTCGCGGCCCGAGAAGCACTCTCCGCCCAACATGCCCAACTGCAGCAACAGCTCCCAAAGCGAAGGAGCCAGGACCCAAAGACCTAGCTGGCCTGAAGGGCCCCCATGGGGCCCCCAAGGAGCTCCTCTCCATTTGGGTCTGGGGGCTTTAGTTGGGCCGGGAACTTGGGAGGTACCTGCAAGGTTGCAGTTCGCGGCCGGAGAAGCACTCTCCGGCCAACATGCCCAACTGCAGCAACAGCTCCCAAAGCGAAGGAGCCAGGACCCAAAGACCTAGCTGGCCTGAAGGGCCCCCAGGGGGCCCCCAAGCAGCCCCTCTCAATTTGGGTCTGGGGGCTTTCGTTGGGCCGGGAACCTGGGAGATTCCTGCAAGGTTGCAGTTCGAGGCCCGAGAAGCACTCTCCGGCCAACATGCCCAACTGCAGCAACAGCTCCCAAAGCGAAGGAGCCAGGACACAAAGACCTAGCTGGCCTGAAGGGCCCCCAGGGGGCCCCCAAGTAGCCCCTCTCAATTTGGGTCTGGGGGCTTTCGTTGGGCATGTATACCTGAGAGGTACCTGCAAGGTTGCAGTTCGCGGCCCGAGAAGCACTCTCCGGCCTACATGCCCAACTGCAGCAACAGCTCCCAAAGCGAAGGAGCCAGGACCCAAAGACCTAGCTGGCCTGAAGGGCCCCCAGGGGGCCCCCAAGCAGCCCCTCTCCATTTGGGTCTGGGGGCTTTCGTTGGGCCGGGAACCTGGGAGATTCCTGCAAGGTTGCAGTTCGCGGCCGGAGAAGCACTCTCCGGCCAACATGCCCAACTGCAGCAACAGCTCCCAAACCGAAGGAGCCAGGACCCAAAGACCTAGCTGGCCTGAAGGGCCCCCAGGGGGCCCCCAAGCAGCCCCTCTCAATTTGGGTCTGGGGGCTTTCGTTGGGCCGGGAACCTGGGAGAATCCTGCAAGGTTGCAGTTCGCGGCCCGAGAAGCACTCTCCGGCCAACATGCCCAACTGCAGCAACAGCTCCCAAACCGAAGGAGCCAGGACCCAAAGACCTAGCTGGCCTGAAGGGCCCCCAAGCAGCCCCTCTCAATTTGGGTCTGGGGGCTTTCGTTGGGCCGGGAACCTGGGAGAATCCTGCAAGGTTGCAGTTCGCGGCCCGAGAAGCACTCTCCGGCCAACATGCCCAACTGCAGCAACAGCTCCCAAAGCAAAGGAGCCAGGACCCAAAGACCTAGCTGGCCTGAAGGGCCCCCAGGGGGCCCCCAAGCAGCCCCTCTCCATTTGGGTCTGGGGGCTTTTGTTGGGTCGGGAACCTGGGAGAATCCTGCAAGGTTGCAGTTCGCGGCCCGAGAAGCACTCTCCGGCCAACATGCCCAACTGCAGCAACAGCTCCCAAAGCGAAGGAGCCAGGACCCAAAGACCTAGCTGGCCTGAAGGGCCCCCAGGGGGCCCCCAAGCAGCCCCTCTCAATTTGGGTCTGGGGGCTTTCGTTGGGCCGGGAACCTGGGAGATTCCTGCAAGGTTGCAGTTCGCGGCCCGAGAAGCACTCTCCGGCCAACATGCCCAACTGCAGCAACAGCTCCCAAAGCGAAGGAGCCAGGACCCAAAGACCTAGCTGGCCTGAAGGGCCCCCATGGGGCCCCCAAGGAGCTCCTCTCCATTTGGGTCTGGGGGCTTTAGTTGGGCCGGGAACTTGGGAGGTACCTGCAAGGTTGCAGTTCGCGGCCGGAGAAGCACTCTCCGGCCAACATGCCCAACTGCAGCAACAGCTCCCAAAGCGAAGGAGCCAGGACCCAAAGACCTAGCTGGCCTGAAGGGCCCCCAGGGGGCCCCCAAGCAGCCCCTCTCCATTTGGGTCTGGGGGCTTTTGTTGGGCCGGGAACCTGGGAGACTCCTGCAAGGTTGCAGTTCGAGGCCCGAGAAGCACTCTCCGGCCAACATGCCCAACTGCAGCAACAGCTCCCAAACCGAAGGAGCCAGGACACAAACACCTAGCTGGCCTGAAGGGCCCCCAGGGGGCCCCCAAGTAGCCCCTCTCAATTTGGGTCTGGGGGCTTTCGTTGGGCATGTATACCTGAGAGGTACCTGCAAGGTTAGAGTTCGCGGCCCGAGAAGCACTCTCCGGCCAACATGCACAACTGCAGCAACAGCTCCCAAAGCGAAGGAGCCAGGACCCAAAGACCTAGCTGGCCTGAAGGGCCCCCAGGGGGCCCCCAAGCAGCCCCTCTCCATTTGGGTCTGGGGGCTTTCGTTGGGCGGGGAACCTGGGAGATTCCTGCAAGGTTGCAGTTCGCGGCCCGAGAAGCACTCTCCGGCCAACATGCCCAACTGCAGCAACAGCTCCCAAACCGAAGGAGCCAGGACCCAAAGACCTAGCTGGCCTGAAGGGCCCCCAGGGGGGCCCCAAGCAGCCCCTCTCCATTTGGGTCTGGGGGCTTTCGTTGGGCCGGGAACCTGGGAGAAACCTGCAAGGTTGCAGTTCGCGGCCCGAGAAGCACTCTCCGGCCAACATGCCCAACTGCAGCAACAGCTCCCAAAGCGAAGGAGCCAGGACCCAAAGACCTAGCTGGCCTGAAGGGCCCCCAGGGGGCCCCCAAGCAGCCCCTCTCCATTTGGGTCTGGGGGCTTTAGTTGGGCCTGGAACCTGGGAGAATCCTGCAAGGTTGCAGTTCGCGGCCCGAGAAGCACTCTCCGGCCAACATGCCCAACTGCAGCAACAGCTCCCAAAGCGAAGGAGCCAGGACCCAAAGACCTAGCTGGCCTGAAGGGCCCCCAGGGGGCCCCCAAGCAGCACCTCTCAATTTGGGTCTGGGGGCTTTCGTTGGGCCGGGAACCTGGGAGAATCCTGCAAGGTTGCAGTTCGCGGCCGGAGAAGCACTCTCCGGCCAGCATGCCCAACTGCAGCAACAGCTCCCAAAGCGAAGGAGCCAGGACCCAAAGACCTAGCTGGCCTGAAGGGCCCCCAGGGGGCCCCCAAGCAGCCCCTCTCCATTTGGGTCTGGGGGCTTTCGCTGGGCATGTATACCTGGGAGGTACCTGCAAGGTTACAGTTCGCGGCCCGAGAAGCACTCTCCGGCCAACATGCCCAACTGCAGCAACAGCTCCCAAAGCGAAGGAGCCAGGACACAAAGACATAGCTGGCCTGAAGTGCCCCCAGGGGGTCCCCAAGGAGCCCCTCTCCATTTGGGTCTGGGGGCTTTCGTTGGGCCGGGAACCTGGGAGATTCATGCAAGGTTGCAGTTCGCGGCCCGAGAAGCACTCTCCGGCCAACATGCCCAACTGCAGCAACAGCTCCCAAAGCGAAGGAGCCAGGACCCAAAGACCTAGCTGGCCTGAAGGGCCCCCAGGGGGCCCCCAAGCAGCCCCTCTCAATTTGGGTCTGGGGGCTTTCGTTGGGCCGGGAACCTGGGAGATTCCTGCAAGGTTGCAGTTCGCGGCCGGAGAAGCACTCTCCGGCCAACATGCCCAACTGCAGCAACAGCTCCCAAAGCGAAGGAGCCAGGACCCAAAGACCTAGCTGGCCTGAAGGGCCCCCAGGGGGCCCCCAAGCAGCCCCTCTCAATTTGGGTCTGGGGGCTTTCGTTGGGCCGGGAACCTGGGAGAATCCTGCAAGGTTGCAGTTCGCGGCCCGAGAAGCACTCTCCGGCCAACATGCCCAACTGCAGCAACAGCTCCCAAAGCGAAGGAGCCAGGACCCAAAGACCTAGCTGGCCTGAAGGCCCCCCAGGGGGGCCCCAAGCAGCCCCTCTCCATTTGGGTCTGGGGGCTTTCGTTGGGCCGGGAACCTGGGAGAATCCTGCAAGGTTGCAGTTCGCGGCCCGAGAAGCACTCTCCGGCCAACATGCCCAACTGCAGCAACAGCTCCCAAACCGAAGGAGCCAGGACCCAAAGACCTAGCTGGCCTGAAGGGCCCCCAGGGGGCCCCCAAGCAGCCCCTCTCCATTTGGGTCTGGGGGCTTTCGTTGGGCCGGGAACCTGGGAGAATCCTGCAAGGTTGCAGTTCGCGGCCCGAGAAGCACTCTCCGGCCAACATGCCGAACTGCAGCAACAGCTCCCAAACCGAAGGAGCCAGGACCCAAAGACCTAGCTGGCCTGAAGGGCCCCCAGGGGGCCCCCAAGCAGCCCCTCTCCATTTGGGTCTGGGGGCTTTCGTTGGGCCAGGAACCTGGGAGATTCCTGCAAGGCTGCAGTTCGCGGCCCGAGAAGCACTCTCCGCCCAACATGCCCAACTGCAGCAACAGCTCCCAAAGCGAAGGAGCCAGGACCCAAAGACCTAGCTGGCCTGAAGGGCCCCCAGGGGGCCCCCAAGCAGCCCCTCTCCATTTGGGTCTGGGGGCTTTTGTTGGGCCGGGAACCTGGGAGATTCCTGCAAGGTTGCAGTTCGAGGCCCGAGAAGCACTCTCCGGCCAACATGCCCAACTGCAGCAACAGCTCCCAAACCGAATGAGCCAGGACACAAAGACCTAGCTGGCCTGAAGGGCCCCCAGGGGGCCCCCAAGTAGCCCCTCTCAATTTGGGTCTGGGGGCTTTAGTTGGGCATGTATACCTGAGAGGTACCTGCAAGCTTAGTGTTCGCGGCCCGAGAAGCACTCTCCGGCCAACATGCCCAACTGCAGCAACAGCTCCCAAAGCGAAGGAGCCAGGACCCAAAGACCTAACTGGCCTGAAGGGCCCCCAGGGGGCCCCCAAGCAGCCCCTCTCCATTTGGGTCTGGGGGCTTTTGTTGGGCCGGGAACCTGGGAGATTCCTGCAAGGTTGCAGTTCGCGGCCCGAGAAGCACTCTCCGGCCAACATGCCCAACTGCAGCAACAGCTCCCAAACCGAAGGAGCCAGGACAAAAAGACCTAGCTGGCCTGAAGGGCCCCCAGGGGGCCCCCAAGCAGCCCCTCTCAATTTGGGTCTGGGGGCTTTCGTTGGGCCGGGGACCTGGGAGAATCCTGCAAGGTTGCAGTTCGCGGCCCGAGAAACACTCTCCGGCCAACATGCCCAACTGCAGCAACAGCTCCCAAAGCGAAGGAGCCAGGACCCAAAGACCTAGCTGGCCTGAAGGGCCCCCAGGGGGGCCCCAAGCAGCCCCTCTCCATTTGGGTCTGGGGGCTTTCGTTGGGCCGGGAACCTGGGAGAATCCTGCAAGGTTGCAGTTCGCGGCCCGAGAAGCACTCTCCGGCCAACATGCCCAACTGCAGCAACAGCTCCCAAACCGAAGGAGCCAGGACCCAAAGACCTAGCTGGCCTGAAGGGCCCCCAGGGGGCCCCCAAGCAGCCCCTCTCCATTTGGGTCTGGGGGCTTTCGTTGGGCCGGGAACCTGGGAGAATCCTGCAAGGTTGCAGTTCGCGGCCCGAGAAGCACTCTCCGGCCAACATGCCCAATATCCAGCAACAGCTCCCAAACCGAAGGAGCCAGGACCCAAAGACCTAGCTGGCCTGAAGGGCCCCCAGGGGGCCCCCAAGCAGCCCCTCTCCATTTGGGTCTGGGGGCTTTCGTTGGGCCAGGAACCTGGGAGATTCCTGCAAGGTTGCAGTTCGCGGCCCGAGAAGCACTCTCCGCCCAACATGCACAACTGCAGCAACAGCTCCCAAAGCGAAGGAGCCAGGACCCAAAGACCTAGCTGGCCTGAAGGGCCCCCAGGGGGCCCCCAAGCAGCCCCTCTCCATTTGGGTCTGGGGGCTTTTGTTGGGCCGGGAACCTGGGAGATTCCTGCAAGGTTGCAGTTCGAGGCCCGAGAAGCACTCTCCGGCCAACATGCCCAACTGCAGCAACAGCTCCCAAAGCGAAGGAGCCAGGACCCAAAGACCTAGCTGGCCTGAAGGGCCCCCAGGGGGCCCCCAAGTAGCCCCTCTCAATTTGGGTCTGGGGGCTTTAGTTGGGCATGTATACCTGAGAGGTACCTGCAAGCTTAGAGTTCGCGGCCCGAGAAGCACTCTCCGGCCAACATGCCCAACTGCAGCAACAGCTCCCAAAGCGAAGGAGCCAGGACCCAAAGACCTAGCTGGCCTGAAGGGCCCCCAGGGGGGCCCCAAGCAGCCCCTCTCCATTTGGGTCTGGGGGCTTTCGTTGGGCCGGGAACCTGGGAGATTCCTGCAAGGTTGCAGTTCGCGGCCCGAGAAGCACTCTCCGCCCAACATGCCCAACTGCAGCAACACCTCCCAAAGCGAAGGAGCCAGGACCCAAAGACCTAGCTGGCCTGAAGGGCCCCCAGGGGGCCCCCAAGCAGCCCCTCTCCATTTGGGTCTGGGGGCTTTCGTTGGGCGGGGAACCTGGGAGATTCCTGCAAGGTTGCAGTTCGCGGCCCGAGAAGCACTCTCCGGCCAACATGCCCAACTGCAGCAACAGCTCCCAAACCGAAGGAGCCAGGACCCAAAGACCTAGCTGGCCTGAAGGGCCCCCAGGGGGCCCCCAAGCAGCCCCTCTCCATTTGGGTCTGGGGGCTTTTGTTGGGCCGGGAACCAGGGAGATTCCTGCAAGGTTGCAGTTCGAGGCCCGAGAAGCACTCTCCGGCCAACATGCCCAACTGCAGCAACAGCTCCCAAACCGAATGAGCTAGGACACAAAGACCTAGCTGGCCTGAAGGGCCCCCAGGGGGCCCCCAAGCAGCCCCTCTCCATTTGGGTCTGGGGGCTTTCGCTGGGCATGTATACCTGGGAGGTACCTGCAAGGTTACAGTTCGCGGCCCGAGAAGCACTCTCCGGCCAACATGCCCAACTGCAGCAACAGCTCCCAAAGCGAAGGAGCCAGGACCCAAAGACCTAGCTGGCCTGAAGGGCCCCCAGGGGGCCCCCAAGCAGCCCGTCTCCATTTGGGTCTGGGGGCTTTCGTTGGGCGGGGAACCTGGGAGATTCATGCAAGGTTGCAGTTCGCGGCCCGAGAAGCACTCTCCGGCCAACATGCACAACTGCAGCAACAGCTCCCAAACCGAAGGAGCCAGGACCCAAAGACCTAGCTGGCCTGAAGGGCCCCCAGGGGGGCCCCAAGCAGCCCCTCTCAATTTGGGTCTGGGGGCTTTCGTTGGGCCGGGAACCTGGGAGAATCCTGCAAGGTTGCAGTTCGCGGCCCGAGAAGCACTCTCCGGCCAACATGCCCAACTGCAGCAACAGCTCCCAAACCGAAGGAGCCAGGACCCAAAGACCTAGCTGGCCTGAAGGGCCCCCAGGGGGCCCCCAAGCAGCCCCTCTCCATTTGGGTCTGGGGGCTTTCGTTGGGCCGGGAACCTGGGAGAATCCTGCAAGGTTGCAGTTCGCGGCCCGAGAAGCACTCTCCGGCCAACATGCTCAACTGCAGCAACAGCTCCCAAAGCGAAGGAGCCAGGACCCAAAGACCTAGCTGGCCTGAAGGGCCCCCAGGGGGGCCCCAAGCAGCCCCTCTCCATTTGGGTCTGGGGGCTTTCGTTGGGCCGGGAACCTGTGAGATTCCTGCAAGTTTGAAGTTCGCGGCCCGAGAAGCACTCTCCGGCCAACATGCCCAACTGCAGCAACAGCTCCCAAAGCAAAGGAGACAGGACCCAAAGACCTAGCTGGCCTGAAGGGCCCCCAGGGGGCCCCCAAGTAGCCCCTCTCAATTTGGGTCTGGGGGCTTTCGTTGGGCATGGAACCTGGGAGATTCCTGCAAGGTTGCAGTTCGCGGCCCGAGAAGCACTCTCCGGCCAACATGCTCAACTGCAGCAACAGCTCCCAAACCGAAGGAGCCAGGACCCAAAGATCTAGGTGGCCTGAAGGGCCCCCAGGGGTCCCCCAAGCAGCCCCTCTCCATTTGAGTCTGGGGGCTTTCGTTGGGCATGGATACCTGAGATGTACCTGCAAGATTACAGTTCGCGGCCCGAGAAGCACTCTCCGGCCAACATGCCCAACTGCAGCAACAGCTCCCAAACCGAAGGAGCCAGGACCTAAAGAGCTAGCTGGCCTGAAGGGCCCCCAGGGGGCCCCCAAGCAGCCCCTCTCCATTTGGGTCTGGGGGCTTTCGTTGGGCCGGGAACCTGGGAGATTCCTGCAAGGTTGCAGTTCGCGGCCCGAGAAGCACTCTCCGGCCAACATGCCCAACTGCAGCAACAGCTCCCAAACCGAAGGAGCCAGGACCCAAAGACCTAGCTGGCCTGAAGGGCCCCCAGGGGGCCCCCAAGCAGCCCCTCTCAATTTGGGTCTGGGGGCTTTCGTTGGGCCGGGAACCTGGGAGATTCCTGCAAGGTTGCAGTTCGCGGCCCGAGAAGCACTCTCCGGCCAACCTGCCGAACTGCAGCAACAGCTCCCAAAGCGAAGGAGCCAGGACCCAAAGACCTAGCTGGCCTGAAGGGCCCCCAGGGGGCCCCCAAGCAGCCCCTCTCCATTTGGGTCTGGGGGCTTTCGTTGGGCATGTATACCTGAGAGGTACCTGCAAGGTTACAGTTCGCGGCCCGAGAAGCACTCTCCGGCCAACATGCCCAACTGCAGCAACAGCTCCCAAAGCGAAGGAGCCAGGACCCAAAGACCTAGCTGGCCTGAAGTGCCCCCAGGGGGTCCCCAAGCAGCCCCTCTCCATTTGGGTCTGGGGGCTTTCGTTGGGCGGGGAACCTGGGAGATTCATGCAAGGTTGCAGTTCGCGGCCCGAGAAGCACTCTCCGGCCAACATGCACAACTGCAGCAACAGCTCCCAAACCGAAGGAGCCAGGACCCAAAGACCTAGCTGGCCTGAAGGGCCCCCAGGGGGGCCCCAAGCAGCCCCTCTCAATTTGGGTCTGGGGGCTTTCGTTGGGCCGGGAACCTGGGAGAATCCTGCAAGGTTGCAGTTCGCGGCCCGAGAAGCACTCTCCGGCCAACATGCCCAACTGCAGCAACAGCTCCCAAAGCGAAGGAGCCAGGACCCAAAGACCTAGCTGGCCTGAAGGGCCCCCAGGGGGCCCCCAAGCAGCCCCTCTCCATTTGGGTCTGGGGGCTTTCGTTGGGCCGGGAACCTGGGAGAATCCTGCAAGGTTGCAGTTCGCGGCCCGAGAAGCACTCTCCGGCCAACATGCCCAACTGCAGCAACAGCTCCCAAACCGAAGGAGCCAGGACCCAAAGACCTAGCTGGCCTGAAGTGCCCCCAGGGGGCCCCCAAGCAGCCCCTCTCAATTTGGGTCTGGGGGCTTTCGTTGGGCCGGGAACCTGGGAGATTCCTGCAAGGTTGCAGTTCGCGGCCCGAGAAGCACTCTCCGGCCAACATGCCCAACTGCAGCAACAGCTCCCAAAGCGAAGGAGCCAGGACCCAAAGACCTAGCTGGCCTGAAGGGCCCCCAGGGGGCCCCCAAGCAGCCCCTCTCAATTTGGGTCTGGGGGCTTTCGTTGGGCATGGTTACCTGAGAGGTACCTGCAAGGTTACAGTTCGCGGCCCGAGAAGCACTCTCCGGCCAACATGATCAAGTGCAGCAACAGCTCCCAAAGCGAAGGAGCCAGGACCCAAGGACCTAGCTGGCCTGAAGGGCCCCCAGGGGGCCCCCAAGCAGCCCCTCTCCATTTGGGTCTGGGGGCTTTCGTTGGGCATGGAACCTGGGAGATTCCTGCAAGGTTGCAGTTCGCGGCCCGAGAAGCACTCTCCGGTCAACATGCCCAACTGCAGCAACAGCTCCCAAAGCGAAGGAGCCAGGACCCAAAGACCTAGCTGGCCTGAAGGGCCCCCAGGGGGCCCCCAAGCAGCCCCTCTCCATTTGGGTCTGGGGGCTTTAGTTGGGCCGGGAACCTGGGAGGTACCTGCAAGGTTGCAGTTCGCGGCCCGAGAAGCACTCTCCGGCCAACATGCCCAACTGCAGCAACAGCTCCCAAACCGAAGGAGCCAGGACCCAAAGACCTAGCTGGCCTGAAGGGCCCCCAGGGGGCCCCCAAGCAGCCCCTCTCAATTTGGGTCTGGGGGCTTTCGTTGGGCCAGGAACCTGGGAGATTCCTGCAAGGTTGAAGTTCGCGGCCCGAGAAGCACTCTCCGGCCAACATGCCCAACTGCAGCAACAGCTCCCAAAGCGAAGGAGCCAGGACCCAAAGACCTAGCTGGCCTGAAGGGCCCCCAGGGGGCCCCCAAGCAGCCCCTCTCCATTTGGGTCTGGGGGCTTTTGTTGGGCCGGGAACCTGGGAGATTCCTGCAAGGTTGCAGTTCGCGGCCCAAGAAGCACTCTCCGGCCAACATGCCCAACGTCAGCAACAGCTCCCAAACCGAATGAGCCAGGACACAAAGACCTAGCTGGCCTGAAGGGGCCCCAGGGGGCCCCCAAGCAGCCCCTCTCAATTTGGGTCTGGGGGCTTTCGTTGGGCCGGGAACCTGGGAGATTCCTGCAAGGTTGCAGTTCGCGGCCCGAGAAGCACTCTCCGGCCAACATGCCCAACTGCAGCAACAGCTCCCAAAGCGAAGGAGCCAGGACCCAAAGACCTAGCTGGCCTGAAGGGCCCCCAGGGGGCCCCCAAGCAGCCCCTCTCCATTTGGGTCTGGGGGCTTTCGTTGGGCATGTATACCTGAGAGGTACCTGCAAGTTACAGTTCGCGTCCCGAGAAGCACTCTCCGGCCAACATGCCCAACTGCAGCAACAGCTCCCAAAGCGAAGGAGCCAGGACCCAAAGACCTAGCTGGCCTGAAGTGCCCCCAGGGGGTCCCCAAGCAGCCCCTCTCCATTTGGGTCTGGGGGCTTTCATTGGGCCGGGAACCTGGGAGATTCATGCAAGGTTGCAGTTCGCGGCCCGAGAAGCACTCTCCGGCCAACATGCACAACTGCAGCAACAGCTCCCAAAGCGAAGGAGCCAGGACCCAAAGACCTAGCTGGCCTGAAGGGCCCCCAGGGGGTCCCCAAGCAGCCCCTCTCCATTTGGGTCTGGGGGCTTTCGTTGGGCGGGGAACCTGGGATATTCATGCAAGGTTGCAGTTCGAGGCCCGAGAAGCACTCTCCGGCCAACATGCCCAACTGCAGCAACAGCTCCCAAAGCGAAGGAGCCAGGACCCAAAGACCTAGCTGGCCTGAAGGGCCCCCAGGGGGCCCCCAAGCAGCCCCTCTCCATTTGGGTCTGGGGGCTTTCGTTGGGCATGGATACCTGAGAGGTACCTGCAAGGTTACAGTTCGCGGCCCGAGAAGCACTCTCCGGCCAACATGCCCAACTGCAGCAACAGCTCCCAAAGCGAAGGAGCCAGGACCCAAAGAACTAGCTGGCCTGAAGTGCCCCCAGGGGGCCCCCAAGCAGCCCCTCTCCATTTGGGTCTGGGGGCTTTCGTTGGGCTGGGAACCTGGGAGATTCATGCAAGATTGCAGTTCGCGGCCCGAGAAGCACTCTCCGGCCAACATGCCCAACTGCAGCAACAGCTCCCAAAGCGAAGGAGCCAGAACCCAAAGACCTAGCTGGCCTGAAGGGCCCCCAGGGGGCCCCCAAGCAGCCCCTCTCCATTTGGGTCTGGGGGTTTTCGTTGGGCCGGGAACCTGGGAGGTACCTGCAAGGTTGCAGTTCGCGGCCCGAGAAGCACTCTCCGGCCAACATGCCCAACTGCAGCAACAGCTCCCAAACCGAAGGAGCCAGGACCCAAAGACCTAGCTGGCCTGAAGGGCCCCCAGGGGGCCCCCAAGCAGCCCCTCTCCATTTGGGTCTGGGGGCTTTCGTTGGGCCGGGAACCTGGGAGATTCCTGCAAGGTTGCAGTTCGCGGCCCGAGAAGCACTCTCCGGCCAACATGCCCAACTGCAGCAACAGCTCCCAAAGTGAAGGAGCCAGGACCCAAAGACCTAGCTGGCCTGAAGGGCCCCCAGGGGGCCCCCAAGCAGCCCCTCTCCATTTGGGTCTGGGGGCTTTAGTTGGGCCGGGAACCTGGGAGGTACCTGCAAGGTTGCAGTTCGCGGCCCGAGAAGCACTCTCCGGCCAACATGCACAACTGCAGCAACAGCTCCCAAAGCGAAGGAGCCAGGACCCAAAGACCTAGCTGGCCTGAAGGGCCCCCAGGGGGCCCCCAAGCAGCCCCTCTCCATTTGGGTCTGGGGGCTTTCGTTGGGTCGGGAACCTGGGAGATTCCTGCAAGGTTGCAGTTCGCGGCCGGAGAAGCACTCTCCGGCCAACATGCCCAACTGCAGCAACAGCTCCCAAACCGAAGGAGCCAGGACCCAAAGACCTAGCTGGCCTGAAGGGCCCCCAGGGGGCCCCCAAGCAGCCCCTCTCAATTTGGGTCTGGGGGCTTTCGTTGGGCCGGGAACCTGGGAGAATCCTGCAAGGTTGCAGTTCGCGGCCCGAGAAGCACTCTCCGGCCAACATGCCCAACTGCAGCAACAGCTCCCAAACCGAAGGAGCCAGGACCCAAAGACCTAGCTGGCCTGAAGGGCCCCCAAGCAGCCCCTCTCAATTTGGGTCTGGGGGCTTTCGTTGGGCCGGGAACCTGGGAGAATCCTGCAAGGTTGCAGTTCGCGGCCCGAGAAGCACTCTCCGGCCAACATGCCCAACTGCAGCAACAGCTCCCAAACCGAAGGAGCCAGGACCCAAAGACCTAGCTGGCCTGAAGGGCCCCCAGGGGGCCCCCAAGCAGCCCCTCTCCATTTGGGTCTGGGGGCTTTTGTTGAGTCGGGAACCTGGGAGAATCCTGCAAGGTTGCAGTTCGCGGCCCGAGAAGCACTCTCCGGCCAACATGCCCAACTGCAGCAACAGCTCCCAAACCGAAGGAGCCAGGACCCAAAGACCTAGCTGGCCTGAAGGGCCCCCAGGGGGCCCCCAAGCAGCCCCTCTCAATTTGGGTCTGGGGGCTTTCGTTGGGCCGGGAACCTGGGAGATTCCTGCAAGATTGCAGTTCGCGGCCGGAGAAGCACTCTCCGGCCAACATGCCCAACTGCAGCAACAGCTCCCAAAGCGAAGGAGCCAGGACCCAAAGACCTAGCTGGCCTGAAGGGCCCCCATGGGGCCCCCAAGGAGCTCCTCTCCATTTGGGTCTGGGGGCTTTAGTTGGGCCGGGAACTTGGGAGGTACCTGCAAGGTTGCAGTTCGCGGCCGGAGAAGCACTCTCCGGCCAACATGCCCAACTGCAGCAACAGCTCCCAAAGCGAAGGAGCCAGGACCCAAAGACCTAGCTGGCCTGAAGGGCCCCCAGGGGGCCCCCAAGCAGCCCCTCTCCATTTGGGTCTGGGGCTTTTGTTGGGCCGGGAACCTGGGAGATTCCTGCAAGGTTGCAGTTCGAGGCCCGAGAAGCACTCTCCGGCCAACATGCCCAACTGCAGCAACAGCTCCCAAACCGAATGAGCCAGGACACAAAGACCTAGCTGGCCTGAAGGGCCCCCAGGGGGCCCCCAAGTAGCCCCTCTCAATTTGGGTCTGGGGGCTTTCGTTGGGCATGTATACCTGAGAGGTACCTGCAAGGTTAGAGTTCGCGGCCCGAGAAGCACTCTCCGGCCAACATGCCCAACTGCAGCAACAGCTCCCAAAGCGAAGGAGCCAGGACCCAAAGACCTAGCTGGCCTGAAGGGCCCCCAGGGGGCCCCCAAGCAGCCCCTCTCCATTTGGGTCTGGGGGCTTTCGTTGGGCGGGGAACCTGGGAGATTCCTGCAAGGTTGCAGTTCGCGGCCCGAGAAGCACTCTCCGGCCAACATGCCCAACTGCAGCAACAGCTCCCAAACCGAAGGAGCCAGGACCCAAAGACCTAGCTGGCCTGAAGGGCCCCCAGGGGGGCCCCAAGCAGCCCCTCTCCATTTGGGTCTGGGGGCTTTCGTTGGGCCGGGAACCTGGGAGAAACCTGCAAGGTTGCAGTTCGCGGCCCGAGAAGCACTCTCCGGCCAACATGCCCAACTGCAGCAACAGCTCCCAAAGCGAAGGAGCCAGGACCCAAAGACCTAGCTGGCCTGAAGGGCCCCCAGGGGGCCCCCAAGCAGCCCCTCTCCATTTGGGTCTGGGGGCTTTAGTTGGGCCGGGAACCTGGGAGAATCCTGCAAGGTTGCAGTTCGCGGCCCGAGAAGCACTCTCCGCCCAACATGCCCAACTGCAGCAACAGCTCCCAAAGCGAAGGAGCCAGGACCCAAAGACCTAGCTGGCCTGAAGGGCCCCCATGGGGCCCCCAAGCAGCCCCTCTCAATTTGGGTCTGGGGGCTTTCGTTGGGCCGGGAACCTGGGAGGTACCTGCAAGGTTGCAGTTCGCGGCCCGAGAAGCACTCTCCGGCCAGCATGCCCAACTGCAGCAACAGCTCCCAAACCGAATGAGCCAGGACACAAAGACCTAGCTGGCCTGAAGGGCCCCCAGGGGGCCCCCAAGCAGCCCCTCTCCATTTGGGTCTGGGGGCTTTCGCTGGGCATGTATACCTGGGAGGTACCTGCAAGGTTACAGTTCGCGGCCCGAGAAGCACTCTCCGGCCAACATGCCCAACTGCAGCAACAGCTCCCAAAGCGAAGGAGCCAGGACCCAAAGACCTAGCTGGCCTGAAGGGCCCCCAGGGGGTCCCCAAGCAGCCCCTCTCCATTTGGGTCTGGGGGCTTTCGTTGGGCCGGGAACCTGGGAGATTCATGCAAGGTTGCAGTTCGCGGCCCGAGAAGCACTCTCCGGCCAACATGCCCAACTGCAGCAACAGCTCCCAAAGCGAAGGAGCCAGGACCCAAAGACCTAGCTGGCCTGAAGGGCCCCCAGGGGGCCCCCAAGCAGCCCCTCTCAATTTGGGTCTGGGGGCTTTCGTTGGGCCGGGAACCTGGGAGATTCCTGCAAGGTTGCAGTTCGCGGCCGGAGAAGCACTCTCCGGCCAACATGCCCAACTGCAGCAACAGCTCCCAAACCGAAGGAGCCAGGACCCAAAGACCTAGCTGGCCTGAAGGGCCCCCAGGGGGCCCCCAAGCAGCCCCTCTCAATTTGGGTCTGGGGGCTTTCGTTGGGCCGGGAACCTGGGAGAATCCTGCAAGGTTGCAGTTCGCGGCCCGAGAAGCACTCTCCGGCCAACATGCCCAACTGCAGCAACAGCTCCCAAACCGAAGGAGCCAGGACCCAAAGACCTAGCTGGCCTGAAGGGCCCCCAGGGGGGCCCCAAGCAGCCCCTCTCCATTTGGGTCTGGGGGCTTTCGTTGGGCCGGGAACCTGGGAGAATCCTGCAAGGTTGCAGTTCGCGGCCCGAGAAGCACTCTCCGGCCAACATGCCCAACTGCAGCAACAGCTCCCAAACCGAAGGAGCCAGGACCCAAAGACCTAGCTGGCCTGAAGGGCCCCCAGGGGGCCCCCAAGCAGCCCCTCTCCATTTGGGTCTGGGGGCTTTCGTTGGGCCGGGAACCTGGGAGAATCCTGCAAGGTTGCAGTTCGCGGCCCGAGAAGCACTCTCCGGCCAACATGCCGAACTGCAGCAACAGCTCCCAAACCGAAGGAGCCAGGACCCAAAGACCTAGCTGGCCTGAAGGGCCCCCAGGGGGCCCCCAAGCAGCCCCTCTCCATTTGGGTCTGGGGGCTTTCGTTGGGCCGGGAACCTGGGAGATTCCTGCAAGGTTGCAGTTCGCGGCCCGAGAAGCACTCTCCGCCCAACATGCACAACTGCAGCAACAGCTCCCAAAGCGAAGGAGCCAGGACCCAAAGACCTAGCTGGCCTGAAGGGCCCCCAGGGGGCCCCCAAGCAGCCCCTCTCCATTTGGGTCTGGGGGCTTTTGTTGGGCCGGGAACCTGGGAGATTCCTGCAAGGTTGCAGTTCGCGGCCCGAGAAGCACTCTCCGGCCAACATGCACAACTGCAGCAACAGCTCCCAAACCGAATGAGCCAGGACACAAAGACCTAGCTGGCCTGAAGGGCCCCCAGGGGGCCCCCAAGTAGCCCCTCTCAATTTGGGTCTGGGGGCTTTCGTTGGGCATGTATACCTGAGAGGTACCTGCAAGCTTAGAGTTCGCGGCCCGAGAAGCACTCTCCGGCCAACATGCCCAACTGCAGCAACAGCTCCCAAAGCGAAGGAGCCAGGACCCAAAGACCTAGCTGGCCTGAAGTGCCCCCAGGGGGCCCCCAAGCAGCCCCTCTCCATTTGGGTCTGGGGGCTTTCGTTGGGCGGGGAACCTGGGAGATTCATGCAAGGTTGCAGTTCGCGGCCCGAGAAGCACTCTCCGGCCAACATGCACAACTGCAGCAACAGCTCCCAAACCGAAGGAGCCAGGACCCAAAGACCTAGCTGGCCTGAAGGGCCCCCAGGGGGGCCCCAAGCAGCCCCTCTCAATTTGGGTCTGGGGGCTTTCGTTGGGCCGGGAACCTGAGAGAATCCTGCAAGGTTGCAGTTCGCGGCCCGAGAAGCACTCTCCGCCCAACATGCCCAACTGCAGCAACAGCTCCCAAACCGAAGGAGCCAGGACCCAAAGACCTAGCTGGCCTGAAGGGCCCCCAGGGGGCCCCCAAGCAGCCCCTCTCCATTTGGGTCTGGGGGCTTTCGTTGGGCCGGGAACCTGGGAGAATCCTGCAAGGTTGCAGTTCGCGGCCCGAGAAGCACTCTCCGGCCAACATGCTCAACTGCAGCAACAGCTCCCAAACCGAAGGAGCCAGGACCCAAAGACCTAGCTGGCCTGAAGGGCCCCCAGGGGGTCCCCAAGCAGCCCCTCTCCATTTGGGTCTGGGGGCTTTCGTTGGGCCGGGAACCTGGGAGATTCATGCAAGGTTGCAGTTCGCGGCCCGAGAAGCACTCTCCGGCCAACATGCCCAACTGCAGCAACAGCTCCCAAAGCGAAGGAGCCAGGACCCAAAGACCTAGCTGGCCTGAAGGGCCCCCAGGGGGCCCCCAAGCAGCCCCTCTCAATTTGGGTCTGGGGGCTTTCGTTGGGCCGGGAACCTGGGAGATTCCTGCAAGGTTGCAGTTCGCGGCCGGAGAAGCACTCTCCGGCCAACATGCCCAACTGCAGCAACAGCTCCCAAAGCGAAGGAGCCAGGACCCAAAGACCTAGCTGGCCTGAAGGGCCCCCAGGGGGCCCCCAAGCAGCCCCTCTCCATTTGGGTCTGGGGCTTTTGTTGGGCCGGGAACCTGGGAGATTCCTGCAAGGTTAGAGTTCGCGGCCCGAGAAGCACTCTCCGGCCAACATGCCCAACTGCAGCAACAGCTCCCAAAGCGAAGGAGCCAGGACCCAAAGACCTAGCTGGCCTGAAGGGCCCCCAGGGGGCCCCCAAGCAGCCCCTCTCCATTTGGGTCTGGGGGCTTTTGTTGGGCCGGGAACCTGGGAGAAACCTGCAAGGTTGCAGTTCGCGGCCCGAGAAGCACTCTCCGGCCAACATGCCCAACTGCAGCAACAGCTCCCAAAGCGAAGGAGCCAGGACCCAAAGACCTAGCTGGCCTGAAGGGCCCCCAGGGGGCCCCCAAGCAGCCCCTCTCCATTTGGGTCTGGGGGCTTTAGTTGGGCCGGGAACCTGGGAGAATCCTGCAAGGTTGCAGTTCGCGGCCCGAGAAGCACTCTCCGCCCAACATGCCCAACTGCAGCAACAGCTCCCAAAGCGAAGGAGCCAGGACCCAAAGACCTAGCTGGCCTGAAGGGCCCCCATGGGGCCCCCAAGCAGCCCCTCTCAATTTGGGTCTGGGGGCTTTCGTTGGGCCGGGAACCTGGGAGGTACCTGCAAGGTTGCAGTTCGCGGCCCGAGAAGCACTCTCCGGCCAGCATGCCCAACTGCAGCAACAGCTCCCAAACCGAAGGAGCCAGGACCCAAAGACCTAGCTGGCCTGAAGGGCCCCCAGGGGGCCCCCAAGCAGCCCCTCTCCATTTGGGTCTGGGGGCTTTTGTTGGGCCGGGAACCAGGGAGATTCCTGCAAGGTTGCAGTTCGAGGCCCGAGAAGCACTCTCCGGCCAACATGCCCAACTGCAGCAACAGCTCCCAAACCGAATGAGCCAGGACACAAAGACCTAGCTGGCCTGAAGGGCCCCCAGGGGGCCCCCAAGCAGCCCCTCTCCATTTGGGTCTGGGGGCTTTCGCTGGGCATGTATACCTGGGAGGTACCTGCAAGGTTACAGTTCGCGGCCCGAGAAGCACTCTCCGGCCAACATGCCCAACTGCAGCAACAGCTCCCAAAGCGAAGGAGCCAGGACCCAAAGACATAGCTGGCCTGAAGTGCCCCCAGGGGGTCCCCAAGCAGCCCCTCTCCATTTGGGTCTGGGGGCTTTCGTTGGGCCGGGAACCTGGGAGATTCATGCAAGGTTGCAGTTCGCGGCCCGAGAAGCACTCTCCGGCCAACATGCCCAACTGCAGCAACAGCTCCCAAAGCGAAGGAGCCAGGACCCAAAGACCTAGCTGGCCTGAAGGGCCCCCAGGGGGCCCCCAAGCAGCCCCTCTCCATTTGGGTCTGGGGGCTTTCGTTGGGCCGGGAACCTGGGAGATTCCTGCAAGGTTGCAGTTCGCGGCCGGAGAAGCACTCTCCGGCCAACATGCCCAACTGCAGCAACAGCTCCCAAAGCGAAGGAGCCAGGACCCAAAGACCTAGCTGGCCTGAAGGGCCCCCAGGGGGCCCCCAAGCAGCCCCTCTCCATTTGGGTCTGGGGGCTTTCGTTGGGCCGGGAACCTGGGAGAATCCTGCAAGGTTGCAGTTCGCGGCCCGAGAAGCACTCTCCGGCCAACATGCCCAACTGCAGCAACAGCTCCCAAACCGAAGGAGCCAGGACCCAAAGACCTAGCTGGCCTGAAGGGCCCCCAGGGGGCCCCCAAGCAGCCCCTCTCCATTTGGGTCTGGGGGCTTTTGTTGGGCCGGGAACCTGGGAGAATCCTGCAAGGTTGCAGTTCGCGGCCCGAGAAGCACTCTCCGGCCAACCTGCCGAACTGCAGCAACAGCTCCCAAACCGAAGGAGCCAGGACCCAAAGACCTAGCTGGCCTGAAGGGCCCCCAGGGGGCCCCCAAGCAGCCCCTCTCCATTTGGGTCTGGGGGCTTTCGTTGGGCCGGGAACCTGGGAGATTCCTGCAAGGTTGCAGTTCGCGGCCCGAGAAGCACTCTCCGCCCAACATGCACAACTGCAGCAACAGCTCCCAAAGCGAAGGAGCCAGGACCCAAAGACCTAGCTGGCCTGAAGGGCCCCCAGGGGGCCCCCAAGCAGCCCCTCTCCATTTGGGTCTGGGGGCTTTTGTTGGGCCGGGAACCTGGGAGATTCCTGCAAGGTTGCAGTTCGAGGTCCGAGAAGCACTCTCCGGCCAACATGCACAACTGCAGCAACAGCTCCCAAACCGAATGAGCCAGGACACAAAGACCTAGCTGGCCTGAAGGGCCCCCAGGGGGCCCCCAAGTAGCCCCTCTCAATTTGGGTCTGGGGGCTTTCGTTGGGCATGTATACCTGAGAGGTACCTGCAAGCTTAGAGTTCGCGGCCCGAGAAGCACTCTCCGGCCAACATGCCCAACTGCAGCAACAGCTCCCAAACCAAAGGAGCCAGGACCCAAAGACCTAACTGGCCTGAAGTGCCCCCAGGGGGCCCCCAAGCAGCCCCTCTCCATTTGGGTCTGGGGGCTTTCGTTGGGCGGGGAACCTGGGAGATTCATGCAAGGTTGCAGTTCGCGGCCCGAGAAGCACTCTCCGGCCAACATGCACAACTGCAGCAACAGCTCCCAAACCGAAGGAGCCAGGACCCAAAGACCTAGCTGGCCTGAAGGGCCCCCAGGGGGGCCCCAAGCAGCCCCTCTCAATTTGGGTCTGGGGGCTTTCGTTGGGCCGGGAACCTGGGAGAATCCTGCAAGGTTGCAGTTCGCGGCCTGAGAAGCACTCTCCGGCCAACATGCCCAACTGCAGCAACAGCTCCCAAACCGAAGGAGCCAGGACCCAAAGACCTAGCTGGCCTGAAGGGCCCCCAGGGGGCCCCCAAGCAGCCCCTCTCCATTTGGGTCTGGGGGCTTTCGTTGGGCCGGGAACCTGGGAGGTACCTGCAAGGTTGCAGTTCGCGGCCCGAGAAGCACTCTCCGGCCAACATGCTCAACTGCAGCAACAGCTCCCAAACCGAAGGAGCCAGGACCCAAAGACCTAGCTGGCCTGAAGGGCCCCCAGGGGGTCCCCAAGCAGCCCCTCTCCATTTGGGTCTGGGGGCTTTCGTTGGGCGGGGAACCTGGGAGATTCATGCAAGGTTGCAGTTCGCGGCCCGAGAAGCACTCTCCGGCCAACATGCCCAACTGCAGCAACAGCTCCCAAAGCGAAGGAGCCAGGACCCAAAGACCTAGCTGGCCTGAAGGGCCCCCAGGGGGCCCCCAAGCAGCCCCTCTCAATTTGGGTCTGGGGGCTTTCGTTGGGCCGGGAACCTGGGAGATTCCTGCAAGGTTGCAGTTCGCGGCCGGAGAAGCACTCTCCGGCCAACATGCCCAACTGCAGCAACAGCTCCCAAAGCGAAGGAGCCAGGACCCAAAGACCTAGCTGGCCTGAAGGGTCCCCAGGGGGCCCCCAAGCAGCCCCTCTCAATTTGGGTCTGGGGGCTTTCGTTGGGCCGGGAACCTGGGAGAATCCTGCAAGGTTGCAGTTCGCGGCCCGAGAAGCACTCTCCGGCCAACATGCAGAACTGCAGCAACAGCTCCCAAAGCGAAGGAGCCAGGACCCAAAGACCTAGCTGGCCTGAAGGGCCCCCAGGGGGGCCCCAAGCAGCCCCTCTCCATTTGGGTCTGGGGGCTTTCGTTGGGCCGGGAACCTGGGAGAATCCTGCAAGGTTGCAGTTCGCGGCCCGAGAAGCACTCTCCGGCCAACATGCCCAACTGCAGCAACAGCTCCCAAACCGAAGGAGCCAGGACCCAAAGACCTAGCTGGCCTGAAGGGCCCCCAGGGGGCCCCCAAGCAGCCCCTCTCCATTTGGGTCTGGGGGCTTTCGTTGGGCCGGGAACCTGGGAGAATCCTGCAAGGTTGCAGTTCGCGGCCCGAGAAGCACTCTCCGGCCAACATGCTCAACTGCAGCAACAGCTCCCAAACCGAAGGAGCCAGGACCCAAAGACCTAGCTGGCCTGAAGGGCCCCCAGGGGGCCCCCAAGCAGCCCCTCTCCATTTGGGTCTGGGGGCTTTCGTTGGGCCGGGAACCTGGGAGATTCCTGCAAGGTTGCAGTTCGCGGCCCGAGAAGCACTCTCCGCCCAACATGCCCAACTGCAGCAACAGCTCCCAAAGCGAAGGAGCCAGGACCCAAAGACCTAGCTGGCCTGAAGGGCCCCCAGGGGGCCCCCAAGCAGCCCCTCTCCATTTGGGTCTGGGGGCTTTTGTTGGGCCGGGAACCTGGGAGATTCCTGCAAGGTTGCAGTTCGCGGCCCGAGAAGCACTCTCCGCCCAACATGCCCAACTGCAGCAACAGCTCCCAAAGCGAAGGAGCCAGGACCCAAAGAACTAACTGGCCTGAAGGGCCCCCAGGGGGCCCCCAAGCAGCCCCTCTCCATTTGGGTCTGGGGGCTTTTGTTGGGCCGGGAACCTGGGAGATTCCTGCAAGGTTGCAGTTCGCGGCCCGAGAAGCACTCTCCGGCCAACATGCCCAACTGCAGCAACAGCTCCCAAAGCGAAGGAGCCAGGACCCAAAGACCTAGCTGGCCTGAAGGGCCCCCAGGGGGCCCCCAAGCAGCCCCTCTCAATTTGGGTCTGGGCGCTTTCGTTGGGTCAGGAACCTGGGAGGTACCTGCAAGGTTGCAGTTCGCGGCCCGAGAAGCACTCTCCGGCCAACATGCCCAACTGCAGCAACAGCTCCCAAAGCGAAGGAGCCAGGACCCAAAGACCTAGCTGGCCTGAAGGGCCCCCAGGGGGCCCCCAAGCAGCCCCTCTCAATTTGGGTCTGGGGGCTTTCGTTGGGCATGGATACCTGAAAGGTACCTGCAAGGTTACAGTTCGCGGCCCGAGAAGCACTCTCCGGCCAACATGCTCAACTGCAGCAACAGCTCCCAAACCGAAGGAGCCAGGACCCAAAGACCTAGCTGGCCTGAAGGGCCCCCAGGGGGCCCCCAAGCAGCCCCTCTCAATTTGGGTCTGGGGGCTTTCGTTGGGCCGGGAACCTGGGAGATTCCTGCAAGGTTGAAGTTCGCGGCCCGAGAAGCACTCTCCGGCCAACATGCCCAACTGCAGCAACAGCTCCCAAAGCGAAGGAGCCAGGACCCAAAGACCTAGCTGGCCTGAAGGGCCCCCAGGGGGCCCCCAAGCAGCCCCTCTCAATTTGGGTCTGGGGGCTTTCGTTGGGCATGGAACCTGGGAGATTCCTGCAAGGTTGCAGTTCGCGGCCCGAGAAGCACTCTCTGGCCAACATGCTCAACTGCAGCAACAGCTCCCAAACCGAAGGAGCCAGGACCCAAAGACCTAGGTGGCCTGAAGGGCCCCCAGGGGGCCCCCAAGCAGCCCCTCTCCATTTGAGTCTGGGGGCTTTCGTTGGGCATGGATACCTGAGATGTACCTGCAAGATTACAGTTCGCGGCCCGAGAAGCACTCTCCGGCCAACATGCCCAACTGCAGCAACAGCTCCCAAACCGAAGGAGCCAGGACCCAAAGACCTAGCTGGCCTGAAGGGCCCCCAGGGGGCCCCCAAGCAGCCCCTCTCCATTTGGGTCTGGGGGCTTTCGTTGGGCCGGGAACCTGGGAGATTCCTGCAAGGTTGCAGTTCGCGGCCCGAGAAGCACTCTCCGGCCAACATGCCCAACTGCAGCAACAGCTCCCAAACCGAAGGAGCCAGGACCCAAAGACCTAGCTGGCCTGAAGGGCCCCCAGGGGGCCCCCAAGCAGCCCCTCTCCATTTGGGTCTGGGGGCTTTCGTTGGGCCGGGAACCTGGGAGATTCCTGCAAGGTTGCAGTTCGCGGCCCGAGAAGCACTCTCCGGCCAACATGCCCAACTGCAGCAACAGCTCCCAAAGCGAAGGAGCCAGGACCCAAAGACCTAGCTGGCCTGAAGGGCCCCCAGGGGGCCACCAAGCAGCCCCTCTCAATTTGGGTCTGGGGGCTTTCGTTGGGCATGGATACCTGAGAGGTACCTGCAAGGTTACAGTTCGCGGAGGAAAAAAATTTCTCCCAAATTGAGAGGGGCTGCTTGGGGGACCCTGGGGGCCCTTCAGGCCAGCTAGGTCTTTGGGTCCTGGCTCCTTCGCTTTGGGAGCAGTCGCTGGACGTTTGGCATGTTGACAGGAGAGTGCTTCTCGGGCCGCGGCCTGCCACCTGGCAGGTACCTCCAGGTTCCCGGCCCAACGAAAGCCCCCAGACCCAAATGGAGAGGGGCTGCTTGGGGGCACCCTGGGGCCCCTTCAGGCCAGCTAGGTCTATGGGTCCTGGCTCCTTCGCTTTGGGAGCAGTCGCTGGACGTTGGGCATGTTGGCCGGAGAGTGCTTCTCGGGCCGCGGCCTGCCACCTGGCAGGTACCTCCCAGGTTCCCGGCCCAACGAAAGCCCCCAGACCCAAATGGAGAGGGGCTGCTTGGGGGCCCCCTGGGGCCCCTTCAGGCCAGCTAGGTCTTTGGGTCCTGGCTCCTTCGCTTTGGGAGCAGTCGCTGGACGTTTGGCATGATGGCCGGAGAGTGCTTCTCGGGCCGCGGCCTGCCACCTGGCAGGTACCTCCCAGGTTCCCGGCCCAACGAAAGCCCCCAGACCCAAATGGAGAGGGGCTGCTTGGGGGCCCCCTGGGGCCCCTTCAGGCCAGCTAGGTCTTTGGGTCCTGGCTCCTTTGCTTTGGGAGCAGTCGCTGGACCTTTGGCATGTTGGCCGGAGAGTGCTTCTCGGGCCGCAACCTGCCACCTGGCAGGTACCTCCCAGGTTCCCGGCCCAATGAAAGCCCCCAGACCCAAATGGAGAGGGGCTGCTTGGGGGCCCCCTGGGGCCCCTTCAGGACAGCTAGGTCTTTGGGTCCTGGCTCCTTCGCTTTGGGAGCAGTCGCTGGACGTTTGGCATGTTGACAGGAGAGTGCTTCTCGGGCCGCGGCCTGCCACCTGGCAGGTACCTCCAGGTTCCCGGCCCAACGAAAGCCCCCAGACCCAAATGGAGAGGGGCTGCTTGGGGGCCCCCTGGGGCCCCTTCAGGCCAGCTAGGTCTTAGGGTCCTGGCTCCTTCGCTTTGGGAGCAGTCGCTGGACGTTGGGCATGTTGGCCGGAGAGTGCTTCTCGGGCCGCGGCCTGCCACCTGGCAGGTACCTCCCAGGTTCCCGGCCCAACGAAAGCCCCCAGACCCAAATGGAGAGGGGC
The DNA here is from genome assembly GCF_964237585.1 of Gallinula chloropus. Taxonomy (NCBI): domain Eukaryota; kingdom Metazoa; phylum Chordata; class Aves; order Gruiformes; family Rallidae; genus Gallinula; species Gallinula chloropus. The sequence continues at coordinate 6,631,068 of NC_140110.1, read as the reverse complement.
TGCTTGGGGGCCCCCTGGGGCCCCTTCAGGCCAGCTAGGTCTTTGGGTCCTGGCTCCTTCGCTTTGGGAGCAGTCGCTGGACGTTTGGCATGTTGGCCGGAGAGTGCTTCTCGGGCCGCGGCCTGCCACCTGGCAGGTACCTCCCAGGTTCCCGGCCCAACGAAAGCCCCCAGACCCAAATGGAGAGGGGCTGCTTGGGGGCCCCCTGGGGCCCCTTCAGGCCAGCTAGGTCTTTGGGTCCTGGCTCCTTCGCTTTGGGAGCAGTCGCTGGATGTTGGGCATGTTGGCTGGAGAGTGCTTCTCGGGCCGCGGCCTGCAACCTGGCATGTACCTCCCAGGTTCCCGGCCCAACGAAAGCCCCCAGACCCAAATGGAGAGGGGCTGCTCTGGGGCCCCCTGGGGCCCCTTCAGGCCAGCTAGGTCTTTGGGTCCTGGCTCCTTCGCTTTGAGAGCAGTCGCTGGATGTAGGGCATGTTGACCGGAGAGAGCTTCTCGAGCCGCGGCCTACCACCTGGCAGGTACCTCCCAGGTTCCCGGCCCAACGAAAGCCCCCAGACCCAAATGGAGAGGGGCTGCTTGGGGGCCCCCTGGGGCCCCTTCAGGCCAGCTAGTTCTATGGGTCCTGGCTCCTTCGCTTTGGGAGCAGTCGCTGGACGTTTGGCATGTTGGCCGGAGAGTGCTTCTCGGGCCGCGGCCTGCCACCTGGCAGGTACCTCCCAGGTTCCCGGCCCAACGAAAGCCCCCAGACCCAAATGGAGAGGGGCTGCTTGGGGGCCCCCTGGGGCCCCTTCAGGCCAGCTAGGTCTTTGGGTCCTGGCTCCTTCGCTTTGGGAGCAGTCGCTGGACGTTGGGCATGTTGGCCGGAGAGTGCTTCTCGGGCCGCGGCCTGCAACCTGGCAGGTACCTCCCAGGTTCCCGGCCCAACGAAAGACCCCAGACCCAAATGGAGAGGGGCTGCTTGGGGGCCCCCTGGGGCCCCTTCAGGCCAGCTAGGTCTTTGGGTCCTGGCTCCTTTGCTTTGGGAGCAGTCGCTGGACGTTTGGCATGTTGACCAGAGAGTGCTTCTCGGGCCGCGGCCTGCCACCTGGCAGGTACGTCCCAGGTTCCCGGCCCAATGAAAGCCCCCAGACCCAAATGGAGAGGGGCTGCTTGGGGGCCCCCTGGGGCCCCTTCAGGCCAGCTAGGTCTTTGGGTCCTGGCTCCTTCGCTTTGGGAGCAGTCGCTGGACGTTGGGCATGTTGACGGGAGAGAGCTTCTCCGGCCGCGGCCTGCCACCTGGCAGGTACCTCCCAGGTTCCCGGCCCAACGAAAGCCCCCAGAGCCAAATGGAGAGGGGCTGCTTGGGGGCCCCCTGGGGCCCCTTCAGGCCAGCTAGGTCTTTGGGTCCTGGCTCCTTCGCTTTGGGAGCAGTCGCTGGATGTTGGGCATGTTGACCGGAGAGAGCTTCTCGGGCCGCGGCCTGCCACCTGGCAGGTACCTCCCAGGTTCCCGGCCCAACGAAAGCCCCCAGACCCAAATGGAGAGGGGCTGCTTGGGGGACCCCTGGGGCCTCTTCAGGCCAGCTAGTTCTCTGGGTCCTGGCTCCTTCGCTTTGGGAGCAGTCGCTGGACGTTGGGCATGTTGGCCGGAGAGTGCTTCTCGGGCCGCGGCCTACCACCTGGCAGGTACCTCCCAGGTTCCCGGCCCAACGAAAGCCCCCAGACCCAAATGGAGAGGGGCTGCTTGGGGGCCCCCTGGGGCCCCTTCAGGCCAGCTAGGTCTTTGGGTCCTGGCTCCTTCGCTTTGGGAGCAGTCGCTGGACGTTGGGCATGTTGACCGGAGAGTGCTTCTAGGGCCGCGGACTGCAACCTGGCAGGTACCTCCCAGGTTCCCGGCCCAACGAAAGCCCCCAGACCCAAATGGAGAGGGGCTGCTTGGGGGCCCCCTGGGGCCCCTTCAGGCCAGCTAGGTCTTTGGGTCCTGGCTCCTTCGCTTTGGGAGCAGTCGCTGGATGTTGGGCATGTTGACGGGAGAGAGCTTCTCCGGCCGCGGCCTGCCACCTGGCAGGTACCTCCCAGGTTCCCGGCCCAACGAAAGCCCCCAGACCCAAATGGAGAGGGGCTGCTTGGGGGCCCCCTGGGGGCCCTTCAGGCCAGCTAGGTCTTTGGGTCCTGGCTCCTTCGCTTTGGGAGCAGTCGCTGGATGTTGGGCATGTTGACCGGAGAGAGCTTCTCGGGCCGCGGCCTGCCACCTGGCAGGTACCTCCCAGGTTCCCGGCCCAACGAAAGCCCCCAGACCCAAATGGAGAGGGGCTGCTTGGGGGCCCCCTGGGGCCCCTTCAGGCCAGCTAATTCTCTGGGTCCTGGCTCCTTCGCTTTGGGAGCAGTCGCTGGACGTTGGGCATGTTGGCCGGAGAGTGCTTCTAGGGCCGCGGCCTGCCACCTGGCAGGTACCTCCCAGGTTCCCGGCCCAACGAAAGCCCCCAGACCCAAATGGAGAGGGGCTGCTTGGGGGCCCCCTGGGGCCCCTTCAGGCCAGCTAGGTCTTTGGGTCTTGGCTCCTTTCGCTTTGGGAGCAGTCGCTTGATGTTGGGCATGTTGGCCGGAGAGTGCTTCTCTGCCGCGGACTGCAACCTGGCAGGTACCTCCCAGGTTCCCGGCCCAACGAAAGCCCCCAGACCCAAATGGAGAGGGGCTGCTTGGGGGCCCCTTGGGGCCCCTTCAGGCCAGCTAGGTCTTTGGGTCCTGGCTCCTTTGCTTTGGGAGCAGTCGCTGGATGTTGGGCATGTTGACCAGAGAGTGCTTCTCGGGCCGCGGCCTGCCACCTGGCAGGTACGTCCCAGGATCCCGGCCCAATGAAAGCCCCCAGACCCAAATGGAGAGGGGCTGCTTGGGGGCCCCCTGGGGCCCCTTCAGGCCAGCTAGGTCTTTGGGTCCTGGCTCCTTCGCTTTGGGAGCAGTCGCTGGACGTTGGGCATGTTGGCAGGAGAGTGCTTCTCGGGCCGCGGCCTGCCACCTGGCAGGTACCTCCCAGGTTCCCGGCCCAACGAAAGCCCCCAGAGCCAAATGGAGAGGGGCTGCTTGGGGGCCCCCTGGGGCCCCTTCAGGCCAGCTAGGTCTTTGGGTCCTGGCTCCTTCGCTTTGGTAGCAGTCGCTGGACGTTTGGCATGTTGACCGGAGAGTGCATCTCGGGCCGCGGCCTGCCACCTGGCAGGTACCTCCCAGGTTCCCGGCCCAACCAAAGCCCCCAGACCCAAATGGAGAGGGGCTGCTTGGGGGCCCCCTGGGGCCCCTTCAGGCCAGCTAGGTCTTTGGGTCCTGGCTCCTTCGCTTTGGGAGCAGTCGCTGGACGTTCGGCATGTTGGCAGGAGAGTGCTTCTCGGGCCGCGGCCTGCCACCTGGCAGGTACCTCCCAGGTTCCCGGCCCAACGAAAGCCCCCAGACCCAAATGGAGAGGGGCTGCTTGGGGGCCCCCTGGGGCCCCTTCAGGCCAGCTAGGTCTTTGGGTCCTGGCTCCTTTGCTTTGGGAGCAGTCGCTGGACGTTTGGCATGTTGACCAGAGAGTGCTTCTCGGGCCGCCAACTGCAACCTGGCATGTATCTGCCAGGTTCCCGGCCCAACAAAAGCGCCCAGACCCAAATGGAGAGGGGCTGCTTGGGGGCCCCCTGGGGCCCCTTCAGGACAGCTAGGTCTTTGGGTCCTGGCTCCTTCGCTTTGGGAGCAGTCGCTGGACGTTGGGCATGTTGGCTGGAGAGTGCTTCTAGGGCCGCGGACTGCAACCTGGCAGGTACCTCCCAGGTTCCCGGCCCAACGAAAGCCCCCAGAGCCAAATGGAGAGGGGCTGCTTGGGGGCCCCCTAGGGCCCCTTCAGGCCAGCTAGGTCTTTGGGTCCTGGCTCCTTCGCTTTGGGAGCAGTCGCTGGACGTTTGGCATGTTGGCCGGAGAGTGCATCTCGGGCCGCGGCCTGCCACCTGTCAGGTACCTTCCAGGTTCCCGGCCCAATGAAAGCCCCCAGACCCAAATGGAGAGGGGCTGCTTGGGGGCCCCGTTGGGGCCCCTTCAGGACAGCTAGGTCTTTGGGTCCTGGCTCCTTCGCTTTGGGAGCAGTCGCTGGACGTTGGGCATGTTGGCAGGAGAGTGCTTCTCGGGCCACGGCCTGCCACCTGGCAGGTACCTCCCAGGTTCCCGGCCCAACGAAAGCCCCCAGACCCAAATGGAGAGGGGCTGCTTGGGGGCCCCCTGGGGCCCCTTCAGGCCAGCTAGGTCTATGGGTCCTGGCTCCTTCGCTTTGGGAGCAGTCGCTGGACGTTGGGCATGTTGGCCGGAGAGTGCTTCTCGGGCCGCGGCCTGCCACCTGGCAGGTACCTCCCAGGTTCCCGGCCCAACGAAAGCCCCCAGACCCAAATGGAGAGGGGCTGCTTGGGGGCCCCCTGGGGCCCCTTCAGGCCAGCTAGGTCTTTGGGTCCTGGCTCCTTCGCTTTGGGAGCAGTCGCTGGACGTTTGGCATGTTGGCCGGAGAGTGCTTCTCGGGCCGCGGCCTGCCACCTGGCAGGTACCTCCCAGGTTCCCGGCCCAACGAAAGCCCCCAGACCCAAATGGAGAGGGGCTGCTTGGGGGCCCCCTGGGGCCCCTTCAGGCCAGCTAGGTCTATGGGTCCTGGCTCCTTCGCTTTGGGAGCAGTCGCTGGACGTTTGGCATGTTGGCCGGAGAGTGCTTCTCGGGCCGCGGCCTGCCACCTGGCAGGTACCTCCCAGATTCCCGGCCCAACGAAAGCCCCCAGACCCAAATGGAGAGGGGCTGCTTGGGGGCCCCCTGGGGCTCCTTCAGGCCAGCTAGGTCTTTGGGTCCTGGCTCCTTCGCTTTGGGAGCAGTCGCAGGACGTTGGGCATGTTGGCCGGAGAGTGCTTCTCGGGACGCCAACAGCAACCTGGCAGGTACCTCCCAGGTTCCCGGCCCAACGAAAGCCCCCAGAGCCAAATGGAGAGGGGCTGCTTGGGGGCCCCCTGGGGCCCCTTCAGGCCAGCTAGGTCTTTGGGTCCTGGCTCCTTCGCTTTGGGAGCAGTCGCTGGATGTTGGGCATGTTGACCGGAGAGAGCTTCTCCGGCCGCGGCCTGCCACCTGGCAGGTACCTCCCAGGTTCCCGGCCCAACGAAAGCCCCCAGACCCAAATGGAGAGGGGCTGCTTGGGGGCCCCCTGGGGCCCCTTCAGGCCAGCTAGGTCTTTGGGTCCTGGCTCCTTCGCTTTGGGAGCAGTTGCTGGACCTTGGGCATGTTGGCCGGAGAGTGCTTCTCGGGCTGCGGCCTGCCACCTGGCAGGTACCTCCCAGGTTCCCGGTCCAACGAAAGCCCCCAGACCCAAATGGAGAGGGGCTGCTTGGGGGCCCCCTGGGGCCCCTTCAGGCCAGCTAGGTCTTTGGGTCCTGGTTCCTTCGCTTTGGGAGCAGTCGCTGGATGTTGGGCATGTTGACCGGAGAGAGCTTCTTGGGCCGCGGCCTGCCACCTGGCAGGTACCTCCCAGGTTCCCGGCCCAACGAAAGCCCCCAGACCCAAATGGAGAGGGGCTGCTTGGGGGCCCCCTGGGGCCCCTTCAGGCCAGCTAGGTCTTTGGGTCCTGGCTCCTTCGCTTTGTGAGCAGTCGCTGGATGTTGGGCATGTTGACCGGAGAGAGCTTCTCGGGCCGCGGCCTGCCACCTGGCAGGTACCTCCCAGGTTCCCGGCCCAACGAAAGCCCCCAGACCCAAATGGAGAGGGGCTGCTTGGGGGCCCCCTGGGGCCCCTTCAGGACAGCTAGGTCTTTGGGTCCTGGCTCCTTCGCTTTGGGAGCAGTTGCTGGACGTTGGGCATGTTGGCCGGAGAGTGCTTCTCGCGCCGCGAACTGCAACCGGGCAGGTACCTCCCAGGTTCCCGGCCCAACGAAAGCCCCCAGACCCAAATGGAGAGGGGCTGCTTGGGGGCCCCCTGGGGCCCCTTCAGGCCAGCTAGGTCTTTGGGTCTTGGCTCCTTTCGCTTTGGGAGCAGTCGCTTGATGTTGGGCATGTTGGCCGGAGAGTGCTTCTCTGCCGCGGACTGCAACCTGGCAGGTACCTCCCAGGTTCCCGGCCCAACGAAAGCCCCCAGACCCAAATGGAGAGGGGCTGCTTGGGGGCCCCTTGGGGCCCCTTCAGGCCAGCTAGGTCTTTGGGTCCTGGCTCCTTTGCTTTGGGAGCAGTCGCTGGATGTTGGGCATGTTGACCAGAGAGTGCTTCTCGGGCCGCGGCCTGCCACCTGGCAGGTACGTCCCAGGATCCCGGCCCAATGAAAGCCCCCAGAGCCAAATGGAGAGGGGCTGCTTGGGGGCCCCCTGGGGCCCCTTCAGGCCAGCTAGGTCTTTGGGTCCTGGCTCCTTCGCTTTGGGAGCAGTCGCTGGACGTTTGGCATGTTGACCGGAGAGTGCATCTCGGGCCGCGGCCTGCCACCTGGCAGGTACCTCCCAGGTTCCCGGCCCAACGAAAGCCCCCAGACCCAAATGGAGAGGGGCTGCTTGGGGGCCCCCTGGGGCCCCTTCAGGCCAGCTAGGTCTTTGGGTCCTGGCTCCTTCGCTTTGGGAGCAGTCGCTGGACGTTCGGCATGTTGGCAGGAGAGTGCTTCTCGGGCCGCGGCCTGCCACCTGGCAGGTACCTCCCAGGTTCCCGGCCCAACGAAAGCCCCCAGACCCAAATGGAGAGGGGCTGCTTGGGGGCCCCCTGGGGCCCCTTCAGGCCAGCTAGGTCTTTGGGTCCTGGCTCCTTTGCTTTGGGAGCAGTCGCTGGACGTTTGGCATGTTGACCAGAGAGTGCTTCTCGGGCCGCCAACTGCAACCTGGCATGTACCTGCCAGGTTCCCGGCCCAACAAAAGCCCCCAGACCCAAATGGAGAGGGGCTGCTTGGGGGCCCCCTGGGGCCCCTTCAGGCCAGCTAGGTCTTTGGGTCCTGGCTCCTTCGCTTTGGGAGCAGTCGCTGGACGTTGGGCATGTTGGCTGGAGAGTGCTTCTAGGGCCGCGGACTGCAACCTGGCAGGTACCTCCCAGGTTCCCGGCCCAACGAAAGCCCCCAGAGCCAAATGGAGAGGGGCTGCTTGGGGGCCCCCTAGGGCCCCTTCAGGCCAGCTAGGTCTTTGGGTCCTGGCTCCTTCGCTTTGGGAGCAGTCGCTGGACGTTTGGCATGTTGGCCGGAGAGTGCATCTCGGGCCGCGGCCTGCCACCTGGCAGGTACCTTCCAGGTTCCCGGCCCAATGAAAGCCCCCAGACCCAAATGGAGAGGGGCTGCTTGGGGGCCCCGTTGGGGCCCCTTCAGGACAGCTAGGTCTTTGGGTCCTGGCTCCTTCGCTTTGGGAGCAGTCGCTGGACGTTGGGCATGTTGGCAGGAGAGTGCTTCTCGGGCCGCGGCCTGCCACCTGGCAGGTACCTCCCAGGTTCCTGGCCCAACGAAAGCCCCCAGACCCAAATGGAGAGGGGCTGCTTGGGGGCCCCCTGGGGCCCCTTCAGGCCAGCTAGGTCTTAGGGTCCTGGCTCCTTCGCTTTGGGAGCAGTCGCTGGACGTTGGGCATGTTGGCCGGAGAGTGCTTCTCGGGCCGCGGCCTGCCACCTGGCAGGTACCTCCCAGGTTCCCGGCCCAACGAAAGCCCCCAGACCCAAATGGAGAGGGGCTGCTTGGGGGCCCCCTGGGGCCCCTTCAGGCCAGCTAGGTCTTTGGGTCCTGGCTCCTTCGCTTTGGGAGCAGTCGCTGGACGTTTGGCATGTTGGCCGGAGAGTGCTTCTCGGGCCGCGGCCTGCCACCTGGCAGGTACCTCCCAGGTTCCCGGCCCAACGAAAGCCCCCAGACCCAAATGGAGAGGGGCTGCTTGGGGGCCCCCTGGGGCCCCTTCAGGCCAGCTAGGTCTATGGGTCCTGGCTCCTTCGCTTTGGGAGCAGTCGCTGGACGTTTGGCATGTTGGCCGGAGAGTGCTTCTCGGGCCGCGGCCTGCCACCTGGCAGGTACCTCCCAGATTCCCGGCCCAACGAAAGCCCCCAGACCCAAATGGAGAGGGGCTGCTTGGGGGACCCCTGGGGCCCCTTCAGGACAGCTAGGTCTTTGGGTCCTGGCTCCTTCGCTTTGGGAGCAGTCGCAGGACGTTGGGCATGTTGGCCGGAGAGTGCTTCTCGGGACGCCAACAGCAACCTGGCAGGTACCTCCCAGGTTCCCGGCCCAACGAAAGCCCCCAGAGCCAAATGGAGAGGGGCTGCTTGGGGGCCCCCTGGGGCCCCTTCAGGCCAGCTAGGTCTTTGGGTCCTGGCTCCTTCGCTTTGGGAGCAGTCGCTGGATGTTGGGCATGTTGACCGGAGAGAGCATCTCCGGCCGCGGCCTGCCACCTGGCAGGTACCTCCCAGGTTCCCGGCCCAACGAAAGCCCCCAGACCCAAATGGAGAGGGGCTGCTTGGGGGCCCCCTGGGGCCCCTTCAGGCCAGCTAGGTCTTTGGGTCCTGGCTCCTTCGCTTTGGGAGCAGTTGCTGGACCTTGGGCATGTTGGCCGGAGAGTGCTTCTCGGGCTGCGGCCTGCCACCTGGCAGGTACCTCCCAGGTTCCCGGTCCAACGAAAGCCCCCAGACCCAAATGGAGAGGGGCTGCTTGGGGGCCCCCTGGGGCCCCTTCAGGCCAGCTAGGTCTTTGGGTCCTGGCTCCTTCGCTTTGGGAGCAGTCGCTGGATGTTGGGCATGTTGACCGGAGAGAGCTTCTTGGGCCGCGGCCTGCCACCTGGCAGGTACCTCCCAGGTTCCCGGCCCAACGAAAGCCCCCAGACCCAAATGGAGAGGGGCTGCTTGGGGGCCCCCTGGGGCCCCTTCAGGCCAGCTAGGTCTTTGGGTCCTGGCTCCTTCGCTTTGTGAGCAGTCGCTGGATGTTGGGCATGTTGACCGGAGAGAGCTTCTCGGGCCGCGGCCTGCCACCTGGCAGGTACCTCCCAGGTTCCCGGCCCAACGAAAGCCCCCAGACCCAAATGGAGAGGGGCTGCTTGGGGGCCCCCTGGGGCCCCTTCAGGACAGCTAGGTCTTTGGGTCCTGGCTCCTTCGCTTTGGGAGCAGTTGCTGGACGTTGGGCATGTTGGCCGGAGAGTGCTTCTCGGGCCGCTGCCTTCCACCTGGCAGGTACCTCCCAGGTTCCCGGCCCAACGAAAGCCCCCAGACCCAAATGGAGAGGGGCTGCTTGGGGGCCCCCTGGGGCCCCTTCAGGCCAGCTAGGTCTTTGGGTCCTGGCTCCTTTCGCTTTGGGAGCAGTCGCTGGATGTTGGGCATGTTGGCCGGAGAGTGCTTCTCTGCCGCGGCCTGCAACCTGGCAGGTACCTCCCAGGTTCCCGGCCCAACGAAAGCCCCCAGACCCAAATGGAGAGGGGCTGCTTGGGGGCCCCCTGGGGCCCCTTCAGGCCAGCTAGGTCCTTGGGTCCTGGCTCCTTTGCTTTGGGAGCAGTCGCTGGACGTTTGGCATGTTGACCAGAGAGTGCTTCTCGGGCAGCGGCCTGCCACCTGGCAGGTACCTCCCAGGTTCCCGGCCCAATGAAAGCCCCCAGACCCAAATGGAGAGGGGCTGCTTGGGGGCCCCGTTGGGGCCCCTTCAGGACAGCTAGGTCTTTGGGTCCTGGCTCCTTCGCTTTGGGAGCAGTCGCTGGACGTTGGGCATGTTGGCAGGAGAGTGCTTCTCGGGCCGCGGCCTGCCACCTGGCAGGTACCTCCCAGGTTCCCGGCCCAACGAAAGCCCCCAGACCCAAATGGAGAGGGGCTGCTTGGGGGCCCCCTGGGGCCCCTTCAGGCCAGCTAGGTCTTTGGGTCCTGGCTCCTTCGCTTTGGGAGCAGTTGCTGGACGTTGGGCATGTTGGCTGAAGAGTGCTTCTCGCGCCGCGACCTGCAACCTGGCAGGTACCTCCCAGATTCCCGGCCCAAAGAAAGCCCCCAGACCCAAATGGAGAGGGGCTGCTTGGGGGCCCCCTGGGGCCCCTTCAGGCCAGCTAGGTCTTTGGGTCCTGGCTCCTTCGCTTTGGGAGCAGTTGCTGGACCTTGGGCATGTTGACCGGAGAGTGCTTCTCGGGCCGCGGCCTGCCACCTGGCAGGTACCTCCCAGGTTCCCGGCCCAATGAAAGCCCCCAGACCCAAATGGAGAGGGGCTGCTTGGGGGCCCCCTGGGGCCCCTTCAGGCCAGCTAGGTCTTTGGGTCCTGGCTCCTTCGCTTTGGGAGCAGTCGCTGGACGTTTGGCATGTTGACAGGAGAGTGCTTCTCGGGCCGCGGCCTGCCACCTGGCAGGTACCTCCAGGTTCCCGGCCCAACGAAAGCCCCCAGACCCAAATGGAGAGGGGCTGCTTGGGGGCCCCCTGGGGCCCCTTCAGGCCAGCTAGGTCTTAGGGTCCTGGCTCCTTCGCTTTGGGAGCAGTCGCTGGACGTTGGGCATGTTGGCCGGAGAGTGCTTCTCGGGCCGCGGCCTGCCACCTGGCAGGTACCTCCCAGGTTCCCGGCCCAACGAAAGCCCCCAGACCCAAATGGAGAGGGGCTGCTTGGGGGCCCCCTGGGGCCCCTTCAGGCCAGCTAGGTCTTTGGGTCCTGGCTCCTTCGCTTTGGGAGCAGTCGCTGGACGTTTGGCATGTTGGCCGGAGAGTGCTTCTCGGGCCGCGGCCTGCCACCTGGCAGGTACCTCCCAGGTTCCCGGCCCAACGAAAGCCCCCAGACCCAAATGGAGAGGGGCTGCTTGGGGGCCCCCTGGGGCCCCTTCAGGCCAGCTAGGTCTTTGGGTCCTGGCTCCTTCGCTTTGGGAGCAGTCGCTGGATGTTGGGCATGTTGGCTGGAGAGTGCTTCTCGGGCCGCGGCCTGCAACCTGGCATGTACCTCCCAGGTTCCCGGCCCAACGAAAGCCCCCAGACCCAAATGGAGAGGGGCTGCTCTGGGGCCCCCTGGGGCCCCTTCAGGCCAGCTAGGTCTTTGGGTCCTGGCTCCTTCGCTTTGAGAGCAGTCGCTGGATGTAGGGCATGTTGACCGGAGAGAGCTTCTCGAGCCGCGGCCTACCACCTGGCAGGTACCTCCCAGGTTCCCGGCCCAACGAAAGCCCCCAGACCCAAATGGAGAGGGGCTGCTTGGGGGCCCCCTGGGGCCCCTTCAGGCCAGCTAGTTCTATGGGTCCTGGCTCCTTCGCTTTGGGAGCAGTCGCTGGACGTTTGGCATGTTGGCCGGAGAGTGCTTCTCGGGCCGCGGCCTGCCACCTGGCAGGTACCTCCCAGGTTCCCGGCCCAACGAAAGCCCCCAGACCCAAATGGAGAGGGGCTGCTTGGGGGCCCCCTGGGGCCCCTTCAGGCCAGCTAGGTCTTTGGGTCCTGGCTCCTTCGCTTTGGGAGCAGTCGCTGGACGTTGGGCATGTTGGCCGGAGAGTGCTTCTCGGGCCGCGGCCTGCAACCTGGCAGGTACCTCCCAGGTTCCCGGCCCAACGAAAGCCCCCAGAGCCAAATGGAGAGGGGCTGCTTGGGGGCCCCCTGGGGCCCCTTCAGGCCAGCTAGGTCTTTGGGTCCTGGCTCCTTTGCTTTGGGAGCAGTCGCTGGACGTTTGGCATGTTGACCAGAGAGTGCTTCTCGGGCCGCGGCCTGCCACCTGGCAGGTACGTCCCAGGTTCCCGGCCCAATGAAAGCCCCCAGACCCAAATGGAGAGGGGCTGCTTGGGGGCCCCCTGGGGCCCCTTCAGGCCAGCTAGGTCTTTGGGTCCTGGCTCCTTCGCTTTGGGAGCAGTCGCTGGACGTTGGGCATGTTGACGGGAGAGAGCTTCTCCGGCCGCGGCCTGCCACCTGGCAGGTACCTCCCAGGTTCCCGGCCCAACGAAAGCCCCCAGAGCCAAATGGAGAGGGGCTGCTTGGGGGCCCCCTGGGGCCCCTTCAGGCCAGCTAGGTCTTTGGGTCCTGGCTCCTTCGCTTTGGGAGCAGTCGCTGGATGTTGGGCATGTTGACCGGAGAGAGCTTCTCGGGCCGCGGCCTGCCACCTGGCAGGTACCTCCCAGGTTCCCGGCCCAACGAAAGCCCCCAGACCCAAATGGAGAGGGGCTGCTTGGGGGACCCCTGGGGCCTCTTCAGGCCAGCTAGTTCTCTGGGTCCTGGCTCCTTCGCTTTGGGAGCAGTCGCTGGACGTTGGGCATGTTGGCCGGAGAGTGCTTCTCGGGCCGCGGCCTGCCACCTGGCAGGTACCTCCCAGGTTCCCGGCCCAACGAAAGCCCCCAGACCCAAATGGAGAGGGGCTGCTTGGGGGCCCCCTGGGGCCCCTTCAGGCCAGCTAGGTCTTTGGGTCCTGGCTCCTTCGCTTTGGGAGCAGTCGCTGGACGTTGGGCATGTTGACCGGAGAGTGCTTCTAGGGCCGCGGACTGCAACCTGGCAGGTACCTCCCAGGTTCCCGGCCCAACGAAAGCCCCCAGACCCAAATGGAGAGGGGCTGCTTGGGGGCCCCCTGGGGCCCCTTCAGGCCAGCTAGGTCTTTGGGTCCTGGCTCCTTCGCTTTGGGAGCAGTCGCTGGATGTTGGGCATGTTGACGGGAGAGAGCTTCTCCGGCCGCGGCCTGCCACCTGGCAGGTACCTCCCAGGTTCCCGGCCCAACGAAAGCCCCCAGACCCAAATGGAGAGGGGCTGCTTGGGGGCCCCCTGGGGGCCCTTCAGGCCAGCTAGGTCTTTGGGTCCTGGCTCCTTCGCTTTGGGAGCAGTCGCTGGATGTTGGGCATGTTGACCGGAGAGAGCTTCTCGGGCCGCGGCCTGCCACCTGGCAGGTACCTCCCAGGTTCCCGGCCCAACGAAAGCCCCCAGACCCAAATGGAGAGGGGCTGCTTGGGGGCCCCCTGGGGCCCCTTCAGGCCAGCTAATTCTCTGGGTCCTGGCTCCTTCGCTTTGGGAGCAGTCGCTGGACGTTGGGCATGTTGGCCGGAGAGTGCTTCTAGGGCCGCGGCCTGCCACCTGGCAGGTACCTCCCAGGTTCCCGGCCCAACGAAAGCCCCCAGACCCAAATGGAGAGGGGCTGCTTGGGGGCCCCCTGGGGCCCCTTCAGGCCAGCTAGGTCTTTGGGTCTTGGCTCCTTTCGCTTTGGGAGCAGTCGCTTGATGTTGGGCATGTTGGCCGGAGAGTGCTTCTCTGCCGCGGACTGCAACCTGGCAGGTACCTCCCAGGTTCCCGGCCCAACGAAAGCCCCCAGACCCAAATGGAGAGGGGCTGCTTGGGGGCCCCTTGGGGCCCCTTCAGGCCAGCTAGGTCTTTGGGTCCTGGCTCCTTTGCTTTGGGAGCAGTCGCTGGATGTTGGGCATGTTGACCAGAGAGTGCTTCTCGGGCCGCGGCCTGCCACCTGGCAGGTACGTCCCAGGATCCCGGCCCAATGAAAGCCCCCAGACCCAAATGGAGAGGGGCTGCTTGGGGGCCCCCTGGGGCCCCTTCAGGCCAGCTAGGTCTTTGGGTCCTGGCTCCTTCGCTTTGGGAGCAGTCGCTGGACGTTGGGCATGTTGGCAGGAGAGTGCTTCTCGGGCCGCGGCCTGCCACCTGGCAGGTACCTCCCAGGTTCCCGGCCCAACGAAAGCCCCCAGAGCCAAATGGAGAGGGGCTGCTTGGGGGCCCCCTGGGGCCCCTTCAGGCCAGCTAGGTCTTTGGGTCCTGGCTCCTTCGCTTTGGTAGCAGTCGCTGGACGTTTGGCATGTTGACCGGAGAGTGCATCTCGGGCCGCGGCCTGCCACCTGGCAGGTACCTCCCAGGTTCCCGGCCCAACCAAAGCCCCCAGACCCAAATGGAGAGGGGCTGCTTGGGGGCCCCCTGGGGCCCCTTCAGGCCAGCTAGGTCTTTGGGTCCTGGCTCCTTCGCTTTGGGAGCAGTCGCTGGACGTTGGGCATGTTGGCAGGAGAGTGCTTCTCGGGCCGCGGCCTGCCACCTGGCAGGTACCTCCCAGGTTCCCGGCCCAACGAAAGCCCCCAGAGCCAAATGGAGAGGGGCTGCTTGGGGGCCCCCTGGGGCCCCTTCAGGCCAGCTAGGTCTTTGGGTCCTGGCTCCTTCGCTTTGGGAGCAGTTGCTGGACCTTGGGCATGTTGGCCGGAGAGTGCTTCTCGGGCTGCGGCCTGCCACCTGGCAGGTACCTCCCAGGTTCCCGGCCCAACCAAAGCCCCCAGACCCAAATGGAGAGGGGCTGCTTGGGGGCCCCCTGGGGCCCCTTCAGGCCAGCTAGGTCTTTGGGTCCTGGCTCCTTCGCTTTGGGAGCAGTCGCTGGACGTTCGGCATGTTGGCAGGAGAGTGCTTCTCGGGCCGCGGCCTGCCACCTGGCAGGTACCTCCCAGGTTCCCGGCCCAACGAAAGCCCCCAGACCCAAATGGAGAGGGGCTGCTTGGGGGCCCCCTGGGGCCCCTTCAGGCCAGCTAGGTCTTTGGGTCCTGGCTCCTTTGCTTTGGGAGCAGTCGCTGGACGTTTGGCATGTTGACCAGAGAGTGCTTCTCGGGCCGCCAACTGCAACCTGGCATGTATCTGCCAGGTTCCCGGCCCAACAAAAGCGCCCAGACCCAAATGGAGAGGGGCTGCTTGGGGGCCCCCTGGGGCCCCTTCAGGACAGCTAGGTCTTTGGGTCCTGGCTCCTTCGCTTTGGGAGCAGTCGCTGGACGTTGGGCATGTTGGCTGGAGAGTGCTTCTAGGGCCGCGGACTGCAACCTGGCAGGTACCTCCCAGGTTCCCGGCCCAACGAAAGCCCCCAGAGCCAAATGGAGAGGGGCTGCTTGGGGGCCCCCTAGGGCCCCTTCAGGCCAGCTAGGTCTTTGGGTCCTGGCTCCTTCGCTTTGGGAGCAGTCGCTGGACGTTTGGCATGTTGGCCGGAGAGTGCATCTCGGGCCGCGGCCTGCCACCTGGCAGGTACCTCCCAGGTTCCCGGCCCAATGAAAGCCCCCAGACCCAAATGGAGAGGGGCTGCTTGGGGGCCCCGTTGGGGCCCCTTCAGGACAGCTAGGTCTTTGGGTCCTGGCTCCTTCGCTTTGGGAGCAGTCGCTGGACGTTGGGCATGTTGGCAGGAGAGTGCTTCTCGGGCCACGGCCTGCCACCTGGCAGGTACCTCCCAGGTTCCCGGCCCAACGAAAGCCCCCAGACCCAAATGGAGAGGGGCTGCTTGGGGGCCCCCTGGGGCCCCTTCAGGCCAGCTAGGTCTATGGGTCCTGGCTCCTTCGCTTTGGGAGCAGTCGCTGGACGTTGGGCATGTTGGCCGGAGAGTGCTTCTCGGGCCGCGGCCTGCCACCTGGCAGGTACCTCCCAGGTTCCCGGCCCAACGAAAGCCCCCAGACCCAAATGGAGAGGGGCTGCTTGGGGGCCCCCTGGGGCCCCTTCAGGCCAGCTAGGTCTTTGGGTCCTGGCTCCTTCGCTTTGGGAGCAGTCGCTGGACGTTTGGCATGTTGGCCGGAGAGTGCTTCTCGGGCCGCGGCCTGCCACCTGGCAGGTACCTCCCAGGTTCCCGGCCCAACGAAAGCCCCCAGACCCAAATGGAGAGGGGCTGCTTGGGGGCCCCCTGGGGCCCCTTCAGGCCAGCTAGGTCTATGGGTCCTGGCTCCTTCGCTTTGGGAGCAGTCGCTGGACGTTTGGCATGTTGGCCGGAGAGTGCTTCTCGGGCCGCGGCCTGCCACCTGGCAGGTACCTCCCAGATTCCCGGCCCAACGAAAGCCCCCAGACCCAAATGGAGAGGGGCTGCTTGGGGGCCCCCTGGGGCTCCTTCAGGCCAGCTAGGTCTTTGGGTCCTGGCTCCTTCGCTTTGGGAGCAGTCGCAGGACGTTGGGCATGT
Source organism: Gallinula chloropus (assembly GCF_964237585.1). Taxonomy (NCBI): domain Eukaryota; kingdom Metazoa; phylum Chordata; class Aves; order Gruiformes; family Rallidae; genus Gallinula; species Gallinula chloropus. The sequence continues at coordinate 6,615,310 of NC_140110.1, read as the reverse complement.
TGGCCGGAGAGTGCTTCTCGGGACGCCAACAGCAACCTGGCAGGTACCTCCCAGGTTCCCGGCCCAACGAAAGCCCCCAGAGCCAAATGGAGAGGGGCTGCTTGGGGGCCCCCTGGGGCCCCTTCAGGCCAGCTAGGTCTTTGGGTCCTGGCTCCTTCGCTTTGGGAGCAGTCGCTGGATGTTGGGCATGTTGACCGGAGAGAGCTTCTCCGGCCGCGGCCTGCCACCTGGCAGGTACCTCCCAGGTTCCCGGCCCAACGAAAGCCCCCAGACCCAAATGGAGAGGGGCTGCTTGGGGGCCCCCTGGGGCCCCTTCAGGCCAGCTAGGTCTTTGGGTCCTGGCTCCTTCGCTTTGGGAGCAGTTGCTGGACCTTGGGCATGTTGGCCGGAGAGTGCTTCTCGGGCTGCGGCCTGCCACCTGGCAGGTACCTCCCAGGTTCCCGGCCCAACGAAAGCCCCCAGACCCAAATGGAGAGGGGCTGCTTGGGGGCCCCCTGGGGCCCCTTCAGGACAGCTAGGTCTTTGGGTCCTGGCTCCTTCGCTTTGGGAGCAGTTGCTGGACGTTGGGCATGTTGGCCGGAGAGTGCTTCTCGCGCCGCGAACTGCAACCGGGCAGGTACCTCCCAGGTTCCCGGCCCAACGAAAGCCCCCAGACCCAAATGGAGAGGGGCTGCTTGGGGGCCCCCTGGGGCCCCTTCAGGCCAGCTAGGTCTTTGGGTCTTGGCTCCTTTCGCTTTGGGAGCAGTCGCTTGATGTTGGGCATGTTGGCCGGAGAGTGCTTCTCTGCCGCGGACTGCAACCTGGCAGGTACCTCCCAGGTTCCCGGCCCAACGAAAGCCCCCAGACCCAAATGGAGAGGGGCTGCTTGGGGGCCCCTTGGGGCCCCTTCAGGCCAGCTAGGTCTTTGGGTCCTGGCTCCTTTGCTTTGGGAGCAGTCGCTGGATGTTGGGCATGTTGACCAGAGAGTGCTTCTCGGGCCGCGGCCTGCCACCTGGCAGGTACGTCCCAGGATCCCGGCCCAATGAAAGCCCCCAGAGCCAAATGGAGAGGGGCTGCTTGGGGGCCCCCTGGGGCCCCTTCAGGCCAGCTAGGTCTTTGGGTCCTGGCTCCTTCGCTTTGGTAGCAGTCGCTGGACGTTTGGCATGTTGACCGGAGAGTGCATCTCGGGCCGCGGCCTGCCACCTGGCAGGTACCTCCCAGGTTCCCGGCCCAACGAAAGCCCCCAGACCCAAATGGAGAGGGGCTGCTTGGGGGCCCCCTGGGGCCCCTTCAGGCCAGCTAGGTCTTTGGGTCCTGGCTCCTTCGCTTTGGGAGCAGTCGCTGGACGTTCGGCATGTTGGCAGGAGAGTGCTTCTCGGGCCGCGGCCTGCCACCTGGCAGGTACCTCCCAGGTTCCCGGCCCAACGAAAGCCCCCAGACCCAAATGGAGAGGGGCTGCTTGGGGACCCCCTGGGGCCCCTTCAGGCCAGCTAGGTCTTTGGGTCCTGGCTCCTTTGCTTTGGGAGCAGTCGCTGGACGTTTGGCATGTTGACCAGAGAGTGCTTCTCGGGCCGCCAACTGCAACCTGGCATGTACCTGCCAGGTTCCCGGCCCAACAAAAGCCCCCAGACCCAAATGGAGAGGGGCTGCTTGGGGGCCCCCTGGGGCCCCTTCAGGCCAGCTAGGTCTTTGGGTCCTGGCTCCTTCGCTTTGGGAGCAGTCGCTGGACGTTGGGCATGTTGGCTGGAGAGTGCTTCTAGGGCCGCGGACTGCAACCTGGCAGGTACCTCCCAGGTTCCCGGCCCAACGAAAGCCCCCAGAGCCAAATGGAGAGGGGCTGCTTGGGGGCCCCCTAGGGCCCCTTCAGGCCAGCTAGGTCTTTGGGTCCTGGCTCCTTCGCTTTGGGAGCAGTCGCTGGACGTTTGGCATGTTGGCCGGAGAGTGCATCTCGGGCCGCGGCCTGCCACCTGGCAGGTACCTTCCAGGTTCCCGGCCCAATGAAAGCCCCCAGACCCAAATGGAGAGGGGCTGCTTGGGGGCCCCGTTGGGGCCCCTTCAGGACAGCTAGGTCTTTGGGTCCTGGCTCCTTCGCTTTGGGAGCAGTCGCTGGACGTTGGGCATGTTGGCAGGAGAGTGCTTCTCGGGCCGCGGCCTGCCACCTGGCAGGTACCTCCCAGGTTCCCGGCCCAACGAAAGCCCCCAGACCCAAATGGAGAGGGGCTGCTTGGGGGCCCCCTGGGGCCCCTTCAGGCCAGCTAGGTCTATGGGTCCTGGCTCCTTCGCTTTGGGAGCAGTCGCTGGACGTTGGGCATGTTGGCCGGAGAGTGCTTCTCGGGCCGCGGCCTGCCACCTGGCAGGTACCTCCCAGGTTCCCGGCCCAACGAAAGCCCCCAGACCCAAATGGAGAGGGGCTGCTTGGGGGCCCCCTGGGGCCCCTTCAGGCCAGCTAGGTCTTTGGGTCCTGGCTCCTTCGCTTTGGGAGCAGTCGCTGGACGTTTGGCATGTTGGCCGGAGAGTGCTTCTCGGGCCGCGGCCTGCCACCTGGCAGGTACCTCCCAGGTTCCCGGCCCAACGAAAGCCCCCAGACCCAAATGGAGAGGGGCTGCTTGGGGGCCCCCTGGGGCCCCTTCAGGCCAGCTAGGTCTATGGGTCCTGGCTCCTTCGCTTTGGGAGCAGTCGCTGGACGTTTGGCATGTTGGCCGGAGAGTGCTTCTCGGGCCGCGGCCTGCCACCTGGCAGGTACCTCCCAGATTCCCGGCCCAACGAAAGCCCCCAGACCCAAATGGAGAGGGGCTGCTTGGGGGACCCCTGGGGCCCCTTCAGGACAGCTAGGTCTTTGGGTCCTGGCTCCTTCGCTTTGGGAGCAGTCGCAGGACGTTGGGCATGTTGGCCGGAGAGTGCTTCTCGGGACGCCAACAGCAACCTGGCAGGTACCTCCCAGGTTCCCGGCCCAACGAAAGCCCCCAGAGCCAAATGGAGAGGGGCTGCTTGGGGGCCCCCTGGGGCCCCTTCAGGCCAGCTAGGTCTTTGGGTCCTGGCTCCTTCGCTTTGGGAGCAGTCGCTGGATGTTGGGCATGTTGACCGGAGAGAGCATCTCCGGCCGCGGCCTGCCACCTGGCAGGTACCTCCCAGGTTCCCGGCCCAACGAAAGCCCCCAGAGCCAAATGGAGAGGGGCTGCTTGGGGGCCCCCTGGGGCCCCTTCAGGCCAGCTAGGTCTTTGGGTCCTGGCTCCTTCGCTTTGGGAGCAGTTGCTGGACCTTGGGCATGTTGGCCGGAGAGTGCTTCTCGGGCTGCGGCCTGCCACCTGGCAGGTACCTCCCAGGTTCCCGGTCCAACGAAAGCCCCCAGACCCAAATGGAGAGGGGCTGCTTGGGGGCCCCCTGGGGCCCCTTCAGGCCAGCTAGGTCTTTGGGTCCTGGCTCCTTCGCTTTGGGAGCAGTCGCTGGATGTTGGGCATGTTGACCGGAGAGAGCTTCTTGGGCCGCGGCCTGCCACCTGGCAGGTACCTCCCAGGTTCCCGGCCCAACGAAAGCCCCCAGACCCAAATGGAGAGGGGCTGCTTGGGGGCCCCCTGGGGCCCCTTCAGGCCAGCTAGGTCTTTGGGTCCTGGCTCCTTCGCTTTGTGAGCAGTCGCTGGATGTTGGGCATGTTGACCGGAGAGAGCTTCTCGGGCCGCGGCCTGCCACCTGGCAGGTACCTCCCAGGTTCCCGGCCCAACGAAAGCCCCCAGACCCAAATGGAGAGGGGCTGCTTGGGGGCCCCCTGGGGCCCCTTCAGGACAGCTAGGTCTTTGGGTCCTGGCTCCTTCGCTTTGGGAGCAGTCGCTGGACGTTGGGCATGTTGGCCGGAGAGTGCTTCTCGGGCCGCTGCCTTCCACCTGGCAGGTACCTCCCAGGTTCCCGGCCCAACGAAAGCCCCCAGACCCAAATGGAGAGGGGCTGCTTGGGGGCCCCCTGGGGCCCCTTCAGGCCAGCTAGGTCTTTGGGTCCTGGCTCCTTTCGCTTTGGGAGCAGTCGCTGGATGTTGGGCATGTTGGCCGGAGAGTGCTTCTCTGCCGCGGCCTGCAACCTGGCAGGTACCTCCCAGGTTCCCGGCCCAACGAAAGCCCCCAGACCCAAATGGAGAGGGGCTGCTTGGGGGCCCCCTGGGGCCCCTTCAGGCCAGCTAGGTCCTTGGGTCCTGGCTCCTTTGCTTTGGGAGCAGTCGCTGGACGTTTGGCATGTTGACCAGAGAGTGCTTCTCGGGCAGCGGCCTGCCACCTGGCAGGTACCTCCCAGGTTCCCGGCCCAATGAAAGCCCCCAGACCCAAATGGAGAGGGGCTGCTTGGGGGCCCCGTTGGGGCCCCTTCAGGACAGCTAGGTCTTTGGGTCCTGGCTCCTTCGCTTTGGGAGCAGTCGCTGGACGTTGGGCATGTTGGCAGGAGAGTGCTTCTCGGGCCGCGGCCTGCCACCTGGCAGGTACCTCCCAGGTTCCCGGCCCAACGAAAGCCCCCAGACCCAAATGGAGAGGGGCTGCTTGGGGGCCCCCTGGGGCCCCTTCAGGCCAGCTAGGTCTTTGGGTCCTGGCTCCTTCGCTTTGGGAGCAGTTGCTGGACGTTGGGCATGTTGGCTGAAGAGTGCTTCTCGCGACGCGACCTGCAACCTGGCAGGTACCTCCCAGATTCCCGGCCCAACGAAAGCCCCCAGACCCAAATGGAGAGGGGCTGCTTGGGGGCCCCCTGGGGCCCCTTCAGGCCAGCTAGGTCTTTGGGTCCTGGCTCCTTCGCTTTGGGAGCAGTCGCTGGATGTTGGGCATGTTGGCCGGAGAGTGCTTCTCGGGCCGCGGCCTGCCACCTGGCAGGTACCTCCCAGGTTCCCGGCCCAACGAAAGCCCCCAGACCCAAATGGAGAGGGGCTGCTTGGGAGCCCCCTGGGGCCCCTTCAGGCCAGCTAGGTCTATGGGTCCTGGCTCCTTCGCTTTGGGAGCAGTCGCTGGACGTTGGGCATGTTGACCGGAGAGTGCATCTCGGGCCGCGGCCTGCCACCTGGCAGGTACCTCCCAGGTTCCCGGCCCAACCAAAGCCCCCAGACCCAAATGGAGAGGGGCTGCTTGGGGGCCCCCTGGGGCCCCTTCAGGCCAGCTAGGTCTTTGGGTCCTGGCTCCTTCGCTTTGGGAGCAGTCGCTGGACGTTCGGCATGTTGGCAGGAGAGTGCTTCTCGGGCCGCGGCCTGCCACCTGGCAGGTACCTCCCAGGTTCCCGGCCCAACGAAAGCCCCCAGACCCAAATGGAGAGGGGCTGCTTGGGGGCCCCCTGGGGCCCCTTCAGGCCAGCTAGGTCTTTGGGTCCTGGCTCCTTTGCTTTGGGAGCAGTCGCTGGTCGTTTGGCATGTTGACCAGAGAGTGCTTCTCGGGCCGCCAACTGCAACCTGGCATGTACCTGCCAGGTTCCCGGCCCAACAAAAGCCCCCAGACCCAAATGGAGAGGGGCTGCTTGGGGGCCCCCTGGGGCCCCTTCAGGACAGCTAGGTCTTTGGGTCCTGGCTCCTTCGCTTTGGGAGCAGTCGCTGGACGTTGGGCATGTTGGCTGGAGAGTGCTTCTAGGGCCGCGGACTGCAACCTGGCAGGTACCTCCCAGGTTCCCGGCCCAACGAAAGCCCCCAGAGCCAAATGGAGAGGGGCTGCTTGGGGGCCCCCTGGGGCCCCTTCAGGCCAGCTAGGTCTTTGGGTCCTGGCTCCTTCGCTTTGGGAGCAGTCGCTGGACGTTTGGCATGTTGGCCGGAGAGTGCATCTCGGGCCGCGGCCTGCCACCTGGCAGGTACCTCCCAGGTTCCCGGCCCAACGAAAGCCCCCAGACCCAAATGGAGAGGGGCTGCTTGGGGGCCCCCTGGGGCCCCTTCAGGCCAGCTAGTTCTATGGGTCCTGGCTCCTTTGCTTTGGGAGCAGTCGCTGGACGTTGGGCATATTGACCAGAAAGTGCTTCTCGGGCCGCGGCCTGCCACCTGGCAGGTACGTCCCAGGTTCCCGGCCCAATGAAAGCCCCCAGACCCAAATGGAGAGGGGCTGCTTGGGGGCCCCCTGGGGCCCCTTCAGGCCAGCTAGGTCTTTGGGTCCTGGCTCCTTCGCTTTGGGAGCAGTCGCTGGATGTTGGGCATGTTGACAGGAGAGAGCTTCTCGGGCCGCGGCCTGCCACCTGGCAGGTACCTCCCAGGTTCCCGACCCAACGAAAGCCCCCAGACCCAAATGGAGAGGGGCTGCTTGGGGGCCCACTGGGGCCCCTTCAGGCCAGCTAGGTCTATGGGTCCTGGCTCCTTCGCTTTGGGAGCAGTCGCTGGACGTTGGGCATGTTGGCCGGAGAGTGCTTCTCGGGCCACGGCCTGCCACCTGGCAGGTACCTCCCAGGTTCCCGGCCCAACGAAAGCCCCCAGACCCAAATGGAGAGGGGCTGCTTGGGGGCCCCCTGGGGCCCCTTCAGGCCAGCTAGGTCTTTGGGTCCTGGCTCCTTCGCTTTGGGAGCAGTCGCTGGACGTTTGGCATGTTGGCCGGAGAGTGCTTCTCGGGCCGCGGCCTGCCACCTGGCAGGTACCTCCCAGGTTCCCGGCCCAACGAAAGCCCCCAGAGCCAAATGGAGAGGGGCTGCTTGGGGGCCCCCTGGGGCCCCTTCAGGCCAGCTAGGTCTTTGGGTCCTGGCTCCTTCGCTTTGGGAGCAGTCGCTGGATGTTGGGCATGTTGACCGGAGAGAGCTTCTCGGGCCGCGGCCTGCCACCTGGCAGGTACCTCCCAGGTTCCCGGCCCAACGAAAGCCCCCAGACCCAAATGGAGAGGGGCTGCTTGGGGGCCCCCTGGGGCCCCTTCAGGACAGCTAATTCTCTGGGTCCTGGCTCCTTCGCTTTGGGAGCAGTCGCTGGACGTTGGGCATGTTGGCCGGAGAGTGCTTCTCGGGCCGCGGCCTGCCACCTGGCAGGTACCTCCCAGGTTCCCGGCCCAACGAAAGCCCCCAGACCCAAATGGAGAGGGGCTGCTTGGGGACCCCCTGGGGCCCCTTCAGGCCAGCTAGGTCTTTGGGTCCTGGCTCCTTCGCTTTGGGAGCAGTTGCTGGACCTTGGGCATGTTGGCCGGAGAGTGCTTCTCGGGCTGCGGCCTGCCACCTTGCAGGTACCTCCCAGGTTCCCGGTCCAACGAAAGCCCCCAGACCCAAATGGAGAGGGGCTGCTTGGGGGCCCCCTGGGGCCCCTTCAGGCCAGCTAGGTCTTTGGGTCCTGGCTCCTTCGCTTTGGGAGCAGTCGCTGGATGTTGGGCATGTTGACCGGAGAGAGCTTCTTGGGCCGCGGCCTGCCACCTGGCAGGTACCTCCCAGGTTCCCGGCCCAACGAAAGCCCCCAGACCCAAATGGAGAGGGGCTGCTTGGGGGCCCCCTGGGGCCCCTTCAGGCCAGCTAGGTCTTTGGGTCCTGGCTCCTTCGCTTTGGGAGCAGTCGCTGGATGTTGGGCATGTTGACCGGAGAGAGCTTCTCGGGCCGCGGCCTGCCACCTGGCAGGTACCTCCCAGGTTCCCGGCCCAACGAAAGCCCCCAGACCCAAATGGAGAGGGGCTGCTTGGGGGCCCCCTGGGGCCCCTTCAGGCCAGCTAGGTCTTTGGGTCCTGGCTCCTTCGCTTTGTGAGCAGTCGCTGGATGTTGGGCATGTTGACCGGAGAGAGCTTCTCGGGCCGCGGCCTGCCACCTGGCAGGTACCTCCCAGGTTCCCGGCCCAACGAAAGCCCCCAGACCCAAATGGAGAGGGGCTGCTTGGGGGCCCCCTGGGGCCCCTTCAGGACAGCTAGGTCTTTGGGTCCTGGCTCCTTCGCTTTGGGAGCAGTCGCTGGACGTTGGGCATGTTGGCCGGAGAGTGCTTCTCGGGCCGCTGCCTTCCACCTGGCAGGTACCTCCCAGGTTCCCGGCCCAACGAAAGCCCCCAGACCCAAATGGAGAGGGGCTGCTTGGGGGCCCCCTGGGGCCCCTTCAGGACAGCTAGGTCTTTGGGTCCTGGCTCCTTTCGCTTTGGGAGCAGTCGCTGGATGTTGGGCATGTTGGCCGGAGAGTGCTTCTCTGCCGCGGCCTGCAACCTGGCAGGTACCTCCCAGGTTCCCGGCCCAACGAAAGCCCCCAGACCCAAATGGAGAGGGGCTGCTTGGGGGCCCCCTGGGGCCCCTTCAGGCCAGCTAGGTCCTTGGGTCCTGGCTCCTTTGCTTTGGGAGCAGTCGCTGGACGTTTGGCATGTTGACCAGAGAGTGCTTCTCGGGCAGCGGCCTGCCACCTGGCAGGTACCTCCCAGGTTCCCGGCCCAATGAAAGCCCCCAGACCCAAATGGAGAGGGGCTGCTTGGGGGCCCCCTGGGGCCCCTTCAGGCCAGCTAGGTCTTTGGGTCCTGGCTCCTTCGCTTTGGGAGCAGTCGCTGGATGTTGGGCATGTTGGCCGGAGAGTGCTTCTCGGGCCGCGGCCTGCCACCTGGCAGGTACCTCCCAGGTTCCCGGCCCAACGAAAGCCCCCAGAGCCAAATGGAGAGGGGCTGCTTGGGGGCCCCCTGGGGCCCCTTCAGGCCAGCTAGGTCTTTGGGTCCTGGCTCCTTCGCTTTGGGAGCAGTCGCTGGACGTTTGGCATGTTGACCAGAGAGTGCTTCTCGGTCCGCCAACTGCAACCTGGCAGGTACCTCCCAGGTTCCCAGCCCAACGAAAGCCCCCAGACCCAAATGGAGAGGGGCTGCTTGGGGGCCCCCTGGGGCCACTTCAGGCCAGCTAGGTCTTTGGATCCTGGCTCCTTCGCTTTGGGAGCAGTCGCTGGACGTTGGGCATGTTGACCGGAGAGAGCTTCTTGGGCCGCGGCCTGCCACCTGGCAGGTACCTCCCAGGTTCCCGGCCCAACGAAAGCCCCCAGACCCAAATGGAGAGGGGCTGCTTGGGGGCCCCCTGGGGCCCCTTCAGGCCAGCTAGGTCTTTGGGTCCTGGCTCCTTCGCTTTGGGAGCAGTCGCTGGATGTTGGGCATGTTGACCGGAGAGAGCTTCTCGGGCCGCGGCCTGCCACCTGGCAGGTACCTCCCAGGTTCCCGGCCCAACGAAAGCCCCCAGACCCAAATGGAGAGGGGCTGCTTGGGGGCCCCCTGGGGCCCCTTCAGGACAGCTAGGTCTTTGGGTCCTGGCTCCTTTCGCTTTGGGAGCAGTCGCTGGATGTTGGGCATGTTGGCCGGAGAGTGCTTCTCTGCCGCGGCCTGCAACCTGGCAGGTACCTCCCAGGTTCCCGGCCCAACGAAAGCCCCCAGACCCAAATGGAGAGGGGCTGCTTGGGGGCCCCCTGGGGCCCCTTCAGGCCAGCTAGGTCCTTGGGTCCTGGCTCCTTTGCTTTGGGAGCAGTCGCTGGACGTTTGGCATGTTGACCAGAGAGTGCTTCTCGGGCAGCGGCCTGCCACCTGGCAGGTACCTCCCAGGTTCCCGGCCCAATGAAAGCCCCCAGACCCAAATGGAGAGGGGCTGCTTGGGGGCCCCCTGGGGCCCCTTCAGGCCAGCTAGGTCTTTGGGTCCTGGCTCCTTCGCTTTGGGAGCAGTCGCTGGATGTTGGGCATGTTGGCCGGAGAGTGCTTCTCGGGCCGCGGCCTGCCACCTGGCAGGTACCTCCCAGGTTCCCGGCCCAACGAAAGCCCCCAGACCCAAATGGAGAGGGGCTGCTTGGGAGCCCCCTGGGGCCCCTTCAGGCCAGCTAGGTCTATGGGTCCTGGCTCCTTCGCTTTGGGAGCAGTCGCTGGACGTTGGGCATGTTGGCCGGAGAGTGCTTCTCGGGCCGCGGCCTGCCACCTGGCAGGTACCTCCCAGGTTCCCGGCCCAACGAAAGCCCCCAGACCCAAATGGAGAGGGGCTGCTTGGGGGCCCCCTGGGGCCCCTTCAGGCCACCTAGGTCTTTGGGTCCTGGCTCCTTCGCTTTGGGAGCAGTCGCTGGACGTTCGGCATGTTGACCGGAGAGTGCTTCTTGGGCCGCGGCCTGCAACCTGGCAGGTACCTCCCAGGTTCCCGGCCCAACGAAAGCCCCCAGACCCAAATGGAGAGGGGCTGCTTGGGGGCCCCCTGGGGCCCCTTCAGGCCAGCTAGGTCTTTGGGTCCTGGCTCCTTCGCTTTGGGAGCAGTCGCTGGACGTTGGGCATGTTGGCCGGAGAGTGCTTCTCGGGCCGCGGCCTGCCACCTGGCAGGTACCTCCCAGGTTCCCGGCCCAACGAAAGCCCCCAGACCCAAATGGAGAGGGGCTGCTTGGGGGCCCCCTGGGGCCCCTTCAGGCCAGCTAGGTCTTTGGGTCCTGGCTCCTTCGCTTTGCTAGCAGTCGCTGGACGTTGGGCATGTTTACAGGAGAGTGCTTCTCGGGCCGCGGCCTGCCACCTGGCAGGTACCTCCCAGGTTCCCGGCCCAACGAAAGCCCCCAGAGCCAAATGGAGAGGGGCTGCTTGGGGGCCCCCTGGGGCCCCTTCAGGCCAGCTAGGTCTTTGGGTCCTGGCTCCTTCGCTTTGGGAGCAGTCGCTGGACGTTTGGCATGTTGACCAGAGAGTGCTTCTCGGTCCGCCAACTGCAACCTGGCAGGTACCTCCCAGGTTCCCAGCCCAACGAAAGCCCCCAGACCCAAATGGAGAGGGGCTGCTTGGGGGCCCCCTGGGGCCACTTCAGGCCAGCTAGGTCTTTGGATCCTGGCTCCTTCGCTTTGGGAGCAGTCGCTGGACGTTGGGCATGTTGACCGGAGAGAGCTTCTCCGGCCGCGGCCTGCCACCTGGCAGGTACCTCCCAGGTTCCCGGCCCAAGGAAAGCCCCCAGACCCAAATGGAGAGGGGCTGCTTGGGGGCCCCCTGGGGCCCCTTCAGGCCAGCTAGGTCTTTGGGTCCTGGCTCCTTCGCTTTGGGAGCAGTCGCTGGATGTTGGGCATCTTGACCGGAGAGAGCTTCTCGGGCCGCGGCCTGCCACCTGGCAGGTACCTCCCAGGTTCCCGGCCCAACGAAAGCCCCCAGACCCAAATGGAGAGGGGCTGCTTGGGGGCCCCCTGGGGCCCCTTCAGGCCAGCTAGGTCTATGGGTCCTGGCTCCTTCGCTTTGGGAGCAGTCGCTGGACGTTGGGCATGTTGGCCGGAGAGTGCTTCTCGGGCCGCGGCCTGCCACCTGGCAGGTACCTCCCAGGTTCCCGGCCCAACGAAAGCCCCCCAGACCCAAATGGAGAGGGGCTGCTTGGGGGCCCCCTGGGGCCCCTTCAGGCCAGCTAGGTCTTTGGGTCCTGGCTCCTTCGCTTTGGGAGCAGTCGCTGGAATTTGTGCATGTTGACCGGAGAGAGCTTCTCGGGCCGCGGCCTGCAACCTGGCAGCCTGGGAGCAGTCGCTGGACGTTGGGCATGTTGGCCGGAGAGTGCTTCTCGGGCCGTGGCCTGCAACCTGGCAGGTACCTCCCAGGTTCCCGGCCCAACGAAAGCCCCCAGAGCCAAATGGAGAGGGGCTGCTTGGGGGCCCCCTGGGGCCCCTTCAGGCCAGCTAGGTCTTTGGGTCCTGGCTCCTTCGCTTTGGGAGCAGTCGCTGGACGTTTTGCATGACTCAAATGATTGGATGCACACAAATCCATGGGTCCAGATTGGATACACCCACGTGTGCTGAGAGAACTGGCGGAGGTGATTGCGGAGCCACTCTCTATCATCTTTAATAGGTCCTGGACTACAGGAGAAGTGCCTGAAGATTGTAGAATAGCCAATGTGACTCCAGTCTTTAAAAAAGTCAAGAAGGAGGATCCCAGTAACTACAGGCCAGTCAGCCTCACTTCTGTCCCTGGAAAGGTGATGGAACAGTTATTTTGGATGCCATCTCCAAACAACTGGAAGAGAAGAAGGTTATGAGGAGTAGTCAGCATGGATTCACCAAGGGGAAATCGTGCTCGACCAATCTCATAGCCTTCTATGATGTCATCACCAACTGGGTGGACGGAGGGAGAGCAGTGGATGTCGTCTACCTTGACTTTAGCAAAACTTTCGATACTGTCTCCCACGACATCCTGATAGAGAAGCTGAGGGAACAAGGGTTAGATGAGTGGACAGTGAGGTGGGTCGAGAACTGGCTGTCGGACCGGGCTCAGAGGGTCGTGATCAGTGGAGTAGAATCTGAATGGAGGCCTGTGACTAGCGGTGTTCCCCAGGGCTCGGTGTTGGGTCCAGTCCTGTTTAATATCTTCATTGACGATCTTGATGAGGGTATAGCATCCACCCTCAGCAAGTACGCCGATGATACAAAGCTGGGAGGATTGGCTGACACGCAGGAACACTGCGCTGCCATCCAGCGAGACCTTGACAGGCTGGAGAGCTGGGCTGGGAGAAACCAGATGAGGTTCAACAAGAGCAAGTGTAAAGTCTTGCACCTGGGGAGGAACAACCGACTGTATCAGTACAGGCTGGGGGATGACCTGCTGGAAAGGAGCTCTGTGGAGAAGGACCTGGGGGTCCTGGTTGATGACAGGTTGGCTATGAGCCAGCAGTGCGCACTGGTGGCGAAGAGAGCCAATGGGATCCTGGCATGCATCAGGAAGAGTATGTCCAGCAGGTCGAAGGAAGTGATCCTCCCCCTCTACTCTGCGTTGGTCAGGCCCCACCTGGAGTACTGTGTCCAGTTCTGGGCTCCATGGTATAAAAAAGACAGGGATCTCCTGGAGAGAGTCCAGAGAAGGGCCACGAAGATGATTAGGGGCCTGGAACATCTCCCTTATGAGGAAAGGCTGAGTAAGCTGGGTCTGTTCAGCCTGGAGAAAAGAAGGCTTAGGGGAGACCTAATTAGTGTTTATAAATATCTTAGACTTGGGACGCAGGGGGATTTGGCCAGCCCCTTTTCAGTGGTCTGTGGGGACAGGACTAGGGGCAATGGCTGTAAGCTGGAGCATAGGAAGTTCCGCACCAACATGCGGAAGAACTTTTTCACAGTGAGGGTGACGGAGCAGTGGAATAGGCTGCCCAGGGAGGTGGTTGAGTCTCCTTCTCTGGAGATATTCAAGTCTCGCCTGGATGCCTATCTGTGTAATATGAGATAGGGATCCTGCTTTGGCAGGGGGGTTGGACCCGATGATCTCTTGAGGTCCCTTCCAACCCCTAAGATTCTGTGATTCTGTGATTCTGTGATCCTGTGTAGGAAATGGCCCTGGTATACCACAAGGAATTGGCCATGGATTTGGGAACCGTAGTGGAGATGCAGCTAAAGTCAAGTACAGAGAGGTTGAGGAGGAAGAAGTACATGGGGGTGTGGAGGTGGTGGTCACAGGCTATGGTGATGATAATGAGGCCATTGCCCAGGAGAGCAGCCAGGTAGATGCCCAGGAAGAGCCAGAAGTGCAGGAGCTGCAGCTCGCGTGTGTCTGCAAATGGCAGGAGGAGGAACTGGCTGATGGAGCTGCTGTTGGACATCTGCTGACATTAAGTGTGGAGACCTGTCCAAGGAGGAAAAGGCAAAGAGAAATTAGGGAATCTTTCTTTGAGGAAAATCCCTTCCACTACTTATGGAATGCCCTCAGGTTGACTCTCTGTATTCAGGGAGAATTTTGTCAGGTCCCTTTTGGGAGGTCTGCTTTGTGCTGGCTTGATTCTACCACTGCTGGAAAGAGGGAAGTCCTACAGATTGGGGTCCTGAAGTGAGGGTCATCTCAAGGTCAGCCCCACCAATGGACATGCCCAGAGCCCCAGGTAACCAGGAGACAATAGCAGCAAGGACAGGAGAGGAAACAGGAAGAAATGCTCCAGCCCAGGCGGGAAGTACAGGGACAGACAGACAGGTACTCGGGGGTTTTTCCTCTCTGTGGGTTGGGCTGCCAAGGAGAAGGCTCAGCCTGAAACCCTGGCACTCTGTGCGCAGAGTCTGTGCTGGGTGGCAGAAACCAGGGGGTCGGTGAGGGAAAGGCTCTGCATTGCAAGGAATGTCAGGGAGGTACCAAATTGCCACTGCCAGGGCCTTTCTGGGAGCAGCTTCTTCTCTCTCCCTGACAATGTCTCTGCTGCCTGGAGATGACCCTGCAGCTGCCTGTCTTTGCCCATGTCATCTCCTGCTCTGTGCTCACAGACCTCATCCAAACTGCCCTGCGGTCAGCTGTGCTCTGCAGACCCCTCCTGGCATCAGGGCACTGCCCAGGGGAACCTCTGTGTGTGCAGGGCTCAGGAGAAGCTCTGACAAATCCTAATGACCAATGAGCTTGCACTGCCTTCTGCAAAGTTATCGAGAAAAGCTCAGCTCCCACTTCCCATCCAGACACCAAGAGCAGAAAATTCAAAGCAAAGTCTCTTTACCTTTCTCTTGCAGTGAGCTCTCAGCTTCCATCAGTTCTCAGCTTCACAGGTCTCCCCTCAGTGCCTACAGGCAGTGTCCCCAGCCCTGTGTGCTTGGCAAAGGAGCTTCTCCTGGGCAGAGCTGTCTCTCTGCAGCACTGCCGGGTTGCCATGAGCTCTTTCCATCCCAGGAGCCTGGCCCAGCTCAGCAGAAGACCAGTTCTTGTAGGCTCCCTCCTGGTGTCTCAGGCCTCATGGGGATCATTCTATGACCTCATCTCTGAGATCATTCTGCCTGGGAGCAGAATGATCATGAGAGTGAGAAATCATGCAGGGAGAAAGCACAGGGGGAGGTCATGCAGCTGTTACTCTCACTGGCAATACAGACTTGACACCAACAATAAAATCAATCTAATTCATTACTCAATCCAAAGAGAGCAGAGAAATAAGAACAAAAGCTAAATAAATGAAATTTTTAAACACCCACCTACGACCCTCCCTTCTTATCCCAGGGTCCACTTCACTCTTTAACTCTTTACTCTCTACTCTCTCTGACTGAGTGGCACTGGGGGACAGGGAATGGGGGTTGGGGTCTGTTCATCGCACATCGTCTCAGCTGCTCCTTCCTGGTCAGGGGGAGGACTCCTCACTGTCTCCCCTTGCTCCAGCATTGGGTCCCACCCACAGGAGACAGTCCTGCATGAACCCCTCCAACGTGAGTCCTTCCCACATGGCTTCAAAAAAGCACAAACTGCTCCAGGGTGGGTCACTTGAATGGGGTTTCGTCCTTCAGCAACAGACTGCTCCAGCCTGGGTCCTCCACAGCCCTGCCAGCAAACCTGCTCCAGCACAGGCTCCCTATGAGGTCACAGCCTCCTTCAGTGTCCTCACATGCTCAACCTTGGGGACCTCTATCAGCTGCAGGTAGAATCACTGTTCCACATCATCCAACATGGGCTGTGTGGGAACAGCCCCAGTCACCATGGTCTTCTCCACAGGCTGCAGGGGAATCTCTGCAATGAGGCTTGGAGGACATTCTTCCCCTACTTCACCGATCTTCTTGTCTGCAACATCCCTTACACTTTCTCACTCCTTTCTCTGGTGGCAAAAAGCAGCTGCCTGTTATTATTTCCCTTCTTAAAAACACTGTCACAGCGTTGTGATTCACAGTGCTCTGCTTCCCACGGCCAATACACTGTCACTGCCCCTCTGCAAGGGCAATGCCTGTGACCAATTCTTCTGAGAAATCTCTCAGATCCTCAAGCTCTCTCGCTCACGGTGCTACCTCAGTGAAATTGTAATCAGAGCATGTCTAGGTTTTGGGTGTTTTGTGTTCATCGTGGTGTCCTATGTGCAGATCTTCAGGGCTGTGCTGAGGATCCCCTCGCAGCAGGGACAGCACAAAGCCTTTTCCACCTGCCTCCCTCACCTGGCCATGGTCTCCCTGTTCCTCATCACTGCTGTGTTCACCTACCTGAAGCTTCTCTCCATCATTTGCACCTGGTAGTGACAATTTTTAGTCAGTGGTTCCTCCAGAATTAAAATTTCCCATCTACAGCATGAGGAACCAGGAGCTCAATGATGCTGTTTGGAAAGTGATGACTGGATGTCTCAAAGCAGCAACAAACTGCTCACTCTGCATATCACTGGCCATGTAACTCATGTTAGGACCAGTCTGTATTTAGTAGGGTTTTTAGCTGTTGGGTTGGGTTTTTTTTCCCCTCCTAGTTTGTCTCAGCTTTAATAACATGGACCAGCTTCATCCCATTGCTAATGCAGTATCTCCTGGTCTTGTGTGACCCAGACACTGCGTAATGATGAGCTGGGCTCTCTTTCCATCATCTCTGCCTGGAAAGGGGCACAACTTTTTATTCCGTTTTTTTCCCCCTGACATTTATAAAAGTTTTACAAGCACATTTCCAACAGCAGAACCACTCAACTATGTTTCTGAAATGACAGTGCTTTCCCACCATGACAGAACAGGAATTTCCTGGAAGTGTACCAGAGAATCATAGAATCACTTAGGTTGGAAGAGACCCTTATGATCATTGAGTCCAACCAAAGCCTACCCCTGCCTAGTCCACCTCTAGGCCATGTCCTCAAGCACAACATCTATAAGAACCTTTTAAATCCCTCCAGGGTTGGTGACTCCACCACTTTCCTGGGCAGCCTGTTCCAATACTTGACTAAAGTTTCAGTAATGAAATTCTTCCTGATATCCAACCTAAATCTCCCCTGGTGCAATTTGAAACCATTCCCTCTCATCTTGTCACTTGTTCCCGGAGAGAAGACACCGGCTCTCACCTCTCTACATTCCTCCTTGCAGGTAGTTGTAGAGAGCGGCAAGGTCTCCCCCTCAGCCTCCTTTTCTCAAGGCTAAAATGCCCCAGTTGCCTCAGCTGCTCCTCAGAGGACTTGTCCTTCAAATCCTTCATCAGCTTTGTTGCCCTTCTCTGGACACACTCCAGCATCTCAGGGTCCTTCTTGTAGTGAGGGGCCCAAAACCGGACACAGCACTCGAGGTGCAGCCTCACCAGAGCTGAGGATAATGGAACAATCACTCCCTACTCCTGCTGGTCACACTATTCCTGTTCCAGGCCAGGATGCTGTTGGCCTTCTTGCCCTTCTTCTGGACACAGTGCTGGCTCATGTCCAGCCAAGGTATCCACGGACACCCCCAGATCCTTTTCTTCCAGGGAGCTCTCCAACCACTCTGACCCAGGCCTGTGGCGTTGCCTGGGGTTATTCTGATCAAAATGCAGGACCTGGCACTTGGCCACAAGAACCCAAGAACCTCATACAATTGACCTCTGCCCATCGATCCAGCCTGTCCAGATCACTCTTCAGAGCCTACATGTCGTCCAGACAATAAATACTCCCACACAATTTGGTGTCATGTGTAAAGTTACTGAGGGTGCACTCGATCCCCTCGTCCAGATCATGAATAAAGATGTTAAAGAGGACAGGTCCCAGCACTGAGTCCTGGAGAACACACCTTGTGACCTGCCACCAGCTGGACTTAACTCTGTTCACTACAACCCTTTGGGCCTGGCTGCCCAGCCAGTTTCTAACCCAGCACAGAGTGCACCCATCTAATCCATGAGCGGGTAGTTTCTGCAGAGGGGGAAATGCTTTGGGAGACAGTGATGATGGCTTCACTGAAATCTAGGTAGACCACATCTACAGCCTTCCCCTCATCCACTGAGCAGCAGGTCACCTTGTCATAGAAGGAAATCAGGTTGGTCCATCACGATCTGCCTCTCCTACACCCATGCTGACTGGGCCTGATCACCTGAGTGTCCTGCATGTGTTCCATGATGGGACTCAAGATGATTTGTTCTATCACCTTCCCCAGCACTGAGGTCAGGCTGACAGGCCTGCAGTTCCCTGGGACCTCCCTCTGGCCTCACTTCAGGATGGGCGTTGCAGCTGCTTGTGGTTTTTTTCTCCTCTGTGTGATTCCCAGAGGCTCTGTGACCATCGCAGATTCGCTCGGCCCTGGTCAGCAGCACCTATGGCCTTGAACTGGCCGATGTTTGCTCTTCAGGACCTGCAGAGAGCTCTAGCTGTTCCTTACATGAGACATTTTCTGCAGCCCCAGTTCTCTCCCAGCACCCAGCTACACAAAACTGTGACACTCACAAACTCCTTACCTCACAATGCACTTAACTCACAATCTGTCTAATTCCTTACCTCACAAACTATCTCTCAGTCAAACTCCTGACCTCACAATCTATTTCTCAGTCAATCTTTTTACCTGACAGTCTGTCTATGAATCAATCTCTTTACCTCACAAACTCCTTAACTCAAAATCCCCTTTACCTCACAATCCCCTTACCTCAAAATCTATTAGTTACTCTCCTTACCACACAATCTATCTCATTCAATCCCCTTACCTCACAATCTGTCTGTCAATCAATCCTGTGACTTCATAATCCCCCTCTCATTCATCATACCTCACAATCCCCTTACCTCACAATCCCCTTACCTCATAATCTATCAATCTCATTAACTCACATCTATCTATCAGTCCATGTTCTTACCTCACAATCTATCTATCAATCTCCTTACCTCACAATCTCCTTATGTCACAATCTCTCTATCAGTCCCCTTACCTCACATCTATCTATCAGTGAATCCCCGTCTACCGGCTTACCTCACTATATATCAGTCAATCCCCTTACCTCATCTTTCAATGTATCAGTCAATCCCCTTGCCTCACAATCTATCTACTAGTCACAGAGTCACAGAATTGTAGGGGTTGGAAGGGACCTCACGAGATCATCAGGTCCAACCCCCTGTCAAAATAGCTTCCCTAGGACAGGTCGCACAGGTCAGTGTCCAGAGGGGTCTTGAATATCTCCAGAGAGGGACACTTCACAGCCCCCCTGGGCAGCCTGTCCCAGGGCTCTGTCACCCTCACTGGGAAAAAATCTTTCCGCATGTTGTTGCGGAACTACCTGTGCTCCAACTTGAAACCATTGCCTCTTGTTCTGCCCCCACAGACCATTGATAAGAGGCTGAAAATTTTCCCCTGTGTCCTACACTTCAGATACTTATAAACATTAATAGGATCCCCTCTTAACCTTCTTTTCTCAAGGCTGAATAGTCCCAGCTCACTCAGCCTTTCCTCATAGGGCAGATGCTCCAGGCCCTTAATCATCTTTGTAGCCCTTCTCTGGACTCTCTCCAGGAGATCCCTGGCTTTTTTGTCCTGGGGAGCCTAGAACTGGACACAATACTCCAGGTGGGGCCTGACCAGGGCAGAGTAGAGGGGGAGGATCACCTCCTTTGACCTGCTGACCACGCTCCTCTTGATGCCCCGCAGGATCCCATTGGCTCTCTCAGCCCCCAAGACACACTGCTGGCTCATGGCCAACCTGTCACCCACCAGCACCCCCAGGTCCTTCTCTGCAGAGCTCCTCTCCAACAGGTCATCCCCCAGCCTGTACTGATTCAAGCAGTTATTTCTTTCCCAGGTGATGGTGTCAGGCACTGTTAGGAACGATCCCTTGGTAGGGGCAGACATGAGTCCCAAGGTTACTGGGGCTGCTACTGGGCTACCTGGCATGGTTTCAGGACAGGAACATATTTCTGCCCCCAATCCTCCTATTTGGGAGTTACTGCTGGACATTTATCAGTTTGAAATATGGACACTGTTAGCACACGGAATGACAGAGGCATCGTTAGGACCATTCCCTTGCCAAGGAAAGACCTGAGGGTCGTGGTTTTACCCCAGCTGAGAGCTGAGATCCAGGCAGCTGCCTGCTCTTTAAAGGAAAAGAGGAGGGGGAGAAGTGATGACCAAAAGCCTCCCCATTTCAGTGGGCATTAGACTACCACTGGGCCCTGTGGTGTGCCAGGACACATCCAAGTGGCTCCATGACACAGCACGTCTGTATCTTCTCACTTTGTCATCCTGAAATTGCTCCCTCTGATTTTCTGCTCTAATCAGCATTCAGGGAGGCATGTGTCAATGTTCTGAAGGAGTTTCATCACCCACAGCCCTTAGCAGCTTCTACTAAACCTCCAGGAATCTTCATTCCTGCCATGGCCCTCCACACTCAGTGCCTTTCCCCTGGAAGCTTGTTAGTGTGCAGCCACTATCATCAGTTTATTCTTGCCTCTCAACTCAGACTAAGTTAGGAACTCTGGGGATATGTATTAAAAGTAGGAGGGGAAATACACATCCTCCTGAGTCCTTGGGGTGTCAGGACACTGTCACACTGTGCACTGAAACTTGCCTTTCGGGTATTTCCACCTGCCCTGAGGAAACCGACTGTGTCTCAGGGCCCCTGTTCAGCAGACTCTCTGGCCATGTGCCCTGTCCTTTGCTTTTGGGATTTACTCCACCCCCTTAGAGTTTTTTACTCCTAGTTGGGGAATGTGTTTTATTTCTTTTATAACTTTTTTCAAAATGAGGAAGAATTCTGTTTCTATTCCCAGCCAGTCCTCAGGGTAAACGGGGTGGGAATTGCAGCAAAGGGGCTGCAACATTCAGCTGCAGACTCAGAGCAGAAGCCTGATGGAGGAAAAGCGTGCAACTCCCAAACATCCCTTGGAGTTGGGGAGTTGTAAAGGTGTCTAGGCAGTGTGGGAACTCAGGGAGACAGCTGTTATGACCTTTCCACACCTCCTTAGGAGATCCTCTGGTTCAATTTTAGTTGGAGAAAGCTCCTGTCACTTCTATAAATTGCAAAACTAAAACGCCTGAAAAATATTAAAACTACTTTTTTATTTTATTAATTAAGTGCTTATTGAAATCTTCCACTTTAAATAGAGTCCTGAAACCTCTCCAATTAGCTGTACAAGTCTTGAAACTCTGAAGAAAAGACACAAAGCTTGTTAGGGCTTTTTCAATTTTAATGAGCCCCGTGGTGTATTTGGTGCTGATTCCATGAACTGCAGATCCTGTGAGGAGATTGAAGCAGCCTCTCCAAGAGTTAAGGTCAAAAGAAAAAGCTGAACTGCTGTAGAGTGTTAATTGGCCCCACTGAGGCCCATTACTGAGAAAGCCTCTCTCCTCATGAAGGGGTTAGAGCAGAAAATTGGAGTCTGTGATTTAAGGTAGACTGAGGCACTGTGCAGGTGGATGTGATGCTGAGTAAAGCCTTGATGTATTTTATCAAGCAGAAGAGCCAGCCCCACAGAAGTGGGATTCTGCCCCCTGCACTGCCTCAGGGCTCTTCCTGGGCCAGTGTCACATGGGGTGTGTGATGCAGCATGTGGTACAAGGGTACCACAGCTCCCAGCATCCTGAGGGGGTGCAAGGAAGCAATGAGGCCCCAGTTCTGTGAGATTAGTATGTATGGTGGTTTAGGCCTGGCTGGAGGCCAGATGCCCACCAAAGTCGATCTATCACTCCCCTTTTTTTGGACAGGGGAGAAAATAGATATAGAGAGGCTGAGGAGTCAAGATAAGCACAGGGAGAGATCATCCTGTAGTCAATGACACGGCAAAACAGACTCAACACAGAGTGAAGGAAAGAAAACTCTGATTGATGACACTGCACTACGCACACAGTGACACCAGAGTCGAGTCAGAAGCATGACCAGATCTCAAAGCACCTTCCCCCACCCCTCCCTTCTTAGCAGACTTTAGTCAGGATTTTGCTCCCTTCTCTGGTGGCAAATGCAGCTGCTTGTGTTTCTCTTTCTCCTGTATGTGATTCCCAGAGGCGCTGTGACCATCGCCAATTGGCTCGCCCTTAGTCAGCAGCAGCTCTGGCCTTGAATCAGCCAATGTTTACTCTCTGGGGTTTGCAGAGAGCTTCTGGCTGCTTCTTACAGCACCCATTTTCTGCAGCCCCCATTCTCTCCACCAGCCTCACCTCTAATTTTCCCCAAAATTCTCTTAAATTTTCCTCAAATTCTCATAATTTTTCCACAAATTCCTTAATTATCTTTTAAATTTCCTTAATTTACCCCAAAATTCCCTCATATTTTCCCCAAATTCCTTCATTTCCCTCAAAAATCCTTTATATTCCTCCAAAATCCTCTAATTTTTCCAGCTGGGACACTGGTGGAGTCCAGAGGGGCTTCAAGACACCCGGGGGGTCCCTGCGCCTCCTCTACAAGGCCTCTGGCTTTGACTTCAGCAGCACCCACATGTTCTGGGCTCACCAGGCCGCCGGTAAGGGGCTGGAGTGGGTCACACACATTAGCAACGATGGTAGCAGCACCGACTACGGGTCATCGGTCAAGGGCCGGTTCACCATCTCCAAGGACAACTCCCAGAGCATGGTGATGCTGCAGATGAACAGCCTCAGGGATGGTGACATGGCCACCTACTACTGAGCCAGAGCTCCTGGTGGTGCTACTGGTGGTGCTGGTGGTGGCCTTGACCCCATCCCTGTATCCCCACCTCCCTGGAGAAGCAGTTTGTCCCATTCTCAATCTCTTTTAAGTCAACTTGGAGTGTTTCTGGCCAAAATCTCCCCCAGTTTCCTTCAGAACCCAACTGTGGGGCCAACCGACCCCTTGAAGGAAAACTTGGCGGCACAAGAACAGGCTGTCCCAGGCTGTGTGAAGAGGAGTCGGCCAGGAAGGAAGCCAGCTTGGCTGAGGAGAGAGATCCAAGAAGTTGCCTCCACGTCCATGTCCTCATCCTTCTATGGGAGCAAGTCTGGGCTGAGCCTTTGCCATGGCTCCAGGGGTCAAGGTTTGGGTTGGGGTTGGGGGCAAACACGGCCGAGCCATGAGGGTTATGGTCAAAGGACGCAGACATTACCATTCCACCCCAACCCTCCACTGGTCACCCCAACCCTCCACTGGTCACGCCAGCCATCTGCCCTTGGAGCAACGCGTGGCCCAGATTTGTCGTCCTGCCCCCAGCTCAGCCTCCTCCAGCTCTGTCCCAGTTCTGGGTCGCTGGGTGCTGGGAGAGAAGAGGGGCTGCTCAGAGCAAGTTCTGTTCTTGGGGGGGGGCTTTGACCCAGAGGTTCATTCCCTTTCCCATCTTCTTACCGTGGCTTTTACATGGCCTCTGGGCAGCTGGCAGGCTTGGGGACTCATCCTGAATCCTGGAAAAGCCAGAATCAAAGCCTCAGCAGGCCCCCAGCTGACCCTCACCCCCCGGGCAAGGGGCTGGGGGCATTTGGGGTGCCAGGGCCAGCTCCTCTTGGTCTCCCAGGCGACGCCAGGCACTGACTTTGCCCAGGTGGCGGCACATGGTTGGCTGCCCCTTGCACCGTCACCCCTCGGCACTGTGATGTCATCACACGTCACACTCACCCTCCACTATAACTTGGGGTGTGGCGGCTGTGGGGCTGCCAGAAGCCCAGGAGCAGCCGTGGCAGCAGGAGCCATGGCCGGGTACCGCTGCAGCCACAGCTGGAGCAGCCGCCGGCAGAGACCCCGCTCCAGGCGCGCCCGGCAGACACACAGCCGGAGAAAGGGGGGGCAGCCAGCTGCCAGCCACAGGCAGCAATGCCAATGGAGGCCATGGAAACGGGGCCCGTCCCCAGGCGTTGTGGGATGTCCTGGGGCTGCGAGCGGTGGGCGACGCAAGGGTGGCCGGGCAGCAGGGAGCGAGGCAGGGGACTCACAGATTCCCTTTTTACCCAGGGTGCCGCTCTGTCCTGCACCGCTGCACCCCCATGCAGAGGAGGAGGAGGAGGAGGAAGGCACTGTAAGTGCAGCACCCGCAGTCTCCTGCAAATAATTTGACTAGTAAAGGCTGAGGGAAAGAAGGAATTCAGGACCTCAGCCTTGTCCTCATCCCTTGTCACTCCTGTTCCCCCTGCGTCCAGTCAGGGCTGGAGATTCCCCTTGACCCTCCTGTTCCTGTTCATCTCCCTAGAGAAGGACTTTGATTCTCTGGTACAGAACTGGCCAGGCTGAGTCCCAGTTGGGCTTCAGCCCTTCTGACTTTCTCCCCATGTGATCTCCCCACATACGGCCGGTCAGGTAAGGCCCAGTCAGCAAGGCGGCCGGTCAGGCAAGGAGACCGGTCAACATGGTGGCCAGTAAGGCAAGGAGACCGGCCTACATGGTGGCTGGTCAGGCAAGGTATCAGGTCAGGTAGGCAGCTGGTCAGGCAGGGAGGCCGGTAACCAAGGCAGTTGGTCAGGCAGGTGTATGATCAGGCAAGGTGGCCAGTGAGGCAGGGAGGCCGGTCAAACAAGGTGTCTGGTCAGGCAGACGGCAGGTCAGGCAAGGCGATCGGTCGCCGAGGCGGCCAGTCAGTGACGGCCAGTGAGGCAGGTGGCCGGTCAGTGAGGCAGCCAGTCTCTAAGGCAGCAGGTCACTCAGGTGGCCGGTTGGGCAAGGCGGCCGATCAGGCCAGGCAGCCAGTGTGCATGGTGGCCACCTGACCCGCCACCTGACGTGACGTGTCACCTCCCCTGACCCACCGTGAACAGCACCTATGGAGACAGCTCAAAGGTTTTCTGGCAAACTAAAGCCCTCAGAGCCACAATGCAAGGGGCTGCTTGTGGGCTGCCTGGGGAGGTTTCAGGCCAGCTATGTCTTTCAGTCCTGGCTCCTTTGGTTTGGGAGTTATTGCTGGACGTTCGGCATGTTTTCAAAGGAGCACTTCTGAGGCCGTGAACTGCAACTACGGAGAGAGCTCAAAGGTTTCCTGGCAAACAAAAGCCCTAAGAGCCGCCCACCTGACCTGAAAGGCGGCCTTGCCTGACCAGCCGCGTAACCTGACTGGGCACCTTCGCTGACCTGACCAGCCGCCTTGCCTGACCTGACCAGCTGCCTTGACCGACTGGCCGCCTGACCTGACCTGCATGGCCGCCTGAACCGACCGGCTGCCTTGTCCAACTTGATAGGCCGCCTGCCCGACCGGCCGCCTGAACTGACCGGCTGCCTTACCCGACCTGACCAGCTGTGCGATCTGACTGGTCCCCCTGTCCTACGGGCCGCCTGACCTGACCTGACTGGCCGCCTGAGCTGACCGGCCACCTTGCCCAACTGGCCACTTGACCTTAGCTGACAGGCCTCCTGACCTGACCAGCCGCCATGCCCGACCAGCCTCCTTGACCGACCTGACAGGCCAACTGACCATCCGCCTCTCCCAACCTGACCGGCCGCCTGCCCGACCTGCCCGGCCGCCCGACCCACCAGACTGTCCACTGCCCGACCAGCCTCCTGACCTGACCGGGCTCCTTGCCCGACCTGACCGGCCGCGTACCCGACCGGCCACCCTACCTGACCAGCCACCTCGCCCGACCTGACCGGCCGCCTGACCTGACCTGACCCAACTGGCGGCCTGACCTGACCGGCCGTCTTGCCTGACCTGACCGGCTACGCGATCTGACCGGCCACCTGCCCGAACTGACTGGCCGTGTGACCCGACCGTCCACCTGAACTGATTGGCTGCCTTGCACGACGTGACCGGCTGCCTCCCTGACTGGCTGCCTGGCCTGAACTGACCAGCCACCTGACCTAACCACCCGCCTCGCCCGACCTGACCACCCGCCTGCCCGACCGGGCCGCCTGACCTCACCTGACCGGCCACCTGACCTGACCGCCCGCCCGAACTGACTGGCCGCCTGCCCCACCTTACCGGACGCCTGCCTGACCTGACCAGCCTCCTTGCCCAACATTACCGTCCGCCTGACCAACCCGCTGCCTTCCCGACCTGATCGTCCGCCTGAGTGACCGGCTGCCTGTCCTGACCGGCCACCTGACCTGACTGGCTGCCTTGCTCTTCTTACTGGCCTCCTACCCGACTGGCTACCTGACCTGACCTGACCAGCCGCCTGACCTGACAGGCCTCCTTGCCCGCCTTGCCAGACCAGCCACCTGACGTGACCGGCCGCCATGCCTGACTCGATGCCTGACCTGACCTGACCGGCCTCCTGACCTGACAGGCCGCCTGCCTGACCAACGGCCCGACCTGTCCGGCCATCTTGCCCAACCTGACTGGCTGCCTGCCCGACCTGCTGCCTGACCTGACAGGACTCCTTGCCTGACCTGACTGGCCGCGTGATCTGGCCTGCCGCCTGCCAGAATTGACCGGCTGCCTTGCCCGACCAGCCGCCTGACCTGACCGGCCACCTCGCCCGACCTGACCTTCCACCTGACCTGACCAGCCGCCTGACCTGACCTGATCTGACTGGCCACCTTACCCGAATTGACCAGACGCCTGCCCGACCTGACGCCTTGCCCGACCTGACCGGCCACCTGCCCGACCGGCATCCTGACCTCACCGGTCGCCTTGCCCGACCTGACATGCCGCCTGCCCAACCAGCTGACTCACCTGAGCGGCTGCCTTGCCCGACTGGCCGCCTGACCTGACCTGACTTTCCACGTGACCTAGCAGTCCGCCTTGCCTGACCGGCCACATGACCTGACATGACCAGACACCTGACCTGACTGGCCGCCTTGCCCGACCGGCCACCTTGCCTGACCTGACCGGCCGCCTGACCAGCCGCCTTGCCCAACCTGATCGGCTGCCTACCTGACCGGACGCCTAACCTGACCTGACCTGACCGGCCGCCTGACCTGACCTGATCTGACCAGCCACCTTACCCGAATTGACCAGATGCCTGCCCGACCAGCCGCCACACGTGACCGTACAACTCTCCCGACCTGACTGGCCACCTGACCTGACCGGCCGCCTGACCTGACCTGACCTGACTGGCTGCCTGACCTGACCGGCTGCCTCACCTGACCTGTCCGGACCGGCCACCTTGCCCGAACGGACCAGCTGCCTGACCTGACCTGACCTAACCTGACCGGACGCCTGACCTGCCCATCCGCTTGACCTGACCGGCCGCCTGACCTGACTTGACTTGACCGGCCGCTTGACCTTTCCGGCCACCTTGCTGGACCAGCCGCCCCACCTGACCGGCCGCCTTCCTGACCTGAACGGCCGCCTGACCTGACTGGCCTCTCTGACCGGCTGCCTTTCCCGAACAGCCGCCTGACCTGACCTGACCAGCTGCTTGACCTGACCGGCCACCTTGCCTGACAGGCTGCCTCCCCGACTAGCCGCCTGCCTGATCTGACCGGTCGTCTTCCTTTACCTGACTGGCCACCTGACCGACCGACCACCTGACCTGACCTGACCTGACTGGCCCACTCCCTGACTGGCCACCTGACATGACCTGACCTGACCTGCCGCCTGACCTGTCCAGATGCCTGACCTGAACTGACGTGACCGGCCGCCTGACCTGATAGGCTGCCTTGCCAGACTTGAATGGCCGACTACCTGACTGGCCGCCCGACGTGACTGGCCACCTTCCCAGACTTGTCTGGTCGCCTGCCTGACCGGCTGCACTACCTGACCGGCTGCCTTGCCGGACCGACCAGCTGGCCTGACCAGCCGTCTTCTCTGACCTGACTGGCCACCTGTCCAACAGACGGCCCAACCTGACCAGCCACCTAGCTCGACGTGACCGGCCTCCTGCCCGATCGGCCCCACGACGTGACGAGCCTCCTTCCTGATTGGCTGCCTGACCTGACCAGCTGCCTTTCCTGACTGGCCGCCTTGCCCGACACAACCGGCTGCATATCCAACTGTCCGCATTCCCCGACCGGCCGCCTGCCTGACCGGCAGCCTGACCTGACCGGATGCCTAACCTGACCTGGCCAGAATGGCCACCTGACCTGACCGTCTGCCTTGCCTGACCTGACCGGTCGCATGCCCGACCAGCCTCCTTGACCGACCTGACAGGCCAACTGACCATCCGCCTCTCCCAACCTGACCGGCCGCCTGCCCGACCTGCCCGGCCGCCCGACCCACCAGACTGTCCACTGCCCGACCAGCCTCCTGACCTGACCGGGCTCCTTGCCCGACCTGACCGGCCGCGTACCCGACCGGCCACCCTACCTGACCAGCCACCTCGCCCGACCTGACCGGCCGCCTGACCTGACCTGACCCAACTGGCGGCCTGACCTGACCGGCCGTCTTGCCTGACCTGACCGGCTACGCGATCTGACCGGCCACCTGCCCGAACTGACTGGCCGTGTGACCCGACCGTCCACCTGAACTGATTGGCTGCCTTGCACGACGTGACCGGCTGCCTCCCTGACTGGCTGCCTGGCCTGAACTGACCAGCCACCTGACCTAACCACCCGCCTCGCCCGACCTGACCACCCGCCTGCCCGACCGGGCCGCCTGACCTCACCTGACCGGCCACCTGACCTGACTGCCCGCCCGAACTGACTGGCCGCCTGCCCCACCTTACCGGACGCCTGCCTGACCTGACCAGCCTCCTTGCCCAACATTACCGTCCGCCTGACCAACCCGCTGCCTTCCCGACCTGATCGTCCGCCTGAGTGACCGGCTGCCTGTCCTGACCGGCCACCTGACCTGACTGGCTGCCTTGCTCTTCTTACTGGCCTCCTACCCGACTGGCTACCTGACCTGACCTGACCAGCCGCCTGACCTGACAGGCCTCCTTGCCCGCCTTGCCAGACCAGCCACCTGACGTGACCGGCCGCCATGCCTGACTCGATGCCTGACCTGACCTGACCGGCCTCCTGACCTGACAGGCCGCCTGCCTGACCAACGGCCCGACCTGTCCGGCCATCTTGCCCAACCTGACTGGCTGC
This sequence comes from Gallinula chloropus, assembly GCF_964237585.1. Taxonomy (NCBI): domain Eukaryota; kingdom Metazoa; phylum Chordata; class Aves; order Gruiformes; family Rallidae; genus Gallinula; species Gallinula chloropus. The sequence goes on along the minus strand of NC_140110.1, from coordinate 6,587,064 downwards.
CTGCCCGACCTGCTGCCTGACCTGACAGGACTCCTTGCCTGACCTGACTGGCCGCGTGATCTGGCCTGCCGCCTGCCAGAATTGACCGGCTGCCTTGCCCGACCAGCCGCCTGACCTGACCGGCCACCTCGCCCGACCTGACCTTCCACCTGACCTGACCAGCCGCCTGACCTGACCTGATCTGACTGGCCACCTTACCCGAATTGACCAGACGCCTGCCCGACCTGACGCCTTGCCCGACCTGACCGGCCACCTGCCCGACCGGCATCCTGACCTCACCGGTCGCCTTGCCCGACCTGACATGCCGCCTGCCCAACCAGCTGACTCACCTGAGCGGCTGCCTTGCCCGACTGGCCGCCTGACCTGACCTGACTTTCCACGTGACCTAGCAGTCCGCCTTGCCTGACCGGCCACATGACCTGACATGACCAGACACCTGACCTGACTGGCCGCCTTGCCCGACCGGCCACCTTGCCTGACCTGACCGGCCGCCTGACCAGCCGCCTTGCCCAACCTGATCGGCTGCCTACCTGACCGGACGCCTAACCTGACCTGACCTGACCGGCCGCCTGACCTGACCTGATCTGACCAGCCACCTTACCCGAATTGACCAGATGCCTGCCCGACCAGCCGCCACACGTGACCGTACAACTCTCCCGACCTGACTGGCCACCTGACCTGACCGGCCGCCTGACCTGACCTGACCTGACTGGCTGCCTGACCTGACCGGCTGCCTCACCTGACCTGTCCGGACCGGCCACCTTGCCCGAACGGACCAGCTGCCTGACCTGACCTGACCTAACCTGACCGGACGCCTGACCTGCCCATCCGCTTGACCTGACCGGCCGCCTGACCTGACTTGACTTGACCGGCCGCTTGACCTTTCCGGCCACCTTGCTGGACCAGCCGCCCCACCTGACCGGCCGCCTTCCTGGCCAGAATGGCCGCCTGACCTGACCGTCTGCCTTGCCTGACCTGACCGGTCGCATGCCCGACCAGTCGCCTGACCTGACCGGCCACCTGACGTGACCAGACCGGCCGCCTGACTTGACCGGCCGCCTTGCCTGACCGGCCAGCTTATCTGACCGGCCGCCTGATGTGACCTTACCTGACCGTCCGCGTGACCTGACCGACCGCCTTCCCAGAGTTGACTGGTTGCCTGCCTGACCGGCCAGCTGATCTGACCGGCTGCTTTGTCCGACGGGACCGGCAGCCTGTCTGACCAACGGCCCAACCTTACTGGCCCCCTTGCTCGATGTGACCGGCCTCTTGCCCAATCAGCCCACCGACGTGACCGGCCTCCTACCCGATTGGACGCCCGACCTGACCGGCCACCTTGCCCAAATGGCTGCCTTGCCCAACCAGACTGGCCACCTACCTGACCGGCCACCTTGTCCAACAGGCCGCCTGCCTGACTGGCCACCTACCTGACAGGCTGCCTGACCTGACCGTACACCTTGCCCAACCTCACCGGCCACATGACCTGACTGGCCACCTTGCACAACCTGACAGGCCACCTGACCTGACTGCCCACCTTGCTTGACTGGCCACCTGCCTGACCTGACTGGCCGCCTGACCTTACCTGACTGGCCGCCTGACCTGACCTTACCTGACTGGCTGCCTGACCTGACCTGACCATCCGCCTGCCTGAATGGTCGCCTTGCCAGACTTGACCAGCAACCTGCCTGACCGGCCGCCAGCCCTGACCGGCCACCTCACATCACCGGCCAACTTACCTGACCGGCCATCTTGTCAGACTTGACCGGTCGCCTGCCCGACCAGGCACCCGACCTGATTGACTGCCTGACTGGCCGCACTACCTGACCAATCGCCTGACCTGACCGGCAGCCTGCCCGACCTTATCGGCCGCCTTCCCAACCGGCCGCCTAACCTGACCGGCTGACTTGCCCAACTTGACAGGCTGCCTGTCCGACCAGCTGCCTGAACTGAGTGGTGGCCTTGCCCAACATGACCGGCCGCCAGCTCGACCGGCCGCCTGCCCGAACGACCGCCTGACCTTTCCGGCCGCCTGACCTGACCTGAGTGGCCGCATGACGGTCAGGTCGGGCAAGGCGTCCGGTCAGGACAGGTGGCCAGTCAGGTCAGGTAAGGCGGCTGGTCAGATCAGGTCAGGCGGCCAGTCGGGCAATGCGATCGGTCAAGTCAGGACGCTGGTTGGGCAAGGTAGCCGGTCAGGTCGGGCAGGCGGCACGTCAGGCCGGGTAAGGAAGCCATTCGGGCACACGGCCAGTCAGGTCGGACAAGGCGGCTGGTAATGTCGGGCAGCCGGTTGGGCAGGCTTCCAGTCAGGTCGGGCAAGGCGGTCGGTCATGTCAGACGGCTGGTCAAGCAGGCGGCCGGTCGGGCAAGGGGGCCAATCAGGATGGCAGACGGTCTGGTCAGGTCAGACGGCCAGTCAGGTCAGGTCAGGTGGCCAGTCGGGCAGACGGCTGGTCAGGTTGGGCATGGCAGCCCGTCAGGTCAGGAATCTGGTCAGGTCAGGTCAAGTCACTCAGCCGGTCAGGTCAGGTGGCCGGTTGGGCAAGGCGGCCTGTCAGGTCAGGTTGCCAGTCAGTTCAGGCAAGGCGGCCGGTCAGGTCAGGTCATGCGGCCAGAAGGGAGAGTCGACCAGTCAGGTCAGGTGACCAGTCGGGCAAGGCGACTGGTCAGGTCAGGCTGCAGGTCGGAAAGGCGGCCGGTCAGGTTGGTCACGCGTCTGGTCAGGTGGGGCAGGTGGCTGGTCATGTTGGGCCGTCGGTCGGGCAGGCGGCGAGTCAGATCGTGCAGGTGGCCAGTCAGGTCAGGCAGCCGGTCAGGTCAGGTCAAGTGGCCGGTTGGGCATGGTGGCTGGTCAGGTCAGGTCAGGCGGCTGGTCAGGTAGGGCAAGGCAGCCAGGACTGAAAGACATAGCTGGCCTGAAAACTCCCCAGGCGGCCCACAAGCAGCCCCTAGCATTGTGGCTCTGAGGGCTTTGGTTTGCCAGGAAACCTTTGAGATATTTCCATAGGTGCTGTTCACAGCCGCAGAAGTGCTCTACAGTTGCTGTTCACGGCGTGTCAGAGGAGGCGACAGGTCACGTCAGGCGGCGGGTCAGGTGGCCACCATGCACACTGGCTTCCTGGCCTGATAGGTTGCCTTGCCCAACCGGCCACCTGAGTGACCTGCAACCTGGCAGGTACCTCCCAGGTTCCCGGCCCAACGAAAGCCCCCAGACCCAAATGGAGAGGGGCTGCTTGGGGGCCCCCTGGGGCCCCTTCAGGCCAGCTAGGTCTTTGGGTCCTGGCTCCTTCGCTTTGGGAGCAGTCGCTGGACGTTGGGCATGTTGGCCGGAGAGTGCTTCTCGGGCCGCGGCCTGCCACCTGGCAGGTACCTCCCAGGTTCCCGGCCCAACGAAAGCCCCCAGACCCAAATGGAGAGGGGCTGCTTGGGGGCCCCCTGGGGCCCCTTCAGGCCAGCTAGGTCTTTGGATCCTGGCTCCTTCACTTTGGGAGCAGTCGCTGGACGTTGGGCATGTTGGCCAGAGAGTGCTTCTCGGGCCGCGGCCTGCAAGCTGGCAGGTACCTCCCAGGTTGCCGGCCCAACGAAAGCCCCCAGACCCAAATGGAGAGGGGCTGCTTGGGGGCCCCCTGGGGGCCCTTCAGGCCAGCTAGGTCTTTGGGTTCTGGCTCCTTCGCTTTGGAAGCAGTCGCTGGACGTTGGGCATGTTGGCCGGAGAGTGCTTCTCGGGCCGCGGCCTGCAAGCTGGCAGGTACCTCCCAGGTTCCCGGCCCAACGAAAGCCCCCAGACCCAAATGGAGAGGGGCTGCTTGGGGGCCCCCTGGGGCCCCTTCAGGCCAGCTAGGTCTTTGGGTCCTGGCTCCTTCGCTTTGGGAGCAGTCGCTGGACGTTGGGCATGTTGGCCAGAGAGTGCTTCTCGGGCCGCGTCCAGCCACCTGGCAGGTACCTCCCAGGTTCCCGGCCCAACGAAAGCCCCCAGAGCCAAATGGAGAGGGGCTGCTTGGGGGCCCCCTGGGGCCCCTTCAGGCCAGCTAGGTCTTTGGGTCCTGGCTCCTTCGCTTTGGGAGCAGTCGCTGGACGTTGGGCATGTTGGCCAGAGAGTGCTTCTCGGGCCGCGGCCTGCAACCTGGCAGGTACCTCCCAGGTTCCCGGCCCAACGAAAGCCCCCAGACCCAAATGGAGAGGGGCTGCTTGGGGGCCCCCTGGGGCCCCTTCAGGCCAGCTAGGTCTTTGGGTCCTGGCTCCTTTGCTTTGGGAGCAGTCGTTGGACGTTGGGCATGTTGGCCGGAGAGAGCTTCTCGGGCCGCGGCCTGCCACCTGGCAGGTACCTCCCAGGTTCCCGGCCCAACGAAAGCCCCCAGACCCAAATGGAGAGGGGCTGCTTGGGGGCCCCCTGGGGCCCCTTCAGGCCAGCTAGGTCTTTGGGCCCTGGCTCCTTCACTTTGGGAGCAGTCGCTGGACGTTGGGCATGTTGGCCGGAGAGTGCTTCTCGGGCCGCGGCCTGCCACCTGGCAGGTACCTCCCAGGTTCCCGGCCCAACGAAAGCCCCCAGAGCCAAATGGAGAGGGGCTGCTTGGGGGCCCCCTGGGGGCCCTTCAGGCCAGCTAGGTCTTTGGGTCCTGGCTCCTTCGCTTTGGGAGCAGTCGCTGGACGTTGGGCATGTTGGCCAGAGAGTGCTTCTCGGGCCGCGGCCTGCCACCTGGCAGGTACCTCCCAGGTTCCCGGCCCAACGAAAGCCCCCAGACCCAAATGGAGAGGGGCTGCTTGGGGGCCCCCTGGGGCCCCTTCAGGCCAGCTAGGTCTTTGGGTCCTGGCTCCTTTGCTTTGGGAGCAGTCGTTGGACGTTGGGCATGTTGGCCGGAGAGTGCTTCTCGGGCCGCGACCTGCCACCTGGCAGGTACCTCCCAGGTTCCCGGCCCAACGAAAGCCCCCAGACCCAAATGGAGAGGGGCTGCTTGGGGGCCCCCTGGGGCCCCTTCAGGCCAGCTAGGTCTTTGGGCCCTGGCTCCTTCACTTTGGGAGCAGTCGCTGGACGTTGGGCATGTTGGCCGGAGAGTGCTTCTCGGGCCGCGGCCTGCCACCTGGCAGGTACCTCCCAGGTTCCCGGCCCAACGAAAGCCCCCAGACCCAAATGGAGAGGGGCTGCTTGGGGGCCCCCTGGGGCCCCTTCAGGCCACCTAGGTCTTTGGGTCCTGGCTCCTTCGCTTTGGGAGCAGTCGCTGGACGTTGGGCATGTTGGCCGGAGAGTGCTTCTCGGGCCGCGGCCTGCCACCTGGCAGGTACCTCCCAGGTTCCCGGCCCAACGAAAGCCCCCAGACCCAAATGGAGAGGGGCTGCTTGGGGGCCCCCTGGGGCCCCTTCAGGCCAGCTAGGTCTTTGGGTCCTGGCTCCTTCGCTTTGGGAGCAGTCGCTGGACGTTGGGCATGTTGGCCGGAGAGTGCTTCTCGGGCCGCGGCCTGCCACCTGGCAGGTACCTCCCAGGTTCCCGGCCCAACGAAAGCCCCCAGACCCAAATGGAGAGGGGCTGCTTGGGGGCCCCCTGGGGCCCCTTCAGGCCAGCTAGGTCTTTGGGTCCTGGCTCCTTCGCTTTGGGAGCAGTCGCTGGACGTTGGGCATGTTGGCCGGAGAGTGCTTCTCGGGCCGCGGCCTGCAACCTGGCAGGTACCTCCCAGGTTCCCGGCCCAACGAAAGCCCCCAGACCCAAATGGAGAGGGGCTGCTTGGGGGCCCCCTGGGGCCCCTTCAGGCCAGCTAGGTCTTTGGGTCCTGGCTCCTTCGCTTTGGGAGCAGTCGCTGGACGTTGGGAATGTTGGCCGGCGAGTGCTTCTCGGGCCGCGGCCTGCAAGCTGGCAGGTACCTCCCAGGTTCCCGGCCCAACGAAAGCCCCCAGACCCAAATAGAGAGGGGCTGCTTGGGGCCCCCCTGGGGCCCCTTCAGGCCAGCTAGGTCTTTGTGTCCTGGCTCCTTCGCTTTGGGACCAGTCGCTGGACTTTGGGCATGTTGGCCGGAGAGTGCTTCTCGGGCCGCGGAGTGCCACCTAGCAGGTACCTCCCAGGTTCCCGGCCCAACGAAAGCCCCCAGACCCAAATGGAGAGGGGCTGCTTGGGGGCCCCCTGGGGCCCCTTCAGGCCAGCTAGGTCTTTGGGTCCTGGCTCCTTTGCTTTGGGAGCAGTCGCTGGACGTTGGGCATGTTGGCCGGAGAGTGCTTCTCGGGCCGCGGCCTGCCACCTGGCAGGTACCTCCCAGGTTCCCGGTCCAACCAAAGCCCCCAGACCCAAATGGAGAGGGGCTGCTTGGGGGCCCCCTGGGGCCCCTTCAGGACAGCTAGGTCTTTGGGTCCTGGCTCCTTCGCTTTGGGAGCAGTCGCTGGACGTTGGGCATGTTGGCCGGAGAGTGCTTCTCGGGCCGCGGCCTGCCACCTGGCAGGTACCTCCCAGGTTCCCGGCCCAACGAAAGCCCCCAGACCCAAATGGAGAGGAGCTGCTTGGGGGCCCCCTGGGGCCCCTTCAGGCCAGCTAGGTCTTTGGGTCCTGGCTCCTTCACTTTGGGAGCAGTCGCTGGACGTTTGGCATGTTGGCCGGAGAGTGCTTCTCGGGCCGCAGCCTGCAACCTGGTAGGTACATCCCAGGTTCGCGGCCCAACGAAAGCCCCCAGACCCAAATGGAGAGGGGCTGCTTGGGGGCCCCCTGGGGCCCCTTCAGGCCAGCTAGGTCTTTGGGTCCTGGCTCCTTCGCTTTGGGAGCAGTCGCTGGACGTTGGGCATGTTGGCCAGAGAGTGCTTCTCGGGCCGCGGCCTACCACCTGGCAGGTACCTCCCAGGTTCCCGGCCCAACGAAAGCCCCCAGACCCAAATGGAGAGGGGCTGCTTTGGGGCCCCCTGGGGCCCCTTCAGGCCAGCTAGGTCTTTGGGTCCTGGCTCCTTCGCTTTGGGAGCAGTCGCTGGACGTTGGGCATGTTGGCCGGAGAGTGCTTCTCGGGCCGCGGCCTGCCACCTGGCAGGTACCTCCCAGGTTCCCGGCCCAACGAAAGCCCCCAGACCCAAATGGAGAGGGGCTGCCTGGGCGCCCCCTGGGGCCCCTTCAGGCCAGCTAGGTCTTTGGATCCTGGCTCCTTCGCTTTGGGAGCAGTCGCTGGACGTTGGGCATGTTGGCCGGAGAGTGCTTCTCGGGCCGCGGCCTGCCACCTGGCAGGTACCTCCCAGGTTCCCAACCAACGAAAGCCCCCAGACCCAAATTGAGAGGGGCTGCTTGGGGGCCCCCTGGGGCCCCCTTCAGGCCAGCTAGGTCTTTGGGTCCTGGCTCCTTTACTTTGGGAGCAGTCGCTGGACGTTGGGCATGTTGGCCGGAGAGTGCTTCTCGGGCCGCGGCCTGCCACCTGGCAGGTACCTCCCAGGTTCCCGGCCCAACGAAAGCCTCCAGACCCAAATGGAGAGGGGCTGCTTGGGGGCCCCCTGGGGCCCCTTCAGGCCAGCTAGGTCTTTGGGTCCTGGCTCCTTCGCTTTGGGAGCAGTCGCTGGACGTTGGGCATGTTGGCCGGAGAGTGCTTCTCGGGCCGCGGCCTGCCACCTGGCAGGTACCTCCCAGGTTCCCGGCCCAACGAAAGCCCCCAGAGCCAAATGGAGAGGGGCTGCTTGGGGTCCCCCTGGAGCCCCTTCAGGCCAGCTAGGTCTTTGGGTCCTGGCTCCTTCGCTTTGGGAGCAGTCGCTGGACGTTGGGCATGTTGGCCGGAGAGTGCTTCTCGGGCCGCGGCCTGCCACCTGGCAGGTACCTCCCAGGTTCCCGGCCCAACGAAAGCCCCCAGACCCAAATGGAGAGGGGCTGCTTGGGGGCCCCCTGGGGCCCCTTCAGGCCAGCTAGGTCTTTGGGTCCTGGCTCCTTCGCTTTGGGAGCAGTCGCTGGACGTTGGGCATGTTGGCCGGAGAGTGCTTCTCGGGCCGCGACCTGCAACCTGGCATGTACCTCCCAGGTTCCCGGCCCAACGAAAGCCCCCAGACCCAAATGGAGAGGGGCTGCTTGGGGGCCCCCTGGGGCCCCTTCAGGCCAGCTAGGTCTTTGGGTCCTGGCTCCTTCGCTTTGGGATCAGTCGCTGGACGTTGGGCATGTTGGCCGGAGAGTGCTTCTCGGGCCGCGGCCTTCCACCTGGCAGGTACCTCCCAGGTTCCCGGCCCAACGAAAGCCCCCAGACCCAAATGGAGAGGGGCTGCTTGGGGGCCCCCTGGGGCCCCTTCAGGCCACCTAGGTCTTTGGGTCCTGGCTCCTTCGCTTTGGGAGCAGTCACTGGACTTTTGGCATGTTGGCCGGAGAGTGCTTCTCGGGCCGCGAACTGCAACCTGGCAGGTACCTCCCAGGTTCCCGGCCCAACGAAAGCACCCAGACCCAAATGGAGAGGGGCTGCTTGGGGGCCCCCTGGGGCCCCTTCAGGCCAGCTAGGTCTTTGGGTCCTGGCTCCTTCGCTTTGGGAGCAGTTGCTGGACGTTTCGCATGTTGGCCCGAGGGTGCTTCTCGGGCCGCGACCTGCAACCTGGCAGCCTGGGAGCAGTCGCTGGACGTTGGGCATGTTGGCCGGAGAGTGCTTCCCGGGCCGCGACCTGCAACCTGGCAGCCTGGGAGCAGTCGCTGGACGTTGGGCATGTTGGCCGGAGATTGCTTCTCGGGCCGCGACCTGCAACCTGGCAGGTACCTCCCAGGTTCCCGGCCCAACGAAAGCCCCCAGACCCAAATGGAGAGGGGCTGTTTGGGTGCCCCCTGGGGCCCCTTCAGGCCAGCTAGGTCTTTGGGTCCTGGCTCCTTCGCTTTGGGAGCAGTCGCTGGACGTTGGGCATGTTGGCCGGAGAGTGCTTCTCGGGCCGCGACCTGCAACCTGGCAGGTACCTCCCATGTTCCCGGCCCAACGAAAGCCCCCAGACCCAAATGGAGAGGGGCTGCTTGGGGGCCCCCTGGGGCCCCTTCAGGCCAGCTAGGTCTTTGGGTCCTGGCTCCTTCGCTTTGGGAGCAGTCGCTGGACGTTGGGCATGTTGGCCGGAGAGTGCTTCTCGGGCCGCGGACTGCAAGCTGGCAGGTACCTCCCAGGTTCCTGGCCCAACGAAAGCCCCCAGACCCAAATGGAGAGGGGCTGCTTGGGGGCCCCCTGGGGCCCCTTCAGGCCAGCTAGGTCTTTGGGTCCTGGCTCCTTCGCTTTGGGAGCAGTCGCTGGACGTTGGGCATGTTGGCCGGAGAGTGCTTCTCGGGCCGCGACCTGCAACCTGGCAGGTACCTCCCAGGTTCCTGGCCCAACGAAAGCCCCCAGACCCAAATGGAGAGGGGCTGCTTGGGGGCCCCCTGGGGCCCCTTCAGGCCAGCTAGGTCTTTGGGTCCTGGCTCCTTCGCTTTGGGAGCAGTCGCTGGACGTTTGGCATGTTGGTTGGAGAGTGCTTCTCGGGCCGCGAACTGCAACCTGGGAGGTACCTCCCAGGGTCCCGGCCCAATGAAAGCCCCCAGACCCAAATGGAGAGGGGCTGCTTGGGGGACCCTGGGGCCCCTTCAGGCCAGCTAGGTCTTTGGGTCCTGGCTCCTTCACTTTGGGAGCAGTCGCTGGACGTTGGGCATGTTGGCCGGAGAGTGCTTCTCGGGCCGCGGCCTGCCACCTGGCAGGTACCTCCCAGGTTCCCGGCCCAACGAAAGCCCCCAGACCCAAATGGAGAGGGGCTGCTTGGGGGGCCCCTGGGGCCCCTTCAGGCCAGCTAGGTCTTTGGGTCCTGGCTCCTTCGCTTTGGGAGCAGTCGCTGGACGTTGGGCATGTTGGCCGGAGAGTGCTTCTCGGGCTGCGGCCTGCAACCTGGCAGGTACCTCCCAGGTTCCCGGCCCAACGAAAGCCCCCAGACCCAAATGGAGAGGGGCTGCTTAGGGGCCCCCTGGGGCCCCTTCAGGCCAGCTAGGTCTTTGGGTCCTGGCTCCTTCGCTTTGGGAGCAGTCGCTGGACGTTGGGCATGTTGGCCGGAGAGTGCTTCTCGGGCCGCGACCTGCAACCTGGCAGGTACCTCCCAGGTTCCCGGCCCAACAAAAGCCCCCAGACCCAAATGGAGAGGGGCTGCTTGGGGGCCCCCTGGGGCCCCTTCAGGCCAGCTAGGTCTTTGGGTCCTGGCTCCTTCGCTTTGGGATCAGTCGCTGGATGTTGGGCATGTTGGCCGGAGAGTGCTTCTCGGGCCGCGGCCTTCCACCTGGCAGGTACCTCCCAGGTTCCCGGCTCAACGAAAGCCCCCAGACCCAAATGGAGAGGGGCTGCTTGGGGGCCCCCTGGGGCCCCTTCAGGCCACCTAGGTCTTTGGGTCCTGGCTCCTTCGCTTTGGGAGCAGTCACTGGACTTTTGGCATGTTGGCCGGAGAGTGCTTCTCGGGCCGCGACCTGCAACCTGGCAGGTACCTCCCAGGTTCCCGGCCCAACGAAAGCACCCAGACCCAAATGGAGAGGGGCTGCTTGGGGGCCCCCTGGGGCCCCTTCAGGCCAGCTAGGTCTTTGGGTCCTGGCTCCTTCGCTTTGGGAGCAGTTGCTGGACGTTTCGCATGTTGGCCCGAGGGTGCTTCTCGGGCCGCGACCTGCAACCTGGCAGCCTGGGAGCAGTCGCTGGACGTTGGGCATGTTGGCCGGAGAGTGCTTCCCGGGCCGCGACCTGCAACCTGGCAGCCTGGGAGCAGTCGCTGGACGTTGGGCATGTTGGCCGGAGAGTGCTTCTCGGGCCGCGACCTGCAACCTGGCAGGTACCTCCCAGGTTCCCGGCCCAACGAAAGCCCCCAGACCCAAATGGAGAGGGGCTGTTTGGGTGCCCCCTGGGGCCCCTTCAGGCCAGCTAGGTCTTTGGGTCCTGGCTCCTTCGCTTTGGGAGCAGTCGCTGGACGTTGGGCATGTTGGCCGGAGAGTGCTTCTCGGGCCGCGACCTGCAACCTGGCAGGTACCTCCCAGGTTCCCGGCCCAACGAAAGCCCCCAGACCCAAATGGAGAGGGGCTGCTTGGGGGCCCCCTGGGGCCCCTTCAGGCCAGCTAGGTCTTTGGGTCCTGGCTCCTTCGCTTTGGGAGCAGTCGCTGGACGTTGGGCATGTTGGCCGGAGAGTGCTTCTCGGGCCGCGGACTGCAAGCTGGCAGGTACCTCCCAGGTTCCCGGCCCAACGAAAGCCCCCAGACCCAAATGGAGAGGGGCTGCTTGGGGGCCCCCTGGGGCCCCTTCAGGCCAGCTAGGTCTTTGGGTCCTGGCTCCTTTGCTTTGGGAGCAGTCGCTGGACGTTGGGCATGTTGGCCGGAGAGTGCTTCTCGGGCTTCTACCTGCAACCTGGCAGGTACCTCCCAGGTTCCTGGCCCAACGAAAGCCCCCAGACCCAAATGGAGAGGGGCTGCTTGGGGGCCCCCTGGGGCCCCTTCAGGCCAGCTAGGTCTTTGGGTCCTGGCTCCTTCGCTTTGGGAGCAGTCGCTGGACGTTGGGCATGTTGGCCGGAGAGTGCTTCTCGGGCCGCGACCTGCAACCTGGCAGGTACCTCCCAGGTTCCCGGCCCAAGGAAAGCCCCCAGACCCAAATGGAGAGGGTCTGCTTTTGCACCAGTTGTTGTTAGGGGGTCGTCTTCTACCTTCTAGTGGTCGATGGGTTGAAGTTGCTCCTCTTCCTCACTTGTCCCTTAGTTGACCCCTCTCCCATATTTGGTCATCTATATTTGGTTACCTATAACTCAGTTCTATGCTTCGTTAGCAACTAACAATATACGTTACACAATCATTCTTACAAAATCAGAACGTTACAACCTGTTTCAAGGTACATGTGGTTTACTGAACAAAGGCTCATCTATCACAATCCCCCCTTTTTCTTTTTATCACCATTTTGTTCAATAAACCATTATAATTTTCGGTGGCTTAGTGTAAGAGTTTAGTCAGCCGGGGAAAGAGTTAAACCATGATTCATACCAGCCTTGTTGAGATTGTCTTTCTCGTCATCTCTTTTCCAACCCTTCCCTAAGTTTAGCCACAGTATCTCTAACAATGCCGGTATGATCTGCATAAATACAGCATTCTTCTCCTAAGGCTACACAAAGTCCCCCTTGTTTTAAAAATAGGAGATCTAAACCTCTCCTGTTCTGTAACACCACCTCAGATCGTGATCTTAGGGATTTTTCCGTTAACATTAGCTTTAAGGACCTTTAAATCCTCCCACCTAACAAGGGTCCTTGACATGGTCTAATTAATTGTTCCCAGATACATACAATAATTAAAATAATCAGCCAGGATGGGTGGTGGTATTCCGATTTCCTACAAGGTTTTTCTTGATCCCATTTATTGCCCTCTAGCCCCCCCTTTTTCTTTTCCTACGTGGGTGTGTTCCTGAGGCAGTGTTAAGCCGGGATTTGCACTAGGGCAGCTCCTCTGAGGCTTGCGCATTACTCTGATCTCGGGGTTCCGTCCTCCACAGTTTTTTTACACCTCTGCCTCGCCCGTCGGCTCGGTTGCTTTGAGTCACGGGGTGTTCCATCTTCCCGGCAGCAGGGGTATTCTTCAGGAGGCTCCGAGATTTTTCTCTTAGCGCACCTTTGTTTGAATTTCTCCCAGTTATTCGTTTTACTCTGGGGAGCTGCACCATACTCCACTTAGCTCTCTCCGGCAACACACCTGGACAAGAGTTATTGAAAGAGGAACAGGCTCGTTTGGGTGGAAACAATAATATTCTGGTAACCTATATATATTCCACCACTGTGGTGACCATTTTTCAATTTCCCCTTAAGTTGTTTTATACTCAAATATTTCTTGTGTCAATTTCAATTTTTGTGTGTAATTATTCCCATAAATTCCCCTAGGAGGGGTTCCTTCATAACAATGAGACCACCACCGTCCTTGGCAGATTTTACAAATAAAACACATAAAAGGATAACAATTACAACGTTTGACTCCACACTTAACTGTAAAGTTTTACACACTTATAGTTACAAGTTTCTCCTTCATCACTTATCTGTATAAGAACATCGGTGTTTAAGATCTCTTTAGGGTCATTCTGAGACTTCCAGGAGAATTGGTGACCTTCCAGGATGGCTCTTGCAATGTTGAATCCGAAATAGGTCCCTTCACTCGACTGGCATGTGTCCATCCACACTCAGCAGTCCTAATGGCTGTATCTGTTGTAAGACAAGAAAAGGTCCCTCCCTTTTGAGGTGTTAAAGAAGTTTCTTTCCAAGTCTTTATCAGGACTTTGTCACCGGGTTGTATCTTGTGTATCGCCATATCCAAGGGGGGGGGGGGGCGTTGTGCCAATATTCCTTTTCTTATTAACTCCTTTCTTCTTGCCATTAGCTGTGTTATATAAGTTTCTACTCGGGAATCCTCCAATCGCGGATGATTCCCCGGGTTACTCATGTCATATGACATCCCATATAACATTTCAAAGGGAGAAACACCCACATCAGTTCTCGGCTGTGTTTAGATATTTAATAGAGCCAATGGTCAACACCTAATCCAGGACATCCCTGTTTCCAATTTTAATTTTGTTAATTGTTTTTTAATTTCTCCATTCATTCTTTCAACTGTGCCAGAACTTTGTGGGTGCCATGGTGTGTGGTGTTGTCACTCAATTCCAAATCTACAGTTTCAACAATCCCACATCGGGAAGTAATTAATTTTATTTTTTTTTTTTTCTAATAATATTTTAACCTCCACCCAGGCCGTGGTTCGTGTTGTTGAATCGGTAAAATCAATTTGTGTATTAGAAAAGGGTCTATGGGCCAGGATTCTTCCTCCTGCTTTTTCCATGTGCATCTTGTGCTTCCCTCCAGCCAGTGCAAGCAGCTTCCATGTGGCTTGGTGAACCAGCCAGGGGAAGCAGCTGAGCTGCCTGCTAAGTCAGCACACCACCATGCAGCTGTAACTCTGTGATCTCCCTGGCCAAGTCCACCCCGCAGATACACTGGCACCAGCAAGATGCCAGCACAGGGGAGGGGCACAGTGCCTGGGAGGAGGAAAACTCTTGTTGTAGGCAGCAGTACTGTTAAAAATACTAGTTAAAACATTTTGTGAAACTACAGGATTCAGCTGCTTTATTTTTCTTAGATATTGTCTATTGACCCTTTGATGCGTTATACATCCCCTTAAAATTTGCTTAGCCAGATCATATAAACCAATGCACATATACTTAATTACAAATTGGTCAATTAAGGCTTGAGTGCCCCAGTGTGTACCGCTGTGTATTCTTTGTAAAATTTTGAGGGCCATTGTTTTAGGAAAAACCTCTTGGCTGTCAGGTAATTCTCAGGTTCCTGAACTATTCTTTTGTATTCCCATCTTTACTAGTTTTTCTTACTCCTCTGGTATGAATTTCGGTACCTGTGGATTTAGTTCTTTCTGCCTCTTATCCGATATATCTGTGTCCCTAGTCTCCAGAATTAGTAAAGCAGCTCTTTTAGCTTCTTGGTCAGCTAAATTATTTGCTCTTATTTGCGGGGTTAACCCTTTCTGGTGTCCCCTCAAGTGTACCACTGCAATTTTCTTAAGGCCCCTTATGGCTTGTAAGCTCTTGATGGATTAGTCTTTTCCTTGTAAATTTGTTAACCCTCTCTATTCCCAAACCTTCTAAATGTATAAGCTATTCCAAAAGCATATTTTGAGTCTGTGAATAAGGTTCAAGATATAAAAGTTGGGCCGGATTCTGCAGAGAGGTAGTTTCTAGAGACAACTTTGGAGAAGCAATTAATATCCATTTGTCCACTTTTTTGTTGTAATATTCCCCTGATTACTTTCAACTCTCCTCCAAAGGTAATTTTGAGAGCTTCCTCCACCAATAGTACCGTGGCTGCTATTATTTGCAGACAAGTGGGCCATCCCCTACTAATCGGGTCTAATAGTTTGATAGGCTATAGGTTTTTGCTTCCTGCCCACTCCTGAGCCAATACCCCGTATGCGACACCTCCCTCTGTATTAACAAATAAGAAAAAGAGTCTCCACAAGTCGGGTAAACTGAGCATGGGGGCATTTGTCAATTCCCTCTTAAGTGTTTCCAATTTTTCTCCATCCTCTGGAGTCCACTTTAGCAACCAATCGTGAGCTAATTTAGCATATAAAAATTTTGCTTTTCCACTAAAATTCTCAACCCATTGTCTACAATACCCAAAAAGTCCCAATAATTGTTACACTTGTCATTTATTTCTGGGCAGAGGCATAGAGAGTATTCCATTAACCCTTTCACGATCCAATTTCTTAGTTCCTTTACTGAGTCTGTGTCCTAGGTACTTTACTACTTCTTCTACAGACTGTAATTTTTGTTTAAACACCTTTAAACCCTGTAAACCTAAAAAGTTTAAAAGTTTAATACTCTCCCGTCTAATTGTTTCCTCATCTTCTCTGACCAACAACAAGTCGTCCACATACTGGACGAGGGTTACTCCTTGGCCCGGCTCATATTCCCGTAAAAGTTGTTAGTCTTTTAATTTCTGGTTTCAATCCCTTCCTACCCTACTCAGGTAGTGGGCATTGTTTAATTTGTACCGGGACCTCAGGGTCCTTAATCACAATCACAAAAGGTTTAATATTTAATCTTCCCGTGGTCTCTGGGGTATACCATACCTCAGGGTTAATTTGCTTTTCGTCTTCGACTTTAAGGGAGCATAATTTAACTCGTAAATGTTTTTTTATTTATTTCCAAAGAAATTCCTAGTTTAACCATTAAGTCTCGTCTCAGTAAATTATAGTCGGCTTCAGGCACCAGCAACAATGATTCTAAGCCAATTTTCGAGTTGCTTTCAAATAATATTTCCTTGACCACGGGTACCGCAAAGGGTTCCCCTTTTGTGCCAATTACCTGTACTGTCCCCGAGGAAATTTTACATCCCCGGGGGTAAACTTTGGATGGTGGATCTTTCCGTCCCTGACTCCACGAGGAACTCAATTTCTTACTGCTGGGGACATACTTTCAGTTTTACCAGGGGCTCTGTCTTACTCCTTATCCCCAGCAAATAAAGTTCTTGACACCCCTAGTCTTCTTTAAACATTTTCTCATTCCCCCATTGCCACTTCTCGTAAGGGGTTCTCTTTCACTTAAAGTGTATAAATTTGCCCTTGTTTCAGAAATTATCCAAAGGGCTGCATATTCACTTTCTTCTAAACTAAAGGGTTCCTTTTCATTTACACACAAATTTAGAGCTTGACATACCCAATCCTCAAAGGAACCAAACCTGGGCCAGCAAACAGATTCACCCCTTATGGGTTGTCCTGCCCAGACTTCCATACATTAATGTATCATCTTTACTTTACTCTTACCCCGCCTAGAAGGGTGAGCATCCCAGTACTTAATCATCAGTCCCAATGGACTACTCAGGGGTACTGGGGAAAGATTCACTTGATCTCCCCCACCCATGGTGACAGTGGGCCTGCTTTTCCTCTGTCCCATCATCCGGGGTCTGTACTCTTACCCACCTCTCGGGGTTCGTACCTCTCCCACCCCGGGAATCCTGGCCCCAACCGAACGGTAAACTGGCCTATACTCACGCGTCCTGCGTCTTCGTCCGGGGCTTCGTGCACAAAGATTAAGGGGCTTTGCCGGCTTTTCTTTGCTTATTGCCAAGAATTTCGGTTCGTCGGTGGAGAGCCGAGCGGATACTCTGGCAGGGCCGCTGATACAGCGGGGCGCCTCCCTGCTCAGAGGCTCACGTCCGGTTGTTCTCCATCCGAGTCACGGCACCAAATTGTTATCGTGGGTTTCCCAGTCACCAGTCGGAAACCAGTTAATTCAGTTACAAACTTAATTTTATTAATTTAGCAGGCGGCAATTAAGCAAACAGCGCTGGGCGGCCGGAGAGTCTCAGCTCTACCAACGGCACGCACCGTCCCTCTCCGAATTCAGGTTTTTATAGTCCTTTAGTTCCAGGTCCCGATTGTTTCACTGAGGCTTCTTCTGCACATGCGCCAGTTGTTGTTAGGGGGTCGTCTTCTACCTTCTAGTGGTCGATGGGATGAAGTTGCTCCTCTTCCTCACTTGTCCCTTAGTTGACCCCTCTCCCATATTTGGTCATCTTTAACAGCAAGCTCATTCATTGGCTGCTTAATTTCTATGGTTTCCACTTCTAAGTTACCTATAACTCAGTTCTATGCTTCGTTAGCAACTAACAATATACGTTACACAATCATTCTTACAAAGTCAGAACGTTACAACCTGTTTCAAGGTACATGTGGTTTACTGAACAAAGGCTCATCTATCACAGGGCAATTCCATCAGCATCAGGGATGTGGATCTGTCATCAGACAGGTCTGACCCCCTGTGTGTCCATTAAGCGTTTCAACTCTACAACTGACTTTTGTGTACAAGTTTTGATTGTTCCCAGGGTCCTATATCATTCGGATGAAGAGATGAGCAACTAAGGGGGAGATGCAGACAACAGGATCCAAAAGAGAGAAATACTGACAGCACTGACAGTAGCAACACTGCTCGGCCTGGGAGTAGCTGGTACAGCTACGGGAGCGACCGCTATGCTGAACCATCACCAAGACCTGGCTCGACTACAAACTGCCATTGATGAAGATCTGCAAAGACTCGAGCAATCTATGACCCATCTAGAACAATCTGTCTCCTCACTCTCAGAGGTTGTCTTGCAGAACAGACGAGGATTAGACCTCCTGTTCATGCAACAAGGAGGCCTTTGTGCCGCCTTGAAAGAGGAATGCTGCTTTTATGCTGACCACACAGGGTTAGTCAGGGATTCGAAGGCTCAACTGAGAGAAAGGTTAGCTCAGAGAAAAAAGGAAAGAGAGGCCCAACGAGGATGGCTGGGATCATGGTTTAGTTACTCGCCATGGCTAACCACCTTAATATCTACCTTGTTGGGACCAGCTGTAATGACCATAATAGCACTGATTTTCGGACCCTGCGTACTGAACAAGCTCACAGCATTCGTCAAGAGTCGTCTAGAGAGGGTTAACATTCTCTTTGTAGAAAACAGACAGATGCTTTAAGAAAGTAACCACTGAGCACTACCCCTACTGTTCTGTAGTTGTCCCTAGTATATCCTACTGTCTAAGCTACCTCTGACTATCATTCACTTAATGTGCCTTATGCTACTAACATTATAAGCTATCACTATTATAAGCTATCAATATTATAACTTACCACTATTATATATTATTACTAACATATTATCACTATTATTATCACTATTATATATTATCACTATTACATATTATCACTATTATGTATTGTCACTACTGTAGTCCAACACTGTTATAAGCTATCACCTTTTTATATATCAGTATTGTGTGTCACTTTTGCACTTTGCACTATAAGTAGTTTTAGTGAGCACAGGGAGGGGGGAAATGTCGGAAGATGGGGCCTGGCGGTCGGAAGATTTCGGGCTGTACGGAAAGGTAGGACCCCCCCCTCTCCTTAGGTAACCAATAGTAGGCAGCCGGTGAGGTAAGCGGACGGAAGTGACATCTGACCCCTGGGGTATAAAGCCCTGCGCCCCTCTCTAATAAACGCCATTTGCCGCCCACCACATTGGTGTCTGTGAGCGGATGGACCGAGCAGCCAGAGTGTGGCGCCGGTGCCGTTCCTGAACCAGGTCGCCACGCCGTGAACGGCGATAGTTTTGGGTGCGAGCAAATGTGGGTGACACCCACTTTCCATCTTATGAGGCTCACTCTCATGGAGAAGAGTAAATTGCAACTTGCCTCCATTCCTAAGGGAGCTGTGACCAGCAGCTCCCATACAGAAGGTGCCTATTTGTGCCACCAGAACTGGGGCAAGAGGAATGGAAACTCCAATGGGTTTGTGGCAGCCATAGGTCAGAGCAGCAAGTCCTTCCAGCCCCAGGGCTGCAAAGCAAGGATGAAGGGTCTGGAATTACTGGACTGACTCCCTTCCATTCACAGGGGGAAAGAGACCCTTCCTTGTCCCTTCCTGTGGGTCGTGTCTCATAGGGAGACAAGGCAAGGTGATTCTCCTGCCCAACTCTAGTTTGGTCAGGAGAAAGGACTCTGATGGACAGAAGGATTGCTCCCCAGACAAGGGAGGAAACATTACAAAGGACTTCAGTATCTTTCCAAGTTAGTTCCTTTGAGCTCCAGAGACACCACGAAGGAGTCCAGAGGGGATGGAGTACGTGACAGCTTCACCTGCTCCTCTGGTGGGAGCTGGGCTGGGCTCCTGGGATGGAGGGAGCTCATGGCAACCCAGCAGCTCCTGAAAAGAGACAGCTCTGGCCAGGAGCAGCTCCTCTGCCAAGCACACAGGGCTGGGGACACTGCCTGTAGGCACCGAGGGGAGACCTGTGAGGCTGAGAGAGCTGATGGATGCTGAGAGCTCACTGGAGGAGAAATCTCCACAGCACTCTGCCTGGTATGTCTGTGGGTGCAGGGCAATGCAGGTTCTGTTCCTGGAGGGATCTCCTAAAGCTGGGACATGGGGCAGTGTGTGGGGTCTGTCAGGAGGACAGGTTCTCTCTAGGACCAGAAAGTGCTGCCTGGAAGGGATGCCCTTGTGCCCCATCAGAGGGACAGGGCAGGACAGCTGTCTTCTCCTGGGCATGGTTGATGGGTGCCCAGGGCTGTCCTTGAGAGCAGGGTCCTTGTGACCTGGGGTCTGTGTTCTGGGGCAGGGACTCTGTTGCTGCCAGGGTCAGCACTCAGCCAGCCTTGTGGGCTTTCCACAGGGATAGAGAAGGACCTGTGCATTGAAGGAGAGACCAAGGGAAGAGCAGTGTGAGGTCATTCTGCAGTAAGACAGTGCTGCCTGGGTCAGGTTTGTTCCCAGCTCCAGCTGATCCTTGAGAAATTTCAAAGGGAATTTGAAGAACAACATTAAGGAAGCATTTTCCTGCCAGGCAGAGTCTTTGCTTTGACTTTTCCTCTCCTGTGGGCTGTGCTGACTGTGGTATATCAGAACTAATTTCTCCCGTCAAGAATGTCCACATCAGAGCATCTCCTGAGCCCTGCACACACAGAGGTTCCCAGGGCAGTGCCCTGATTGCAGGAGGGGTCTGCAGAGCAGAGCTGAGCACAGGACAGGTGGGATGATGTCTGTGAGCACAGAGGTGACATGGGCAAAGAGAAGCAGCTGCAGGGACAGCTCCAGGTATCAGAGACATTTTCAGGGAAGGAGAAAGAAGGAACTGCTTCCAGAAATGCCCTGGCAAGGGAGGATTTGGGAACTCCCTCATATCCCCTGCAGCGCAGACACTGATATTCTACAGAACTCAGGCAGGAATGAGTTCTAGAGAGGCCACAGCTGACCAGGGAGTCCCAGCAGTGGCACGTTCAAGGCAGCACAAAACAGACCTGCCAAAAAGGACCTGAAAAAAGTCCTCCTTAATACAGAGAGTCAATGTGAATTGGAAGAGGTTGTCCTCATAGAAGTGTTCCCTAACCTTTCGTTGCATTTTCCAAATCTCACAGCTCTCCCCACTTGATGGCTGCAGATGTCCAACAACAGCAGCTCCATCAGCCAGTTCCTCCTCCTGCCCTTTGCAGACACACGGGAGCTGCAGCTCCTGCACTTCTGCCTCTTCCTGGGCATCTACCTGGCTGCTCTCCTGGGCAATGGCCTCATCATCATCACCATAGCCTGTGACCACCACCTCCACACCCCCATGTACTTCTTCCTCCTCAACCTCTCTGTTAATGACCTTGGCTACATCTCCACCACCGTTCCCAAATCCATTACGAATTCCTTGTGGGACACCAGGGCCATTTCCTACACAGGATGTGTGACTCAACTCTTCTTCTTTTCATTTTTGATTGTAGCAGAGTACTGTCTTCTCACTGTCATGGCCTATGACCGCTACGTTGCCATCTGCCACCCCCTGCACTACGGGACCCTCCTGGGCAGCAGAGCTTGTGTCCACATGGCAGCAGCTGCCTGGGGCAGTGGGTTTCTCAACGCTGTGCTGCACACAGCCAATACATTTTCACTGCCCCTCTGTCATGGCAATGCTGTTGACCAGTTCTTCTGTGAAATCCCCCAGATCCTCAAGCTCTCCTGCTCAGATGCCTACCTCAGGGAAACTGGACTCATTGTGGTCGGTGTCTGTTTAACTTTTGGTTGTTTTGTGTTCATTGTGGTGTCCTATGTGCAGATCTTCAGGGCTGTGCTGAGGATCCCCTCGCAGCAGGGACGGCACAAAGCCTTTTCCACCTGCCTCCCTCACCTGGCCGTGGTCTCTGTCTTTGTCATCACTGCCGCCTTTTGCTACCTGAAACCCGTCTCCATCTCGTCTGTCTTTCTTGACCTGCTAGTGGCATGTTTTTACTCAGTGTTTCCACCAGCAGTGAACCCCCTCATCTACAGCATGAGGAATCAGGAACTCAAGGATGCTGTGTGGAAACTGATGACTAGATGTTTCTACGCAGCCATAAACTGCTCATCTTCTGCATATCACTGGCCATGGAATTCCCATTAGGACCAATCTCTATTTAGTAGGTTTTATAGCTGTTAGGTTTATTTTCCTTTTAGTTTTTCTAAGCTATAACAACTTTTTCCCTATTCATCCCATTCCTAATGCAGTATTTGCCTGGCCTTGTGTGACCCAGATACTGTGTAATGATGATCTGTGCTCTCTTTGCACCTATTTTTGTGTGGAGAAGTGCACAATTATTTCTCCTTTTTTTTCTCCTGACATTTATAAAGAAACTTAGAGACACATTTTCATCAGCTGAAGCACTTGACTACTTGTCTGAAATGGCAGTGCTTTCCCACCATGACAGAATGGGAATTTCCAGGTAGTGTACCTATGGTACCAGAAGAAATACTCACCTTCCCCAGGCACAGACAGAGAAATCTGTCTGTGCCTGTGAGCACAGATGATGCCAGGAGAAGTGTTGGGAGTGCCAGGAGGCCAGTGAGAGAACTGCTGGGCTTGGGGAAGAGCAATGTTCTCTATGCAGGGTTGCATCTGAAGAGACTGCTTTTCCTGCCTGTCCAGATCTAAAGATCTAACTAAAATCCAAGTAATTGTAGATGTCTTGTTTTTTTCTAATAAAAATGAGTTGTAGAACCGTGCTTGTTATGACTTTGTGAATGTTAATGAGCCCCATGGTGTGTTTTCTTCTGAGTAACCTCAGTTACCAAGAAGAGAGTGAAGAAACCTCTGACGAAGTCCAAGTCAGGAGTAATGCCCAAAGTATCTTGAAGCACTAACAGGCCCCACTGGGAGCCATTCCTGACAAAGCCTCCCCAGGGGCTCCTTAGACCAGACAACTGGAGGCCATGAGGACAAACCCAGGCAAAGCACAGGCAGCTCTGATGCTGAGGACACCCTGGCTTGGTCTGATGAAGCAGAAATGCCAAGTGCTGACCCCCAGCACCTGGGCAGGGAGATCCTGACCCTCAGCTGTGTCTCAGGGCTCTTCCTTGGGATGTGGGGAGTGTGACCCCATGGAAGGACAGGGATGTGACACATGGAGGCCTCCCCTGGGGTGGGTGCAAGGGGAAAACAATGCTCTGTGGCCAAGAGGACAATGTGTCTCCTCTGAAGCCTCTGTGGCAGGGACATCAGCCACAGCCAAGGGGGCAAAGACCTCGTTACTATCAGGCCCTTTCAGCCTGGCTGGCACCCTTGGCCATCTGCACCACAGCCCATCCCACACTGCCCCACACCTGTGCCTGTTTCTCTGCAGGCTGCACACACCCAGCACCCTTCCCAACCTTGATCTCACCCCATGATGTCCCTGCCTGTTCTGATGTCTCTCCATCCTCACCCGCTGCTCCCACAAGCACAAACCCACCAGCTCATCCACACTTCCTCAAAGTGACATTTTACACCACAGCACTGCCCTCAGAGTGACATTTCTTTATCCTCACGTCCACTCTGACCTTCAAAGCTGCAGTTTCCGTGGATTTGATACCCTATGTGCTTTCCACACACCACAGACAGGGCTTCCCTTAGCCTCCCCTTCCCCAACCTATAGAAGCAATGGTCACTCAACCTCTCCACACAAGACCCCTAATTGTAACTTGGCAGACTTTTACTGCCCACACGAGTGTTCCTCCCCATTTCTCCAGACTGGGGAGCCCCACACTGGGACTGACTGCTCCAGAAGTGGCCTCACAAGTGCTGCATCCAGATGGACAAGAAGGGCCCTTGTCTGTGTGGCCACGCTCCTCCCAGTGCAGCCCAATGTGCTCATGGCCAGATCCCTGTTCAGCACCTCTGACTGCTATGGCATCCCCCAGAATGACCAAATTCTTCTTGTGCCCGGTTCTCCACCCATCATGTCTGAGCTGCCTTGATGTGGGGGTGTTGTGCTGGAACCTTTGGTCATGGTTTCATCCCAGCTGAGGGCCGGGTACCACACAGCTACTCTCTCTCTTCAACACGGTGTGGGGGGTGGATTATGGCCGGGATAAAGGGAGAAAAAAGGAAACCAAAACACCCAAAACATCGTGGGTTGGGATAAGAACAGTCTACTGGGCCAGCAGAGAGAGACCAACAACAACAACAGGACTTTGTAGCACAATATACAAACTGGGGCTGCACAGTGCAGTTTCTCACTGACCCGCACAGCTCAGGGGGAGCAGCTCAGAGCTGTCCTGAACCTGGACAGTCCCCAAAACTGCATGTCCTGGATCTGTACGATCCTCTCCCCTCCAGCCATCATCTGAGCATGACACAATTGAATGGAATACGCTCTTTGGCCAGTTTGGGTCACCTGGCTGTGTCCTGGCTGTGTCCCCACCCAGCTCCCTGGGTGCAACTCGTGTTCTCGGAAACAGGGCAGCATAAAAACCTGAAAAGTCCCTGACTGCTTGGACACAACTCGACCATCCCTGTGTTATCAGCACTGCTCTCATCTGAACTCCCAAACACGGCATTACACCCACTGCCAGAAAGAAAATCAACTCTATCCTGGCAGAAACCAACCCACCTTTGCAGACAACAAGTGCAACACAACAGTGGGCTCACTCTTGTAGTCATACAGTATGGATAATCCCTTGTGTCAGTTATGGTCAGCTGGGGCTGTTCTGTCCCCTTCCCAGCACTTGTGCACTCCCAGTTGACTCATTTCTGGGGCAAAATTAGTCCAAAGCCCTTGATGCTGTGCAAGCCCTGCTCAGCAAGGAACAAACACATTTAGTTAGACTTTTTTGCTTACAAATCCACCCCGCAAAACTCTGGGGGCTGCAAACATGAGAATTAATTCCAGCCCAGACAAAATATGGTCAGGAGGAGAAGATCTCTTCTGGTTGGAAACCTTCTGGATGTTTCTGGTCTGGAAATCCCAGCGTTTGTCAAGGTCAGTTTGAAGTGCAGCTCCACTTTGTTAACAGTGCACATGTGTGCATGCAGGTATCTCTCCAAATTGTGTTCTCTCTAACAAAATGACAGCACCTGGTGTTAAAGAACCTGGGACTCTATGGCTGGACGTTCAGCATGTTTGAAGGTCAATGAAGGTAGATGCTGGAAATGAAATCAGGGCTTTTTAGGACCATTCTCATGGCTAGGAATGCCCTGAGCTCCAAGCTTACCAGTGCTCCTAGTGCAGTGCCTGGGGAGGATTCAGTCCCCACACCTTTTGCTTTGGTGCTATTGTGTTACATGAAGAAGTTTTGAATGTGGATGCAGGTAGATCTGTAAATTGACATCAGGCCCTGTTAGTACTGTTCCCTGTCTGGGAATGCCCTGAGCCTCAAGGTTAATGGGGTCGCTCATGGGCTATCTGGGGGAGTTTCAGGCCAGGAACCTCTTTAATTCCTCACACCTTTGGTTGGGGAACTATTGCTCTACATTTAGAATATTTAAGGGTGACGCTGGTAGAGCTTGAAAATGACATCAGACTCTGTTGGGATTGTTCCCATGGCAAGGAATGCCCTGATCTCAAGGGTTACTGGGGCTACTCGCCTCTCACAGTGGAGGTTTCAGCCTATGAACATCTTTCATCCCTCAAATTTTATTTAGGAAGGATTTATTGCTGGAGCTTTAGCAGTTTTGAAGCTGGATGGTAGCAGAGCCTGGAAATGACATCAAGAACTCTTAGGACTCTTCTGGCATGCAAATCTCTGAGCCCCAAGGTTACTGGGGCTGCTAGTTGGCTACCTGGGCATGTTTCATTCCAAGGAACTTTTTTCAACCCTCTCACTTTTTCTTTGGGAGATATTGCTGGATGTTTAGCAGTTTCCAAGTTGCATGCTGGTAGCGCCTGGAAATGACATCAGGAACTGATACAACCATTCCCTTCGTTAGGACTGACCTGAGTCCAAGTATAACTGGAGCTGATAGTGGGCTACCTAGTGAGGTTTCAAGGCAGGACAATCTCTCAGCCCTTGATTTTCTTTTGGGGGATTTATTGCTGGATGTTTTGCAGTTTCAAACCTGGACATTGTTAGAGCCTGAAAACTGATGTCAAGCACTGCCAGGAAGATTCTGTTGTCTATGAAAGCCCTGAGCCCTAAGGGTACTGGGGCTGCTTGTGGATTATCTCAGGAGCTTTCAATCCAGGAACATATTTCATCCCTCAAAGCTTTTTTTAAGGATCTATTGCTGTTCGTTTAGCAGTTGGAAAGTGTATACTGGTAGAGCCCAAAAGTGACATCAGGCACTCTCAGGATTGCTCCCTTTCTAAGGAAAGCCCTGAGCCCCAAGGTTCCTGGTGCTGCTAGTGTGCTACCAGGGGAGGCTGTAGTCCAGACCCATCTTTCATCCCTCGCATGTTTTGTTTGGGAGATATTTCTGGACGTTTAGTGTGTTTGAAGATGGACACTGGTAGAGTCCTAAAATGGCATCAGGCAATTTTAGGACCGTTCCCTTGGTACTCATGTACAAGGGTCAGGTTATAATGCTCACTCCTGGAGGAGAAACAGACAGACGCTCTGTGGGCTGGGAGGAGGACAGTTTACTGACAAAATCACTGTGAAAAAATATTAACAGCACATCACAAACTACACTGACATCCAGTGATAACAGAGAGTACTTTACTGACCAAAGGATCACAAGGTGCTACACAATGCAAGGACCAACCAAACGCCACAGCCACACTCAGACTGCCCTTAAGGAACCCAGGAGTGCCCCTCCCCAACCAGCCCCTTTTATGGGGGGTGATGTCAGGTGGTGTGGAAAACAGCCTGGACACACTCAGCTCAGCTGTGCTAACTCAGGTCACCTCTGCTAATTTAGCTCACCTCTGCTGGCTGCTTGAGGAGGTGAACTCTTGCCTGGCCAGAAACAGGACAGCTGTGCATTTAATTTCCCCTGTCTGTCACATATTTCTACCTGTCCAAAGTCAATTGACCATTGTTCCAACAGTGGATCTGCACACCAGCGCTTCTGGTTGGTCTCTAGATTTCCCTTCCCCTTGGACCATTCAGACACCTCTCAACCATCCAGCTGCTGCTCTGAGTTTCAGGGAGTTAAACCCTTGCCTTTTTGGCAGTTGTCTGACTCATTCTGTCTTTAGCCAGCTCTTGAGTTGTGGTGATTTCACAGTCTCCTTCCTCACTAGAACATCTCTCACAGGGTTAAGCTTTGTGGAAGGTGAACCTCACTGGTGGCAGATTGCACTTGGCACAGAGTGAGGAGTGTTGAATTTAATGGTGAATCTTGTCAGGTTTCTTCTGTTGTTGGGAAAATAACTCCCTGTGTGCTGCCTGTGTGCAGCCAGTTCTCTAAGGAAAGCAGGGGAGCTGGTACAGAGGGGCTGTCATGCCCCACTGTGGAGTGCAGAGAGAGACCTGATGTAAGGACAAGGGATGCAAGTCCCAGCTGGCTGGTGAGAGTCATGGTGGGCTTGTGGAGATGTGCAGCAAGGGTGTCCCCACTGCCTCAAGGGACCCTTTTTCAGACCAGTCCAGACCTCCTTAGGAGGCACCCTGGATCAATCTCAGCCAGAGGTTGTCATCTCTCCTCTACAGTGAAAATAATAACCTACACCCTTAAAAAGAAATCAGTTTTACTCTGAGCTCCCTTTGAAACAGCTTCAATGGTCTGTACATCTCTTGAAGACTTGAAGATAATTACATGAGGAGACAGAGCTCGTTAGGGCTTGCTTGTTAGTTAAATGAACCCTGGGGTGCATTTGGTGCTGGGTCCTTGAAGCTCAGGTACTGAGAGGAGATGACACAAAAATATCCATGTCAAAAGCAGAAGCCAAAGTACCTGAAGTATTAATGAGTCCCGCTGAGAGCCATTGCTGGCTGAGCCTCCCCAGGGACTCGTTAGCACAGGTAATTGGAGGCCATGTTGGCTGGTAGGCAAAGGCAATGTACAAGCAGCTGAGATGCTGAGCAAGCCCTGGGTTGGTTTGATGAAGCAGAAAGGCCAAGCCCTGACCCCCAGCTCCAGGGAAGACAGGTCATATCTCTCAGGCATTATTCAGGCTCTTCCTGTGGCAGTGTGGGGTGTGTAATGCTGAGGGAAGAACAACAGGATGAGAGTTTCTCCTCATTGTTGGTCCAAAGCCCAGCTAGAAATTCATCTGTCCTCCATTTAAATGAAAGAAAGAGCAGGGAGACCCTCCATCCCCTATCAGATTCAGGAGGAAACATTGTGGAAAGATGAGGCCAAGGCTGAGGTGCTTAATGAAATCTTTGCCACTGTCTTTAGTAATAGGAGCAGTTGTACAGAGAGAATCCAATTCCCTGAGCTAGGAGACAGGGACAGGGAGCAGAATGACCCCACCTCAACCCAGGAGGAGATGGCCCTGCTGCACCACAGAGATGTGCACAGATCTGTGGGGCTGAAAGGGTGCTGAGATATCTGGCAAGGGGTGTTCACCAAGCCACTTTCCATCAGTCCTGGCTGACTGGATCAGTCAATGCAACCCCCAGTAAAAGAAGGGACAGAAGGATGGTCAGGGAAATTACAGGCCTGATAGTTTGACTTCAGTCCCAGAGAAGCTGATGGTGCAGATCATCCTGAGCAGCATTATCCAGTTCATGAAGAACCCCCAAGTGTTCGGGCCCAGTCAACTTGGGTTCATAAGGGCAGGTCCTGTTTGACCCACTGAATCTCCCTCTATGACAGGGTGACCTGCTTCTTGGAGAAGGGAAGGGCTCTGGATGTTGTCTACCTTGGCTTTAGCAAGGCCTTGGACACAGTTTTCCAGAACTTTCTCCTAGAGAAGCTCACTGCTTGTGGCTTGGAAACTGTGGTGGTTCAGCCCCAAGCAATGGCTGAGCACCACATGCTGCTCACTCGCTCCCACAGGAGAAACAGACAGAGCCTCCGTGGGCTGGCCTAAGGACAGTTTACAGACCAAATCACCATGAAAGGAGAACAGCCCACAGTGAGTTTCACTTATACCCAGTTATGACCCAGTCACTGCACAACATGATGAGCAATCCGATGACTCGGCTGCACTTGCACTGCCCTGAAGGCACCAGGAGTGCCCCGCCCCAACAAGCCCCTTTTGTGGGGGAGTGATGTCAAGTGGTGTGGCAAACAGCCTGGACTAACTCAGCTCTCCTGTGCTGCCTGCCTGGGGAGGTTAACTCTTCCCTGGCAAGATCCAGGATAGATGGGATAGGATTGGGATTGGGATGGGGATGGGATTGGCATGGTGTAGTCAAGGCACCCATCGATCAGGTGGCGTGTCAGTTTGCCAGGGTTGTTTGCCTGTGCAGCTGTAAAGTCACAGGCTGTAGGAGGTGATAACTGCCCTACGACCTGCCCAAATCCTTCCACAATCTCTGCCAGCCAGGGACTGGCTGCTGAGGGAGGAGGAAATGTTGGAGAGTCTATAACAATGATCATTAAACTTTTTCCCAGAGGAGCAGCCAGGAAGATGCCCAGGAAGAGGCAGAAGTGCAGGAGCTGCAGCTCCCCTGTGTCTGCAAAGGCCAGGAGGAGGAACTGGCTGATGGAGCTGCTGTTGGACATGTGGTGCCTCTGGGTATGGATGGTTCTAACTGTGATCATCTGGTGTCTTGTTATTTGGCCAAAGGAATTCCCCACCAGGCTCAAAAATGCTCCTCATCCCAGGCAGCATTGCTCTATTGGACCTTGAACCCACTCATGTCTCTTGGACCACCTCTGGCCCTTCAGGTGACAACAGGGGTTGGTGTCTGAGCAACTCTCTCCTGGCCTCCACCCTCAGTAATTCCCATGGGCACTGGGACCAGCAGCTCCCAGGCAGCCATGCTCCTTAACCTTTGCAGGGGGTCAGAGACCCCTGCCTGTCCCTGCCTGGGGGTCCTGTCTCATGGGGAGACAAGGAAAGGTGATTGTCCTGCCCAGCTCTGGTTTAATCAGGAGAAAGGACTCTGCTTGACAGAAGGATTTCTCCCCAGCCAAGGGAGGGAAAGTCAGTGAGAACTTCAGTTTCTTTCCAAGAAGGTTCCCTGGAGCTCCAGGGAGGAGCCCAGAGGGGACGGAGGGTATGATGTCTTCACCTGCTCCTCTGCTGTGAGCTGGGCTGGGCTCCTGGGATGGACAGAAGGAGCTCAGAAATATTGCAGCACTGCAGAGAGACAGCTGTGCCCAGGAGCAGCTCCTCTGCCAAGCACACAGGGCTGGGGACACTGCCTGTAGGCACCGAGGGGAGACCTGTGAGGCTGAGAGAGCTGATGGATGCTGAGAGCTCACTGGAGGAGAAATCTCTCCCTGGTATGTCTGTGGGTGCAGGGCAATGCAGGTTCTGTTCCTGGAGGGATCTCCTAAAGCTGGGACATGGGGCAGTGTGTGGGGTCTGTCAGGAGGACAGGTTCTCTCTAGGACCAGAAGGTGCTGCCTGGAAGGGATGCCCTTCTGCTCCATCAGAGGGACAGGGCAGGACAGCTGTCTTCTCCTGGGCATGGCTGAGAGGTGCCCAGGGCTGTCCTTGTGAGCAGGGTCCCTTTGTCCCGGGGTCTGTGTGCTGGGGCAGGGACTCTGCTGCTGCCAGGGTCAGCACTCAGCCTGGCTGGTGGGCTTTCCACAGCAATAGAGACAGCAGCTGTGGGTTGAAGGAGTGACCCAGAGAAGGGCAGCACAGGTTCCCTCTTCTGTAAGAAAATGCTGCCTGGGTCAGCTTTGCTCCCAGCTCCAGCTGATTCTTGAGACATTCCAAAGGGACTTTGAAAAAAAAAATCAAGGAAGCATTTTCCTGCAAGGCAGTGTCTGCTTTGACTGTTCCTCTCCTGTGGGCTGTGCTGTGGTAGATGAGAACTTATTTCTCCCCAAAGAATATGCAATGAAAACTCAATTCTTATTAAGACTTTGTAGATTCTCCTGAGCCCTGCACACACAGAGGTTCCCAGGGCAGTGCCCTGATGCCAGGAGGGGTCTGCAGAGCAGAGCTGAGCACAGGGCAGGTTGGATGAGGTCTGTGAGCACAGAGTAGGAGGTGACATGGGCAAAGAGAAGCAGCTGCAGGGACAGCTGCAGTTAGCAGAGACATTGGCAAGGAGGAAGAGTGAGCTGCTCCCAGCAATGCCCTGGCAGTAGGGATTTGGTACCTCCCTGACATCACCCACTGTGCTGATACTTTCCCACAGCAACCCCCTGGTTTCTGCCACCCAGCACAGACTCTGAGACAAGACTTCCACGTTTTCAGTCTGAGAAACCTGCGAGTACCTGTCTGTCTGTCCCTGTCCTTGCAGCCCTGGCTGGACTTTTTCTCACGGTTTCCCTTCCTGTCCTTGCTGCCTTTGTCCCACCATTACCAAAGCTCTGCTCTGCCCTCAGGTGAAACTGGAGTGACAGTGCTGAAAAGCTCATTGCTATCCACAGGGCATTTAGTCTGAGATCACACCATCCTTCTATTTACTGACTGCTGCCAGGCAGGACTGAGTTCTTGAGAGCCACAGCTGACCCTCCTCCCAGCAGTGGCACGCTGGAGCCAGCACAAAGCAGACCTCCCAAAAGGGACCTGCCAAATTCTTCCTGAATACAGGGAGTCAATCTGAGGGCATTCCCTAAGAATTAGAAGACGTTTTCCTAAAAGAAGAGTTCCATCACTTCTCACTGTGTCTTTTCCTCCTTGGACAGGTCTCCACACTTGATGGCAGCAGATGTCCAACAGCAGCAGCTCCATCAGCCAGTTCCTCCTCCTGCCTTTTGCAGACACACGGGAGCTGCAGCTCCTGCACTTCTGCCTCTTCCTGGGCGTCTACCTGGCTGCTCTCCTGGGCAATGGCCTCATCATCATCACCATAGCCTGTGACCACCACCTCCACACCCCCATGTACTTCTTCCTTCTCAACCTCTCTGTTACTGACCTTGGCTGCATCTCCACCACTGTTCCCAAATCCATGGCCAATTCCTTGTGGGACACCAGGGCCATTTCCTACACAGGATGTGTGGCTCAAATATTTTTCTTTGTATTTTTTATCTCCACAGAGTACTTTCTTCTCACTGTCATGGCCTATGACCACTACGTTGCCATCTGCCACCCCCTGCACTACGGGACCCTCCTGGGCAGCAGAGCTTGTGTCCACATGGCAGCAGCTGCCTGGGGCAGTGGGTTTCTCCATGCTGTGCTGCACACAGCCAATACATTTTCACTGCCCCTCTGCCATGGCAATGCCCTTGACCAGTTCTTCTGTGAAATCCCCCAGATCCTCAAGCTGGCATGCTCAGAGACGTACACAACGGAAACTGGAGTTATTGTGGTCAGTGCCTGTTTATATTTTGGCTGTTTTGTGTTCATCGTGGTGTCCTATGTGCAGATCTTCAGGGCTGTGCTGAGGATCCCCTCACAGCAGGGACGGCACAAAGCCTTTTCCACCTGCCTCCCTCATCTGGCTGTGGTTTCCTTGTTCCTCAGCACTGGTGTGTTTGCCTACCTGAAGCCCCCCTCCATCTCCTCCCTATTCCTGGACCTGGTAGTGTCTTTTCTTTACTCAGTGTTTCCACCAGCAGTGAACCCCCTCATCTACAGCATGAGGAACCAGGAGCTCAAGGATTCCATGTGGAAACTGAGGACTGGATGTTTCTAAGGAGCAATGAACTGCTCATCTTCGGCATATCACTGGCCATGGAACTCACATTAGGACCAGTCTGTATTATTTGTTTTTTTAGTTGTTGTTTTGTCTTCTTCATAGCACAGATAGATGTGTGCACTTCACTTTTCTCAGCACGTTTCCACCTCCACTTGCTCTTTGGTAATTCAGATGCTGCTCAGCTCTCCAGTGTCTGCTTTGAGCTTCAGAGAGTTGGAAAATATCCCATCTTTCCAATGTTTGTTTAAAAATTCTCTCAGAAGTTCAATGCGTTGATAAGTTACATTTCTATGTATCTGAACAAAAGTTGGTTTGGAGAGAATCTCCTCTGAAAGCTGACCCCCTTCATATGCTGCAGGATGAGCATCAGCCAGCAATGTGTCCTCATAGCTAAATAGGTCAATGCCATCCTGGGGTGTATTAGAAGAGTAGTAGGTCAAGAGAGGCCTTTCTCCCTCTTGCCCTGGTCAGACTGCATGTTGTGTCTAGTTCTGGGCTTCTCAGTTCAAGAAGGACAGAGAACTCCCTGAAAGGTTCCAGGGCAGGGCCAGCAAGATGGTTAAGGGAATGGAACACCTTCCTTATGAGGAAAGGCTGAGGGAGCTGGGCCTCTTTAGCTTGAAGAAGTGGAGACTCAAGGGTGACCTTATTCATGTTAAGAAATACGCAAAGGGTGAGAGTTGGGAGGATGGAGCCAGGCTCTTCTCAGTGATGGCCAGCGTAGGACAAGGGGCAATGGGTGCAAGCTGAAGCAGAGGAAATTCTCTGTGACTATAAAGAGAAACTATCTCACTGTGAGGGTGATGGAGCACTGGGACAGGCTGTCCAGAGAGGTTGGGGAGTCCCCTTCTCTGGAGACTTTCAAACCCACCTGGATGTGTTCCTGTGTGGTTTAGTGTAGGTGATCTTGCTCTGGCACAGAGGTTGGACTAGATGACCTTTTGAGGTCCATTCGAACTCCTAACCTTCTGTGACTCTATGATTTTGTGATTCCTACACAACGGAATGATCCTAAAAGCTCCTGTTCTCATTTTCAGGTTCAACCAGTGTCCACCTTAGGAAGTGCTAAATGTGCAGGTAGGGCTGCAAAGCAAAAGATTTGAGTGCTGAAAGCTATTCCTGGCCTGAAACCTATCTAGGAAGCCCACCAGCATGTAACCTTAGGGCTCAGGTCTTTCCTTTCCTAGGGAAGAGTCCTAACAGTGCCTGTGGACATTTACGGGCTCTCCCAGAATCCAACATTGACACGCTAAATGTAAAGCAGTAACCTCAAACGTAACGTGTGATGGTATAAAAGTCTTCTTGGCCTGAAAACTCCCCATGTAGCCCACTAGCAGCCACAGTAACCGTGGGGCACAGGGTTTTCATAGACAATGTAGTGGTATGAAATTTGCCTGATGTCTTTTTCCAGCTCTAACAGCGTCCACCTTTGAAAAAGTTACAAGTCCAGCTATAATTCCCAAAGAAAAGGTTTGAGGTGTGAAAGATGTTTCTGACCTTCAACATGCCTGGGTATCCCACTAGCAGCCCCAGTAACCCTGGGGCTCAAGGATTTCCTTAATAAGGGAACAGTCTTAAAACTACCTGACATCATTTCTGGCCATACCAGCGTCCACCTTTGAACCTGCTAAATGCCCAGCAATACATCCCAAACTAAAGGTGTGAGGGATGAAAGATGTTCATGGCCAAACATATCCCCAGGTATCGCACTAGCAGCCCCAGGAACATGGGGGTCAGGGCTTTTGTAGCCATGGGAGGAGATGTAACTTTGCCCAACATAATTTTCCAGCTTCAACAGTGTCCACCTTCAACACTGCTCAATGTCCAGCACCAGCTCCATGGCAAAAGGTGTGAGGGCGGAAAAAGGTTTCTGGCCTGAAACCTCCCCAGGTATCCCACTACCAGCCCCATTAACCTTGGGGCTCAGGGCATTCCTAGCCACAGGAACAGTCTTAAAATTTCATTTTTGGGCTCTGCCATCATCCACTCTCGAACATGTTGAACAACCAGCAGTAGAGTCCCAGGTTCTTTAGCACTTATTGCTGTCATTTTGTTATCTCTAGGGAAGCTTCTTGGAAAGAAACTGAAGTTCTCACTGACTTTCCCTCCCTTGGCTGGGGAGAAATCCTTGTGTCCAGCAGAGTCCTTTCTCCTGATCAAACCAGAGCTGGGCAGGACAATCACCTTTCCTTGTCTCCCCATGAGACAGGACCCCCAGGCAGGGACAGGCAGGGGTCTCTGACCCCCTGCAAAGGTTAAGGAGCATGGCTGCCTGAGAGCTGCTGGTCCCAGTGCCCATGGGAATTACTGAGGGTGGAGGCCAGGAGAGAGTTGCTCAGACACCAACCCCTATTGTCACCCGAAGGGCCAGAGGTGGTCCAAGAGACATGAGTGGGATCAAGGTCCAATGGAGCAATGGTGAAAGAGGGCAGTGCCTGGGAGCAGCATTTTTGAGCCTGGTGTGGAATTCCTTTGGCCAACTGACAAGACACAGTTACGACCATCCATGCCCAGAGGCACCACATCTCCAACAGTAGTTCCCATCCCCATCCCAATCCCATCCCATCTGTCCTGGATCTTGCCAGGGCAGAGTTAACCTCCCCAGGCAGGCAGCACAGGAGAGCTGAGTTAGCCCAGGCTGTTTGCCACACCACTTGACATCACTCCCCCAGAAAAGGGGCTTGTTGGGGAGGGGCACTCCTGGTGCCTCCAGGGAAGTGCTAGTGCAGCCAAGTCATTGGATTGCTCATCATGTTGTGCAGTGACTGGGTCATAACTGGGTATAAGTGAAATTCACTGTGGGCTGTTCTCCTTTCATGGTGATTTGGTCAGTAAACTGTCCTTAGGCCAGCCCACGGAGGCTCTGTCTGTTTCTCCTGTGGGAGTGAGTGAGCGGCATGTGCTCCTCAGCCACTGGTTGGAGCTGAACCACCACAGCCCTTTTTGGAGCCCAAGATCAGGCCTGAAGGTTTGTGATAATGGTAGAGGATGAGGTGAGGGGTGCTTTCTCCTCCCCTTTTCCCTTTAGGCTTTTTACAGCATCTGTTGAGAACGTTGACTATCCCTGGGATGTTCAGACCAGCATACGTGTCTTGCTCTCTCTCCTGAATGTCTGTCTGGACCTCTGTGTTACCAACAACTGTTCCAAGAATATTGCCAAGAGGTCTTCCCTGGGCTGAAGGGTCAGGGGTGGCATGGGGTGTGGGAGGGCATGAAAAAATACCTAGACAAGGAAAACAGATCCAGAGGCACTGTGGCTGCCCAGGCCTCAGACACCAACACCACAGCTGAGCCAGAAAGAACCCTTCCAACAGGCACTGGAGCTACCCGTGCCTCAGAGAGTGCAGCACCTCCAGTCTCCCCAACAAGCACCATGGGTGCTCAAACCTCAGAGGCCAACCCCAGAGCCGATCCAGTTAGCCAACCAGTACGCCTGTCAGTCACCTCTATCCAGAAGAAGAAATACATGGAGAAATCAGTCCTCATCGGGAGAGATGCTGATGAACTGGGACCATTGCAAGGCCCTGAAGAGGCAATACCAGAGGTTATAACCCGATCCTTGTCCTTGAGCTGAGAGACATGAGAAAAGACTTCAGCCGCCTTCCAGGGGAGCACATCATCACCTGGCTACTGCCATGCTGGGACAATGGGGCAGGCAGCAGGGAGAAGGCAGGGAGGCCAAGCAGCTGGGATCCCTGTCCAGAGAAGGAGGCAGTAACAAGGCAATTGGAAGGAAGGCTCAAGCTCTCAGCCTCTGGAGGTGACTTCTATCAAGTGTAAGGGCAGGGTACCAGTTCATTGAAGATGTTGTGTATTGGCCAGACCAGTGGATGACCATGGAGAGAGATATCCATTATCTGAGGGGATGAGCCATGTGAGAGATGATTTAGTGTGATCCTGATGATCTGCAGCTCTGTGCATACTGGGCATAGACTTCCTGCAGAGACGGCACTTTGAAGACCCAAAAGGGTACCAGTGGGCTTTTGGAATAGCTGCCTCAGAGACAGAAGAAACTGAACAAGTGTCTCTTCTGCCTGGACGGTCAGAAGACCCTTCTGTTGTGGGGCTGCTAAAGGTTGAAGAACAGTGAGTACCAATTGCTACCATGATGGTGGACAGGCAACAACACCACACCCAACAGAGACTCCCTGATTCCCATTCAGAAACTGATCATCAACTGGAGAGTCAGGGAGTGATTGGTAGAACCCGCTCATCCTTCAACAGTCTGATCGGGCCAGTGCAGAAGCCCAGTGCAGAGTGGAGGCTGACGCTGGACTATCGTGCCCTGAGTGCTCCCTCTGAGTGCTGCAGTGCCAGACATGCTGGAACTCCAGTATGAACTGGAGTCAAAAGCAGCCAAGTGCTACACTACAATTGACATCGTAAATGTGGTTTTCTTGACTCCTTTGGCAGCAGAATACAGGCCACAGTTTGCTTTCAGTTGGAAGAGAATCCAGGACACCTGGGATTGACTGCCCCAGGGCTGGAAACACAGCCCCACCATCTGCCATGGACTGATCCAGTCTGCATTAGAGCTGGATGAAGCCCCAGAGCACCTACAGTATATTGATGATGTCATGGCATGGGACAGCACACCTGAGGAATTTTTTGAGAAAGAGAAGAAAATAATCTGAATTCTGTTAAAGCTGGTTTTGCCATCAGACAGAGTAAGGGCAAGGGACCTCCTTAAGGAATCCACTTATTAGGAATAAAATAGCAGGATGGGTGTCATCAGATCCCATTGGATGTTATCAATATAATAGCAGCTATGTCTCCACCCACCCACAAAAAGGAGACACAAGCTTTCCTAGGCACTGTGGGGTTCTGGAGAATGCATATCCCAAACCACAGTCTAATTCTCTGCCCTTTCTACCGTGTAACCTGGTAAGAGAACGATTTCCAATGGGTCCCTGAGCAGTGAGAAGCCTTTGAAGAGATCAAACAGGAGATAGTCTGTGTAGTAGCCCTTGGGCCAGTCCAGACTGGGCCAGATGTAAAAATGTGTTCTACAGGTCAGCCTGGGAGCATGGTCCTACCTGGAGACTCTGGCAGAAAGCACCAGGCGAGGCTCAAGGTCAGTCTCTCTGGTTTTGGAGTCGGGGTTACAGAGGATCCAGACACTCTAACAGAAAAGGAAATACTGGCCATCTATGAAGGGGTTCGAGCTGCTTCAGAAGTGATTGGGACTGAAGCCCAGCTCCTCCTGGCATCCCGACTGCTGGTGCTGGGCGGGATGTTCAAAGGGAAGGCCCCTCCTACACACCATGCCACTCATGCTATGTGGAGCAAGTGGGTCACATTTATCACACAGTGGGCTGGAATAGGAAACCCCAATTGCACAGAAATCCTGGAAGTGATCACAGACTGGCCAGAGGGCAAAGATTGTGGAATATCGCCAGAGAAGCAGGTGACGTGCTGAATAGTGCACAGTGTGTAGTGAACGTCCAGAAAATGAGAAAAAATATGCCCTGTTCACCAATGGGTCCTGTGGCATAGCTGGCAAACATCAGAGGTAGAAGGCTGCTGTATAGAGTCCTACACAAATTGCAGAAGCTGTCTATGGAGAAGGCAAATCCAGCCAGTTTGCAGAGGTGAAGGCCATCCAGTTGGCTTTAGAAAATGCCAAAGGAGAAAAAAGGCCAAATATTACATATTTCTCTATACTATTTCCTGGATGGTGGTCCATGGCAGATGGTCTAAATAATAAATGCCATTATGAACCTCCCCAGTACTGTGAAAATGTAAGATCTGGGCATGATTTAGATGGTGTGGAAACAGGGGTGGATAATGTCCTTCTAAAGGCCAGGCCAGAGCTCACCTCCCTAAGCAGGCTGCACAGCTGAGCTGAGTTCGCCTGGGCTGTTTTCCATACCACCTGACATCACATCACCTTCAAAGGGGCTGGTTGGTGAGGGGTGGTCATGGCATGGTGCAGCACTCTGTTATTGTTGGGTCTGTAAGGTACTCTCTGTGCTATCACTGGGTGTCAGTGCAGTTTGGGGCTGTTATTGTTCCCCTTTTATGGTGCTTTTGGAAGTAAACCGTCCTTATCGCAATCCACAGAGGCTCTGTCTGTTTCCCCTCTGTGAGTGAGCGAGCAGCATGTGGGGCTCAGGCATTGTTTGGGACAGAACCACCACAGATTCCAAGCCACAAGCAGTGAGCTTCTCTAGGAGAAGGTGTTGGTAATCTGTGTCCAAGGCCTTGCTAAAGTCAAGGTAGACAACATCCAGAGCCCTGCCCTTGTCCAAGAAGCAGGTCACCCTGTCATAGAGGGAGATTCAGTGGGTCAAACAGGACCTGCCCTTATGAACCCAAGCTGGCTGGGCCTGATCACCTGGGGGTTCTTCATGAACTGGATAATGGTGCTCAGGATGATCTGCTCCACCAGCTTCTCTGGGACTGAAGTCAAACTATCAGACCTGTAATGTCCCTGATCATCCTTCTGTCCCTTCTTATATAGGGGGTTATGTTGACTGATTTCCCGGCAGCCAGGACTGATGGAAAGTGGCTTGGTGAACCCACCTTGCCAGATATTTCAGCACCCTTGGCTGCATCCCATTCAGCCCCACAGATCTGTGCACACCTCTGTGGTGCAGCAGTACCATCTCCTCCTGGATTGAGGTGGGGTCATTCTGCTCCCTGTCCCTGTCCCTGATACTCTTAGCCCTCCTGGCTGCCTGGGCACACTGCTGGCTCGTGTTTAACTTGCTGTCGACCAAGACCCCCAAATCCCTCCAGCGTCTGACCCCCCAGTCTGTATGCGCAGCCAGGGCTGCCCCTTCCCAGGTGCAGGATCTGGTGCTTCCTCTTGTTAAACTTCATGGTGTTGGTGACTGCCCAGCTCTCTGATCTGTCCAGATATCTGCAAGGCTTTTCCACCCTCAACAGAGTCAACAACTCCTCCCAATTTGTTGTGATATGCAAATTTACTCAAGACCAGTCCAGTTATCTGGTCATTTGTAAAAACATTAAAAAGAATCTCAGAATCACAAGGTTCGAAAAGACCTTTAAGATCAAGTCCAACTGTTCCTGTCCTAGGCTAAACCATATCCCTAAGTACATCATCTGCCCTTTTTTTAATCACATCCAGGGATGGTGAGTCTACCCCCTCCCTGGGTAGTCTGTTCCAGGCCCTGACAACTCTTCAGCAAGAAATATCTTCCTAACATCTCATCTGACCCTGCCCTGGCACAACATGAGGCTGTTTCCCCTTATCCTGTCACCTCACTGAAGAGACCATCTCTCTACACCCTCCTTTCGGGTAGTTGTAGGCAGTGATAAGGTCTCCCCTCAGCCGCCTCTTCCTCATGCTAAACACCCCCAGCTCCCTCAGCTGCTCCTCATAGGATTTGCCCTCCAGCCCCTTTCCCAGCCTGGTTGCCCTGCTCTGGACATGCTCCAGGACCTCAGTGTCCTTATGATGGTGTTGAGCCCAGAACTGCACACAGCACTCGAGGTGCAGCCTCATCAATGCCCAGTACAGGGGCACAATCACCTCCCCAGACCTACTGGCCACACTATTTCTGATACAGCCCAGGATGCCATTGGCCTTCCTGGTCATCTGGTCACACTGCTGGCTCATATTCATCCTGCAATCAACCAACACCGCCAGGTCCTTCTCTGCCTGACAGCTCTCCAGCCAGTCTCCCCCAGCCTGTAGCGCTGCAGGGGGTTGTTCTGTCCCATGTGCAGCACTCTACACTTGGCCATGTTAAACCTCATCCCATTGGTCTCAGCCCATCGTTCCAGTCTGTCCAGATCCCTCTGAAGAGCCTCCCTACCCTCAGGCAGATCAACATTTCCTCCCAGCTTAGTGTCCTCTGCAAACTTACTGAGGGAGCATTCAATCTCTTCATCAATGCCAAAGAACTTGGGACTCTATGGCTGCTCGTTCAACATGTTCAGTGTTGGGCTATAGTAGAGGTGGAAAATGACATCTGGCATTATAAGGACCAATCCCTTGGCTGGGAACTCCCTGAGCCACAAGGTTACTGGGGCTGCTCGTCATCTACCCGGGGAGGTTTCTCTGGCATGGTTTATTTTTGGGATGGCTCTGACTTGTAAGGCTGGAACTGTGTGGTGCAGTGGGAAATTGCATTGTGCATCACCAATTTTGTGTATTTTGCTACAAAGTCCTATTGTTGTTCTTTATACTCTCTGATATCCCAGCAAACTGTCCTTATCCCAAGCTCTGAGGTTTGGGTTTCTTTTCTATAATTTTTGTTCCCTTCCCCTGCCCACAGTCTCAGCCCACATCCTCTTAGAGAGTGAGCAGCTGTGTGGTGCTCGACTCCCAGCTGGGGTGAAACTATGACAAAAGGTTCCAGCACAACAACAAATCCGCAGCTTTGGAGGTGAGAGGCTGAGAGAGACGGGCTTCAAAGCCTGGGGAATGGGAGGTTGAAGATAGCCCTGTTGGTGCTTCATGGACAGAACATTAGGAAGGAAGTCCATGTCAAACTGTGGCTTTGAAGGTCAGAATGGACGTGAGGATAAAGAAATGTTATTCTGAGGGTAGTGATGTGGTGCTAACAGTAACTTGGAGTAAGTGTGGATGAGCTGGTGGCTTTGTGTTTGTGGGAATACCTGGCGAGGACGGAGAGACAACTATACAGGCAGGGACATCCTGGGGTGAGCTAAAGGTGGGGAAGGGCATTGGGTGAGTTACATGCACATCGATATGCAGAAGATGATCAGTTTATTCCTGCTTAGAAACATCCAGTCGTCAGTTTCCACATGGCATCCTTGAGCTCCTGGTTCCTCATGCTGTAGATTAAGGGATTCAGTGCTTGTGGAACTACTGCATAAAGAAATGACACTACCAGGTCCAAAATTCGGGAGGAGATGTAAGGGGGCTTCAGGTAGGCAATCATGCCAGTGCTGACAAACAGGGACACCATGGCCAGGTGAGGGAGGCACATGGAAAAGGCTTTGTGCCGTCCCTGCTGCGAGGGGATCCTCAGCACAGCCCTGAAGATCTGCACATAGGACACCACAATGAACACAAAACACAACAAAACTAAACAGACACTGACCACAATGACTCCAGTTTCCCTGAGGTAGGCATCTGAGCAGGAGAGCTTGAGGATCTGGGGGATTTCGCAGAAGAACTGGCCAACACCATTGCCATGGCAGAGGGGCAGTGAAAATGTACTGACTGTATGCAGCACAGAATAGAGAACCCCACTGCCCCAGGCAGCTGCTGCCATATGGACACAAGCTCTGCTCCCCAGGAGGTTCCCATAGTGCAGAGGGTAGCAGATGGCAACGTAGCGGTCATAGGCCATGACAGTGAGAAGAAAGTATTCTGCTGAGAGGAAAAAGAAAAAGAAAAAGAGTTGAGCCACACATCCTGTGTAGGAAATGGCCCTGGAGTCCCACAAGGAATTGGCCATGGACTTTGGGATTGTGGCTGAGATGCAGCCAAGGTCAGTAAGAGAGAGGCTGAGGAGGAAGAAGTACATGGGTGTGTGGAGGTGGTAATCACAGGCTATGGTGATGATGATGAGGCCATTGCCCAGGAGAGCAGCCAGGTAGATGCCCAGGAAGAGGCAGAAGTGCAGGAGCTGCAGCTCCCGTGTGTCTGCAAAGGGCAGGAGGAGGAACTGGCTGATGGAGCTGCTGCTGTTGGACATCTGCTGCTGTCAAGTGTGGAGACCTGTCCAAGGAGGAAAATGGATTGAGAGTTAGGAACATCTCTTTCACTCTTACAGAATATCCTCAGATCGACTGTCTGTATCTCAGACTAAATTCCCTGTGGATAGGAATGAGCTTTTCAGCACTGTCACTCCAATCTGACCCGAGGGAAGAGCAGAGCTTTGGAGCTTTGGTTTTCTCCTGTTTATACCTGAGGAGTGTTTCTTCTGTCAGATCTCCCTGACATTGCTGCTGCAGTGCCAGTGAAACCTTCCCCTGATTGCAGAGTGGGGGGAGCTTCTCTGTCCAACAGCCCTGGTCTCAGCTGCCCTGTGCTGGGCATTCTGTGTAAACACCCTGCTGTTCCCCTAAAATAAACTGTACCCCACAGATTGCTGATGAATCCGGTCTCCCAGGGCAGGGCAACAAAGCCCTCCTGAGGTTGCATCCTACCCAAGGAGGATCTCAGCTGCCCGCTCACAGCCAGGGACACACAGGCCTCATTGCAGCTGCCCACACACGGGTGATGAGTGGCATTGCCATGGCCTCTGTGCCGAGATGTCTCCTGCATGGGGCTTCTCTCTGGGGCACCAGAGTCCCTAGGAGAGCGGTGCTGTTGTGGGAGGCAGCCTGCAGCCCAGCAGGAACCCCCAGGAAGTCCTCAGTCCTACAGATGAGGGTGCTGAAGTCAGGGTCATCTCAGTGCCAGCCCCACCAATAGACATGCCCAGAGCCCCAGGTAACGGTGGCACAAAGGCAGGAAGGACAGGAGAGGAAACAGCAAGAAATGCTGCAGCCAAAGCAGGAAGGACAGGGACAGACAGACAGGCACTCAGGGGTTTCTCCCCACTGGGATTTGGGCTGCCAAGGAAAAGACAGCCTGAAACCCTGGAACTCTGAGTGCAGAGTCGTGCTGGGGGGCAGAAACCAGGGGGTTGCTGTGGGACAGTGTCTGCACCATGGAGAATGTCAGCAATGTACCAAAATCCCCACTGCCAGGGCATTTCTGGGAGCAGCTCCTTCTCCCTCGCTGACAATGTCTCTGCTGCCTGGAGCTGTCCCTGGAGCTGCTTCTCTTTGCCCATGTCACCTCCTGCTCTGTGCTCACAGACCTCATCCAACCTGCAGACCCCTCCTGGCATCAGGGCACTGCCCACACCCCTGTGTGTGCAGGGCTCAGGGGAAGCTGAAACATCTTCATGAGAATCAAGTTTTCATTGCATATTCTTGAGGGGAGAAATAAGTTCCAATATACCACAGTCAGCACAGCCCACAGGAGAGGAAAAGTCAAAGCAAAGACTCTGCCTATAGGAAAATGCTTCCTTGATGTTGTTCCTCAAAGTCCCTTTGCAGTTTCTCAAGGGTCAGTTGGAGCTGGGTGCAAAGTTGACCGAGGCAGCACTGTCTTACTGCAGAAGGACCTTACGCTGCTCTTCCCCTGGTTACTCCTTCAACCCACAGGTCGTTGTCTATCCCTCAAGATGAGAGCTGACCCTGAGAGCAGCAGAGTCCCTGCCCCGCACACAGCCCCCAGGTTGCAGGGACCCTGCTCACAAGGACAGCGCAGGGCACCCCTGGGTGCACACGCTGCTTCACACCTCTGCAGCCATGCCTAGGAGAAGACAGCTGTCCTGCACTGTCCCTCTGATGGGGCAGAAGGGCATCCCTTCAGGCAGCACTTTCTGGTCCTACAGAGAACCTGTCCTCCTGACAGACCCCACACACTGTCCCATGTCCCAGCTTTAGGAGATCCCTCCAGGAATGGAACCTGCATTGCCCTGCACTCACAAACATACCAGGGAGAGGCTGTGGAGATTACTCCTCCAGTGAGCTCTCAGCATCCATCAGCTCTCTCAGCCTCACAGGTCTCCCCTCGGTGCCTACAGGCAGTGTCCCCAGCCCTGTGTGCTTGGCAGAGGAGCTGCTCCTGGGAAGAGCTGTCTCTGCAGCACTGCAATATTTCTGAGCTCCCACTGTCCCAGGAGCCCATCCCAGCTCACAGCAGAGGAGCAGGTGAAGACATCATACCCTCTGTCCCCACTGGACTCCTCCCTGGAGCTCCAGGAAACTACTTGGAAAGACACTGAAGTCCTCTCTCATGTTCCGTCCCTCAGCTGGGGAGAAATCCTTCTGTCCATCAGAGTCATTTCTCCTGTTCCAACCAGAGCTGGGCAGGACAATCACCTTTCCTTGTCTCCCCATGAGACAGGACACCCAGGCAGCAACAGGAAGAGGAATCTTTCCCCTGTGAAAGAGTGACTGTTGACTTACTCCAGACCCTTCATCCTTGCTTTGCAGCCCTGGGGATGGAAGGGAACACAGCTCCAGCCTGTGTCTGCCTCAAAGCCACCAGAGCTGGG
Organism: Gallinula chloropus; assembly: GCF_964237585.1. Taxonomy (NCBI): domain Eukaryota; kingdom Metazoa; phylum Chordata; class Aves; order Gruiformes; family Rallidae; genus Gallinula; species Gallinula chloropus. The sequence goes on along the minus strand of NC_140110.1, from coordinate 6,543,239 downwards.
ATTGTTATTTCCCCAGCTCCTGCACTTCTGGCTCTTCCTGGGCATCTACCTGGCTGCTCTTCTGGGTAAGAGTTTAATGATCATTACTGCAGCCTATGACCATTGACTCCACATGCCCATGGACTTGTTCCTCTTCCATACCTTGCTGAATGTGTGGTGCTCACCAAGCTGCTCTATCACTCCCCCTCCTCAGCTGCACAGGGAAGAGAAGATGTAATGAATGGTAAAGTGCAGGTAGAGTTTAAAATTGACGTCAGACACTGTCACAACCATTCCCTTGGATAGGAAAGCCCTGAGCCCCAAGGTTACTGGTGCTCCTAGTGAGGAAGTTTTCAGTCCAGTAAGATCCTTTATCCCTTGCAGATGTTCTTTGGGTGCTGTTGCTGGGTATTGAGCATTTGTGAAACTTGATGCTGATAGAGCTGCAAAGTGATGTCAGGCAGTGTTAGGACCCTTCCATTCAATATGAAAGCCTTGAACCCCAAGGTTACTGATTCTTCTAATCCACACCCTGGGGAGGTGCCCAAAGCCTTTTTCAGCCCACACACATTTTGCTAGGGAGGTATTTCTCTACATTTAACGGTTTCAAAGGTGGAAGCTGGTAGAATAAACTGGACACAACAATAAACCCATCCAGTTCTCTCCTTCCTCTGATTGAGTGGCACAGGGGGATAGGGATTGGGGGTTGAGGTCAGTTCATCACACATCATCTCAGCTGCTTTTTCCTCATCATGGGGAAGACTCCTCACAGTCTCCCCTTACTCCAGCATTGGGTCCCACCCACAGGAGACAGTCCTCCATCAACCCCTCCCACATGAGTCCTTCCCACACAGCTTCAGATCATCACCAGCTGCTCCAGGGTGGGTCACTTTAATGGGGTGCTGTCCTTCAGCAACAGACTGCTCCAGCCTGGGTCCTCTACAGCCCTGCCAGCAAACCTGCTCCAGCACAGGCTTCCTAGGAGGTCACAGCCTCCTTCAGGTGTCTGCACCTGCCTGAGCACAGTGACGTCTACGGGCTGCACAAAGAATCACTGTTCCACATCATCCAGCATGGGCTGTAGGGGAACAGCCTCATTCACCATGGTCTTTCGCATGGGTTGCAAGGGTATCTCTGCAATGAGGCTTGGAGGACCTTCTCCCCCTACTTCACTGACCTTGTTGTCTGCAAAGTTCCTTACACTTTCTTACTCCTTTCTCTGACAGCAAAAAGAAACAGATAATTTTTATTTCCTTATTAAATATATTATCACAGCAAATATATTTTCACTCCCCCTCTGCCATGGCAATGTTGCTGACCAGTTCTTCTATGAAATCCTCCAGATCCTCAAGCTCTCTTGTTCACGAGCCACGCTCAGGGAAATTGTGGCCAGAGCTTGTTTGGCTTTTGGCTGTTTTGTGTTCATTGTGGTGTCCTATGTGCAGATCTTGAGGGCTGTGCTGAGGATCCCTTCGGAGCAGGGACGGCACAATGACTTTTCCACATGCCTTCCTTACATGGGAGTGGACTCCTTGTTTGTCAGCACTGACATGTTTGCCTATCTAAAGCCCCTCTCAATTTCCTCCCTATTTACAGATTCACAGATTCGCAGAATTCTTGGAGTTGGAAGAGACCTCCTGTCCTGGTTTCACCCCAGCTGAGAGCCAAGATCCACGCAGCTGCCTGCTCCTAAAAGGAAAAGAGCAGGGGAAGAGTGACGGGGAGGGGGGGGGGGGGGGGGGAGGGGATGCGTGAGAGGTAAGGGAAGGGAAAAGGGAGAGGAAGGGGCAATAACCCCAAAACCAAGAAACTAAGAGGCCCGTGTGTTGGGATAAGGACAGTTTACTAAGATAACAGAAAGATAAAATATAACAATGCTAACAGGACTTCAGAGTAAAAATATATGAAGCTGTTGATACACAATGCAGTTTCTCACCAAACCACACAACTCAGGCCGTGCCACCCAGAGCCGTCCCGGAACCCGACCGTCCCCCAAGAACCGCGCATCCTGGAGCCACCCCAGGCCTTCCTCCCGTCAGCCCCCGATATCCTGGGCAGGACGTAACTGGCGTGGAATACTCTCTTTGGTCAGCTCGGTCACCTGTCCTGGCTTCGCCCCTCCTTTCTCATGAAGAGCTGAGAAAGTCCTTGACTGTCTGACAGCAGCTAAAACCATCAGGGTGTTATCAGCACTGCTTTCATTTTAACTCCCAAACACAGCATTCCATCCTCTGCTACAAATGAAGTCAACTCCATCCTGACCAAAACCAGGACAAAAATGTTGCCCCCAAAAACTCCAATTTCATTTTCTAAAGATGGCCATGGGGACAGAGGACACAGCCAAGTAGAAGTGACCATAGGAGGCTGGGCGGGGAGTTCACTAGGGACAGGAGTTGGTGGCAAGGCTCTGGGCAGGAAATTTGGCCAGGAATAAGGCCAAAGTGGGTGCTGGAGATCTACCAGAAAAGCTTGAGAATTTTCTTCACATTTAAAAAGATACAAGCACATTTTCACTGACTGAATATTTCCAACCAATCAACTGTTGTTTTCCACAATCAGACTAAGGAACTCTGGGGATAAGTATGAAATGTAGTAGGAAAAACACATCCTCCTGAGTCCTTGGGATGTCAGGACACTGTCACACTGGGCACTGAAACTTGCCTTTTGGGTATTTCCACCTGCCCTGAGGAAATGGACTGTGTCTCAAGGCCCCTTTTCAGAAGACTCTCTGGCCATGTCCTCTGTCCTTTGCTTTTGGGATATACTCCATCCCCTTACAGATTTTTCTCATAGTTGGGGAGTGTGTTTTATTTCTTTTATAACTTTTTCAAAATGAGGAAGAATTCTGTTTCTATTCCCAGCCAGTCCTCAGGGTAAACGGGGTGGGAATTGCAGCAAAGAGGCTGCAACATTCATCTGCAGACTCAGTGCAGAAGCCTGATAGAGGAAAAGAGAGCAACTCCCAAGCATCCCTTGGAGACATGGTGGAGTTGGGGAGGTGTAAGGGTGTCTAGGCAGTGTGGGAACTCAGGGAGAGAGCTGTTATGACCTTTCTACACCTCCTTAGGAGATCCTCTGGTTCAATTTTAGTTGGAGAAAGCTCCTGTCACTTCTGTAAATTGAAAAACTAAAAAGCCTGAAAAATATTAAAACTTTTTTATTTTTTTAATTAAGTGCTCATTGAAATCTTCCACTTTAAGTAGAGTCCTGAAACCTCTCCAATTAGCTGTACAAGTTATGAAACCCTGAAGAAAAGACACACAGCTCGTTAGGGCTTTTTCAATTTTAATGAGCCCCGTGGTGTATTTGGTGCTGATTCCATGAACTGCAGATCCTGTGAGGAGATTGAAGCAGTCTCTGCAAGAGTTAAGGTCAGAAGAAAAAGCTGAACTGCTGTAGAGTGTTAATTAGCCCCACTGAGGCCCATTACTGAGAAAGCCTCTCTCCTCATGAAGGGGTTAGAGCAGAAAATTGGAGTCTGTGATTTAAGGTAGACTGAGGCAGTGTGCAGGTGGATGTGATGCTGAGTAAAGCCTTGATGTATTTTATCAAGCAGAAGAGCCAGCCCCACAGAAGTGGGATTCTGCCCCCTGCACTGCCTCAGGGCTCTTCCTGGGCATGTGTCACATGGGGTGTGTGATGCAGCGTGTGGTACAAGGGTACCACAGCTCCCAGCATCCTGAGGGGGTGCAAGGAAGCAGTGAGGCCCCAGTTCTGTGAGATTAGTATGTATGGTGGTTTAGGCCTGGCTGGAGGCCAGATGCCCACCAAAGTCGGTCTATCACTCCCCTTATTTTGGACAGGGGAGAAAATAGATATAGAGAGGCTGAGGAGTCAAGATAAGCACAGGGAGAGATCATCCTGTAGTCAATGACACGGCAAAACAGACTCAACACAGAGTGAAGGAAAGAAAACTCTGATTGATGACACTGCACTACGCACACAGTGACACCAGAGTCGAGTCAGAAGCATGACCAGATCTCAAAGCACCTTCCCCCACCCCTCCCTTCTCAGCAGACTTTAGTCAGGATTTTGCTCCCTTCTCTGGTGGCAAATGCAGCTGCTTGTGTTTTTCTTTCTCCTGTATGTGATTCCCAGAGGCGCTGTGACCATCACCAATTGGCTCGCCCTTAGTCAGCAGCAGCTCTGGCCTTGAATCAGCCAATGTTTACTCTCTGGGGTTTGCAGAGAGCTTCTGGCTGCTTCTTACAGCACCCATTTTCTGCAGCCCCCATTCTCTCCACCAGCCTCACCTCTAATTTTCCCCAAAATTCTCTTAAATTTTCCTCAAATTCTCATAATTTTTCCACAAATTCCTTAATTATCTTTTAAATTTCCTTAATTTGCCCCAAAATTCCCTCATATTTTCCCCAAATTCCTTCATTTCCCTCAAAAATCCTTTATATTCCTCCAAAATCCTCTAATTTTTCCAGCTGGGACACTGGTGGAGTCCAGAGGGGCTTCAAGACACCCGGGGGGTCCCTGCGCCTCCTCTGCAAGGCCTCTGGCTTTGACTTCAGCAGCACCCACATGTTCTGGACTCGCCAGGTCCCCGGTAATGGGCTGGAGTGGGTCACACACATTAGCAACGATGGTAGCAGCACTGACTACGGGTCATCGGTCAAGGGCCGGATCACCATCTCCAAGGACAACTCCCAGAGCACGGTGATGCTGCAGATGAACAGCCTCAGGGATGGTGACACGGCCACCTACTACTGAGCCAGAGCTCCTGGTGGTGCTACTGGTGGTGCTGGTGGTGGCCTTGACCCCATCCCTGTATCCCCACCTCCCTGGAGAACCATTTTGTCCCATTCGCGATCTCTTTTAAGTCAACTTGGAGTGTTTCTGGCCAAAATCTCCCCCAGTTTCCTTCAGAACCCAACTGTGGGGCCCACCGATCCCTTGAAGGAAAACTTGGCGGCACAAGAACAGGCTGTCCCAGGCTGTGGGAAGAGGAGTCGGCCAGGAAGGAAGCCAGCTTGGCTGAGGAGAGAGATCCAAGAAGTCGCCTCCACGTCCGTGTCCTCATCCTTCAAGGGGAGCAAGTCTGGGCTGAGCCTTTGCCATGGCTCCTGGGGTCAAGGTTTGGGTTGGGGTTGGGGGCAAATACGGCTGAGCAATGAGGGGAACGGTCAAAGGACCCAGCCATGACCATTCCACCCCAACCCTCCACTGGTCACGCCAGCCATCTGCCCTTGGAGCGACGCGTGGCCCAGCTTTGGCGTCCTGCTCCCAGCTCGGCCTCCTCCAGCTCTGTCCCAGTTCTGGGTCGCTGGGTGCTGGGAGAGAAGAGGGGCTGCTCAGACCAAGGGCTGTGCTTGGGGGGGGCTTTGACCCAGAGGTTCACTCCCTTTCCCATCTTCTTACCGTGGCTTTTACATGGCCTCTGGGAAGCTGGCAGGCTTGGGGACTCATCCTGAATCCTCGAAAAGCCAGAATCAAAGCCTCAGCAGGCCCCCAGCTGACCCTCACCCCCCGGGCAAAGGGCTGGGGGCATTTGGGGGGCCAGGGCCAGCTCCTCTTGGTCTCCCAGGCGACGCCAGGCACTGACTTTGCCCAGGTGGTGGCACATGGTTGGCTGCCCCTTGCACCGTCACCTCTCGGCACTGTGATGTCATCACACGTCACACTCACCCTCCACTATAACTTGGGGTGTGGCGGCTGTGGGGCTGCCAGAAGGCCAGGAGCAGCCGTGGCAGCAGGAGCCATGGCTGGGTACCGCTGCAGCCACAGCTGGAGCAGCCGCCGGCAGAGACCCCGCTCCAGGCGCACCCGGCAGACACACAGCCGGAGAAGGGGGAGGCAGCCAGCTGCCAGCCACAGGCAGCAACGCCAAGGGAGGCCATGGAAATGGGGGCCTGTCCCCAGGCGTTGTGGGATGTCCTGGGGCTGCGGGCGGTGGGCGACGCAAGGGTGGCCGGGCAGCAAGGAGCGAGGCAGGGGACTCACAGATTCCCTTTTTACCCAGGGCGCCGCTCTGTCCTGTGCCGCTGCACCCCCATGCAGAGGAGGAGGAGGAAGGCACTGTAAGTGCAGCGCCCGCAGTCTCCTGCAAATAATTTGACTAGTAAAGGCTGAGGGAAAGAAGGAATTCAGGACCTCAGCCTTGTCCTCATCCCTTGTCACTCCTGTTCCCCCTGCGTCCAGTCAGGGCTGGAGATTCCCCTTGACCCTCCTGTTCCTGTTCATCTCCCTAGAGAAGGACTTTGATTCTCTGGTACAGAACTGGCCAGGCTGAGTCCCAGTTGGGCTTCAGCCCTTCTGACTTTCTCCCCATGTGATCTCCCCACATACGGCCGGTCAGGTAAGGCCCAGTCAGCAAGGCGGCCGGTCAGGCAAGGAGACCGGTCTACATGGTGGCTGGTCAGGCAAGGTATCAGGTCAGGTAGGCAGCTGGTCAGGCAGGGAGGCCGGTAACCAAGGTAGTTGGTCAGGCAGGTGTATGATCAGGCAAGGTGGCCAGTGAGGCAGGGAGGCCGGTCAAACAAGGTGTCTGGTCAGGCAGACGGCAGGTCAGGCAAGGCGATCGGTCGCTGAGGCGGCCGGTCAGTGACGGTGGCCAGTGAGGCAGGTGGCCGGTCAGTGAGGCAGCCAGTCACTAAGGCAGCAGGTCACTCAGGTGGCCGGTTGGGCAAGGCGGCCGGTCAGGCCAGGAAGCCAGTGTGCATGGTGGCCACCTGACCCGCCACCTGACGTGACCTGTCACCTCCCCTGACCCACCGTGAACAGCACCTATGGAGACAGCTCAAAGGTTTTCTGGCAAACTAAAGCCCTCAGAGCCACAATGCTAGGGGCTGCTTGTGGGCTGCCTGGGGAGGTTTCAGGCCAGCTATGTCTTTCAGTCCTGGCTCCTTTGGTTTGGGAGTTATTGCTGGACGTTCGGCATGTTTTCAAGGGAGCACTTCTGAGGCCGTGAACAGCAACTACAGAGAGAGCTCGAAGGTTTCCTGGCAAACAAAAGCCCTAAGAGCCGCCTACCTGACCTGAACGGCGGCCTTGCCTGACCAGCCGCGTAACCTGACTGGTCACCTTCGCTGACCTGACCAGCCGCCTTGCCTGACCTGACCAGCTGCCTTGACCGACTGGCCGCCTGACCTGACCTGCATGGCCGCCTGAACCGACCGGCCGCCTTGTCCAACTTGATAGGCCGCCTGCCCGACCGGCCGCCTGAACTGACCAGCTGCCTTACCCGACCTGACCAGCTGTGCGATCTGACTGGTCCCCCTGTCCTACGGGCCGCCTGACCTGACCTGACTGGCCGCCTGAGCTGACCGGCCACCTTGCCCAACTGGCCACTTGATCTTAGCTGACAGGCCTCCTGACCTGACCAGCCGCCATGCCCGACCAGCCTCCTTGACCGACCTGACAGGCCAACTGACCATCCGCCTCTCCCAACCTGACCGGCCGCCTGCCCGACCTGCCCGGCCGCCCGACCCACCAGACTGTCCACTGCCCGACCAGCCTCCTGACCTGACCGGGCTCCTTGCCCGACCTGACCGGCCGCGTACCCGACCGGCCACCCTACCTGACCAGCCACCTCGCCCGACCTGACCGGCCGCCTGACCTGACCTGACCCAACTGGCGGCCTGACCTGACCGGCCGTCTTGCCTGACCTGACCGGCTACGCGATCTGACCGGCCACCTGCCCGAACTGACTGGCCGTGTGACCCGACCGTCCACCTGAACTGATTGGCTGCCTTGCACGACGTGACCGGCTGCCTCCCTGACTGGCTGCCTGGCCTGAACTGACCAGCCACTTGACCTAACCACCCGCCTCGCCCGACCTGACCACCCGCCTGCCCGACCGGGCCGCCTGACCTCACCTGACCGGCCACCTGACCTGACCGCCCGCCCGAACTGACTGGCCGCCTGCCCCACCTTACCGGACGCCTGCCTGACCTGACCAGCCTCCTTGCCCGACATTACCGTCCGCCTGACCAACCCGCTGCCTTCCCGACCTGATCGTCCGCCTGAGTGACCGGCTGCCTGTCCTGACCGGCCACCTGACCTGACTGGCTGCCTTGCTCTTCTTACTGGCCTCCTACCCGACTGGCTACCTGACCTGACCTGACCAGCCGCCTGACCTGACAGGCCTCCTTGCCCGCCTTGCCAGACCAGCCACCTGACGTGACCGGCCGCCATGCCTGACTCGATGCCTGACCTGACCTGACCGGCCTCCTGACCTGACAGGCCGCCTGCCTGACCAACGGCCCGACCTGTCCGGCCATCTTGCCCAACCTGACTGGCTGCCTGCCCGACCTGCTGCCTGACCTGACAGGACTCCTTGCCTGACCTGACTGGCCGCGTGATCTGGCCTGCCGCCTGCCAGAATTGACCGGCTGCCTTGCCCGACCAGCCACCTGACCTGACCGGCCACCTCGCCCGACCTGACCTTCCACCTGACCTGACCAGCCGCCTGACCTGACCTGATCTGACTGGCCACCTTACCCGAATTGACCAGACGCCTGCCCGACCTGACGCCTTGCCCAACCTGACCGGCCACCTGCCCGACCGGCATCCTGAACTCACCGGTTGCCTTGCCCGACCTGACATGCCGCCTGCCCAACCAGCTGACTCACCTGAGCGGCTGCCTTGCCCGACTGGCCGCCTGACCTGACCTGACTTTCCACGTGACCTAGCAGTCCGCCTTGCCTGACCGGCCACATGACCTGACATGACCAGACACCTGACCTGACTGGCCGCCTTGCCCGACCGGCCGCCTTGCCTGACCTGACCGGCCGCCTGACCAGCCGCCTTGCCCAACCTGATCGGCTGCCTACCTGACCGGACGCCTAACCTGACCTGACCTGACCGGCCGCCTGACCTGACCTGATCTGACCAGCCACCTTACCCGAATTGACCAGATGCCTGCCCGACCAGCCGCCACACATGACCGTACAACTCTCCCGACCTGACTGGCCACCTGACCTGACCGGCCGCCTGACCTGACCTGACCTGACTGGCCCACTCCCTGACTGGCCACCTGACATGACCTGACCTGACCTGCCGCCTGACCTGTCCAGATGCCTGACCTGAACTGACGTGACCGGCCGCCTGACCTGATAGGCTGCCTTGCCAGACTTGAATGGCCGACTACCTGACTGGCCGCCCGACGTGACTGGCCGCCTTCCCAGACTTGTCTGGTCGCCTGCCTGACCGGCTGCACTACCTGACCGGCTGCCTTGCCGGACCGACCAGCTGGCCTGACCAGCCGTCTTCTCTGACCTGACTGGCCACCTGTCCAACAGACGGCCCAACCTGACCAGCCACCTAGCTCGACGTGACCGGCCTCCTGCCCGATCGGCCCCACGACGTGACGAGCCTCCTTCCTGATTGGCTGCCTGACCTGACCAGCTGCCTTTCCTGACTGGCCGCCTTGCCCGACACAACCGGCTGCATATCCAACTGTCCGCATTCCCCGACCGGCCGCCTGCCTGACCGGCAGCCTGACCTGACCGGATGCCTAACCTGACCTGGCCAGAATGGCCACCTGACCTGACCGTCTGCCTTGCCTGACCTGACCGGTCGCATGCCCGACCAGTCGCCTGACCTGACCGGCCACCTGACGTGACCAGACCGGCCGCCTGACTTGACCGGCCGCCTTGCCTGACCGGCCAGCTTATCTGACCGGCCGCCTGATGTGACCTTACCTGACCGTCCGCGTGACCTGACCGACCGCCTTCCCAGAGTTGACTGGTTGCCTGCCTGACCGGCCAGCTGATCTGACCGGCTGCTTTGTCCGACGGGACCGGCAGCCTGTCTGACCAACGGCCCAACCTTACTGGCCCCCTTGCTCGATGTGACCTGCCTCTTGCCCAATCAGCCCACCGACGTGACCGGCCTCCTACCCGATTGGACGCCCGACCTGACCGGCCACCTTGCCCAAATGGCTGCCTTGCCCAACCAGACTGGCCACCTACCCGACCGGCCACCTTGTCCAACAGGCCGCCTGCCTGACAGGCCACCTACCTGACAGGCTGCCTGACCTGACCGGCCACCTTGCCCAACCTCACTGGCCACATGACCTGACTGGCCACCTTGCACAACCTGACAGGCCACCTGACCTGACTGCCCACCTTGCTTGACTGGCCACCTGCCTGACCTGACTGGCCGCCTGACCTTACCTGACTGGCCGCCTGACCTGACCTTACCTGACTGGCTGCCTGACCTGACCTGACCATCCGCCTGCCTGAATGGTCGCCTTGCCAGACTTGACCAGCAACCTGCCTGACCGGCTGCCAGCCCTGACCGGCCACCTCACATCACCGGCCAACTTACCTGACCGGCCATCTTGTAAGACTTGACCGGTCGCCTGCCCGACCAGGCACCCGACCTGACTGACTGCCTGACTGGCCGCACTACCTGACCAATCGCCTGACCTGACCGGCAGCCTGCCCGACCTTATCGGCCGCCTTCCCAACCGGCCGCCTAACCTGACCGGCTGACTTGCCCGACTTGACAGGCTGCCTGTCCGACCAGCTGCCTGAACTGAGTGGTGGCCTTGCCCGACATGACCGGCCGCCAGCTCGACCGGCTGCCTGCCCGAACGACCGCCTGACCTTTCCGGCTGCCTGACCTGACCTGAGTGGCCGCATGACGGTCAGGTCGGGCAAGGCGTCCGGTCAGGACAGGTTGCCAGTCAGGTCAGGTAAGGCGGCTGGTCAGATCAGGTCAGGCGGCCAGTCGGGCAATGCGATCGGTCAAGTCAGGACGCTGGTTGGGCAAGGTGGCCGGTCAGGTCGGGCAGGCGGCACGTCAGGCCGGGTAAGGAGGCCATTCGGGCACACGGCCAGTCAGGTGGGGCAAGGCGGTCGGTCATGTCAGACGGCTGGTCAAGCAGGCGGCCAGTCTGGCAAGGGGGCCAATCAGGATGGCAGACGGTCTGGTCAGGTCAGACGGCCAGTCAGGTCAGGTCAGGTGGCCAGTCGGGCAGACGGCTGGTCAGGTTGGGCATGGCAGCCCGTCAGGTCAGGAATCCGGTCAGGTCAGGTCAAGTCACTCAGCCGGTCAGGTCAGGTGGCCGGTTGGGCAAGGCGGCCTGTCAGGTCAGGTTGCCAGTCAGTTCAGGCAAGGCGGCCGGTCAGGTCAGGTCATGCGGCCAGAAGGGAGAGTCGACCAGTCAGGTCAGGTGACCAGTCGGGCAAGGCGACAGGTCAGGTCAGGCTGCAGGTCGGGAAGGCGGCCGGTCAGGTTGGTCAGGCGTCTGGTCAGGAGGGGCAGGCGGCTGGTCATGTTGGGCCGTCGGTCGGGCAGGCGGCAAGTCAGATCGTGCAGGCGGCCAGTCAGGTCAGGCAGCCGGTCAGGTCAGGTCAAGTGGCCGGTTGGGCATGGTGGCTGCTCAGGTCAGGTCAGGCGGCTGGTCAGGTAGGGCAAGGCGGCCAGGACTGAAAGACATAGCTGGCCTGAAACCTCCCCAGGCGGCCCACAAGCAGCCCCTAGCATTGTGGCTCTGAGGGCTTTGGTTTGCCAGGAAACCATTGAGATATTTCCATAGGTGCTGTTCACAGCCGCAGAAGAGCTCCACAGTTGCTGTTCACGGCGTGTCAGAGGAGGAGACAGGTCACGTCAGGCGCGGATCAGGTGGCCACCATGCACACTGGCTTCCTGGCCTGATGGGTTACCTTGCCCAACCGGCCACCTGAGTGACCTGCATCCTGGCAGGTACCTCCCAGGTTCCCGGCCCAACGAAAGCCCCCAGACCCAAATGGAGAGGGGCTGCTTGGGGGCCCCCTGGGGCCCCTTCAGGCCAGCTAGGTCTTTGGGTCCTGGCTCCTTCGCTTTGGGAGCAGTCGCTGGACGTTGGGCATGTTGGCCGGAGAGTGCTTCTCGGGCCGCGGCCTGCAACCTGGCAGGTACCTCCCAGGTTCCCGGCCCAACGAAAGCCCCCAGAGCCAAATGGAGAGGGGCTGCTTGGGGGCCCCCTGGGGCCCCTTCAGGCCAGCTAGGTCTTTGGGTCCTGGCTCCTTCGCTTTGGGAGCAGTCGCTGGACGTTGGGCATGTTGGCCGGAGAGTGCTTCTCGGGCCGCGGCCTGCAACCTGGCAGGTACCTCCCAGGTTGCCGGCCCAACGAAAGCCCCCAGACCCAAATGGAGAGGGGCTGCTTGGGGGCCCCCTGGGGCCCCTTCAGGCCAGCTAGGTCTTTGGGTCCTGGCTCCTTCGCTTTGGGAGCAGTCGCTGGACGTTGGGCATGTTGGCCGGAGAGTGCTTCTCGGGCCGCGGCCTGCAACCTGGCAGGTACCTCCCAGGTTCCCGGCCCAACGAAAGCCGCCAGACCCAAATGGAGAGGGGCTGCTTGGGGGCCCCCTGGGGCCCCTTCAGGCCAGCTAGGTCTTTGGGTCCTGGCTCCTTCGCTTTGGGAGCTGTCGCTGGACGTTGGGCATGTTGGCCGGAGAGTGCTTCTCAGTCCGCGGCCTGCAACCTGGCAGGTACCTCCCAGGTTCCCGGCCCAACGAAAGCCCCCAGACCCAAATGGAGAGGGGCTGCTTGGGGGCCCCCTGGGGCCCCTTCAGGCCAGCTAGGTCTTTGGGTCCTGGCTCCTTCGCTTTGGGAGCAGTCGCTGGACGTTGGGCATGTTGGCCGGAGAGTGCTTCTCGGGCTGCGGCCTGCAACCTGGCAGGTACCTCCCAGGTTCCCGGCCCAACGAAAGCCCCCAGACCCAAATGGAGAGGGGCTGCTTGGGGGCCCCCTGGGGCCCCTTCAGGCCAGCTAGGTCTTTGGGTCCTGGCTCCTTCGCTTTGGGAGCAGTCGCTGGACGTTGGGCATGTTGGCCGGAGAGTGCTTCTCGGGCCTCGGCCTGCAACCTGGCAGGTACCTCCCAGGTTCCCGGCCCAACGAAAGCCCCCAGAGCCAAATGGAGAGGGGCTGCTTGGGGGCCCCCTGGGGCCCCTTCAGGCCAGCTAGGTCTTTGGGTCCTGGCTCCTTCGCTTTGGGAGCAGTCGCTGGACGTTGGGCATGTTGGCCGGAGAGTGCTTCTCGGGCCGCGGCCTGCCACCTGGCAGGTACCTCCCAGGTTCCCGGCCCAAACAAAGCCCCCAGACCCAAATGGAGAGGGGCTGCTTGGGGGCCCCCTGGGGCCCCTTCAGGCCAGCTAGGTCTTTGGGTCCTGGCTCCTTCACTTTGGGAGCAGTCGCTGGACGTTGGGCATGTTGGCCGGAGAGTGCTTCTCGGGCCGCGGACTGCCACCTGGCAGGTACCTCCCAGGTTCCCGGCCCAACGAAAGCCCCCAGACCCAAATGGAGAGGGGCTGCTTGGGGGTCCCCTGGGGCCCTTTCAGGCCAGCAATTTCTATGGGTCCTGGCTCCCTCGCTTTGGGAGCAGTTGCTGGACGTTGGGCATGTTGGCCGGAGAGTGCTTCTCGGGCCGCGGCCTGCCACCTGGTAGGTACCTCCCAGGTTCCCGGCCGAACGAAAGCCCCCAGACCGAAATGGAGAGGGGCTGCTTGGGTGCCCCCTGGGGCCCCTTCAGGCCAGCTAGGTCTTTGGGTCCTGGCTCCTTCGCTTTGGGAGCAGTCGCTGGACGTTGGGCATGTTGGCCGGAGAGTGCTTCTCGGGCCGCGGCCTGCCACCTGGCAGGTAACTCCCAGGTTCCTGGCCCAACGAAAGCCCCCAGAGCCAAATGGAGAGGGGCTGCTTGGGGGCCCCCTGGGGCCCCTTCAGGCCAGCTAGGTCTTTGGGTCCTGGCTCATTCGCTTCTGGAGCAGTCGCTGGACGTTGGGCATGTTGGCCGGAGAGTGCTTCTCGGGCCGCGGCCTGCAACCTGGCAGGTACCTCCCAGGTTCCCGGCCCAACGAAAGCCGCCAGACCCAAATGGAGAGGGGCTGCTTGGGGGCCCCCTGGGGCCCCTTCAGGCCAGCTAGGTCTTTGGGTCCTGGCTCCTTCGCTTTGGGAGCAGTCGCTGGACGTTGGGCATGTTGGCCGGAGAGTGCTTCTCGGGCTGCGGCCTGCAACCTGGCAGGTACCTCCCAGGTTCCCGGCCCAACGAAAGCCCCCAGACCCAAATGGAGAGGGGCTGCTTGGGGGCCCCCTGGGGCCCCTTCAGGCCAGCTAGGTCTTTGGGTCCTGGCTCCTTCGCTTTGGGAGCAGTCGCTGGACGTTGGGCATGTTGGCCGGAGAGTGCTTCTCGGGCCTCGGCCTGCAACCTGGCAGGTACCTCCCAGGTTCCCGGCCCAACGAAAGCCCCCAGAGCCAAATGGAGAGGGGCTGCTTGGGGGCCCCCTGGGGCCCCTTCAGGCCAGCTAGGTCTTTGGGTCCTGGCTCCTTCGCTTTGGGAGCAGTCGCTGGACGTTGGGCATGTTGGCCGGAGAGTGCTTCTCGGGCCGCGGCCTGCCACCTGGCAGGTACCTCCCAGGTTCCCGGCCCAAACAAAGCCCCCAGACCCAAATGGAGAGGGGCTGCTTGGGGGCCCCCTGGGGCCCCTTCAGGCCAGCTAGGTCTTTGGGTCCTGGCTCCTTCACTTTGGGAGCAGTCGCTGGACGTTGGGCATGTTGGCCGGAGAGTGCTTCTCGGGCCGCGGACTGCCACCTGGCAGGTACCTCCCAGGTTCCCGGCCCAACGAAAGCCCCCAGACCCAAATGGAGAGGGGCTGCTTGGGGGTCCCCTGGGGCCCTTTCAGGCCAGCAATTTCTATGGGTCCTGGCTCCCTCGCTTTGGGAGCAGTTGCTGGACGTTGGGCATGTTGGCCGGAGAGTGCTTCTCGGGCCGCGGCCTGCCACCTGGTAGGTACCTCCCAGGTTCCCGGCCGAACGAAAGCCCCCAGACCGAAATGGAGAGGGGCTGCTTGGGTGCCCCCTGGGGCCCCTTCAGGCCAGCTAGGTCTTTGGGTCCTGGCTCCTTCGCTTTGGGAGCAGTCGCTGGACGTTGGGCATGTTGGCCGGAGAGTGCTTCTCGGGCCGCGGCCTGCCACCTGGCAGGTAACTCCCAGGTTCCTGGCCCAACGAAAGCCCCCAGACCCAAATGGAGAGGGGCTGCTTGGGGACCCCCTGGGGCCCCTTCAGGCCAGCTAGGTCTTTGGGTCCTGGCTCCTTCGCTTTGGGAGCAGTCGCTGGACGTTGGGCATTGTTGCTGGAGAGTGCTTCTCGGGCCGCGGCCTGCCACCTGGCAGGTACCTCCCAGGTTCCCGGCCCAACGAAAGCCCCCAGAGCCAAATGGAGAGGGGCTGCTTGGGGGCCCCCTGGGGCCCCTTCAGGCCAGCTAGGTCTTTGGGTCCTGGCTCCTTCGCTTTGGGAGCAGTCACTGGATGTTTTGCATGTTGACCGGAGAGTGCTTCTCGGGCGGCGGCCTGCCACCTGGCAGGTACCTCCCAGGTTCCCGGCCCAAGGAAAGCCCCCAGACCCAAATGGAGAGGGGCTGCTTGGGGGCCCCCTGGGGCCCCTTCAGGCCAGCTAGGTCTTTGGGTCCTGGCTCCTTCGCTTCTGGAGCAGTCGCTGGACGTTGGGCATGTTGGCCGGAGAGTGCTTCTCGGGCCGCGGCCTGCCACCTGGCAGGTACCTCCCAGGTTCCCGGCCCAACGAAAGCCGCCAGACCCAAATGGAGAGGGGCTGCTTGGGGGCCCCCTGGGGCCCCTTCAGGCCAGCTAGGTCTTTGGGTCCTGGCTCCTTCGCTTTGGGAGCAGTCGCTGGACGTTGTGCATGACTCAAATGATTGGATGCACACAAATCCATGGGTCCAGATGGGATACACCCACGTGTGCTGAGAGAACTGGCGGAGGTGATTGCGGAGCCACTCTCTATCATCTTCAATAGGTCCTGGACTACAGGAGAAGTGCCTGAAGATTGTAGAATAGCCAATGTGACTCCAGTCTTTAAAAAAGGCAAGAATTAGGATCCCAGTAACTACAGGCCAGTCAGCCTCACTTCTGTCCCTGGAAAGGTGATGGAACAGTTTGTTTTGGATGCCATCTCCAAACAACTGGAAGAGAAGAAGTTTATGAGGAGTAGTCAGCATGGATTCACCAAGGGGAAATCGTGCTCGACCAATCTCATAGCCTTCTATGATGTCATCACCAACTGGGTGGACGGAGGGAGAGCAGTGGATGTCGTCTACCTTGACTTTAGCAAAGCTTTCGATACTGTCTCCCACGACATCCTGATAGAGAAGCTGAGGGAACAAGGGTTAGATGAGTGGACAGTGAGGTGGGTCGAGAACTGGCTGTCGGACCGGGCTCAGAGGGTTGTGATCAGTGGAGTAGAATCTGAATGGAGGCCTGTGACTAGCGGTGTTCCCCAGGGCTCGGTGTTGGGTCCAGTCCTGTTTAATATCTTCATTGACGATCTTGATGAGGGTATAGCATCCACCCTCAGCAAGTACGCCGATGATACAAAGCTGGGAGGATTGGCTGACACGCAGGAACACTGCGCTGCCATCCAGCATGACCTTGACAGGCTGGAGAGCTGGGCTGGGAGAAACCAGATGAGGTTCAACAAGAGCAAGTGTAAAGTCTTGCACCTGGGGAGGAACAACCGACTGTATCAGTACAGGCTGGGGGATGACCTGCTGGAAAGGAGCTCTGTGGAGAAGGACCTGGGGGTCCTGGTTGATGACAGGTTGGCTATGAGCCAGCAGTGCGCACTGGTGGCGAAGAGAGCCAATGGGATCCTGGGATGCATCAGGAAGAGTATGTCCAGCAGGTCGAAGGAAGTGATCCTCCCCCTCTACTCTGCGTTGGTCAGGCCCCACCTGGAGTACTGTGTCCAGTTCTGGGCTCCATGGTATAAAAAAGACAGGGATCTCCTGGAGAGAGTCCAGAGAAGGGCCACGAAGATGATTAGGGGCCTGGAACATCTCCCTTATGAGGAAAGGCTGAGTAAGCTGGGTCTGTTCAGCCTTGAGAAAAGAAGGCTTAGGGGAGACCTAATTAGTGTTTATAAATATCTTAGACTTGGGACGCAGGGGGATTTGGCCAGCCCCTTTTCAGTGGTCTGTGGGGACAGGACTAGGGGCAATGGCTGTAAGCTGGAGCATAGGAAGTTCCGCACCAACATGTGGAAGAACTTTTTCACAGTGAGGGTGACGGAGCAGTGGAATAGGCTGCCCAGGGAGGTGGTTGAGTCTCCTTCTCTGGAGATATTCAAGTCTCGTCTGGATGCCTATCTGTGTAATATGAGATAGGGAGCCTGCTTTGGCAAGGGGGTTGGACCCGATGATCTCTTGAGGTCCCTTCCAACCCCTAAGATTCTGTGATTCTGTGATTCTGTGATTCTGTAATGATGAGACCCTGGCCCAGGTTTCCCAGAGAAGCTGTGGATGGCTCTGGGTCAAGGACAAGGGGTTTAGGCTGAAAAAGGATAGGTTTAGATCAGATGTTGGGAAGAAATTCTATACTGTGAGGGTGGTGAGGCACTGGCACAGGTTGCCCAGAGATGTTGTGGAAGCCCCATCCCTGGAAGTGTTTAAGGCCAGACCAGGTGTTCTGATTTAAGCCCAGCTGGACTTTAAGCACCAAGCAGCCACTCATTGACACCCAACCCTCACGAGGATGAAAGGACAAAGTAAAAAGCTCCAGGTTTGACGTACAAATTGATTATTACAATAAAGAATGTGATGGTGATTATGACAACAATATACAAGAGAAACAGCAAGACAAGAACAAGACTAAGACCATCCAAAGAATAATATTCATCATAATAATATTTACTTTATCCAAATGGATTGATTTTACATGTGATGGAATCTGCTTAGTGAACTCCCTGCCTTAATCTCCAATCCATGAGACATTTTTTGCATTTCTATCTGCCTGTCTAGATGTCGACTTCTCTCCTAGTCCTTTGGTGTCTTTCTGTGGAGGGACAAATAACCTCTCCAAGCGGAGTGAGAGGTCAGTGCTGGAAATGGTGGTCATTTCTGGCTGTTTGGTGATGATCACCTTGTGGTCTGGCTTAAGGCTGACTTGTGGACCTGGATTCTTATTTATTTTCTCTTCTGCCTTCCTCCCCATCCCACACACACGCACACTCTCACCTTCTGTCAAGAGCGTGAATACAAAGATTGGCTGAGGTACTTAGAGGGATGGTTTAGATAGTAATGTAGGTGTAAGGGGGATGGTTGGGTTGATGATCTTGGAGGTGTTTTCCAACCTTAATGATTCCCTGTTTCTGTGATCACTCTGGGGAAGCTTCTTCTGGGTGCCCAGAGGAGAGGGGAACAGACCAGACCCTGCTCTGCTGGTCTTTCGCGCCTCCTTCAGGAAGCCTGGCTGTGTGAGGACACTGCCATGTGCCTCCACAATGCACCCACTTCAGGTTTTCTCTCCAGAGCATTTTCCTGGGCATGTCCTTGAGAACCATTGTTGCAAGCAGATCTAAGTCTTCAGGAAGTTCCAGAGAAGTGCTGAGAGAAAGAATCAAGTCACTTCTGGGTCCTGTGTTTTGTTTTACAAACCAGCGAGTGCAGCTCGTATCCTGTGCAGCATCTGGGTCACACAGGACATGGAGATACTGAATTAGGAATGGTGGGAATGTGAACCACATTATTGCCACATAGAAAAGCTAGAAGAAAAAACTGAACCAAATCAAACTACCTACTGTGAGTTACACAGTCAGTGATATACAGAAAATGATGGGCAGTTTATTGGTGCTTAAAAAATTCTGTCATCAGTTTCCACATGGCATCTTTGAGCTCCTGGTTCCTCATGCTGTAGATGAGGGGGTTCACTGCTGGAGGAACCGCTGAGTGCAAAACTGCAACCCCCAGATCTAGGGATGGGGAGGAGCTGGAGGGGGGCTTCAGGTAGGCAAACATGGCAGAGCTGAGGAACAGGGAAACCACAGCCAGGTGAGGGAGGCAGGTGGAAAAGGCTTTGTGCCATCCCTGCTGTGAGGGGATCCTCAGCACAGCCCTGAAGATCTGCACATAGGACACCACAATGAACACAAAACACCCAAAAGCCAAACAGAAGCTAAAAGCAGCAAGTCCAGTCTCCTTGTGGTAGTTCTGTGAGCAGGAGAGCTTGAGGATCTTGGGGATTGCACAGAAGAACTGGTCAACAGCATTGTCCTTGCATAAGGTAAGTGAAAATGTACTGGCTGTGTGCAGCACAGCACTAAGAAACCCACCAGTCCAGGCAGCTGCTGCCATGTGGACACAAGCTCTGCTGCCCACTGGGACAGTTTTTTCTGGTTCTCACTCTGCCCCACTGGTGAGACCTAAGGGTGAGCAAGAAGTAGGGAGGGGGACACAGCCAAGACAGCTGACCCCAGCTACTCAAGGGATATCCCACACCACACAACATCATGCTCGTCAAAAAGATGGGAAAGAAGGAGAAAATGAACTACCCTGGAACAGGCCTGAGCATCTCACCAAGGTTCACCCAAGGTTCAGAGAAGCATGGCTCTTCTTCCCCTCTCCTGGCATGTTATCCTGAGCCACCCAGGAGTTTTGTGTGCCAAGAGAATCAAAGCAAAGCCTTGGGACTTGGGGGAATCCCAATTTCCCTGCTGAAAGGCAGGTTCTCAGTGCCAGATTCAAGCCTTCAGAGAGAGGATCCAAAAAATAACATCCCCCTGCCTTTGGTCTCCTCTCAAACCTGACCAAGTGATGGGAAGAAGAAGGAGAAAGCAGGTCAAGGCCACTTCTTCAGCCCCCATCCAGTTGAATTCCGGGGGAGTAAATGGAAATTAACTTGGTTTAATTGACATCTGATGGATTGACATCTGGAGCCACAACACAGGTAGGACATGGAGCTGTGGGAGGGAGTCCCGAGTAGGTCCACAAAGCTGATCTGAGGGCTGGAAAACCTCTCCTATGAGGACAGGCTGAGAGAGTAGGGCTTGTTCAGCCTGCAGAGAAAAGGCTCTGGGGAAACATATTGCAGCTTCCAGTACCTGGAAGAATCTAGTTGCCCAGAGAAGGTTGCCTGGAGAAGGTTGTTGCCCAGAGAAGGTTACCAAGAGAAGGTTGCCCAGAGAATGCGGTTGCCCAGAGATGGTTGCCCAGAGAAGGTTGCCCAGAGGAGGTTGTTGCTCAGAGAAGGTTGTTGCCAAGAGAAGGTTGTTTCCCAGAGAAGGTTGCCCAGTGATTCAGTGAAATGTAATAATGCTGAATAGATTGATGTAGATGTACATTAATGGATATAACTTTAACTTGTGTATTTTAAGAATATATTTGGTTTGGATTTCAGTAGAATTTGGCTGTAACTGTGTGAGCTGTTGGGTGAAAGTGGCTACAAAACTGAGCCAGAACAGTGCAACAGCTTTGAAACTAGAGAAAGTGAAGAGAGGGGAGTCATAAATAATGAGACCGACAACCAATTCAGAGACGGAGTATATCTTGTTTTCAGCAAAAAGGGGTTCCTAACTAGTTGGTGCAGGAATGTGTTTTTGAGCTCAGGTAACCATGGAGAAGAAAGTGAAAGAGCATGCGCTGAGAGCGAGGAAGACTTCCAGCCTTCATCCCTGAAGACCACCAGAAGACCACCTCAGTGTCCCTGAGCGTGCTCTATCTGGGAGGAGTGAATGTAAATTTGCATAATCCTGCCTTGTCGTAGAAGTGATAATGAGTATGTGTAATTAATCTGTATCAATATGAGAAATTTGGCTTTGAATGGCACACACACTCGGAGGATCGATCCCCTGTGTGCCCAGAGCTGCCATAAAGAATCCCTGCTGAACAGTCATCAAGGCTGGTGAGTTTGGCTTCCAGCTTTCCGAGGCATCAGGAGGTGCTGCTGTACGTTTAACAGGTTGAAAGGTGGACGCTGGTAGAGCTGGAATGGTTAGCACCATATTACTCCACTAAACCTCCATTCCCATATAACTTCCTCAAAGCCCCGACTTTTTCCCTCCAAATCCCACCATATTTCCCCTCAGGCACCCCCCTACACCTCTCACACCCTCTTACTACAATAAGTGCCTCCCCTCCCTCTCCAACCCCTTCTTTTAACCCCCCAGAACATTTTATAACCTCCCAGCACCATCTTACACCCCAGGTCCCGCTCTAGCGGGGGGTTAATATGGTGCTGAGGGGGTCTGCAAGTAAGTGCTTGGCAGGAGAAAGGTCACCTCAAAAGCTCGGGGGCCCTGAGGTGACGATCTTTTGTAATATTTTCTGATCCTCCCATCTTCCTAGCACCCATTCCCATGGATGATGTTCATACAGACCCATAGTTGGTGCGACAAACCCAAAAAGTAAAAGCACAGAGAACCATCTCTGCACTTCCCCATGGAGGTTGCTTCACCGTTGTTTGGATTCTGCCAGCGTGGAACCTCCAAGTGTGAGCAGGGTGTTTACCGACTTGTTGTCCTCCTTTGAGTCGGAATCGGTTGTGAGCTGCTCGCCCTGACTCATGTCCGAGTCGGAGCCAGAACTGCCTCTTCCAGGGCATCTACCTGGCTGCTCTCCTGGGCAATGGCCTCATCATCATCACCATAGCCTGTGACCACCATCTCCACACCCCCATGTACTTCTTCCTCCTCAACCTCTCTGTTGCTGACCTTGGCTGCATCTCCACCACTGTTCCCAAATCCATGGCCAATTCCTTGTGAGACACCAGGGCCATTTCCTACACAGGATGTGTGGCTCAACTCTTTTTCTTCTTGTTTTTGTTCTCTTTAGAGTTTTCCCTTCTCACTGTCATGGCCTATGACCGCTACGTTGCCATCTGCCACCCCCTGCACTACGGGACCCTCCTGGGCAGCAGAGCTTGTGTCCACATGGCAGCAGCTGCCTGGGGCAGTGGGTTTCTCCATGCTGTGCTGCACACAGCCAATACATTTTCACTGCCCCTCTGCCATGGCAATGCCCTTGACCAGTTCTTCTGTGAAATCCCCCAGATCCTCAAGCTCTCCTGCTCAGATGCCTACCTCAGGGAAACTGGACTCTTTGTGGTCAGTGTCTGTTTAGCTTTTGGGTGTTTTGTGTTCATTGTGGTGTCCTATGTGCAGATCTTCAGGGCTGTGCTGAGGATCCCCTCGCAGCAGGGACGGCACAAAGCCTTTTCCACCTGCCTCCCTCACCTGGCTGTGGTCTCCCTGTTTGTCAGCACTGCTTTGTTTGCCTACCTGAAGCCCCCCTCCTTCTCTTCCCCATTTCTGGACCTGTTAGCCTCATTTCTGTACTCGGTGTTTCCACCAGCAGTGAACCCCCTCATCTACAGCATGAGGAACCAGGAGCTCAAGGATGCCCTGTGGAAACTGATGACTGGATGTTTCTAAGCAGCAAGAAACTGCTCATCTGTTTCTGCTGTCGCTGTCCATGGAACTCACATTAGGACCAATCTCTATTTAGTATTGTTTTTTCCTTCTATGTTGTCCAAGTTGTAATAACATGGTGCCTGTTCATCCCATTCCTAATGCAGTATCCAGCGGTCTTGTATGAATCACGTCCTGTGTAATGATGAGCTGTGCTGCCTTTGCATCATGTTTACCTTGAAACGTGCACATTTTTTTTATTTTTATTATGTTTCTCCTGGCATTTATAAAAAATTTACAAGAACATTTTCATCACCTGAATCTGTCGACTAATTATCAGAATTGGCAAACCTTTCCCACCATGATGGAACAGGAATTTACTGGAACTTTTCCATAGAATCATAGAATCTCTCCCAACCACAGCCTAACACTGCCCACTCCACCTCTATACCCTGTCTTCAAGCACAATATCTAGATGTTTTTTAAATGTCTCCAGGGATGGTGAGTCCACCACTTCCCTGGGCAGCCTGTTCCAACACTTGACAAGGCTTTGAGTAAAGAAATTTTTCCTGATATCTAACCTAAATTTCTCCTTTTGCAGTTTGAAACTATTTCCTCTTATTCTATCCGTGTCTATCTGAGATAAGAAACTGACCCCCACCACCCTACACCCTCCTTGCAGGTGGTTGTAGACAGACACAAGGTCTCTCCTCAACCTCCCTTTCTTAAGACTTAAAAAGCCCCAGTTCCCTCAGCTGATGATCATAGGACTTGTGCTCAAACACTTCTCCAGATTCATTGCCCTTCTCTAGACACACTCCAGCATCTCAACATCCTTCTTGTAGTGAGGGGCAAAAAGCTGGACACGGTATTCAAGGTCCTCACCAGAGCTGAGTATAATGGAACAATCACTGCCCTACTCCTGCTGGTTACACTATTCTGTATGCTGGTGACACCTCCTTATAGAGGCCAGGATACCGTTGCCCTTCTTGGTCACCTGGGCACAGTGCTGGCTCATGTTCAGCTGCCTGTCCACTAACACCCCCAGATCTTTGTCCTCCAGGCAGCTCCCCAGCCACTCTGCCCCAGGCCTGTAGCATTGCCTGGGGTTATTGTGACCAAAGAGCATGACTTAGCTCTTGGCCTTGTTGAACCCCATAAAACTGGGCTCTGCCCATTGATCCAGCCTGTCCAGGTTGCTCTGCAGAGCCTTCCTGCCTGCCAGCAGATCAACGCTCCCACACAATTGGGTGTCATTTGCAAACTTACTGAGGGTGCACTCGATCCCCTCATCCAGATCATTAATAAAGATGTTAAAGAGGATGGGCCCCAGCACAGTGATGAAGGTTTTACTGAACTCTAGGCAGATCACATCCACAGCCTTCCCCTCATCCACTAAGCAGGTCAACCAGCAATAGAAGGAGATCAGCTTCTTCAAGCATGACATGACTTTCCTCAACCCATGCTGACTGGGCCTGATGGCCAGAGTGTCCTGCATGTGCTGCATGATGGTACTCAAGATGATTAGTTCCATCCCCTTCCCCAGCACCGAGGTCAGGCTGACAGGCCTGTAATTCCCTGGGTCCTCCTTCTGTCCCTTCTTGTAGATGGGTGTCACATGTGCCAGTTTCCAGTCAGGCAGAACCACCCTGGTCAGCCAGGAGTGCTGGTAAATAAGGGAAAGTGGCTTGGGGAGCACTTCTGCCAGCTCCCTCAGTGCTTTTGGGTGTATCCCATCCAAGCCCATCAACTTCTGCAGATATAAGTGGCTGGGCAGGTCAGTAACCAATTCCCCTGGGATTATGGGGGCTTCCATCTACCTCCCATCCCCATCTTTCCACTCAGGGATCTGGGTATCAGGAGACAAGTGAGGCAAAAAAGGCATTAAGTACATCAGCTCTTTCTTTATCCTCCATCACAGTGGTTCCCCCAAGATCCAATGTGTGGGAGATTCTATTTTTAATACTTTATGGGTTTTTAATAGATTCTATTTTTTTAATTCTTTAAGTACAATAACAAAAGAAGGGACAGAGAGAATCTCCCACCTTTATTATAGGTCACTAACAGAAGCTACAAGGGCTGTAAAAGCATCCTGAACTGAAATCTCCCCAGGTAACCCACTAGCAGCCCAGTAACCTTGGGGGTCAGGGCGTTCCTAGTCAAGAGAATGGTCCTAAGAGTGCCTCACTTCATTTTTGGGTTCTACTAGGTTTCCCCTTTGATATTTCTAAACATACAGCAATAGTTCCCAAGTAAATCTATGCAGGCTGAACGATGTCCCTAGGCTGAAACCTCCCCAGGTAGCCCACAAGCAGCCCTGGTAACCTTGGGGCGAAGGGCATTCCTAGCCAAGGGAATGGTCCTGTAACACCAGACATCATGTTCTGGCTCTACCAGTGTCCACATTCAAGAAGTGCAAAACGTCCAGCAATAACTTCCAAACTAAAGTTTTGAAAGCTGAAATATCTTGTGAGCTTGAAACCTCCCCTGGTAGGTAGACCAAAAGCAGCCCCAGTAAATTTGGGATTCAGAGCCTTCATAGCTGAGAGAACGGTCATAAGAGTGTGTGGTGTCCTTGCTGGGCTCTACAAGCATCCAACTTTGAAAAATGAAAAAAGTCCAGTAAGAGCCCCAAACAAAAGGTGTGAGGGAGGAAAGAATTTTCTGGCAGGAAATCTCCCCAGGGAGCCTGCAGGCAGCACCAGTAACCTTGGGGCTCAGGCCCCCCTTCATAGGTGAAGGAACAGTCCTAAGATTGCCTGACTTCATTGTCAGGCTCTACAAGCGTCCACCTGTGAAGCTGATAAATGTCCAGTAACAGCTCCCAAACAAATTGATGTGAGGTCTGGAAAAGGTTTTGTGGTCTGAAACCTCCCCAGGTAGTAGAGTAGCAGTACAAGAAACCTTGAGGCTCAGGGCATTCCTAGCCAAGGCAACGGTCCTAAGAGTGCCTGACGTCATTTTTCAATCTACCAGCAACAGCCTCTAAAACTGCAAAACCTCCAGCAACAGGTGTCAAAGAAAAGGAGTGAGGGCTTGAAGATATTCCTGGCCTGAAACATCCCCAGCTATCCCACTAACTGTGCTTGAGGTAGTTTTCCAGCTCTCCCAGAAAAAGTTTCAAAAATGCTAAATGTCCAGCAAGGGCACCCAAGCACAAGTTGCAAGAGATGAAGGATCTCCCTGGCCTGAAACCTCCCCAGGTTGTGCACTGGGAGCACCAGTAAAGCTGACCCCCTTCACACGCTGCTTGGCTGTAACAGCAGCTGAGGAGAGAGATTTCATGGGTATTAAACTGTGTCATGTTGAACTGCTGTTTGTTGTCAGAGAAATCTGCCTGTGCCTGTGAGCACAGATGATGCCAGGAAAAGTGTTGGGAGTCCCAGGAGGCCAGTGAGGGAACTGCTGGTCTTGGGGAAGAGCAAGGTTCTCCATGCAGGGCTGGATCTCAAGAGACTGCTTTTCCTGCCTGTCCAGAACTATTTAGGAGACCTCTGTACAAACATCCACTGTAGAATGCTGCTAAAACCTCTTCCATGAACTGAAAAATGACAGAAACAATTTTTTTCTGTATGCAAAAATCCTCCATTGTGAAATTCCTTCAAGATTTTCATCACCCAATTAAAACCTCTCCAATTACTTATACAAGTCTTAATTTTTCAGAGGAAATTACCAGAGGAGATATACTTGTAAGGGCTTTCTGGATGTTAATGAGCCTTATGGTGTCTCTGGTGAGACCAGAGACTTCAGCTACAAAGAGGAGAGTGAAGAAACTTCTCAAGAAGTTCAAGTCAGGAGTTAGAGCAGACAACTGGAGGCCATGAGGACAAACACAGGCTCAGCGCAGGCAGCTCTGATGCTGAGGACACCCTGGCTTGGTCTGATGAAGCAGGAATTCCAGTGCTGACACCCAGCCCCTGGGCAGGGAGATCCTGACCCTCACCTGTGTCTCAGGGCTCTTCCTTGGGATGTGGGTAATGTGAGGCCAAGGGAAGGACAGGGGTATTACACATGGTGTCCTCCCCTGGGGTGGGTTCAAGGATGTAACGATGCTCCTTGGCCGTGAGGACAGTGTGTCTCCTCTGAGGCTTCTGTGGAAGGGTCATCAGCCATAGACAAGGGGGCAGAGACCTCATTTCTATCAGGCCCTTTTTAGCCTGGCTGGCACCCTTGGCCGTCCCACACTGCCCTTTAGGTTATACCTGTTTCCCTGCATGCTGCAGGCAAGCATTGTCCTTCCCATCCTCATTCTCACCCTATGATGTCCCTGCCTGTGCTGCTGTTTCTCCCTCTTCATCAGCACTTTCTCTAAGCACAAAGCCACCAGCTCATCCACACTTTCTCTGAGTGACTTCTTGCACCACAGAACTACCCTCAGAATGACATTTCTTTATCCTCATGTCCACTCTGACCTTCAAAGCTGCAGTTTCTGTGTATTTGATATCCTATGTTCTTTCCACATACCACAGACAGGGTTTCCTTTAGCGTCCCCTTCCCTGACCTAAAGAAGCAATGGTCACTCAGCCCCTGCACACAAGACCCCTAATTGTAATTAGGCAGACTTTTACTGCCCACACGAGTGTTCCTCCCCATTTCTCCAGACTGGGGAGCCCCACACTGGGACTGACTGCTCCAGAAGTGGCCCCACCAGTGCTGCATTCAGGTGGCCTGTAAGGGCCCTTGTCTGCGTAGCCAGACTCCTCCCCATGCAGCCCAATGTGCTCGTGGCCAGATTCCTGTTCAGCACCTCTGACTTCTATTTCATCCCCTGGAATGCCCAAATTCTTCTCCCTGTGGTGGTTTCTCCACCCATCATATCTGAGCCTGCACTGATGTGCAGGGTTTGTGCTGGAACCTTTTCTCCTGGTTTTGCCCCAGCTGAGAGTGAGCAATAGGCCGCTGTCTCTGTCTTGGGTATTTGGTTGGGGGAGGGGTGGTGTTTATGGGCGAGTGGAAGGGAGAAAAAGGGAAACCAAAACTCCCCAAACCATGTGTGTTGGGATAAGGACAGTTTATTGGGACAGCAGTGTGTCCTGTGGGAATCTCTCCAGGAGGAACTTGCACCCATTATTCCTCAGCTATTTCATATGACTCCTTCAAACACAGGAGTCTCCCCCTTCTTTGTAGACGGCCTTTTAGTACTGGGACCCATTGATGAGGTCTCCCCTCAGCCTTTTTGTTCTGAAGGCTGAACAAACCCAGCTCCCTCAGCCTTTCCTCAGATGGCAGGCTGCCCAGGCCCCTTGTCATCTTTGTGGCCCTTCTCTGCACCTTCCCTGAACTGGCCATAACTGCATCCAGTATTCCAGTCATGGCCTGACAAGTGCTGAGTAGAGTGGGATAGAGGGTTGTGTAGGTAATACAGTGCTGGAGTATAAAACATTTTGGGGGGGGTTAAGAAGGTACTGGGGAGAGAGAGGAGCTCTTACGGTTACTAGGGTGGGCATAGGGGGTTTAGTGGGGTGCTGGGGGGAGATATGTTGGGATTTGGAGGGTAAAAGGCAGGGGTTTGGGGGAGTAGTAGTGGGCTGGTTGTATAGAGGTTTCTGGGGGATTAAGGTTTGCTTGGGAGGGTTTATGTGGTGGTGAGGGAATCTATTGGTGCTGGGAGGGTATATGGGAGGAGTTTTGGGGGGTGGGATTCTGGGCATTATGGGGAGGGGGCTGGAGGGAAGCCAGGACTACTTGGGGGGGTCAGGGTGGGCTGGGTGACCGGTTTAATGGTATGGGAGGAACCCATAGGTGGTTGGTGGGGTTTGAGGGGGGCATATGGTGGTGCTGAGGAAAGATATGGGGGTATTTCAAAAGATATAATGAGGTGTTGGAGAGTATGGGGGTGTTGGAGGTCCGCCAGATGTGCTAGGTGGAGTTAAGAGGAGGCTGGAGGGGTTTTAAAGTGCATACCAGGGCTCCCATTGATGTGGGAGGGGGTGTGGGGACGTTGTTGGGGCTGTCCTTGGAGGGGTATATGAGGGAAAAGGGGGACTTTAATGGGGGTAATATGGTGCTGGGGAGGTATAAAAGGTAGGATGGGAGGGTTAAGGGGGTGTTTGAGGATGGGGAGGAACCCATGGGTGCTGGAATGGAGTGTGTGTGGGGTGTTGTTAGGTAGGTGCTGGGGTGTGCTAAGGAGATTTGGGGAATTTGATGATGAAAAGGGCAGGTCAGGAGTCAATGGGGGTCACAAGGGGTGCTGGGAGGGGGCGTGGGGATGTTTTAGGGGGCTGCTAGGGGTGGATATAGGGGAATCTGAGGGGTGGAAAAGGGGAGGTTTAGGGCAGTAATACGGTGCTGTACTTTGCAGCTACACCAGCGCCCACCTTTCAACCTGTTAAACGCCCAGCAGTACGTCACAAGCAAAAGGTGTGAGGGATGAAAGATGTTCCTGGCCTGAAACCTCCCCAGGTAGCACACTGGCACCCCAGTAACTTTGGGCCTCAGGGCTTTCCCTGCCAAGGGAATGGTCCTAACATTGCCTGATGTCATTTTCGGCCTCTACTAGTGTCCACCTTCAAAACTGCTAAATGTCCAGCACCAGCTCCAAAGAAAAGGTGAGAGGGCCAAAAGATATTACTGGTCATGAACCTCCCCAGGTAGCCCACAAAACACCCCAAAATTAAACCAGTACTAAATATGAGAAGACCAATCTCCCTGGGGTAGGCATCTGAGCACGTGAGGCTGAGGATCTGGGGGATTGCAGAGAAGAACTGGTCACCAGCATTGCCCTTGCAGAGGGGGAGGGAACATGTACTGGCCGTGAGCAGCACAACGTGGAGAAACCCACTGCAGCTCCTGTGTGTCTGCAAAGGGCAGGAGGAGGAAGTGGGGAATGAAGCTGCCATGGGACATTCTCTGCTTCTTTGCAGGTAGCCCTGAGCAAGGAGAACAAGGCAGTGAGAACTTGGGGCACTCTTCCCTGAGTGAAACGTTCTCATTGGAGACCCAAGGACTGCCTCTCCCTGTTCTATTAGAGATTATAAACGTCCTTTTTGGGAGGTCTATTTCCTGCATGTTGAGGGTGCCACTGTCTATATGGGACTCTTATGTGAGCTCTCCAGGTGTCAGTTTGTCCACGGAACAGAGGGTCTATCTTTTTTGATACATAAATGTATACATTGTGGTTTCCACTTCCCCCAACTGCAGAGCAGAGCTTTTCCTAGTTTTGGTCTTGTGAAACATCAAAAAATGCCCAACAGCTCACCTAAATCCCTTCCTTTCACAGGGGGCAAGAGTACTCTTCCTGTCCCTGCCTGGGAGTTCTGTCTCATGGGGAGACAAGGAAAGGTGATTGTCCTGCCCAGCTCTGGTTTGATCAGGAGAAATGACTCTGCTGGACACAAAGATTTCTCCCCAGCTGAGGGAGGGAACATCAGAGATGAGATCATAGAGCGATCCCCATGAGGCCTGAGACACCAGGAGGAAGCCTAGAAGAACTGGTCTTCTCCTGCTGAGCTGGGCTTCACTCCTGCAATGGCGGGAACTTATGGCAGCCCAGCAGCCCTGACAAGAGACAGCTCTGCCCAGGAGCAGCTCCTCTGCCAAGCACACAGGGCTGGGGACACTGCCTGGAGGCACCGAGGGGAGACCTGTGAGGCTGAGAGAGCTGATGGATGCTGAGAGCTCACTGGAGGAGAAATCTCTGCAGCCTCTCCCTGGTATGTCTGTGGGTGCAGGGCAATGCAGGTTCTGTTCCTGGAGGGATCTCCAAAAGCTGGGACATGGGACAGTGTGTGGGGTCTGTCAGGAGGACAGGTTCTGTATAGGACCAGAAAGTGCTGCCTGGAAGGGATGCCCTTGTGTCCCATCAGAGGGACAGGGCAGGACAGCTGTCTTCTCCTGGGCATGGCTGCAGAGGTGTGAAGCAGCGTGTGCACCCAGGGGTGCCCAGGGCTGTCCTTGTGGGCAGGATTCCTGCGCTCCAGGGTCTGTGTGCTGGGGCAGGGACTCTGCTGCTGCCAGGGTCAGCGCTCAGCCTGCCCGGTGGGCAGCATTGCCGCAGAAAGAAGCTGTGGGTGGATGGAAACTGGGACCCATGGAAGCACAGTGTAGGGTCCTTCTGCTGTCAAAGTGTACTGCTTAGCCCAGGTTTGCTCCCAGCATCAGCTGATCCCTGGAACATTTCAGGAACACCAAGAATGCATTTTCCATCCAGGTAAAGAGACTTTGCTTTGAATTTTCCTCTCTTCTGGATTGGGTAGGAAGTGGGGGCTGAGCTTTCATTGATAACTTTGAAGAAGTGAGTGAAAACTCATTTGTCATTAGGATTTGTCAGAGCGTCTCCTGAGCCCTGCACACACAGAGGTTCCCCTGGGCAGAGCCCTGATGGCAGGAGGGGTCTGCAGAGCAGAGCTGAGCGCAGGGCAGGTTGGATGAGGTCTGTGAACACAGAGCAGGAGGTGACATGTGCAAAGAGAAGCAGCTCCAATGACAGCTCCAGACAGCAGAGACATGGTCAGGGAGAGAAAAGGAGCTGCTCCCAGCAATTGCATGGCAGCAGGGATTTGGTGCCTCCCTGAAATCTCCCACAGTGAAGTCACTATCACAGTGCACCCCTGCCTTCTCAGCACAGACTCTGAACCCAGAGTTCCAGGGTTTCAGGCTGAATCTTCTCCTTGGGAGTCCAAACCTCACTGAGGAAAAACCCTGAGTGCCAGTCTGTCTGTGCCTGTCCTTTCAGCCTTGTCTGGAGGCATTTCTCATAGTTTCCCCTCTGGTCTGTGCTGCCCTTCTCCCACTGTTACCGTTACCTGGGGTTCTGGGCACGTCAATTGGTGGGGCTGGCACTGAATTGACCCTCACTTCAGGACCCCCATTTGAAGGATTGAGGACTTCCCTGCAGCTGGGCTGCAGCTGCCCCCCACAATGGCACCACTCTCCCTGGGACTCTTGTGCCCAGAGAGGAGCCCCATGCAGGAGACATCTCGGCACAGGGACCGTGGCAATGCCACTCATCACCTGTGTGTGGGCAGCTGCACTGAGCCCTGGGTGTCCCTGGCTGGGAACTGAGATCCTCCTTGGGTAGGATGAGACCACAGGAGGGCTTTGGAGCTCTGCCCTGTGAGACTGGATTCCTCAGCTCTCAGTCAGGAGAAAACCAAAGCTTTAAAACTCTGCTCTGCCCTCGGGTGAAACTGGAGTGACAGTGCTGAAAAGCTCATTCTTATCCACAGGGGATTTAGTCTGAGTTCACATCATCCTTCTATTTACTGACTGCTGCCAGGCAGGACTGAGTTCTTCAGAGCCCACAGCCAACCCTCCTCCCAGCAGTGACACGCTCAAGCCAGCACAAAGCAGAGCTCCCAAAAGGGACCTGCTAAAAATCTTCCTGAACACAGAGAGTCAATCTGTCTGAGGGTATTGCCTAAGCATTGCAGGTGGTTTTACTCAAAAAAGAGTTCCCAAACTTCTAACTGTCTTTTCCTCCTTCAACAGGTCTCCTCACTTGATGGCAGCAGATGTCCAACAGCAGCTCCATCAGCCAGTTCCTCCTCCTGCCCTTTGCAGACACACGGGAGCTGCAGCTCCTGCACTTCTGGCTCTTCATAGGCATTTACATGGCTGCCTTCCTAACCAACAGCCTTACTATTATCACCATAGCCTGTGACCACCACCTCCACACCCCCATGTACTTCTTCCTCCTCAACCTCTCTCTTACTGACCTTGGCTGCATCTCCACCATTGTTCCCAAATCCATGGCCAATTCCCTGTGGGACACCAGGGCCATTTCCTACACAGGATGTGTGGCTCAAATATTTTTCTTTCTATTTTTGCTCTCAGCAGAGTACTCCCTTCTCACTGTCATGGCCTATGACCGCTACGTTGCCATCTGCCACCCCCTGCACTATGAGACCCTCCTGGGCAGCAGAGCTTGTGTCCACATGGCAGCAGCTGCCTGGGGTGGTGGGTTTCTCAATGCTTTACTTCAAACAACCAATACATTTTCACTGCCCCTCTGCCATGGCAATGCTGTTGGTCAGTTCTTCTGTGAAATCCCCCAGATCCTCAAGCTCTCCTGCTCAGATGCCTACCTCAGGGAAACTGGAGTCCTTGTGGTTGGAGCCTGCTTATCTTTTGGGTGTTTTGTGTTCATTGTGGTGTCCTATGTGCAGATCTTCAGGGCTGTGCTGAGGATGCCCTCGCAGCAGGGACGACACAAAGCCTTTTCCACCTGCCTCCCTCACCTGGTTGTGTTCTCCCTGTTTGTCAGTACTTCCTTCTTTGCCTACCTGAAGCCACCCTCTATCTCCTCTCTATTTCTGGACCTGGTAGTATCATTTCTTTACTCCGTGGTTCCACCAGCAGTGAACCCCCTCATCTACAGCATGAGGAACCAGGAGCTCAAGGATTCCACGTGGAAACTGATGACTGGATGTTTCTAAGCAGCAATAAACTGCTCATCTTCTTCAGCAAATTGCTGGCCATGAAACTCACATATAAGACATCTCTGTATTTAATACATTTTTTAGTTGTTATTTTTCTAATTTCCTCATAGCTTGTCTCAACTATGATAACATGTTCCAAGTTCATCCCATTCCAAATTCAGTGTCTCCCAATACTCTATGACCCAGACACTGCTCAGTGATGATCTGTGCTCTCTTGGCATCATTTCTGCCTGGAAAAGGCCAGAATTTCTAATTCTTTTTTTTTTGTACACCTGACATTTATAAAAAAATTACAAACAGTTCTATGAGCTGAATCACTCGACTGCCTGTCTGGAATGGCAATGCTTTCCCACCATGACAGAATGGTAATTTCCAGGATTGGTACCCATGGCAGCAGAAGAATTACTCACCTTCCCCTGTACCTGCATTAGTGCCAGTCTGTCTTTTTTCACTCCCTAATCATTCAGGTGTTTCCCCCTATCCTGATGATACGGCCATGCCTAAGGACATCCTTTTCTGCAGCCTAGATGGACGTATGCACGTCATTCTGATCACAGGTTTCTACCGCCACTTGCTCTTTGGTCATTCAGCTGCTGCTCAAGTCTCCAGTGTCTGCTTTGAGCTTCAGAGAGTTGGAAAACTTTCCATCCTTCTGAAGTCTAATGAACTGTTCTGTCAGAAGGTCAGGGTGTTGATAAGTGACCTTTCTATGTATCTGATTCAAACTGTTCTGGGAGAGAATCTCCTCTGAAAACTGACCCCCTTCACACGCTGCTTGGCCGTAGCAGCAGCTGAGGAGAGAGATTTCATGGGTATTAAACTGTGTCATGTTGAACTGCTGTTTGTTGTCAGAGAAATCTGCCTGTGCCTGTGAGCACAGATGATGTTAGGAAAAGTGTTGGGAGTCCCAGGAGGCCAGTGAGGGAATTGCTGGGCTTGGGGAAGAGCAAGGTTCTCCAGGCAGGGTTGGATCAGAAGAGGCTGCTTTTCCTGCCTGTCCAGATCCCCTTAGGATCTAACTGAAATCCAAGTAATTGTACAAGTCTTGAGTTTTTTAATGAAAATGAGTTAAAGAGACTTGCTTTAAGGGCTTTCTGGATGTTAATGAGCCCCATGGTGTCTTTTCTTCTGAGTCCACAGACGTCAGATACCAAGCGGAGAGTGAAGAAACCTCTCAAGAAGTTCAAGTCAGGAGTAATGCCCAAAGTACCTTGAAGCATTAACAGGCCACATTGGGAGCCATTTCTGACAAAGCCTCCCCAGGGGCTCCTTAGAGCAGACAACTGGAGGCCATGAGGACAAACACAGGCAAAGCGCAGGCAGCTCTGATGCTGAGGACACCCTGGCTTGGTCTGATGAAGCAGAAATGCCAAGTGCTGACCCCCAGCCCCTGGGAAGGGAGATCTTGACCCTCACTTGTGTCACCCTCCTTAGGTGTGTGATGCCAAGGGAAGGACAGGGTAATGAGACATGTGGCCTCCCCTGCAGTGGGTGCAAGGAGGCAATGATGCCCCATGCCTGTGAGGACAATATGGCTCCTCTGAAGCCTTTGTGTCAGGGACATCAGCCATAACCAAAGGGGCAAAGACCTTGTTTCTGTCAGGGCATTTCAACCCGGCCAGCACCCTTGGCCATCTTCACCACAGCCCATCCCACCCTGCCCCACACCTGTGCCTGTTTCCCTGCAGGCTGTAGGAACCCAATGCACTTCCCCACCTCATTCTCACCCCACCATATCCCTGCCTGTTCTGCTGTCTCTCCCTCCTCGCCAGCTGTTCTCTCAAACACAAAGCCACCAGCTCAGCCAGGCTTCCTACAAGGGATTTCTTGCACCACAGCACTACCAGAATGTCAGAATGACATTTCTTTATCCTCATGTCCACTCTCTGACCTCCAAAGCTGTGGTTTCACGTGGACTTCCTTTCTTATATTATTTCTCTGTAGCACAAAGTTTGCTTCCCTCAGCACTCCACCAGCCCCTACAAAGAAAATTAACTTCATCTTGGCCAAAACCAGGCCACTTTTGCAGACAATAAGTGCAACACAATGGTGGGCTCACTCCTGCAGTCATACAGTATGGATAAGCCTGTTGGTCAGTTATGGTCAGCTGGGGCTGTTCTGTCCCCTTCCAGGTACTTGTGTCCTAGTTGAATCATTTCTGGAGCAGGATTAGAAAAATGCCCTTGATGCTGTGCAAGCCCTGCTCAGCAAGCAACAAACAGGTTTATTCAGACTTTTTTGCTTACGAATCCAAACTACAGAACTCTAGCGGCTGCCAGCATGAGAATTCATTCCAGTCCAGCCAAAATATAGTCATGAGGAGAAGATCTCTCCTGGTTTAATACATTCTCAAAATTCCTGTTCATCAAACTCCCAGAGTTTGTCAAGGTCTGTTTGAAGTGAAGTGCCATTTTCTTAGCAGTTCACATCTCCTTGCAGGTGGCTCTTCAAAGTTGTGGTGCATTAAAAAAAATGACAGCAAGAGGTGTCAAAGAACCTGGGACTCTATTGCTGGATGTTTGGCATCTTCAAAGGTCAATTATGGTAGAGCCTGAAAATGACATCAGGCATTGCTAGGACCATTCCCATGGCTGGGAATGCCCTGAGATCCAAGTGTAATGGTGCTTCTAGTGTGGTACCTGGGGAGATTTCAGGCCAGGAACATCTTTCAGCCCTCACACCTTCTGTTTTGGTGGTGTAGTTGTACATTCAGAAGTTATGAATGTGGATGCTGGCAGAGCCGGAAAATGACGTCCAGCACTGTTAGGATGATTCCCTTGGCTGGGAATGCCCTGAGCCTCAAGGTTACTTGGGCTGCTTGTGGGCTACCTGGGGAGGTTTCTGGCCCAGAACATCTTTCATCCCTCCCACCTTTTGTTTGGGAAATACTGCTGGACCATTAGCATGTTTGAAGGTGGACACTGGTAGACCCCAAAAATGATGTCAGGCAGTGCTAGGACAGTTCCCTTGGAAAGGACAGTCCTGACCCACAAGGTTACTGGGGCTTCTTGGCTGCTCCCTGAGGTGGTTTCAGGACAGGAACATCTTTCATCCTTCACACCTTTTTTTTGTGTGCTAATACTCTACATTTTGCATGTTCAAAGTCAGATGCTGGTAGAATCTGAAAATGACACCAGGTACTTTTAGGATTGACCCTTTGAAAGGAAAGCCCTGATGCCCAAAGTTACTTGGGCTGCCAGTGTGCAACCTGGGGAGGTTTCAGGACAGGAACATCGGTCATCCCTCCCACCTTTCGCTTGGAATGTACTTCTCTATGGTTAACAGGTTGAAAGGTGGATGCTGGTATAGCTGGAAAGTATAGCACCATATTACTCCCATAATTTTCCTCTTCCTCCACCCAGATCCCCCCATATCCACCCCCAGAACCCTCCTTCAAAATCCCCATGTCCCCTCCCAGCACCCGTGGTTGCCCACCCACACCTTAAACCCTACCTCAGCCCACCCTTAACCCTCTGTTGTGGTTTGGCCCTGGCTAAAGGCCAAATGGCCACCAAGCTGCTCTGTCATTCCCCTTTCCAGCCAAAAAGGGGAGAAAATATATATCAGGAGGCTTAGGACTTGAGATAAGGACAGAGGGATCACTATCCAATTAGCACAATGGGCAAAACAGACTCAAGACAGAATAAAGGAAAGAAAGAAAAGTGATTTATTACTACTACAACTACACACTGAGTGAACCAGAGTCGGGTAATGAGAAGCACAGCCAGGTCTTAAAGCACCTTCCCCCTGCCCCTTGCTTCTTAGCAGAGTTAAACTCCATCACGATTTTACTCCCTTCTTCCCCCACCCAACATGGCGTGGGGAGGGGCAGGGAATGGGGAGTGGGGTTCTGGAGGTTCCTCTAAAGCTGCTTTCCTTGCCCAGGTCTTAACACTTCATCTTCCTTCCTCCCGCCCCCCCCCTTCTTCACACACATGACTTTAATCATCAATTTGCTCCCTTCTTTCCCCCATCACAGCACAGGGAGGGGCAGGGAATGGGGGTTTTCAGTCCATTCCTCCCAAGTTCTCTTCCATCTTAGCTCAGGGGGGTGTTCCACACACACCCCCTTCCCCTGCTGCACCGTGGGGTCCCTCCCACACGAGTCATATCCACAAACTTCTGCAGTGTGAGTCCTCTCTATCGGGGAGTCATCTCCTCACCACAGGCCTCTCAGCAGAACTCCCTTCCATGGGTGCTGACGTTCGGGCCCAGACTCCCCCAGCCTGGTCCCCCACAGAGTCATAAGTGCCCTGGCAAACCTGCTGCAGGGTGGGTCAGTCTGTGCACAGGCCATAGGTGGTCTCTGCTCCCCAGCCTTATCCATGGGCTGTGAGGGGACATCCACTCTACCATGGTTTTCACCACGGGGTGCAGGGGAATCTCTCTCTCTGGCACCCATGGGTGGGGATAAGGACAGTTTACTGCCAAAAATCACCATGAATGTGGAACAATAATGGTTAGTTACACTCACACCCAGTGCTAACACAGAGTACCTTATTGACCCAAGGACAACAGAAGGCTGCCCGACAGTAAGGACAGAACAACAGACCCACAATCCCAGCCACACTCAGACTGTCCTGGAAGCAGCCAGCCAGCTCCCCCTCAACCAGCTGCATTTATGGGGAAGGTGGAGTGGAAAACAGCCTGGGCCAACTCAGCTCACCTGGGCTAACTCAGATCACCTGTGATGGCTGATTGGGGAGGTTAACCCTGGCCTGGCCAGAACCAGGACAGCTGAACAATTAATGGGTCGACACCCAAGGAAGATACAAGGATTTCCAGACCTGAAGGTCCAATCACACACACTACGACCCACAAAACCTCCATTGTTGTCGTTCCAATTCAGACAATATTCCCCCTTTTCTGGAACTGGGGTTTTCCATAGATTTGTTTCCTCATTCCAACAGAATGAATCATTACCAATGGTTATGTCACTTCTATCACTCAGGAGCCATTTTGGGGATATTGTTTCAACGTCCACGGCCAGTCTTTAAATCCTGAAGGGCTCCCACATCCCCAAAAATTTGTCAGGTTAAAAGCGTTGGGCACCTGCTGGCCTAAAGTTATAAATCCATTTTGCCACCCCAGGCTGAAGAGGGAGGCACAAACATTTCCCCAGATATTAAAGGTGGTGATAATGGTTGACCAAAACAATGTTTGTGATACTCTGATAAACGTCCTATAAATATTAACAAAGCAGTTATTAACTAAACTATACAGACAATTAACAGCTTCATCTATTCCTTCAAGCAGGTGTCAGAGATTCCATCTGGAAAAGAGAAAAACCCAGACTCAGTTTGTATTAAGGGACTGGTCGTAGATTGTTATGAGAAGGATGGAATAATCCACCTTGTATTGACTTTGTGTTCCTTCCCATGGGCATCTTTTGCTTTCCAAGCGTATTTGTTGAGGGGCTCAGCCAGTACGAGGGGAACGGTCCCAATGGTCGGCATTTCTACCAAGACTGGCAGACCAGGAGAGAAAATGGCTTTTCTGGGGTGCTGGGAGTGTGGGGTTTGGGGATTAAGTTTGGGGTTTGGGTCAAAAGGCATTGAGTCGGGACATCCCTTTCTTCCCCAGCAATCACTGACTTGGGGAACTGCATCCCAGAGTCGTTCTGCCCAGTGTGGCTTGTGAGCTTTTAAAAACCCTTTCAAAAGGCCATTAGTTCTCCCCACTATCCCATTAGCTTGGGGGTAAAACGGGGGGTGAAATCCCTACCTGACTCCTCCTTCCTTGGCCCACTCCTGCCCCTTGGCAGCAGTGACATGACTGCCCTGGGCTGACTGAGCAGACTGGGGGTTGGCAGAAAGCGAAACCAATTGGTCAGGGCCCGCCCTGGCTGTTCTCCTGCTGCTCCTGGAAATGCCTGGACTTGGACTAGGCCAGAAATGATTTCCACTCCCACTAATACTCTTGTTTCCCCTCCGCCTTCCCAAGGGCTCCAATAGAGTCGATGTGCCAGGCCTCCCAAAGGGTCTTTTTCTCTCTCAGCTGGAGGGGGGTCTCTTCCATGGGGTGCCGCTCTAGCCGCAGGCAGCATTGTTCACAGGCCCAGAGCCAGGTGGGGCAAGCTTCCCAGTGACAGGCCACCCCCTGACATGTGCCTCCCTGTGGGAATCCTTGGATCCTGCCTGGCCACGTTTCACATGCAGCCATTCCAGGAGCCTGTCCCAATGTCCTCTGAGCTGGTCCTCTTTCTGCAGAGGGGCAATGCTGGCCAGTTCCTCTGAGCTGAGGGAGCTGGGCCTTGTTAGCTTGGAGAAGAGGAGACTGAGGGGTGGCCTTATTCAGGTCAATGGGTAAAAGCTGGAGCAGAGGAAGTTCCATGTGAATGGAAGGAGAAACTCTTTCACTGTGAGGGTGACAGAGCCCTGGGACAGACTGCCCAGAGAGGTTGTGGAGTCTCCTCCTCTGGAGACATTCACACCCACCTGGATGTGTTCCTGTGTGGTTTAGTCCAGGTGATTCTGCTATGTTAGGGGGGTTGGACTAGATGACCTTTTGAGGTCCCTTCCAACTCCTAATGTTCTGTGATTCTTTGACCTTGGATCTCCCTGCACATCTCTTGGAGCACCTCTGGCCCCTCAGGTTTCACTGGGTGTTGGTGTTTGAACACCTCCTTCTTGGCCTCCACCCCCCATTAATTCCCCTGGGAGTTGGGACCAGCAGCTCCCAGGAAGCAGGTGCCTCTATTGTGCCCACTGTAACTGGGGCAAGGGGAATCCCAGGTTACCCTGGTTTGAGGCAGCCCTGTGCCCAAGCTGCATCCCCTTTCAGCC
Organism: Gallinula chloropus; assembly: GCF_964237585.1. Classification (NCBI taxonomy): domain Eukaryota; kingdom Metazoa; phylum Chordata; class Aves; order Gruiformes; family Rallidae; genus Gallinula; species Gallinula chloropus. The sequence continues at coordinate 6,503,973 of NC_140110.1, read as the reverse complement.
CCAGGGCTGCAAAGCAAGGATGAAGTGCCTCTAGTCACTTGTCATACTTTTTACCCTCCCCAAGGGGAAAGAGTCCCCTTCCTGTCCCTGTCTGGGGGTCCTGCCTCATGTGGAGACAAGAAAAAGTGATTCTTCTGCCCAGCTCATGTTTGATCAGGAGAAAGGACTCTGCTGGACAGAAGGATTTCTCCCCAGACTAGAGTGCAGATGGCAGGGAGGACTTCAGTGTCTTTCCAAGCTGGTTCCCTGGAGCTTCAGGAATACCTCAGAGGAGCCGAGGAGTACGTGACGCCTTCACCTGCCCCTCTGCTGTAGCTGGGCTGGACTCCTGGGACAGTGGGAGCTGATGAAACATTACAGCAATGATGAGGGACAGCTCTGCCACAGAGTAGCTCCTCTGCCAAGCACACAGGGCTGGGGACACTGCCAGTAGGCATCAAGGGGAGACCTGAGAGGTTGAGAGAGCTGACAGATGCTGAGAGGTCACTGGAGGAGAAATATCCTCAGCACTCTACCTGTGAGTATGTCCGTGGTATGTCTGTGGGTGCAGGGAAATGCAGGTTCTGTTCCTGGAGGGATCATCTAAAGCAGGGACATGGAACACTGTGTGGGGTCTGTCAGGAGGACAGACCTGAATGTTCTTCCTGGAAAGGATGCCCTTCTGCCCCATCAGAGGGACAGGGCAGGACAGCTGTCTTCTCCTGGGCATGGCTGAGGGATGCCCAGGGCTGTCCTTGTGAGCTGGGTCCTTTTATCCCAGGGTCTGTGTGCTGGGGCAGGGACTCTGCTGCTGCCAGGGTCAGCACTCAGCCTGCCTGCTGGGCTTTCCACAGGGATATAGACAACACCTCTGGGTTGAAGCAGTGACCCAGGGAAGGGCAACGTAAGGTCCTTCTGCTGTAAGAAAGTGCTGCCTGGGTCAGCTTTGCTCCCAGCCACAGCTGATCCTTGAGAAATGCCAAAGAGAATATTTCTCCAAAGGCAGAGTCTTTGCTTTGACTTTTCCTCTCCTGTGGGCTGTGCTGAGTGTGGTAGATGAGAACTCATTTCTCCCCTTGAGAATATGCAGTGAAAACTTGATTCTCATGAAGATGTTGGAGCCTGGGCTGAGCCCTGCACACACAGAGGTTCCCTGGGGCAGCGCCCTGATGCCAGGAGGGGTCTGCAGAGCAGAGCTGAGCACAGGGCAGGTTGGATGAGGTCTGTGAGCACAGAGCAGGAGGTGAGAAGGGCAAAGAGAAGGATCTGCAGGGACAGCTCCAGGCAGCAGGGGCATTGTCAGGGAGGGAGTAGGAGCTGCTCCCAGAAATGCCCTTGCAGTGGGGATTTGGAACCTCCCTGACACTTTCCGACACCCACCTCCTGGTTTCTGCCACCCAGCACAGACTCTGCACCCAGAGTTACTGGGTTTCAGGCTGAGTGTTCTCCTTGGCAGCCAAACCAGCAGTGAGGAGAAACCTCTGAGTGCCTGTCTGTCTCATCCTGACCCTAAAGCTTTTGCTGCAGCATTTCCTGCTGTATCCCCTCCTGTCCTTGCTGCCTTTGTCCCACCATTACCTGGGGCTTTGATCATGTCCATTGGTGGGGCTGGCACTGAGCTGACCCTCACTTCAGGACCCCCATCTGTAGGACTGAGGTTTTCCAGGCAGCTCCTGCTGGGCTGCAGCTGCCCCCCACAATGGCACCGCTCTCCCTGGGACTCTTGTGCCCAGAGAGGAGCCCCATGCAGGACACATCTCAGCACAGAGGCCGTGGCAATGCCACTCATCACCTGTGTGTGGGCAGCTGCACTGAGCCCTGGGTGTCCCTGGCTGGGAGCAGGGAGCTGAGATCCTCCTTGGGTAGGATGAGACCGCAGGAGGGCTTTGGAGCTCTGCCCTGTGAGACTGGATTCCTCAGCTCTCAGTCAGGAGAAAACCAAAGCTCCAAAGCTCTGCTCTGCCCTCGGGTGAAATTGGAGTGACAGTGCTGAAAAGCTCATTCCTATCCACAGGGGATTTAGTCTGAGATCACACCATCCTTCTATTTACTGACTTCTGCCAAGCAGGACTGAGTTCTTCAGAGCCACAGCCAGCCCTCCTCCCAGCAGTGGCACGCTGGAGCCAGCACAAAGCAGACCTCCCAAAAGGGACCTGACAAAAGGCTTCCTGAATACAGGGAGTCAATGTGAATTGGAAGAAGTTTTCCTCAAGGAAGAGTTCCCAAACTTCTAACTGCCTTTTCCTCCTTTGACAGGTCTCCACACCTGACAGCAGCAGATGTCCAACAGCAGCAGCTCCATCAGCCAGTTCCTCCTCCTGCCCTTTGCACACACACGGGAGCTGCAGCTCCTGCACTTCTGCCTCTTCCAGGGCATCTACCTGGCTGCTCTCCTGGGCAATGGCCTCATCATCATCACCATAGCCTGTGACCACCACCTCCACACCCCCATGTACTTCTTCCTCCTCAACCTCTCTATTCTAGACCTTGGCTACATCTCCACCACTGTTCCCAAATCCATGGCCAATTCTCTGTCAGACACCAGGGCCATTTCCTACACAGGATGTGTGGCTCAACTATTTTTCTTTCTATTTTTGATCTCTACAGAGTACTGTCTTCTGACTGTCATGGCCTATGACCGCTACGTTGCCATCTGCCACCCCCTGCACTACGGGACCCTCCTGGGCAGCAGAGCTTGTGTCCACATGGCAGCAGCTGCCTGGGGCAGTGGGTTTCTCAACGCTGTGCTGCACACAGCCAATACATTTTCACTGCCCCTCTGCCATGGCAATGCTGTTGACCAGTTCTTCTGCGAAATCCCCCAGATCCTCAAGCTCTCTTGCTCAGATGCCTACCTCAGGGAGATTGCAGTCACTTTGCTTAGTGCCTTTTTAGCTTTTGGCTGTTTTGTGTTCATTGTGGTGTCCTATGTGCAGATCTTCAGGGCTGTGCTGAGGATCCCCTCGCAGCTTGGACGGCACAAAGCCTTTTCCACCTGCCTCCCTCACCTGGCTGTGTTCTCCCTGTTTGTCAGTACTTCCTTCTTTGCCTACCTGAAGCCACCCTCTATCTCCTCTCTATTTCTGGACCTGGTAGTATCATTTCTTTACTCCGTGGTTCCACCAGCAGTGAACCCCCTCATCTACAGCATGAGGAACCAGGAGCTCAAGGATGCCGTGTGGAAACAGATGACTGGATGTTTCTAAGCAACAATGACCTGCTCATCTTCTGCTTATCACTGGCCATGTAACTCACATTAGGACCAGTCTCTATTCAGTATGGGGTTTAGTTCCTGTTTCTTTGTTTGCCTCTAGTTTATTTAAACTGGAATATGATGGTCCACGTTCATCCCATTGCTGATACAGTATGACCCACACCCTGGGTAACGATGGGCTGTGCTCTCTCTGCATCACGTCTGTCTGAAAAGGTGCACATATTTTTCTTTCTTAAAATTTCTCCTGACATTTATTAAATATTTATAAGTACATTTTCATCAACTGAATCACTTGACCACTTGTCTGAAATGGCAATGCTTTCCCACCATGACAGAACAGGAATTTCCTTGAAGTGCAACAAACATAAAGTCACAGAATCTTTCACAAAGTCCAACCACAGCCTAACCCTGCCTAGTCCACCTCCAGACCATGTCATCAAGCACAACATCTGCACACCTTTGTAATACTTCCAGGGATGGTTACTCCACCACGTCCCTGGGCAGCCTGTTCCAATAGCTGAATACCCTTTCCATAAAGAAATTCTTCCTGATCTCTAATCTAAATCTCCCCTAGTATAATTTCAAGCCATTCCCTGTCATCCTATCGCTTGTTATCTGAGATAAGAGGCCAACCTCCACCTCTCTATATCCTTCTTGCAGGTACTTGTAGAGAGTGATAAGGTCTCCCTCAGCATCCTGAAGACTAAAACGCCCCAGTTCCCTCAGTTGATCCTCACAGGACTCGTGCTGCAAACCTTTCACTGTCTACTCTGCCATTCTCTGGACACAATTCAGCATCTCAACGTCCTTCTTTTAGCAAGGGGCTCAAAACTGGACACAGTACTCAAGGTGTGGCCTCACCACAGCTGAGTATAATGGAACAATTTCTTCCCTGCTCCTGGCAGTCACACTATTCCTGATCCAGGCCTGGATGCCGCTGGCCTTCTTGGCCACCTGGGCACAGCGCTGGCTCATGTTCAGCTAACACCCCCATATCCTATACTTCTAGGGAGCTCTCCAGCCACTCTGCTCCAGGACCTTAACCCTGCCTGTTGTTATTGTGAGCAAAGCTCATGACCAAGCCCCATAAAGCCTCTGCCAATTGATCCAGCCTGTCCAGGTCGCTCTGCAGAGCCTTCCTGCCTTCCACAATTTGGTGTCATGTACTAACTTGTTGAGGCTGCACTCAATCCCCTCGTCCAGATCATGAATAAAGATGTTAGAGAGGATGGGCCCCAGCACTGAGCCCTGGAGAACACCACATGGGATGTGCTGCCAGCTGGATTTAACTCCATTCACCACAGCTATTTGGGCCCAGCCCTCAGCCAGTTTCTGACCCAGTAAAGAGTATACCCATCTAATCCATGAACAGAGGCTTCAGCAGGGTACCCTGGGGGAAACTGATGAAGGCTTCACTGAAGTCCATGTAGATCACATCCACAGCCTTCCCCTCATCCACTAAGCGGGTCACCTGGTCATAGAAGGAGATCAGCAGCTTGAAGCACAATCTGCCTTTCCTAAACCCATGCTGACAGGGCCTGATGGCCTGAGTGTCCTGCATGTGCTGCATGATGGTACTCAAGATAATTTGTTCCATCACCTACCCTAGCACCAAGGTCAGGCTGACAGGCCTGTAATTCCCCAGGACCTCCCTCTGTCCCTTCCTGTAGATGGGTGTCACATGTGCCAGCTTCCAGTCAGGTGGAAACACCCCGGTCAGCCAGGACTCCTGGTAACTAAGGGAAAGTGGCTTGGGGAGGAAATCCACCAGCTCCCTCAGTACCTTGGGGTGTTTCCCATCCAGACCCATCAACTCGTATGGATCTAAGTGGCTGAGCGGGTCAGTAACCAGTTCCCCATGGATGATGGGGACTTCAGTCCACTTCCCATCCCCATCTTTCCACTCAGGGGTCTGGGTATCAGGGGACCAATGGTGTTACTACTAAGGACTTAGGCAAAGTACATCAGCCTTTTCTTCATCCTCCATCACAGTGGTTCCCCCCGATCCAGTGAAGGTGTGAGATTCTCCCTGGCCCTCCTTTTGTTATTAATGAATTTATAGAATTAATAACAAAAGGATTACCAGGGAGAATCTCCCACCGTTATTGTAGGTAGCAAACAAAAGTTGCAAGGGTTGAAAAAATTTCCTTTCCAGAAACCTCCCCAGGTAGCCCACTAGTAGCCCCAGTGTCTTTGGGGTCAGGGCTTTCCTAGCCAGGGGAACAGTCCTATGATTGCCCCACAAAATTTTTGTGGCTCTACTAGGTTCTGCCTTTGAAAATTCTAAACATCAATAGCTCCCAAATAAATCTGTGAAGGCTGAAAGATGTTCCTGGGCTGAAACCTTACCAGTTAGCCAACAAGCAGCTCTTGTAAACTGTGGGCAAAGGGCATTCCTGGCTATGGGAATTGTCCTATAACACCAGACATCATTTTCCAGCTCTACCAGCGTCCACATTCAAAGACGCTAAATGCCCAGCAATAGCTCCACAACAAAAGGTTTGAGGGCTGAAATATCTTGGGAGTCTGAAAACTCCCCAGGATGCCCAAAAGCACCCCCAGTAACCTTGAGGCTCAGAGCTTTTGTAGCTGAGGGAACGATCTTAATAGTGCCTGATGTCATTTTCAGCCTCTACCAGCATCCAACTCCAAATGTGCTGAATGTCCACCAATAGCACCAAAGCAAAAGGAGCGAGTGATTAAAGCTGCTCCTGGCCTGAAACCTACTCAGACATCCCATTAGCAGCCCCAGTAATCTTGGAGCTCAGGACTGTCCTTGTCAAAGGGAACCGTCCTTACAAGTGCCTGACCTCATCTTCCTGCTTCAGCAGCGTCAAGTTTCAAAAATGCAAAATATCCAGCAAGAGCACCTAAACCTGCCCAGGCTGTGCACTGGGAGCACCAGTAAAGCTGACCCCCTTCACACGCTGCTTGGCCGTAGCAGCAGCTGAGGAGAGAGATTTCATGGTTATGAAACTGGATCCTGTTGAACTGCTGTTTGTGGTCAGAGAAATCTGTCTGTGCCTGTGAGCACAGATGATGCCAGGAAAAGTTTTGGGAGTCCCAGGAGGCCAGTGAGGGAACTGCTGGGCTTGGGGAAGAGCAAGGATATCCAGACAGGGCTGGATGTCAAGAGACTGCTTTTCCTGCCTGTCTAGATCTCCTTAGCAGACCCAGAGCCCTGGGACAGGCTGCCCAGGGAGGTGGTGGAGTCTCCTTCACTGGAGATATTCAAGACCCGCCTGGACTCCTATCTGAGTGATATGTCCTAGGGAGCTGCTTTGGCAGGGGGTTGGACCTGATGATCTCTCAATGTCCCTTCCAACCCCTACAATTCTATGATTCTATGTCCATCACAGAATGCTGCTGTCACTTCTTCTGACAACTGAGCCATGACAGAAAATACCTGTGACTGGAAAAAGGTCCTCCATGGGAAATCCCTTTGAAACCTGTATCACTAGGGATCCAACTAAAATCCAAGTAGTTGGTGGCCTCCCCTTTGGTAGATGCAAGAAGGCAACCATGCTCCATGGCCTTGAGGACAATGTGTCTTCCCTGAGGCCTCTTTGGCAGGGACATCAGCCACAGCCAAGGGGGCAAAGATCTCATTTCTATCAGGCCCTTTCCACCTGTCTGGCACCCTTGGCCATCTGCACCAGAGCCCATCCCACACGGCATCACCCCTGTACCTGGTTCTTTGTAGGCTGCAGGGATGCAACACGCTTTCCCACCTCATTGTCACCTAACAATGTCCCTGCCTGTACTGCTGTCTCTCCCTCCTCGCCAGCTGTTCCCACAAGCACAAAGCCACCAGCCCATCCACACTTCCTCCCAGTGACTTCTTGCACCACAGCACTACCCTCAGAATGACATTTCTTTATCCTCATGTCCACCCTGGCCTTCAGAGCCATCAGTTCACATGGACTTCCTTTCTTATGTTCTTTTCACATAGCACAAAGAGGGCTTCCCTCAGCCTCCCCTTCCCCAGGCTAAAGCAGCCCAGGTCTCTTGGCAGCCTTTCCCTGACCACATACGTGTTCCTCCTCATTCCTCCAGATCGGGGACCCCCACACTGGGACTGACTGCTCCAGAGGTGGCATCATCATTGCTGAGTCCAGATGGACCAGAAGGACCCTTGTCTGTGCAGCCACACTCCTCCCAGTGCAGCCCAATGTGCTCATGGCCACATCCCTGTTCAACACCTCTGACTGCTAGGGCAGCCCCTGCAAGACCAAAATTCTTCTCCTTGTGGCTGGTTCTCCACCCATCATGTCTGAGCTGCCTTGATGTGTGGGTGTTGTGCTGGAACCTTTTCTCATGGTTTCACCCCAGCCCAGAGCCGAGCACCACGCAGCCGCTCTCTCTCTAAGAGGGGGTGTGTGTGTGTGGGGAATTGGGGTTGGGGGGAAAGGAAGGGAAAAGGAAACCAAAGAAACCCTAAACCTCATGGGCTGGAATAAGGACAGTTTACTGGGACAGCAGAGAGAGAAACAACAACAACAGGACTTTGTGGCAAAATACACACAACAGGTGATGCACAGTGCAGTCTGTCACTGAACCCCACAGCTCTGGCTGCACAGCTCACAGCCATCCTGAAAGCGTGTCCTGGAGCTGAGTTCTCCTGCCCCCACCACGCTCCTTTTATTGTGTGATCTGAATGAAATAGGCCTTTTTGGGCAGTTTGGGTCACCTGTCTTGGCTGTGTCCCCGTTCCAGCTCCCAGGGTGCTCCCCACCTTCCTGTTACTAGTAGAGAATAAACAACAGAAAAGTCTTTGATTGCTTGGACACAACTAAAGCCTCCCTGTTATCAGCACTGCTCTCATCCTAACAGCCAAATGTGGCACCACACTGGCTGCTAGAAGGAAAATCAACTGTATTCCTCCTGAAACCAGCCCACCTTTGTAGACAACAAGTGCACCACAACAGTGGGCTCACTCCTGTAGTCATATAGTGTGGATAATCCCCTTGGTCAGTTATGGTCAGCTGGGCCTGTTCTGTCCCTTTCTGGGCACTTGTGCACTCCCAGTTGACTCATTTCTGGAACAGAATTAGAATAAAGGCCTTAATGCTGTGCAAGCACTGCTCAGCAAGGAAGAAACATATTTATTTAGACTTTATGGCTTACAAATCAAAACACCAGAACTATGGGGGCCACCAACATGAGAATTAATTCCAGCTGCAGAGAAAATATGGGCAGGAGGAGGAGATCTCTTCTGCTTGGAAATCTTCCTGATGTTCCTGGTCATCAAATCCCAGAATTTCTCAAGGTCTCTCTGAAGGGAATCTCCATTTCACTAAAGGTTCACATGTGCTTGCAGATGGCTCTCTAACTTTCTGTACTTTTAACCAAATGACAGCAATAGGTGCTAAAGAACCTGGGCCTCTATTGCTGGACATCTAGCATGTTTGAGAGTGGATGATGGTACAGCCTGAAAATGACATTTTTAGGACTGTTTCTGTGGCTAGGAATGTCCTGAGCCCCAAGGTTAATGGGGCTGTTAGTGGGCTACCTGGGGAGGTTTCAGGCCAGAAACCTTTTTCCACCCTCGCACCTTTTGCCATGGAGCTGGTGCTGGACATTGAGCAGTGTCACAGGTGGACACTGTTGAAGCTGGAAAATTATGTTGGGCAGAGTTACATCCACTCCCATGGCTACAAAAGCCCTGACCCCCATGTTCCTGGAGCTGTTAGTGGGATACCTGGGGATATGTAAGGCCATGAACATCTTTCATCCCTCACACCTTTAGTTTGGGATGTATTGCTGGGCATTTAGCAGGTTCAAAGGTGGACACTGGTATAGCCAGAAATGACATCAGGCAATGTTAGGACCCTTCTTTTGTCTCTGAACACTCTGAGCTGTAAGGTACTGGAGCTGCCAGTGATCTACCTAGGCAGGTTTCAGGCCAGGAGAATCTTTCATTCCTGACACTTTTGTTAGGGATCTCTTGCTGTCATTTAGCAGTTTGTAGGTGTATGCTGGTAGAGCCCCAAATGCCTGTCTTCCAATACCCCGAGCAGCTGGAGAATCTATCCCAAGGGGAATTCTGACAATGAACCTGACTACTGTAGAAAGCGGAAATGAAACTGCCCATTGAGAACAGGCGCCAATACCAGGGTGGCAAGAAAGAAGAGAGTATATTAGAAAGTAATGGAAATCCCCAGGGAGCAGAGTCCTGGCTGAGCAGGGTGGTTCCACCAGACTGGAAACTGGCAAATGTGACAGAAAGAAAGACCAGAAGGAGGATTAAGGGAACTACAGGCCTGTCAGCCTGACCTCAGCGCTGGGGAAGGGGATGGAACTAATCATCTTGAGTACCATCATGCAGCACATGCAGGACACTCAGGGGTGAGGCCGTGTAAGCATGGCTTTAGGAAAGGCAGACTGTGCTTGAGGAAGCTGATCTCCCTCTATGACAAGGTGACCTGCTTAGTGGAGGAGGGGACGGCTGTGGATGTGATCTACCTGGACTTCAGTAAATCCTTCATCACTGTCTCCCACAGCATCCTGCAGGAGAAACTGGCCACTCATGGATTAGATGGGTATACTCTTTGCTGGGTTAGAAGTTGGATGAAGGCCAGAGAGTTGTGGTGAACGGAGTTAAATCCAGCTGGTGGCAGGTCACCCTGCTGGAAGGCAGGAAGGCTCTGCAGAGAGACCTGGACAGACTGGATCCATGGGCAGAGGCCAGTTTTAAGGAGTTCAACAAGGCCAGGTGCACTTTGGTCACAATCCCCCCAGGCAATGCTACAGGCCTGTGGCAGAGAGGCTGGAGAGCTGCCTGGAGGAAAAGGATCTGGGGATGTTAGTGGACAGGCAGATGAACATGAGCCAGCACTGTGCCCAGGTGGCCAAGAAGGCCAACAGCATCTTGCCTTGTATAAGGAGTAGTGTAACCAGCAGTAGTAGGAAAGTGATTGTTCTGTTGTACTCAGCTCTGGTGAGGATGCACCTTGAGTACTGTGTCCAGTTTTTTACCCCTCACTAAAAGAAGGACGTTGAGATGCTGGACCGTGTCCAGAGAAGGGCAACCAAGCTGGAGAAGGGTGTGGAGCACAAGTCCTGTGAGGAGTGGCTGAGGGAACTGGGGCTTTTTAGTCTTAAGAAAAGGAGACTGAGCAGAGACCTTATCCCTCTCTACAACTACCTGCAAGGAGGGGGCAGAGAGGTGGTATTCAGTTTCTTATCTCAGTAGACAGGGATGGGATAAGAAAAAATGCTGTCAGATTGCACCAGGGGAGATTTTGGTTAGATATAAGGAAGAATTTCTTTACTGAAAGGGTAGTGAAGTATTGGAACAGGCTGCTCAAGGAAGTGGTAGATTCACCATCCCTAGAGGTATTTATAAGGTGTGTAGATGTTGTGCTTGAGGACATGGTCTAGAGGTGGACTAGACAGGGTTAGGCTGTGGTTGTGGACTCAATAATATTAAAGATCTCTTCCACCCTAAGTGATTCCATGATTCTAGGGTAACAGAAGCCAGTAACTTCCCGTTCTGTCATGGTGGGAAAGCATTGCCATTTCAGACAAGTAGTCAAGTGATTCAGGCAATGAAAATGTGCTTGTAATTTTTTTATAAATGCCAGGAAAAAAATAAATAAGGAAAAACTGTGCACCCTTCCAGACAGGCATGATGCAAAGAGAGCACAGCTCATCATTACGCAGTGTCTGGGTTACAAAAAAAAAAGGTGATGCTGCATTAGCCATGGGATTAACGTGCACCATATTGTTACAGATTAGACCAAAAAGAAGGAAAAAAACCCCAAAACTAATAACTCTACTAAATACAAACGTATCCTAACTTGACTGATATGGCCAGCCATATGCAGAAGAAGATGAGCAGTTTGTTGCTGCTTAGAAACATCCAGTCCTCAGTTTCCACAGGGCATCCTTGAGCTCCTGGTTCCTCATGCTGTAGATGAGGGGGTTCACTGCTGGTGGAAACACTGAGTAAAGAAATGCTGGTATCAGGTCATGAAATAGGGAGGACATGGATGGGGGCTTCAGGTAAGCAAAGAGAACAGTACTGACAAACAAGGAGACCACAGCCAGGTGAGGGAGGCAGGTGGAAAAGGCTTTGTGCCGTCCCTGCTGCGAGGGGATCCTCAGCACAGCCCTAAAGATCTGCACATAGGACACCACAATGAACACAAAACAGCCAAAAGCTAAAAAGGCAGTGACCACAATGAGTCCAGTTTCCCTGAGGTAGGCATCTGAGCAGGAGAGCTTGAGGATCTGGGGGATTTCACAGAAGAACTGGTCAACAGCATTACCATGGCAGAGGGGCAGTGAAAATGTATTGGCTGTGTGCAGCACAGCATGGAGAAACCCACTGCCCCAGGCAGCTGCTGCCATGTGGACACAAGCTCTGCTGCCCAGGAGGGTCCCGTAGTGCAGGGGGTGGCAGATGGCAACGTAGCGGTCATAGGCCATGACAGTGAGAAGAGAGGCCTCTGTTGCAAGCAAAAATAGGAAGAAAAAGAGTTGAGCCACACATCCTGTGTAGGAAATGGCCCTGGTGTCCCACAAGGAATTGGCCATGGATTTGGGAACAGTGGTGGAGATGTAGACAAGGTCAGTAAGAGAGAGGTTGAGGAGGAAGAAGTACATGGGGGTGTGGAGGTGGTGGTCACAGGCTATGGTGATGATGATGAGGCCATTGCCCAGGAGAGCAGCCAGGTAGATGCCCAGGAAGAGGCAGAAGTGCAGGAGCTGCAGCTCCCCTGTGTCTGCAAAGAGCAGGAGGAGGAACTGGTTGATGGAGCTGCTGTTGGACATCTGCTGCTGTCAAGTGTGGAGACCTGTCAAAGGATAAAAAAAACAGTGAAAAGTCAGGGAACTTTTCTTTGAAGAAAATATCTTTCAATTCGAATTGACTCTCTGTATTCAGGAGTACTTCTGTCAGGTCCCTTCTGGGAGGTCTGCTTTGTGCTGGCTTGAGTGTGCCACTGATGGGAGGAGGGTTGGCTGTGGGCTCATGAGAACTCAGTCCTGCTTGGCAGCAGTCAGTAAATGGCAGGATGGTCTGATCTCAGAATAAATCCCCTGTGGAGAGGAATGAGTTTTTCAGCACTGTCACTCCAATCTGACCTGAGGGCAGAGCAGAGCTTTGGAGCTTTGGTTTTCTCCTTCCTGTACCTGAGGAGTGTTTCTTCTGTCAGAACTCCCTGACGTTGCTGCTGCAGTGCCAGTGAAACCTTCCCCTGAGTGCAGAGTGGGGAGAGCTGCTCTGTCCATCAGCCCTGCTCTCAGCTGCCCTGTGCTGGACGCTCTGTGATCACACCCTGCTGTTCCCTGCAGAAGAAACTGGACCCCACAGAGAGCTGAGGAATCCAGTCTCACAGGGCAGAGCTCCAAAGCCCTCCTGCGGTCTCATCCTACCCAAGGAGGATCTCAGCTCTCCGCTCCCAGCCAGGGACACCCAGGGCTCAGTGCAGTTGCCCACACACAGGTGATGAGAGGCATTGCCATGGCCTCTGTGCCGAGATGTCTCCTGCATGGGGCTCCTCTCTGGGGCACAAGAGTCCCTGGGAGAGAGGTGCCATCGTGGGAGGCAGCCTGAAGGCCAGAGGGAGCCCCCTGGAATACCTCAGTCCTACAGATGTGGGTTCTGAAGTCAGGGTCAGCTCAGTGCCAGCCCCACAATTGGATGTGCCCAGAGCCCCAGGAAACGGTGGGAGAAAGGCAACAAGAACAGGAGAGGAAACGGTGAGGAATATTCCACAGAAGGCTAGAAGTACAGGCACTCGGAGGGTTCTTCTCTCTGGGACAAGGACCCTGCACCATATTTCCATGCGTCAGACTTTACATCCACCGCTTCTTTCCACAGTGCGAATGCAGCCATGCCCAGGAGAAGACAGCTGTCCTGCCCTGTCCCTCTGATAGGGCACAAGGGCATCCCTTCCAGGCAGCACTTTCTGGTCCTAGAGAGAACCTGTCCTCCTGACAGACCCCACACACTGCCCCATGTCCCAGCTTTTGGAGATCCCTCCAGGAACAGAACCTGCATTGCCCTGCACCCACAGACATACCAGGGAGAGGCTGCAGAGATTTCTCCTGCAGTGAGCTCTCAGCATCCATCAGCTCTCTCAGCCTCACAGGTCTCCCCTCGGTGCCCACAGGCAGTGTCCCCAGCCCTGTGTGCTTGGCAGAGGAGCTGCTCCTGGGCAGAGCTGTCTCTCTGCAGCACTGCCCGGTTGCCATGAGCTCCCTCCATCCCAGGAGCCTGGCCAAACTCAGCAGGAGAAGACCAGTTCTTGTAGGCTCCCTCCTGGTGCCTCAGATCTCATAGGAATCATTCTATGATCTCATCTCTGACAATCTCAGGATGTCCCTGCCCAGGGCCGTGGGTCAGCGCTTGGCATTGCTGCTTCATCAGACCAAGCCAGGGTGTCCTCAGCATCAGAGCTGCCTGTGCTTTGCCTGGGTTTGTCCTCATGGCCTCCAGTTGTCTGCTCTAACGAGCCCCTGGGGAGGCTTTGTCAGGAATGGCTCCCAGTGGGGTCTGTTAGTGCTTCAAGGTACTTTGGGCATTACTCCTGACTTGGACTTCTGGAGAGCTTTCTTCACTCTCATCTTGGTATCTGATTTCTGTTGACTCACCAGAGACAGCATGGGGCTCATTAACATCCAGAAAGCCCTTACAAACATGGCTCTTCAAGTCACTTTCATTCAAAAAACTCAAAACTTCTACAACTAATTGGATTTCAGTTAGGTCTTTAGTGATGAAGATTTCAAAGGAATTTCCCATGAAGGACCTTTTTTCAGTCACAGGTATTTTCTGTCATGGCTCAGTTGATAGAAGAAGTGACAGCAGCATTCTGGGATGGATATGGGTCTGCTAAGGAGATCTGGACAGGCAGGAAAAGCAGTCTCTTGAGATCCAACCCTGCCTGGAGAACTTTGCTCTTCCCAAGCCCAGCAGCTCCCTCACTGGCCTCTTGGGACTCCCAACTCTTTTCCTCACATCATCTGTGCTCACAGGCACAGACAGATTTCTCTGACAACAAACAGCAGTTCAACATGATCCAGTGTAATACCCATGAAATCTCTCTCCTCAGCTGCTGCTACAGCCAAGCAGCGTGTGAAGGGGGTCAGCTTCCAGAGGAGATTCTCTCCCAGAACAGTTTCAATCAGATACATAGAAAGGTCACTTATAAACACCCTGAACTTCAGATAGAACAGGTCATTAGACTTCTGGAAGATGAGATGTTTTCCAGTTCCCCGAAGCTCAAAGTTTATCAGCATCTGAATGACCAAAGAGCGAGTGGAGGTGGAAACCTTTGAGCAAAGTGAAGTGCACACATCAGGGTAGTCTGGAGAAGGTGTCCTTGGGCATGGCCGTATCACCAGGAGAGGTGGAAACACCTCAGTGATGAGGGAGATGAAGAGACAGACTGGGGGTAATGCAGGTTCAGGGGAAGGTGAGTATGACACTTCCTGGAAATTCCCAAGTTGTGTAGTGATTCAAGGAGTCAAGTGATTCAGCTGATGAAGATGCTTGTAAAGTGTTTATAAAAGTAAAATAAAAAAAAAGGAAAACTTTTGGCTGTTTGCAGACAGACAGGATGCAAAGAGAGCACAGCTCATCATTCCTCAGTGTCAGGGTCACACAAGGCCTGGAGATACTGCAAGAGGAATGGGATGACTGTGGCCCATGTTATTACAGCTTAGACAAACCAGAAGGAACAAGGCCCACGCCTTTTGAAATACCAACAGGGATGGTGACTGCACCCCTTCCCTGGGCAGCCTGTTCCAATACTTGACTACCCTTTCAGGAAAGAAATTCTTCCTGATATGAGATATAAATCTCCCCTGGAGCAATTTGAAACCCTTTCCTCTCATCTCAACTCTGTTCACCACAACCCTTTGGGCCCAGCCTTCAGCCAGTTTCTAACCCAGCACAGAATATACCCATCCAACCCATGAGTGGCGAGTTTCTCCAGCAGGATGTCTTGGGAGACAGTGATGAAGGATTTACTGGAGTCCAGGTAGTTCACATCCACAGCCTTCCCCTCCTCCACTAAGCAGGTCACCTTGTCATAGAAGATCAGCTTCCTCAAGCCCAATCTAAACCAGGCCTGATCACCTGAGTGTGCTGCATGTGCTGCATGATGGTACTCAAGATGATTAGTTCCATCCCCTTCCCCAGCATCAAGGTCAGGCTGACAGGCCTGTAGTTCCCTGGGTCCTCCTTCTGTCCCTTCTTGTAGATGGGTGTCACATGTGCCAGTTTCCAGTCAGGCAGAACCACCCTGGTCAGCCAGGACTGCTGGTAAATAAGGGAAAGTGGCTTGGGGAGCACTTCCACCAGCTCCCTCAGTGCCCTCGGGTGTGTCCCATCCAGACACATTGACCTTTGCAGACCTAATCGGGGCCTCAGTCTACTTCCTGTCCCCATCTTTCCACTCTGGGGTCTGGGAATGGAGAGACAACTGTTCTTACCACTAAAGATTGAGGTAAAAAAGGCATTCAGTAAATCAGCCTTTTCTTCATCATCCATCACAGTTGTTCCTCCCGGATCCAATAAAGGTGGGAGATTGTCTCTGTCTCATATAATATTAATGTATTCTATAAATACATTAATAACCAAAGGAGGGCCAGGGAGAATCTCCCACCTTCATTGTAGGTTGCAAATAAAACATGCAAGGGCTGAAAAAGCTTCCTGGCCAGAAAACTCTCCAGGTAGCCCACTAGCAGCCCCACTAACCTTGTGGGTCAGGGCTTTCCTAGCCAAGGGAATGGAGCTAAGAGTTCCTGGCCTCATTTTGTGGCTCTACTAGTGGCCTCCTGTGAAAATTCTAATCACACATCAATAGTTCCTAAATAAATCTGTGAAGGCTGAATGATGTTCCTGGGCTGAAACCTCCCCAGGCAGCCCACACACAACCCTGGGAACTTTGGGGAGAAGGCCATTCCTAGCCAAGGGAATGGTCCTATATCACCAGACATCATTTTCTGGCTCTACCAGTGTCCACGTTCAAAAATGCTAAGCATCCAGTAATAGTTCCCAAACTGAAGGTTTGAGAGCTGAAATAACTGGGGAGCCCTAAACTTCCCCTGTCAGGGGGAATCAGCCCCAGTAACTTCGGGGCTCAGAGCTTCTGTGGCTGAGGGAATGGTCTGCAGAGTGCCTGGTGTCATTATCGGGCTCTACCCGCGTCCAACTTCAAAAATGCCAAACGTCAAGAAAGAGCCCCCAAACAAAAGGTGTGAGGGCTGAAAGATGTTTCTGGCCTGAAACCTCCCCAGGTAGTAGACTAGCAGTGCAACAAACCTTGAGGTTCAGGGCATTCCTAGCCAAGGCAACTGTCCTAAGAGTGCCTGACATCAGCTTTCAGTCTACCAGCAACAACCTCTAAAACTGCTAAACCTCCAGCAACAGCTGTCAAAGAAAAGGAGTGAGGGTTTGAAGATATTCCTGACCTGAAACCTCTACAGGTATCCCACTAGCAGCCCCTGTATACCATTGGGCTCAGGGCATTTCTTCCAAGGAACTGGTCCAAACTCTATCAGAGATAATATTCCCGATCTAAAAGTATCCAAATTTGAAACCGGTAAATGTCCAGTAATAACTCTAAACCAAATGTGTGAGGGCTGAAAACATTTCTGGCTTGAAACCTACCCAGATGGGACACTAGCAGCCCTGTTAACATTTCAGCTCAGGGCTTTCATGCTCAAGGGTATCATCCTAACAGTGCCTGCAGTCATTTTCAGGCTCTACCTGCGTCCATCTTCGAAACCTCTAATCATCCAGCAACAGCTCCCAAACAACAGTGCGCGAGCTTAAAGATGTTACTGCCCTGAAACCTGCTCCAGGTGTCGACTAGCAGCCCCAGCAACCATCAGGATCAGGGCATTCCAAGCAGGGAGAATGGTCCTAACAGTGCCTGATGTTGTTTTCAGGCTCCACCAGCATCCGGATTTGAAACTTCTAAATGTCCAGCAATAGTTCCTAAAGAAAAGGGGTGAGGGCTGAAAGAGGTTCCTGGCTTGAAATCTCCCTTGTTAGACCTCTAGCAGCCCCAGTAATCTTGGGGCTCAGCTTTCTCCTTACCAAGGTAATGTCCTAACAGTGCCTGACATCATTTTCAGGCTCTCCCAGCGTCCAACTTTGAAACTTCTCAAAGTCCAGCAAGAGCTGCCAAACAAAAAGGGTTGATGGCCAAAGACGATCCTGACCTGAAATCTCCCTAGATAACCCACTGGCAGCATGAGTAGCTTCTAATCATCTCAGCCCATTCCTAGCCAATGGAACAACCCTTATAGTGCCTGACTTCATCGCACGGCTCTGCAGTCCTCCACCTTTGAAACTGCTGAACTGCATGAATAGTTCCAAAACAAAAGGTGCAAGGGTTGAAAGAAATTCCTGGCCTGCAACCTCCCCATGTAGAACACAAACAGGACCACTGACCTTGGGGCTCAGGGCTTTCATAGCCAAGGGAGAGGCCTTAAATGTGCCTGATGTAATTTTCAGGCTCTACCAGTTTCCACCTCTAAACTGTTAAATGTAGAGCAATAGGTGGCAAGTTAAATGTGCGTGGGCTGAAAAATGTTTGTGGCATTAAACCTCCCCAGGTTGTGCCCTGGAAGAACCACTAACCTTGGGGCTCAAGGCTTTCCTATCCAATGGGATGGTCCTAACACTGCCTGACATCATTTTCTGGCTCTTAGCAGCATCAAAAATGCTAAATACTCAGCATTCAAAAATGCTAAATACCGAGCAACAGCACCAAAAGTGTTGAGGGATGAAGGATCTTACTGGCCTGAAACCTCCCCAGGTTGCACACTCTGAGAACCAGTAACCTTGGGGCTCAGGGTTTTCCTAGCCAAGGGAACAGTTGTAACATTGCCTGACGTCATTTTCCAGCTCTACCACCACCCTCTGTCAAAACTGATAAACGCCCACCAACAGCTCCCAAACTAAAGGTGTGAAGGCTGAAAAGCATTCCTGACCTCATACCTCCCATAGTAGCACACTTCCAGGCCCAATATCTATGGGGCTCAGAGCACTCTTTTTAAGGGAACAGTCTTTACAGTGCCTGACATCACTTTCTGACTCCACCTGTGTTCTACTTCAACCCTGCTAATCGTCCAGCAATAGCACCCAAAAAAAAGGTGTGAGAAATAAAAGATGTTCCTGGCCTGAAACCTCCCCAGGTAGTGTAGTACCAGCACCAGTAACCTTGAAGCTCAGGTTTTTCCATTCCAAGGGAACAGTCCTAACAATGTCTGACATCATCTACAGGTTATACAAGTGTCCAACTTGGAAACTGGTAAACACGCAACAATAGCTCCCAAAGAAAAGGGGTGACAGCCTAAAGAGGTTCCTGGATGAATCCTCCCTGGGTAACCCACTAGCAGCACCTTAAGACTCAGAACATTCCTAGCCAATGGAACAACCCATATAGTGCCTGATGTCATTGCATGACTCTACAGTCCTCCACCTTGAAACTGCTAAACTGCACTACTAGTTCCAAAACAAAATGTGCAAGGGAGGAAAGAAGTTCCTGGCCTGAAACCTCCCCATGTAGACTGAAAAAAGGATCATGAATTTTGGGGCTAAGAGCTTCCAAGGGAGGCTGTACAAGCATCGAAATTCAACTATGCTAAACATCCAGCAATAGCTCCCAAACAAAAGGGGCGAGGGTCAAAAGATATTCCTGGCCTTAAACCTCCTCAGGTATCTCACAAAACACCCCAAAACTAAACAGGTGCTGGATACAAGAAGACCAATCTCCCTGGGGTAGGCATCTGAGCATGTGAGGCTGAGGATCTAGGGGATTTCACAGGAGAACTGGTCAACAGCATTGCCCTTGCAGAGGGAGAGGGAAAATGTCTTGGTTATGAACAGCACAGCATGGGACTTGAAGTCAGAGATGAGATCACTGAATGATCCCCATGAGGAGAGGAGGAAGCCTAGAAGAACTGGTCTTATCCTCCTGAGCTGGGCCAGGATCCTGGGACAGTAGGAGCTCATGGCAACCCAGCAGAGCTACAGAGAGACAGCTCTGCCCAGGAGCAGCTCCTCTGCCAAGCACACAGGGCTGGGGACACTAACTGTTGATGGTTCAGCACATTCCAAGCCAAGGGAACGACCATAAGAGTGCCTGACAAGATTGCACAGCTCTGCAGTCCTCCTCCTGTGAAACTGCTGAAATCCAGTAATAATTTAAAAACAAAAGGTGTAAGGGATGAAAGTAGTTTCTGGCCTGAAACCTCCCCATGTGGACTGCAAACAGGACCACTGACCTTGGGGCTCAGAGCTTTCACAGCCAAGGGAATAGTCCTTAGATGTGCCTCACTTCATTTGCAGCTCTATCAGCATCAAGATTCAAAAATGCTAAATACCCATCGACAGCACCCAAAGAAAACTTGTGAGGGATGAAGGATTTTACTGGCCTGAAAGCTCCCCAGGTTGTGCACTAGAAGCCAGTAACCCTGGGGCTCAGGGCTTTCCTAGCTAAGAGAACAGTTATCACAGTGCCTGATGTCATTTTCAAACTCTACCAGCACCCACTTTCAAAACTGATAAAGGCCCCGCAATAGCTCCCCAAAAAAAGGTGTGAGAGCTGAAAGATGTTATTGGCCTGAAACCTCCCAGGGTAGCCCACTAGCAGACCAGGTTACCGCTGGGCTCAGGGCATTCCTAGCCACAGGAATGGCCCTCAAATTAACTGACATCTTTTTCCAGCTCTACCAGCATCCATTTTTGACACTGCTAAATGTCCAGCAATAGCTCCCAAACAAAAGGACCAAGGGCCTAAAGAGGTTCCTGGCCTGAAACCTCCCCTGGTAACCCACTAGCAGCACGAGGAACTTGAAGGCTCAGCCCATCCCTAGCCAAGGGAACAACCCTTATAGTGCTTGAACTCATTGCACAGCTCTACAGTCCTCCAACTTTGAAACCACCAAACTGCACCAATAGCTCCAAAACAAAAGGTTCAAGAGATGAAAGAAGTTCCTGGCCTGAAATGTCCCCATGTAGACTACAAACAGGACCACTAATTTTGGGGCTCAAGGCTTTCCCTTCCAAAGAAGGTCCTAACATTGCCTGACTTCATTTTCATGCTCCACCAGCATCTGCCTTCAAATATGCCAAATATCCACCAATTGCACCGTAAAAAAAGGTATGAGGACTGAAAGATGTTCCTCACATGATCCTCCTCAGGGACTGGACGAGAAGCACCAGTAACCTTGGGGGTCAGGGTGTTCCTTGCCAAGGGAAGGGTCCTAACATTGCCTGAAGTCATTTTGGGGCTCTACCAGTGTCCATCTAGGAAACTGCTAAATGTCCAGCAAAAGCTCCCAAGCAAAACATGCGAGGGCCAAAAGATGTTCCTGACTGTAAATCTCCCCAGGTATCCCATAAAACACCCCAAAACTAAACAGCTGCTGGATACAAGAAGACCAATCTCCCTAGGGAAGGCGTATGAGCATGTGAGGCTGAGGATCTGGGGGATTTCACAGCAGAACTGGTCACCAGCATTGCCCTTGCAGAGGGGGAGGGAAAATGTCTTGGTTGTGAGGAGCACAGCATGGAGAAACCCACTGCAGCTCCCCTGTGTCTGCCAAGGGCAGGAGGAGGAAGTGGGGAATGAAGCTGCCTGGGACATTTTCTGCCTCTTTGCAAGGAGAACAAGGCAGTGAGAACTTGGGGCACTCTTCTCTCAGCAAAACGTTCTCATTGCCAGCCCAAGGACTGCTTCTCCCTGTTCTATTAGACATTGAAAAGGTGCTTTTTGGGAGGTGCATTTCCTGCTGGCTGAGGGTACCATTGGCTGTCAGGGGCTCTGATGGGAGCTCTCCAGGGGTCAGTTTGTCCTTGCAGCAGCAGGTCTATCTTTTTTGATCTCTAGGATCTTGTCTGGATTGTGGTTTCCAATTCCCCCAACTGCAGAGCAGAGCTTTGTAGATTTGTTTTTCCTGATTTTGTTCTTGGGAAACCCTGAGAAATGCCCAACTGCTCACCTAAATCCCTTCCTTTCACAGGGGGAAAGAGTCTCCTTCCTGTCCCAGACCTGGGTGTCCTGTCTCATGTGGAGACAAGGAAAGTTAATTCTCCTGCCCAGCTCTGGTTTGATCAGGAGAAACGACTCTGATGGACACAAGGATTTCTCCCCAGCTGAGGGAGGGAACATCAGAGATGAGATCATAGAGCGATCCCCATGAGGCCTGAGACACCAGGAGGAAGCCTAGAAGAACTGGTCTTCTCCTGCTGAGCTGGGCTTCACTCCTGCAATGGCGGGAACTTATGGCAGCCCAGCAGCCCTGACAAGAGACAGCTCTGCCCAGGAGCAGCTCCTCTGCCAAGCACACAGGGCTGGGGACACTGCCTGTAGGCACCGAGGGGAGACCTGTGAGGCTGAGAGAGCTGACAGATGCTGAGAGCTCACTGGAGGAGAAATCTCCACAGCACTCTGCCTGGTATGTCTGTGGGTGCAGGGCAATGCAGGTTCTGTTCTTGGAGGGATCTCTTAAAGCTGGGACGTGGGACAGTGTGTGGGCTCTGTCAGGAGGACAGGTTCTCTATAGGACCAGAAGGTGCTGCCTGGAAGGGATGCCCTTGTGCCCCATCAGAGGGACAGGGCAGGACAGCTGTCTTCTCCTGGGCATGGCTGCAGAGCTGTGAAGCACTGAGTACAAGCAGGGTTGCCCAGGGATGTCCTTGTGAGCAGGGTCCCTGCACTCCGGGGTCTGTGTGCTGGGGCAGGGACTCTGCTGCTGCCAGGGTCAGCACTCAGCCTGCCTGCTGGGCTTCCAGCAGCATCGCTGCAGAAAGAAGCTGTGGGTGGCAAGTGTGACCCATGGAAGGGCAGTGTAGGGTCTTTCTGCTATCAGCGTGTTGGGTAGGACAGGTTTTCTCCCAGTTCCAGCTGATCCCGGGAAACTTCCCAGGGTCTTTTCAAGAAAACCAGGGATGTATTTTCCACTCCAGGTAGAGAATTTGCTTTGAATATTCAGCTCTTGAGGGCTGTATGGGAAGTGGGAGCTGAACTTTTCTTGATACCTTTGCAGCAGGCAGTGCAAACTAATTTGTCATTAGGACTTGTCAGAACATCTCCTGAGCCCTGCACACACAGAGGTTCCCTGGGTCAGCGCCCTGATGCCAGGAGGGGTCTGCAGAGCAGAGCTCAGCACAGGGCAGGTAGGATGAGGTCTGTGAGCAAAGCGTGGGAGTTGACATGGGCAGAGAGAAGCAGCTGCAGGAACAGCTCCAGGCAGCAGAGACATTGTCAGGGGGGGAGGAGTAGCTGCTCCCAGAAATGCCCTGGCAGTGGGGATTTGGGACCTCCCTGACATCCCCTGCAGTGCTAAAACTTTCCCACAGAGAACCCCTGGTATCTGCCACCCAGCACACACACAGGATTTAAGGATGAGTCTTCTCTTTGGAAGCTCAACCTGCATTGAGGAGAAACCCCTGAGTGCCTGTCTGTCTGTCCCTGTCTTTCCAGCCTGGGCTGGAGCATTTCTTTCTGTTTCCCTTCCTGTATTTGCTGCCTTTGTCCCACCATTACCTGGGACTGTGGGCAAGTCCATTGGTGGGTCTGGCACTGTCCTGAACCTCACTTCACGATCCCCATCTGTAGGACTGAGGTTCACCTGTGTGTGGGCAGCTGCACTGAGCCCTGTGTGTCCCTGGCTGGGAGCAGGGAGCTGAGATCCTCCTTGGGTAGGATGAGACCGCAGGAGGGCTTTGGAGCTCTGCCCTGTGAGACTGGATTCCTCAGCTCTCAGTCAGGAGAAAACCAAAGCTCCAAAGCTCTGCTCTGCCCTCGGGTGAAATTGGAGTGACAGTGCTGAAAAGCTCATTCCTATCCACAGGGGATTTAGTCTGAGATCAGGCCATCCTTCTATTTACTGACTGCTGCCAGGCAGGACTGAGTTCTTGAGAGCCACAGCCAACCCTCCTCCCAGCAGTGGCACACTCAAGCCAGCACAAAGCAGACCTCCCAAAAGGGACCTGACAAAAGGCTTCCTGAATACAGGGAGTCAATGTGAATTGGAAGAAGTTTTCCTCAAGGAAGAGTTCCCAAACTTCTAACTGCCTTTTCCTCCTTGGACAGGTCTCCACACCTGACAGCAGCAGATGTCCAACAGCAGCTCCATCAGCCAGTTCCTCCTCCTGCCCTTTGCAGACACACAGGAGCTGCAGCTCCTGCACTTCTGCCTCTTCCAGGGCATCTACCTGGCTGCTCTCCTGGGCAATGGCCTCATCATCATCACCATAGCCTGTGACCACCACCTCCACACCCCCATGTACTTCTTCCTCCTCAACCTCTCTATTCTAGACCTTGGCTACATCTCCACCACTGTTCCCAAATCCATGGCCAATTCTCTGTCAGACACCAGGGCCATTTCCTACACAGGATGTGTGGCTCAACTCTTTTTCTTCCTATTTTTGATCTCCACAGAGTACTGTCTTCTGACTGTCATGGCCTATGACCGCTACGTTGCCATCTGCCACCCCCTGCACTACGGGACCCTCCTGGGCAGCAGAGCTTGTGTCCACATGGCAGCAGCTGCCTGGGGCAGTGGGTTTCTCAACGCTGTGCTGCACACAGCCAATACATTTTCACTGCCCCTCTGCCATGGCAATGCTGTTGACCAGTTCTTCTGTGAAATCCCCCAGATCCTCAAGCTCTCTTGCTCAGATGCCTACCTCAGGGAGATTGCAGTCACTTTGCTTAGTGCCTTTTTAGCTTTTGGCTGTTTTGTGTTCATCGTGGTGTCCTATGTGCAGATCTTCAGGGCTGTGCTGAGGATCCCCTCGCAGCTTGGACGGCACAAAGCCTTTTCCACCTGCCTCCCTCACCTGGTTGTGTTCTCCCTGTTTGTCAGTACTTCCTTCTTTGCCTACCTGAAGCCACCCTCTATCTCCTCTCTATTTCTGGACCTGGTAGTATCATTTCTTTACTCCATGGTTCCACCAGCAGTGAACCCCCTCATCTACAGCATGAGGAACCAGGAGCTCAAGGATGCCGTGTGGAAACAGATGACTGGATGTTTCTAAGCAACAATGAACTGCTCATCTTCTGCATATCACTGGCCATGTAACTCACATTAGGACCAGTCTCTATTCAGTATGGGGTTTAGTTCCTGTTTCTTTGTTTGCCTCTAGTTTATTTAAACTGGAATATGATGGTCCACGTTCATCCCATTGCAGATACAGTATGACCCACACGCTGGGTAACGATGGGCTGTGCTCTCTCTGCATCACGTCTGTCTGAAAAGGTGCACATATTTTTCTTTCTTAAAATTTCTCCTGACATTTATTAAATATTTATAAGAACATTTTCATCAACTGAATCACTTGACCACTTGTCTGAAATGGCAATGCTTTCCCACCATGACAGAACAGGAATTTCCTTGAAGTGCAACAAACATAAAGTCACAGAATCTTTCACAAAGTCCAACCACAGCCTAACCCTGCCTAGTCCACCTCCAGACCATGTCATCAAGCACAACATCTGCACACCTTTGTAATACTTCCAGGGATGGTTACTCCACCACGTCCCTGGGCAGCCTGTTCCAATAGCTGAATACCCTTTCCATAAAGAAATTCTTCCTGATCTCTAATCTAAATCTCCCCTAGTATAATTTCAAGCCATTCCCTGTCATCCTATCGCTTGTTATCTGAGATAAGAGGCCAACCTCCACCTCTCTATATCCTTCTTGCAGGTACTTGTAGAGAGTGATAAGGTCTCCCTCAGCATCCTGAAGACTAAAACGCCCCAGTTCCCTCAGTTGATCCTCACAGGACTCGTGCTGCAAACCTTTCACTGTCTACTCTGCCATTCTCTGGACACAATTCAGCATCTCAACGTCCTTCTTTTAGCAAGGGGCTCAAAACTGGACACAGTACTCAAGGTGTGGCCTCACCACAGCTGAGTATAATGGAACAATTTCTTCCCTGCTCCTGGCAGTCACACTATTCCTGATCCAGGCCTGGATGCCGCTGGCCTTCTTGGCCACCTGGGCACAGCGCTGGCTCATGTTCAGCTAACACCCCCATATCCTATACTTCTAGGGAGCTCTCCAGCCACTCTGCTCCAGGACCTTAACCCTGCCTGTTGTTATTGTGAGCAAAGCTCATGACCAAGCCCCATAAAGCCTCTGCCAATTGATCCAGCCTGTCCAGGTCGCTCTGCAGAGCCTTCCTGCCTTCCACAATTTGGTGTCATGTACTAACTTGTTGAGGCTGCACTCAATCCCCTCGTCCAGATCATGAATAAAGATGTTAGAGAGGATGGGCCCCAGCACTGAGCCCTGGAGAACACCACATGGGATGTGCTGCCAGCTGGATTTAACTCCATTCACCACAGCTATTTGGGCCCAGCCCTCAGCCAGTTTCTGACCCAGTAAAGAGTATACCCATCTAATCCATGAACAGAGGCTTCAGCAGGGTACCCTGGGGGAAACTGATGAAGGCTTCACTGTAGTCCATGTAGATCACATCCACAGCCTTCCCCTCATCCACTAAGCGGGTCACCTGGTCATAGAAGGAGATCAGCAGCTTGAAGCACAATCTGCCTTTCCTAAACCCATGCTGACAGGGCCTGATGGCCTGAGTGTCCTGCATGTGCTGCATGATGGTACTCAAGATAATTTGTTCCATCACCTACCCTAGCACCAAGGTCAGGCTGACAGGCCTGTAATTCCCCAGGACCTCCCTCTGTCCCTTCCTGTAGATGGGTGTCACATGTGCCAGCTTCCAGTCAGGTGGAAACACCCCGGTCAGCCAGGACTCCTGGTAACTAAGGGAAAGTGGCTTGGGGAGGAAATCCACCAGCTCCCTCAGTACCTTGGGGTGTTTCCCATCCAGACCCATCAACTCGTATGGATCTAAGTGGCTGAGCGGGTCAGTAACCAGTTCCCCATGGATGATGGGGACTTCAGTCCACTTCCCATCCCCATCTTTCCACTCAGGGGTCTGGGTATCAGGGGACCAATGGTGTTACTACTAAGGACTTAGGCAAAGTACATCAGCCTTTTCTTCATCCTCCATCACAGTGGTTCCCCCCGATCCAGTGAAGGTGTGAGATTCTCCCTGGCCCTCCTTTTGTTATTAATGAATTTATAGAATTAATAACAAAAGGATTACCAGGGAGAATCTCCCACCGTTATTGTAGGTAGCAAACAAAAGTTGCAAGGGTTGAAAAAATTTCCTTTCCAGAAACCTCCCCAGGTAGCCCACTAGTAGCCCCAGTGTCTTTGGGGTCAGGGCTTTCCTAGCCAGGGGAACAGTCCTATGATTGCCCCACAAAATTTTTGTGGCTCTACTAGGTTCTGCCTTTGAAAATTCTAAACATCAATAGCTCCCAAATAAATCTGTGAAGGCTGAAAGATGTTCCTGGGCTGAAACCTTACCAGTTAGCCAACAAGCAGCTCTTGTAAACTGTGGGCAAAGGGCATTCCTGGCTATGGGAATTGTCCTATAACACCAGACATCATTTTCCAGCTCTACCAGCGTCCACATTCAAAGACGCTAAATGCCCAGCAATAGCTCCACAACAAAAGGTTTGAGGGCTGAAATATCTTGGGAGTCTGAAAACTCCCCAGGATGCCCAAAAGCACCCCCAGTAACCTTGAGGCTCAGAGCTTTTGTAGCTGAGGGAACGATCTTAATAGTGCCTGATGTCATTTTCAGCCTCTACCAGCATCCAACTCCAAATGTGCTGAATGTCCACCAATAGCACCAAAGCAAAAGGAGCGAGTGATTAAAGCTGCTCCTGGCCTGAAACCTACTCAGACATCCCATTAGCAGCCCCAGTAATCTTGGAGCTCAGGACTGTCCTTGTCAAAGGGAACCGTCCTTACAAGTGCCTGACCTCATCTTCCTGCTTCAGCAGCGTCAAGTTTCAAAAATGCAAAATATCCAGCAAGAGCACCTAAACCTGCCCAGGCTGTGCACTGGGAGCACCAGTAAAGCTGACCCCCTTCACACGCTGCTTGGCCGTAGCAGCAGCTGAGGAGAGAGATTTCATGGTTATGAAACTGGATCCTGTTGAACTGCTGTTTGTGGTCAGAGAAATCTGTCTGTGCCTGTGAGCACAGATGATGCCAGGAAAAGTTTTGGGAGTCCCAGGAGGCCAGTGAGGGAACTGCTGGGCTTGGGGAAGAGCAAGGATATCCAGACAGGGCTGGATGTCAAGAGACTGCTTTTCCTGCCTGTCTAGATCTCCTTAGCAGACCCAGAGCCCTGGGACAGGCTGCCCAGGGAGGTGGTGGAGTCTCCTTCACTGGAGATATTCAAGACCCGCCTGGACTCCTATCTGAGTGATATGTCCTAGGGAGCTGCTTTGGCAGGGGGTTGGACCTGATGATCTCTCAATGTCCCTTCCAACCCCTACAATTCTATGATTCTATGTCCATCCCAGAATGCTGCTGTCACTTCTTCTGACAACTGAGCCATGACAGAAAATACCTGTGACTGGAAAAAGGTCCTCCATGGGAAATCCCTTTGAAACCTGTATCACTAGGGATCCAACTAAAATCCAAGTAGTTGCTGGCCTCCCCTTTGGTAGATGCAAGAAGGCAACCATGCTCCATGGCCTTGAGGACAATGTGTCTTCCCTGAGGCCTCTTTGGCAGGGACATCAGCCACAGCCAGGGCAGCAAAGATCTCATTTCTATCAGGCCCTTTCCACCTGTCTGGCACCCTTGGCCATCTGCACCACAGTCATCCCACACGGCATCACCCCTGTACCTGGTTCTTTGTAGGCTGCAGGGATGCAACACGCTTTCCCACCTCACTGTCACCTAACAACGTCCCTGCCTGTACTGCTGTCTCTCCCTCCTCGCCAGCTGTTCCCACAAGCACAAACCCACCAGCCCATCCACACTTCCTCCCAGTGACTTCTTGCACCACAGCACTACCCTCAGAATGACATTTCTTTATCCTCATGTCCACCCTGGCCTTCAGAGCCATCAGTTCACATGGACTTCCTTTCTTATGTTCTTTTCACATAGCACAAAGAGGGCTTCCCTCAGCCTCCCCTTCCCCAGGCTAAAGCAGCCCAGGTCTCTTGGCAGCCTTTCCCTGACCACATACGTGTTCCTCCTCATTCCTCCAGATCGGGGACCCCCACACTGGGACTGACTGCTCCAGAGGTGGCATCATCATTGCTGAGTCCAGATGGACCAGAAGGACCCTTGTCTGTGCAGCCACACTCCTCCCAGAGGAGCCCAATGTGCTCATGGCCACATCCCTGTTCAACACCTCTGACTGCTGTGGCAGCCCCTGCAAGACCAAAATTCTTCTCCTTGTGGCTGGTTCTCCACCCATCATGTCTGAGCTGCCTTGATGTGTGGGTGTTGTGCTGGAACCTTTTCTCATGGTTTCACCCCAGCCCCGAGCCGAGCATCACGCAGCCGCTCTCTCTCTAAGAGGGGGTGTGTGTGTGGGGGGAGGACAGGAGGAGGGAGGAAGGGAGAGAAAAGGAAACCAAAAAGCCGTAAACCTTGTGGGCTGGGATAAGGACAGTTTACTGGAACAGCAGAGAGACAGAAACAACAAAAACAACAACAACAACAGGACATTGTGGTAAAATACACACAGCTGGTGATGCACAGTGCAGTTTGTCACTGAACCCCACAGCTCTGGCCGCACAGCTCACAGCCATCCCCAAAACACGTGTGTCCTGGAGCTGAGTTCTCCTGCCCTCACCACACTCCTTTATGCTGATCATGGTGTAATTTGAATGGAATATGCTTTTTTGGGCAGTTTGGGTCACCTGTCTTGGCTGTGCTCCCTCCCAGCTCCCAGGGTGCTCCCCACCTTCCCATTAGTAGTAGAGAATGAACAACAGAAAAGTCTTTGATTGCTTGGACACAACTAAAGCCTCCCTGTTATCAGCACTGCTCTCATCCTAACAACCAAATGTGGCACCACACTGGCTGCTAGAAGGAAAATCAACTGTATTCCTCCTGAAACCAGCCCACCTTTGTAGACAACAAGTGCACCACAACAGTGGGCTCACTCCTGTAGTCATACAGTGTGGATAATCCCCTTGGTCAGTTATGGTCAGCTGGGCCTGTTCTGTCCCTTTCTGGGCACTTGTGCACTCCCAGTTGACTCATTTCTGGAACAGAATTAGAATAAAGGCCTTAATGCTGTGCAAGCACTGCTCAGCAAGGAAGAAACATATTTATTTAGACTTTATGGCTTACAAATCAAAACACCAGAACTATGGGGGCCACCAACATGAGAATTAATTCCAGCCGCAGAGAAAATATGGGCAGGAGGAGGAGATCTCTTCTGCTTGGAAATCTTCCTGATGTTCCTGGTCATCAAATCCCAGAATTTCTCAAGGTCTCTCTGAAGGGAATCTCCATTTCACTAAAGGTTCACATGTGCTTGCAGATGGCTCTCTAACTTTCTGTACTTTTAACCAAATGACAGCAATAGGTGCTAAAGAACCTGGGCCTCTATTGCTGGACATCTAGCATGTTTGAGAGTGGATGATGGTACAGCCTGAAAATGACATTTTTAGGACTGTTTCTGTGGCTAGGAATGTCCTGAGCCCCAAGGTTAATGGGGCTGTTAGTGGGCTACCTGGGGAGGTTTCAGGCCAGAAACCTTTTTCCACCCTCGCACCTTTTGCCATGGAGCTGGTGCTGGACATTGAGCAGTGTCACAGGTGGACACTGTTGAAGCTGGAAAATTATGTTGGGCAGAGTTACACCCACTCCCATGGCTACAAAAGCCCTGACCCCCATGTTCCTGGAGCTGTTAGTGGGATACCTGGGGATATGTAAGGCCATGAACATCTTTCATCCCTCACACCTTTAGTTTGGGATGTATTGCTGGGCATTTAGCAGGTTCAAAGGTGGACACTGGTATAGCCAGAAATGACATCAGGCAATGTTAGGACCCTTCTTTTGTCTCTGAACACTCTGAGCCGTAAGGTACTGGAGCTGCCAGTGATCTACCTAGGCAGGTTTCAGGCCAGGAGAATCTTTCATCCCTGACACTTTTGTTAGGGATCTCTTGCTGTCATTTAGCAGTTTGTAGGTGTATGCTGGTAGAGCCCCAAATGCCTGTCTTCCAATACCCCGAGCAGCTGGAGAATCTATCCCAAGGGGAATTCTGACAAGGAACCTGACTACTGTAGAAAGCGGAAATGAAACTGCCCATTGAGAACAGGCGCCAATACCAGGGTGGCAAGAAAGAAGAGAGTATATTAGAAAGTAATGGAAATCCCCAGGGAGCAGAGTCCTGGCTGAGCAGGGTGGTTCCACCAGACTGGAAACTGGCAAATGTGACAGAAAGAAAGACCAGAAGGAGGATTAAGGGAACTACAGGCCTGTCAGCCTGACCTCAGCACTGGGGAAGGGGATGGAACTAATCATCTTGAGTACCATCATGCAGCACATGCAGGACACTCAGGGGTGAGGCCGTGTAAGCATGGCTTTAGGAAAGGCAGACTGTGCTTGAGGAAGCTGATCTCCCTCTATGACAAGGTGACCTGCTTAGTGGAGGAGGGGACGGCTGTGGATGTGATCTACCTGGACTTCAGTAAATCCTTCATCACTGTCTCCCACAGCATCCTGCAGGAGAAACTGGCCACTCATGGATTAGATGGGTATACTCTTTGCTGGGTTAGAAGTTGGATGAAGGCCAGAGAGTTGTGGTGAACGGAGTTAAATCCAGCTGGTGGCAGGTCACCCTGCTGGAAGGCAGGAAGGCTCTGCAGAGAGACCTGGACAGACTGAATCCATGGGCAGAGGCCAGTTTTAAGGAGTTCAACAAGGCCAGGTGCACTTTGGTCACAATCCCCCCAGGCAATGCTACAGGCCTGTGGCAGAGAGGCTGGAGAGCTGCCTGGAGGAAAAGGATCTGGGGATGTTAGTGGACAGGCAGATGAACATGAGCCAGCACTGTGCCCAGGTGGCCAAGAAGGCCAACAGCATCTTGCCTTGTATAAGGAGTAGTGTAACCAGCAGTAGTAGGAAAGTGATTGTTCTGTTGTACTCAGCTCTGGTGAGGATGCACCTTGAGTACTGTGTCCAGTTTTTTACCCCTCACTAAAAGAAGGACGTTGAGATGCTGGACCGTGTCCAGAGAAGGGCAACCAAGCTGGAGAAGGGTGTGGAGCACAAGTCCTGTGAGGAGTGGCTGAGGGAACTGGGGCTTTTTAGTCTTAAGAAAAGGAGACTGAGCAGAGACCTTATCCCTCTCTACAACTACCTGCAAGGAGGGGGCAGAGAGGTGGTATTCAGTTTCTTATCTCAGTAGACAGGGATGGGATAAGAAAAAATGCTGTCAGATTGCACCAGGGGAGATTTTGGTTAGATATAAGGAAGAATTTCTTTACTGAAAGGGTAGTGAAGTATTGGAACAGGCTGCTCAAGGAAGTGGTAGATTCACCATCCCTAGAGGTATTTATAAGGTGTGTAGATGTTGTGCTTGAGGACATGGTCTAGAGGTGGACTAGACAGGGTTAGGCTGTGGTTGTGGACTCAATAATATTAAAGATCTCTTCCAACCTAAGTGATTCCATGATTCTAGGGTAACAGAAGCCAGTAACTTCCCGTTCTGTCATGGTGGGAAAGCATTGCCATTTCAGACAAGTAGTCAAGTGATTCAGGCAATGAAAATGTGCTTGTAATTTTTTTATAAATGCCAGGAAAAAAATAAATAAGGAAAAACTGTGCACCCTTCCAGACAGGCATGATGCAAAGAGAGCACAGCTCATCATTACGCAGTGTCTGGGTTACAAAAAAAAAAGGTGATGCTGCATTAGCCATGGGATTAACGTGCACCATATTGTTACAGATTAGACCAAAAAGAAGGAAAAAAACCCCAAAACTAATAACTCTACTAAATACAAACGTATCCTAACTTGACTGATATGGCCAGCCATATGCAGAAGAAGATGAGCAGTTTGTTGCTGCTTAGAAACATCCAGTCCTCAGTTTCCACAGGGCATCCTTGAGCTCCTGGTTCCTCATGCTGTAGATGAGGGGGTTCACTGCTGGTGGAAACACTGAGTAAAGAAATGCTGGTATCAGGTCATGAAATAGGGAGGACATGGATGGGGGCTTCAGGTAAGCAAAGAGAACAGTACTGACAAACAAGGAGACCAC
Source organism: Gallinula chloropus (assembly GCF_964237585.1). Classification (NCBI taxonomy): domain Eukaryota; kingdom Metazoa; phylum Chordata; class Aves; order Gruiformes; family Rallidae; genus Gallinula; species Gallinula chloropus. Next base: position 6,471,689 of record NC_140110.1, on the reverse strand, counting down.
AGCCAGGTGAGGGAGGCAGGTGGAAAAGGCTTTGTGCCGTCCCTGCTGCGAGGGGATCCTCAGCACAGCCCTGAAGATCTGCACATAGGACACCACAATGAACACAAAACACCCGAAAACTAAACAGGCAGTGACCACAATGAGTCCAGTTTCCCTGAGGTAGGCATCTGAGCAGGAGAGCTTGAGGATCTGGGGGATTTCGCAGAAGAACTGGTCAACAGCATTGCCATGGCAGAGGGGCAGTGAAAATGTATTGGCTGTGTGCAGCACAGCGTTGAGAAACCCACTGCCCCAGGCAGCTGCTGCCATGTGGACACAAGCTCTGCTGCCCAGGAGGGTCCCGTAGTGCAGGGGGTGGCAGATGGCAACGTAGCGGTCATAGGCCATGACAGTCAGAAGACAGTACTCTGTGGAGATCAAAAATAGGAAGAAAAATAGTTGAGCCACACATCCTGTGTAGGAAATGGCCCTGGTGTCTGACAGAGTATTGGCCATGGATTTGGGAACAGTGGTGGAGATGCAGCCAAGGTCTAGAATAGAGAGGTTGAGGAGGAAGAAGTACATGGGGGTGTGGAGGTGGTGGTCACAGGCTATGGTGATGATGATGAGGCCATTGCCCAGGAGAGCAGCCAGGTAGATGCCCTGGAAGAGGCAGAAGTGCAGGAGCTGCAGCTCCCGTGTGTGTGCAAAGGGCAGGAGGAGGAACTGGCTGATGGAGCTGCTGCTGTTGGACATCTGCTGCTGTCAGGTGTGGAGACCTGTCCAAGGAGGAAAAGGCAGTTAGAAGTTTGGGAACTCTTCCTTGAGGAAAACTTCTTCCAATTCACATTGACTCCCTGTATTCAGGAAGCCTTTTGTCAAGTCCCTTATGGGAGGTCTGCTTTGTGCTGGCTTGAGCGTGTCACTGCTGGGAGGAGGGCTGGCTGTGGCTCTCAAGAACTCAGTCCTGCCTGGCAGAAGTCAGTAAATAGAAGGATGGTGTGATCTCAGACTAAATCCCCTGTGGATAGGAATGAGCTTTTCAGCACTGTCACTCCAATTTCACCAAGGGCAGAGCAGAGCTTTGGAGCTTTGATTTTCTCCTGACTGAGAGCTGAGGAATCCAGTCTCGCAGGGCAGAGCTCCAAAGCCCTCCTGCAGTCTCATCCTACCCAAGGAGGATCTCAGCTCCCCGCTCCCAGCCAGGGACACACAGGGCTCAGTGCAGCTGCCCACACACAGGTGATGAGTGGCATTGCCACGGCCTCTGTGCCGAGATGTCTCCTGCATGAGGTTCCTCTCTGGGACACAAGAGTCCCCATGAGAGTGGTGCCATTGTGGGAGGCAGCCTGCAGCCCAGCAGGAGACCCCTGGAAGTCATCAGTCCTACAGATGTGTGTCCTGAAGTGAGGGTCAGCTCATTGCCACTGCCACCAATGGAAGTGACCAGAGCACCAGGTAACAGTGGGACAGAGACAGCAAGGACAGCAGGTGTAACAGTGAGAAATGCTCCAGCCAAGGCTGGAAGGACAGGGACAGACAGACAGACAGGCACTCAGAAGTTTCTCGTCATGGTGTTTGTTTTGCCCAAAAGAAGACTCAGTCTGAAACCCTGGATCTCTTGTTGCAGTGTCTGTGCTGTGTGGCATAAACCAGGAGTGTCTGTGGGAAAGTGTCAGCACTGTGGGGGATGTCAGGGAAGTCCCAAATCCCCACTGCCAGGGCATTTCTGGGAGCAGCTCCTCCCTGCCTGACAGTGTCTCTGCCGCCTGGAGCTGTCCCTGCAGATCCTTCTCTGTGATCATGTCACCTCCTGCTCGTGCTCACAGACCTCATCCAACCTTCCCTGTGCTCAGCTCTGCTCTGCAGACCCCTCCTGGCATCAGGGCACTGCCCCAGGGAACCTCTGTGTGTGCAGGGCTCAGCCCAGGCTCCAACATCTTCATGAGAATCAAGTTTTCACTGCATATTCTCAAGGGGAGAAATAAGTTCTCATCTACCACAGTCAGCACAGCCCACAGGAGAGGAAGAGTCAAAGCAAAGACTCTGCCTTTGGAGAAATATTCTCTTTGGCATTTCTCAAGGATCAGCTGTGGCTGGGAGCAAAGCTGACCCAGGCAGCACTTTGTTACAGCAGAAGGACCTTACGTTGCCCTTCCCTGGGTCACTGCTTTAACCCAGAGGTGCTGTCTATATCCCTGTGGAAAGCCCAGCAGCAGCAGAGTCCCTGGCCCAGCACACAGACCCCAGGGTGCAGGGACCCTGCTTGCAAGAACAGCCCTGGGCACCCCTCATCCATGCCCAGGAGAAGACAGCTGTCCTGCCCTGTCCCTCTGATGGAGCAGAAGGGCATCCCTTCCAGGCAGCACCTTCTGGTCCTATAGAGAACCTGTCCTCCTGACAGACCCCACACACTGCCCCATGTCCCAGGTTTAAGAGATCCCTCCAGGAACAGAACCTGCATTGCCCTGCACCCACAGACATACCAGGGACATACTCACAGGTAGAGTGCTGAGGAGATTTCTCCTCCAGTGAGCTCTCAGCATCCATCAGCTCTCTCAGCCTCTCAGGTCTCCCCTCGGTGCCTACAGGCAGTGTCCCCAGCCCTGTGTGCTTGGCAGAGGAGCTACTCTGTGGCAGAGCTGTCCCTCATCATTGCTGTAATGTTTCATCAGCTCCCACTGTCCCAGGAGTCCAGCCCAGCTACAGCAGAGGGGCAGGTGAAGGCGTCACGTACTCCTCGGCTCCTCTGAGGTATTCCTGAAGCTCCAGGGAACCAACTTGGAAAGACACTGAAGTCCTCCCTGCCATCTGCTCTCTAGGCTGGGGAGAAATCCTTCTGTCCAGCAGAGTCCTTTCTCCTGATCAAACACGAGCTGGGCAGAAGAATCACTTTTTCTTGTCTCCACATGAGACAGGACCCCCAGAAGATGACGGGAAGGGGACTCTTTCCCCTTGGGGAGGGTAAGGAGTATGGCAAGTGACTCGAGGCACCTCATCCTTGCTTTGTAGCCCTGGGGCTGGAAAAGGATGCAGCTCAGGCCCATGGCTGCCTCGAATCAAGGGAACCTGGGGTTCCTCTTGCCCCATTTGCAGTGGGCACAAAAGAGGCACCTGCTTCCTGGGAGCTGCTGGTCCCAGCTCCCAGGGGAATTAATGGAAGGAGGCCAGGAAGGAGGTGTTCAAACACCAACACCCAGTGAAACCTGAGGGGCCAGAGGTGCTCCAAGAGATGTGCAGGGAGATCCAAGGTCAAGGAATCACAGAACGTTAGGAGTTGGAAGGGACCTCAAAAGGTCATCTAGTCCAACCCCCCTGCCAGAGCTGGATCACCTGGACTAAACCACACAGGAACACATCCAGGTGGGTGTGAATGTCTCCAGAGGAGGAGACTCCACAACCTCTCTGGGCAGTCTGTCCCAGGGCTCTGTCACCCTCACAGTGAAAGAGTTTCTCCTGACATTCACATGGAACTTCCTCTGCTCCAGCTTTTACCCACTGACCTGAATAAGGCTACCCCTCAGTCTCCTCTTCTCCAAGCTAACGAGGCCCAGCTCCCTCAGCTCAGAGGAACTGGCCAGCATTGCCCCTCTGCAGAAAGAGGACCAGCTCAGAGGAAACAGGGACGGGCTCCTGGAATGGCTGCATGTGAAACGTGGCCAGGCAGGATCCAAGGATTCCCACAGGGAGGCACATGCCAGGGGGTGGCCTGTCACTGGGAAGCTTGCCCCACCTGGCTCTGGGCCTGTGAACAATGCTGCCTGCGGCTAGAGTGGCACCCCATGGAAGAGACCCCCCTCCAGCTGAGAGAGAAAAAGACCCTTTGGGAGGCCTGGCAAATCGACTCTATTGGAGCCCTTGGGAAGGCGGAGGGGAAACAAGAGTATTAGTGGGAGTGGAAATCATTTCTGGCCTAGTCCAAGGCCAGGCATTTCCAGGAGCAGCAGGAGAACATCCAGGGCGGGCCCTGACAAACTGGTTGCACTTTCTGCCAACCCCCAGTCTGTTCAGTCAGACCAGGGCAGTCATTTCACTGCTGCCAAGGGGCAGGAGTGGGCCAAGGAAGGAGGAGTCAGGTAGGGATTTCACCCCCCGTTTTACCCCCAAGCTAATGGGATAGTGGGGAGAACTAATGGCCTTTTGAAAGGGTTTTTAAAAGCTCACAAGCCACACTGGGCAGAACGACTCTGGGATGCAGTTCCCCAAGTCAGTGATTGCTGGGGAAGAAAGGGATGTCCCGACTCAATGCCTTTTGACCCAAACCCCAAACTTAATCCCCAAACCCCACACTCCCAGCGCCCCAGAAAAGCCATTTTCTCTCCTGCTCTGCCAGTAGAAAATGCCGACCATTGGGACCATTCCCCTTGTACAGGCTGAGCCCCTCAACAAATACGCTTGGAAAGCAAAAGATGCCCATGGGAAGGAACACAAAGTCAATACAAGGTGGATTATTCCATCCTTCTCATAACAATCTACGACCAGTCCCTTAATACAAACTGAGTCTGGGTTTTTCTCTTTTCCAGATGGAATCTCTGACACCTGCTTGAAGGAATAGATGAAGCTGTTAATTGTCTGTATAGTTTAGTTAATAACTGCTTTGTTAATATTTATAGGACGTTTATCAGAGTATCACAAACATTGTTTTGGTCAACCATTCTCACCACCTTTAATATCTGGGGAAATGTTTGTGCCCCCCTCTTCAGCCTGGGGTGGCAAAATGGATTTATAACTTTAGGCCAGCAGGTGCCCAACGCTTTTAACCTGACAAATTTTTGGGGATGTGGGAGCCCTTCAGGATTTAAAGACTGGCCGTGGACGTTGAAACAATATCCCCAAAATGGCTCCTGAGTGATCTAAGTGACATAACCATTGGTAATGATTCATTCTGTTGGAATGAGGAAACAAACCCATGGAAAACCCCAGTTCCAGAAAAGGGGGAATATTGTCTGAATCGGAATGACAACAATGGAGGTTTTGTGGGTCACAGTGTGTGTGATTGGACCTTCAGGTCTGGAAATCCTTGTATCTTCCCTGGGTGTCAACCCATTAATTGTTCAGCTGTCCTGGTTCTGGCCAGGCCAGGGTTAACCTCCCCAATCAGCCATCACAGTTGATCTGAGTTAGCCCAGGTGAGCTGAGTTGGCCCAGGCTGTTTTCCACTCCACCTTCCCCATAAATGCAGCTGGTTGAGGGGGAGCTGGCTGGCTGCTTCCAGGACAGTCTGAGTGTGGCTGGGATGGTGGGTCTGTTGTTCTGTCCTTCCTGTTGGGCAGCCTTCTGTTGTCCTTGGGTCAATAAGGTACTCTGTGTTAGCACTGGGTGTGAGTGTAACTAACCATTATTGTTCCACATTCATGGTGATTTTTGGCAGTAAACTGTCCTTATCCTCACCCATGGGTGCCAGAGAGAGAGATTCCCCTGCACCCCGTGGTGAAAACCATGGTAGAGCGGATGTCCCCTCACAGCCCATGGATAAGGCTGGGGAGCAGAGACCACCTATGGCCTGTGCAGAGACTGACCCACCCTGCAGCAGGTTTGCCAGGGCACTTATGACTCTGTGGGGGACCAGGCTGGGGGAGTCTGGGCCCGAACATCAGCACCCATGGAAGGGAGTCCTGCTGAGAGGCCTGTGGTGAGGAGATGACTCCCCGATAGAGAGGACTCACACTGCAGAAGTTTGTGGATATGACTCGTGTGGGAGGGACCCCACGGTGCAGCAGGGGAAGGGGGTGTGTGTGGAGCACCCCCCTGAGCTAAGATGGAAGAGAACTTGGGAGGAATGGACTGCAAACCCCCATTCCCTGCCCCTCCCTGTGCTGTGATGGGGGAAAGAAGGGAGCAAATTGATGATTAAAGTCATGTGTGTGAAGAAGTGGGGGGGGGCGGGAGGAAGGAAGATGAAGTGTTAAGACCTGGGCAAGGAAAGCAGCTTTAGAGGAACCTCCAGAACCCCACTCCCCATTCCCTGCCCCTCCCCACGCCATGTTGGGTGGGGGAAGAAGGGAGTAAAATCGTGATGGAGTTTAACTCTGCTAAGAAGCAAGGGGCAGGGGGAAGGTGCTTTAAGACCTGGCTGTGCTTCTCATTACCCGACTCTGGTTCACTCAGTGTGTAGTTGTAGTAGTAATAAATCACTTTTCTTTCTTTCCTTTATTCTGTCTTGAGTCTGTTTTGCCCATTGTGCTAATTGGATAGTGATCCCTCTGTCCTTATCTCAAGTCCTAAGACTCCTGATATATATTTTCTCCCCTTTTTGGCTGGAAAGGGGAATGACAGAGCAGCTTGGTGGCCATTTGGCCTTTAGCCAGGGCCAAACCACAACAGAGGGTTAAGGGTGGGCTGAGGTAGGGTTTAAGGTGTGGGTGGGCAACCACGGGTGCTGGGAGGGGACATGGGGATTTTGAAGGAGGGTTCTGGGGGTGGATATGGGGGGATCTGGGTGGAGGAAGAGGAAAATTATGGGAGTAATATGGTGCTATACTTTCCAGCTATACCACCCTCCACCTTTCAACCTGTTAACCATAGAGAAGTACATTCCAAGCGAAAGGTGGGAGGGATGACCGATGTTCCTGGCCTGAAACCTCCCCAGGTTGCACGCTGGCAGCCCAAGTAACTTTGGGCATCAGGGCTTTCCTTTCAAAGGGTCAATCCTAAAAGTACCTGGTGTCATTTTCAGATTCTACCAGCATCTGACTTTGAACATGCAAAATGTAGAGTATTAGCACACAAAAAAAAAGGTGTGAAGGATGAAAGATGTTCCTGTCCTGAAACCACCTCAGGGAGCAGCCAAGAAGCCCCAGTAACCTTGTGGGTCAGGACTGTCCTTTCCAAGGGAACTGTCCTAGCACTGCCTGACGTCATTTTTGGGGTCTACCAGTGTCCACCTTCAAACATGCTAATGGTCCAGCAGTATTTCCCAAACAAAAGGTGGGAGGGATGAAAGATGTTCTGGGCCAGAAACCTCCCCAGGTAGCCCACAAGCAGCCCAAGTAACCTTGAGGCTCAGGGCATTCCCAGCCAAGGGCATCATCCTAACAGTGCTGGACGTCATTTTCCGGCTCTGCCAGCATCCACATTCATAACTTCTGAATGTACAACTACACCACCAAAACAGAAGGTGCGAGGGCTGAAAGATGTTCCTGGCCTGAAACCTCCCCAGGTACCACACTAGAAGCACCGTTACACTTGGATCTCAGGGCATTCCCAGCCATGGGAATGGTCCTAGCAATGCCTGATGTCATTTTCAGGCTCTATCATAATCGACCTTTGAAGATGCTACACATCCAGCAATAGAGTCCCAGGTCCTTTGACACCTCTTGCTGTCATTTATTTTACTGCACCACAACTTTAAAGAGCCACCTGCAAGGAGATGTGAACTGCTAAGAAAATGGCACTTCACTTCAAACAGACCTTGACAAACTCTGGGAGTTTGATGAACAGGAATATTGAGAATGTATTAAACCAGAGAGATCTTCTCCTCCTGACTATATTTTGGCTGGACTGGAATGAATTCTCATGCTGGCAGCCGCTAGAGTTCTGTGGTTTGGATTCGTAAGCAAAAAAGTCTGAATAAACCTGTTTGTTGCTTGCTGAGCAGGGCTTGCACAGCATCAAGGGCTTTTGTCTAATTCTGCCTCAGAAATGAGTCAACTGGGAGTGCACAAGTACCTGGAAGGGGACAGAACAGCCCCAGCTGACCATAACTGACCAACAGGCTTATCCATACTGTATGACTGCAGGAGTGAGCCCACCATTGTGTTGCACTTATTGTCTGCAAAAGTGGCCTGGTTCTGGCCAAGATGAAGTTAATTTTCTTTGTAGGGGCTGGTGGAGTGCTGAGGGAAGCAAACTTTGTGCTACAGAGAAATAATATAAGAAAGGAAGTCCACGTGAAACCACAGCTTTGGAGGTCAGAGAGTGGACATGAGGATAAAGAAATGTCATTCTGACATTCTGGTAGTGCTGTGGTGCAAGAAATCCCTTGTAGGAAGCCTGGCTGGTGGCTTTGTGTTTGAGAGAACAGCTGGCGAGGAGGGAGAGACAGCAGAACAGGCAGGGATATGGTGGGGTGAGAATGAGGTGGGGAAGTGCATTGGGTTCCTACAGCCTGCAGGGAAGCAGGCACAGGTGTGGGGCAGGGTGGGATGGGCTGTGGTGAAGATGGCCAAGGGTGCTGGCCGGGTTGAAATGCCCTGACAGAAACAAGGTCTTTGCCCCTTTGGTTATGGCTGATGTCCCTGACACAAAGGCTTCAGAGGAGCCATATTGTCCTCACAGGCATGGAGCATCATTGCCTCCTTGCACCCACTGCAGGGGAGGCCACATGTGTCATAGCCCTGTCCTTCCCTTGGCATCACACACCTAAGGAGGGTGACACAAGTGAGGGTCAAGATCTCCCTTCCCAGGGGCTGGGGGTCAGCACTTGGCATTTCTGCTTCATCAGACCAAGCCAGGGTGTCCTCAGCATCAGAGCTGCCTGCGCTTTGCCTGTGTTTGTCCTCATGGCCTCCAGTTGTCTGCTCTAACGAGCCCCTGGGGAGGCTTTGTCAGGAATGGCTCCCAATGTGGCCTGTTAATGCTTCAAGGTACTTTGGGCATTACTCCTGACTTGAACTTCTTGAGAGGTTTCTTCACTCTCCGCTTGGTATCTGACGTCTGTGGACTCAGAATAAAAGACACCATGGGGCTCATTAACATCCAGAAAGCCCTTAAAGCAAGTCTCTTTAACTCATTTTCATTAAAAAACTCAAGACTTGTACAATTACTTGGATTTCAGTTAGATCCTAAGGGGATCTGGACAGGCAGGAAAAGCAGCCTCTTGAGATCCAACCCTGCCTGGAGAACCTTGCTCTTCCCCAAGCCCAGCAGTTCCCTCACTGGCCTCCTGGGACTCCCAACACTTTTCCTAACATCATCTGTGCTCACAGGCACAGACAGATTTCTCTGACAACAAACAGCAGTTCAACATGACACAGTTTAATACACATGAAATCTCTCTCCTCAGCTGCCTGCTACGGCCAAGCAGCGTGTGAAGGGGGTCAGCTTCCAGAGGAGATTCTCTCCCAGAACAGTTTCAATCAGATACATAGAAAGGTCACTTATCAACACCCTGACCTTCTGACAGAACAGTTCATAAGACTTCAGAAGGATGGAAAGTTTTCCAACTCTCTGAAGCTCAAAGCAGACACTGGAGACTTGAGCAGCAGCTGAATGACCAAAGAGCAAGTGGCGGTAGAAACCTGTGATCAGAATGACGTGCATACGTCCATCTAGGCTGCAGAAAAGGATGTCCTTAGGCATGGCCGTATCATCAGGATAGGGGGAAACACCTGAATGATTAGGGAGTGAAAAAAGACAGACTGGCACTAGTGTAGGTACAGGGGAAGGTGAGTAATTCTTCTGCTGCCATGGGTACCAATCCTGGAAATTACCATTCTGTCATGGTGGGAAAGCATTGCCATTCCAGACAGGCAGTCGAGTGATTCAGCTCATAGAACTGTTTGTAATTTTTTTATAAATGTCAGGTGTACAAAAAAAAAAGAATTAGAAATTCTGGCCTTTTGCAGGCAGAAATGATGCCAAGAGAGCACAGATCATCACTGAGCAGTGTCTGGGTCATAGAGTATTGGGAGACACTGAATTTGGAATGGGATGAACTTGGAACATGTTATCATAGTTGAGACAAGCTATGAGGAAATTAGAAAAATAACAACTAAAAAATGTATTAAATACAGAGATGTCTTATATGTGAGTTTCATGGCCAGCAATTTGCTGAAGAAGATGAGCAGTTTATTGCTGCTTAGAAACATCCAGTCATCAGTTTCCACATGGAATCCTTGAGCTCCTGGTTCCTCATGCTGTAGATGAGGGGGTTCACTGCTGGTGGAAACACCGAGTACAGAAATGTTACTATGAGGTTGAGAAATACGGAGGAGATGGAGGGGGGCTTCAGGTAGGCAAACATGGCAGTACTGAGAAACAAGAAGACCACGGCCATGTGAGGGAGGCACATGGAAAAGGCTTTGTGTCGTCCCTGCTGCGAGGGGATCCTCAGCACAGCCCTGAAGATCTGCACATAGGACACCACAATGAACACAAAACACCCAAAAGATAAGCAGGCTCCAACCACAAGGACTCCAGTTTCCCTGAGGTAGTCATCTGAGCAGGAGAGCTTGAGGATCTGGGGGATTTCACAGAAGAACTGGCCAACAGCATTGCCATGGCAGAGGGGCAGTGAAAATGTATTGGTTGTTTGAAGTAAAGCATTGAGAAACCCACCACCCCAGGCAGCTGCTGCCATGTGGACACAAGCTCTGCTGCCCAGGAGGGTCTCATAGTGCAGGGGGTGGCAGATGGCAACGTAGCGGTCATAGGCCATGACAGTGAGAAGGGAGTACTCTGCTGAGAGCAAAAATAGAAAGAAAAATATTTGAGCCACACATCCTGTGTAGGAAATGGCCCTGGTGTCCCACAGGGAATTGGCCATGGATTTGGGAACAATGGTGGAGATGCAGCCAAGGTCAGTAAGAGAGAGGTTGAGGAGGAAGAAGTACATGGGGGTGTGGAGGTGGTGGTCACAGGCTATGGTGATAATAGTAAGGCTGTTGCTTAGGAAGGCAGCCATGTAAATGCCTATGAAGAGCCAGAAGTGCAGGAGCTGCAGCTCCCGTGTGTCTGCAAAGGCCAGGAGGAGGAACTGGCTGATGGAGCTGCTGTTGGACATCTGCTGCCATCAAGTGAGGAGACCTGTTGAAGGAGGAAAAGACAGTTAGAAGTTTGGGAACTCTTTTTTGAGTAAAACCACCTGCAATGCTTAGGCAATACCCTCAGACAGATTGACTCTCTGTGTTCAGGAAGATTTTTAGCAGGTCCCTTTTGGGAGCTCTGCTTTGTGCTGGCTTGAGTGTGCCACTGCTGGGAGGAGGGTTGGCTGTGGGCTCTGAAGAACTCAGTCCTGCCTGGCAGCAGTCAGTAAATAGAAGGATGATGTGAACTCAGACTAAATCCCCTGTGGATAGGAATGAGCTTTTCAGCACTGTCACTCCAGTTTCACCCGAGGGCAGAGCAGAGTTTTAAAGCTTTGATTTTCTCCTGACTGAGAGCTGAGGAATCCAGTCTCACAGGGCAGAGCTCCAAAGCCCTCCTGTGGTCTCATCCTACCCAAGGAGGATCTCAGTTCCCAGCCAGGGACACACAGGGCTCAGTGCAGCTGCCCACACACAGGTGATGATTGGCATTGCCACGGCCTCTGTGCCGAGATGTCTCCTGCATGGGGCTCCTCTCTGGGCACAAGAGTCCCTGGGAGAGTGGTGCCATTGTGGGGGGCAGCTGCAGCCCAGCTGCAGGGAAGTCCTCAATCCTTCAGATGGGGGTCCTGAAGTGAGGGTCAATTCAGTGCCAGCCCCACCAATTGACGTGCCCTGAACCCCAGGTAACGGTAACAGTGGGAGAAGGGCAGCACAGACCAGAGGGGAAACTATGAGAAATGCCTCCAGACAAGGCTGAAAGGACAGGCACAGACAGACTGGCACTCAGGGTTTTTCCTCAGTGAGGTTTGGACTCCCAAGGAGAAGATTCAGCCTGAAACCCTGGAACTCTGTGTTCAGAGTCTGTGCTGAGAAGGCAGGGGTGCACTGTGATAGTGACTTCACTGTGGGAGATTTCAGGGAGGCACCAAATCCCTGCTGCCATGCAATTGCTGGGAGCAGCTCCTTTTCCCTCCCTGACCATGTCTCTGCTGTCTGGAGCTGTCATTGGAGCTGCTTCTCTTTGCACATGTCACCTCCTGCTCTGTGTTCACAGACCTCATCCAACCTGCCCTGCGCTCAGCTCTGCTCTGCAGACCCCTCCTGCCATCAGGGCTCTGCCCAGGGGAACCTCTGTGTGTGCAGGGCTCAGGAGACGCTCTGGCAAATCCTAATGACAAATGAGTTTTAACTCACTTCTTCAAAGTTATCAATGAAAGCTCAGCCCCCACTTCCTACCCAATCCAGAAGAGAGGAAAATTCAAAGCAAAGTCTCTTTACCTGGATGGAAAATGCATTCTTGGTGTTCCTGAAATGTTCCAGGGATCAGCTGATGCTGGGAGCAAACCTGGGCTAAGCAGTACACTTTGACAGCAGAAGGACCCTACACTGTGCTTCCATGGGTCCCAGTTTCCATCCACCCACAGCTTCTTTCTGCGGCAATGCTGCCCACCGGGCAGGCTGAGCGCTGACCCTGGCAGCAGCAGAGTCCCTGCCCCAGCACACAGACCCTGGGGTGCAGGGACCCTGCTCACAAGGACAGCCCTGGGCACCCCTGGGTGCACACGCTGCTTCACACCTCTGCAGCCATGCCCAGGAGAAGACAGCTGTCCTGCCCTGTCCCTCTGATGGGGCAGAAGGGCATCCCTTCCAGGCAGCACCTTCTGCTCCTAGAGAGAACCTGTCCTCCTGACAGACCCCACACACTGTCCCATGTCCCAGCTTTTGGAGATCCCTCCAGGAACAGAACCTGCATTGCCCTGCACCCACAGACATACCAGGGAGAGGCTGCAGAGATTTCTCCTGCAGTGAGCTCTCAGCATCCATCAGCTCTCTCAGCCTCACAGGTCTCCCCTCAGTGCCTACAGGCAGTGTCCCCAGCCCTGTGTGCTTGGCAGAGGAGCTGCTCCTGGGCAGAGCTGTCTCTTGTCAGGGCTGCTGGGCTGCCATAAGTTCCCACCATTGCAGGAGTGAAGCCCAGCTCAGCAGAAGACCAGTTCTTCTAGGCTTCCTCCTGGTGTCTCAGGCCTCATGGGGATCGCTCTATGATCTCATCTCTGATGTTCCCTCCCTCAGCTGGGGAGAAATCTTTGTGTCCAGCAGAGTCATTTCTCCTGATCAAACCAGAGCTGGGCAGGACAATCACCTTTCCTTGTCTCCCCATGAGACTGAACTCCCAGGCAGGGACAGGAAGAGTACTCTTGCCCCCTGTGAAAGGAAGGGATTTAGGTGAGCTGTTGGGCATTTTTTGATGTTTCACAAGACCAAAACTAGGAAAAGCTCTGCTCTGCAGTTGGGGGAAGTGGAAACCACAATGTATACATTTATGTATCAAAAAAGATAGACCCTCTGTTCCGTGGACAAACTGACACCTGGAGAGCTCACATAAGAGTCCCATATAGACAGTGGCACCCTCAACATGCAGGAAATAGACCTCCCAAAAAGGACGTTTATAATCTCTAATAGAACAGGGAGAGGCAGTCCTTGGGTCTCCAATGAGAACGTTTCACTCAGGGAAGAGTGCCCCAAGTTCTCACTGCCTTGTTCTCCTTGCTCAGGGCTACCTGCAAAGAAGCAGAGAATGTCCCATGGCAGCTTCATTCCCCACTTCCTCCTCCTGCCCTTTGCAGACACACAGGAGCTGCAGTGGGTTTCTCCACGCTGTGCTGCTCACGGCCAGTACATGTTCCCTCCCCCTCTGCAAGGGCAATGCTGGTGACCAGTTCTTCTCTGCAATCCCCCAGATCCTCAGCCTCACGTGCTCAGATGCCTACCCCAGGGAGATCGGTCTTCTTGTATCCAGTACCTGTTTGGTTTTGGGGTGTTTTGTGGGATACCTGGCAAGGTTACCTTAAGGTTTCTCATGTTGCTAGTAGGTTATCTACGGAGATTTCAGGCCAGGATTGTGTTTTGCCCTCATCCCTTTTTTGGGGACCTATGTCTGGACGTACAGATCTTTCAAAGTTGGACACTGGGAGAGCCTGAAAATGATGTCAGGCACTGTTAGAACATTGTCTTGGTAAGGAGAGACCTGAGCCCCAAGATTTCTGGGGCTGCTAGTGGGCTAACCAGGGAGATTTCAAGCCAGGAACATCTTTCAGCCCTCACCCCTTTTCCTTAGGAGCTATTGCTGGACATGTAGGAGTTTCAACTGTGGACACTGGTGGAGCCCAAAAACATCAGGCAATCTTAGGACCTCTCCCTTGGCTAGCAATGCCCTGATCCTAAAGGTTACTGGGGCTGCTTGTCCACTCCCTGAGGAGCATTCAGGGCAATAACATCTTTAAACTCTTGCTGTTTTGTTTGGGAGCTGTTGCTGGAAGGTTAGGAGTTTCGAAGGTGGATGCTGGTAGAGCCTGAGGAGGCGTCAGGCAATGTTAGGAGAGTTCCCTTGGCAAGGAACGATCTGAGCACCAAGATTCCTTGTGTTTCACATCTGAACACTGATGAGGGTTCATGCCAGGAAAATCCTTCAGCCCTCGCTCCTCTTGTTAGAGACCTGTTGCTGGAGGTTTAGCACTGCCGAAGGTGATTGCTGGTAGACGGAAAAATGACATCAGGCACTCTAAAGGCTGTTGCCTTGGCTAGGAATGCCCTGAGCCTCAAGGTTTGCTGTACTGCTATTCTACTACCTGGGGAGGTTTCAGGCCACAAACCTTTTTCAGCCCTGACACCAATTTGTTTGGGAGCTATTCCTGGACCTTTCTCAGTTTCAAAGGTGGGCTCTTGTAGAATTTGGAAATGAAGTCAGGCAATCTTAGGGCTGCTCCCTCTTCTAGGAAAGCCCTGAGCCCCAATGTTCCTAGGGCTGCTAGTGGGCTACCTGGGGAGGTTTCAGCCCAGGAACATCATTCATCCTTCATAGATTTATTTGGGAGCTATTGCTGTATGTTTAGAAGTTTTAAAGGGGGACACTAGTAGAGCCACAAAATGACACCAGGGACTCTTCAGACCATTCCAGTGGTTAGGAAAGCTCTGACCCCCAAGGTTACTGGACATGCTAGTGGGCTACCTTGGAGGGTTTCTGGCTTGGAAACTTTTTCAGCCCTTGCTAATATTTTTTGGTGATCTACAATAAAGATTTTGGATTCTCCCTGTCCCTCCTTTTCTTAATAGTTCTATAAATACATGAATAACAATATTACTGGTATAAATAATAGTTCTTTTATATATTAATTAATATTAAGTATAAATATTAATACCAATGTTAATATTATTATCAATATCAATATTGATAATTCATAATAATTATATAAATGTATTAATGACAAATGGAGTGACAGTGAGAATCTCGAACGTTTATTCGACTCAGGGGGACCAATGTAATAGAGGGTGAAGAAAAGGCTGAGGAACTTAGTGCCTTTTTTCCCACAGTCTTTAGCAGTAAGACCAGTTGTGTCCTGATACCCCGACCCCTGTGTGGAAAGATGGAGATGTGAATCGGACCGAAGCACCCATAATCCCAGGGGAATTGGTAAGTGACCTGCTCAGCCACTTAGATCTGTACCAGTCAATGGGTCCAAATAGGATACACCTCAGTGTACTGAGGGAGCTGGCAGAAGTGCTCACCAAACCACTTTCCTTTATTTACCAGCAGTCCTGGCTGACCAGGGTGGTTCTGCCTGACTGGAAACTGGCACATGTGACACCCATCTGCAAGAAGGGCCAGAAGAATGTCACGGGGAACTACAGGCCTGTCAGCCTGACCTCGGTGCTGGGGAAGGGGATGGAACAAATCATCTTGAGTCCCATCATGTAACACTTGCAGGCACCCAGGGGATCAGGCCCAGTCAGACTGGGTTTAGGAAAGGCAGATGATGCTTGACCAAACTGATGTTTTTCTGTGACAAGGTGACCTGCTCTTTGGATGAGGGGAAGGCTGTGGATGTGATCTACCTGGACTTCAGTGACACCTTCATCACTGTCTCCCACAGCATCCTGCTGGAAGAACTAGCTGCCCATGGATTAGATGGGTATACTCTTTGCTGGGTTAGAAACTGGCTGTACAGCCAGACCCAAACAGTTGTGGTGAAGGGAGTTAAATCCAGTTGGCAGCAGGTCACACGTGGTGATCCCCAGGGGTCAGTGCTGGGGCCAGTTCTCTTTAGTATCTTCATTAATGATCTGGCTGAGGGGATCAATTGGACCCTCAGTAAATTTGCAGATGACATCAAAGTGAGTGTTGATCTGCTGGAAGGCAGGAAGGCTCTGCAGGGTGACTTGGACAGGCTGAACAAAGGTCCTCCATTGGGAAATTCCTTTGGAATCTAAGGAATCACTAAGGACCCAACTAAACTCCAAGTAGTTGTAGAAGTCTTGAGTTTTATAATGAATGTTACTTGAAGAGCCATGCTTGTAAAGGGCTTTCTGGATGTTAATGAGCC
Source organism: Gallinula chloropus (assembly GCF_964237585.1). Lineage (NCBI taxonomy): Eukaryota > Metazoa > Chordata > Aves > Gruiformes > Rallidae > Gallinula > Gallinula chloropus. The sequence goes on along the minus strand of NC_140110.1, from coordinate 6,455,581 downwards.
CCATGGTGTCTTTTCTTCTGAGTCCACGGACCTCAGACACCAAGAGGAGAGTGAAGGAATGTCTCCAGAAGTTAGTCAGGAGTAATGCCCTAAGTGCCTTGAAGCATTAACAGGCCCCACTGGCAGCCATGGTTGACAAAACCTCTCGATGGGCTCATTAGAATAGACAACTATAGACAAACCCAGGCAAAGTGCAGGCAGCTCTGATGCTGAGGACACCCTGGCTTGGTCTGATGAAGCAGAAATGCCAAGAGCTGACCCCCAGCCCCTGGGCAGGGAGATCCTGACCCTCACCTGTGTCTCAGGGCTGTTCTTTGGGATGTGGGGAGTGTGACACCAAGGGAAGGAGAGGGGTATGACACGTGGTGGCCTTCCCTGGGGCGGGTCCAAGGAGGCAATGATGCTACATGGCCATGAGGACAACGTGTGTCCTCTGAGGCCTCTGTGGCAGGGCCATCAGCCATAGCCATGGGGCAAAGACCTCGTTGCTATCAGGCCCTTTCAGCCTGGCTGGCCCCCTTGGCCATCTGCACCACAGCCCATCCCACACTGCCCCATGCCTTTTCTAGTTTCTCTACAAACTGCAGGCAACCATACCCCATTCCTCACTTTGATTTCACTCCCTGATGGCCCTGCCTGTACTGCTGTCTCTCCCTCCTCACCAGCTGATCCTGGAAACACAAAGCCACCAGCTCATCCACACTTCCTCTGAGTGACTTTTAGCACCACAGCACTGCCCCCAGAATGACATTTCTTTATCCTCATGTCCACTCTGACCTTCAAAGTCACAGTTTCACATGGACTTTCTTATGTTCTTTCCACATAGCACAAAGTGGACTTTCCCTCAGCCTCTATTCCCCAGGCTAAAGATGCCCTGGGTCTCTCAGCTTCTGACCTTCAAAGCTGCAGATTTGCTGTTGTGCTGGAACCTGTTGTGGTTTCGCTCCAGCCAAGCACAACACAGCTGCTCCCTTTCTAAGAGGATGTGTTTGGAAATTGAGGAAGGGGAAAGGGAGGGAAAAGGAAATCAAAACAACCCAAAGCTCTTGAATTGGGATAAGGACTGTTCACTGGGACAGCAGAGAGAGAGAAACAACAGTAGGACTTCGTAGCAAAATATACAAAACTGGTGCTGCACAATGCAGCTTCTTGCTGAACCGCACAGCTCAGACCTCACAGCTCAGAGCTGTCCTGAAACTAGACAGTGCCCAATCCACGTGTCCTGGAGGGGTAGCCTCTTCCTCCCACAAGCCTCTCGTCATCTGCTGAGCATGATGTAATTGACATGGAAGACCCACTTTGACCATGTTGGATCACCTGTCCTGGCTGTGTTCCTTCCCAGCTTCCTGGGTGCCCACCACCCTTTCGTTAGCAGAGCAGCATGAACAACTGAAAGGTCCTGGAATGGTTGCACACAGTGAAATCATCCCTGTGTTATCAGCACTGTTGTCACCTGAACTCCAAAACACAGCTGCTAGAAAGAAACCAGGCCACCTTTGTAGACACCAAGTGAAACACAACAGTGGGCTCACTCCTGTGGTCATACAGTAAGGATGATCCCATTGGTCAGTTATGGTCAGCTGGGACTGCTCTGTCCTCTTCTAGGTACTTGTGCACTCCCAGTTGATTCATTTCTGGATCAGAATTAGAAAAAAGGCCTTGATGCTGTGCAAGCCCTGCTCAGCAGGGAACTGGCATGCTAATATAGAGTTTTTTGCTTATCAATCCAAACCACAGAATTATAGTGACACCAATACAAAAATTAATTCCATTCCAGCCAAAATCAGACCAGGAATAGAAGATCTGCAGAAGAGCTGGCAGCTGTCCTTGCCAAACCCCTTTCCATCATCTATCAGCAATCCTGGCAGACTGGGGAAGTTCTACTCCACTGGAGGCTGGCAGATGTTACACCCATAGGTAAGAAGGGTCGAGGGGAGGATCCAGGGATCTACAGGCCTGTCAGTCTGACCTCAGTCCCGGGGAAGATCATGAAGAGGGTCATCCTGGGAGCTGTCATGCAGCTCATGCGTGATGGCCAGGGGATCAGGCCCAGTCAACATGGGTTTACAAAAGGTAGATCCTGTCAAAATAACCTGATCACCTTCTATGACAAGGTGACCCGCTTCATGGACGAGGGGAAGGCTGTGGATGTGTCTGCCTGGCCTTCAGGGAAGCCTTTGACATGGTTTCTCACAGCATTCTGACTGAGAAACTGGCTGCCACTGGCCTGGACAGGTCAACCCTCAGCTGGGTTCAAAAGTGGCTGGATGGCTGGGCCCAAAGGGTGGTGGTGAATGGAACCAAATCCAGCTGGAGGCCGGTCACAAGTGGCACCCCCAGGGCTCAGTCCTGGGTCCAGTTCTGTTCAACTTCTTTATCAATGACCTGGATGAAGGGATTGAATGCTCCCTCAGTGAGTTTGCAGATGACACTAAGCTGGGAGGAAGTGTTGATCTGCCTGAGGGTAGAGAGGCTCTTCAGAGGGGTCTGTACAAGCTGGACTGATGGGCTGAGACCAACGGGATGAGGTTTAACAAGGCCAAGTGCAGAGTGCTGCACATGGGACAGAACAACCCCGTGCAGCGCTACAGGCTGGGGGAGACTGGCTGGAGAGCTGTCAGGAAAGAAGGACCTGGGGGTGTTGGTGACTGTCAACTGAACATGGCCAGAAAGGCCAATGGCATCTTGGCTTGTATCAAAAATAGTGTGGCCAGTAGGTCTGGGGAGGTGATTGTGCCCCTGGACTGGGCACTGGTGAGGCTGCACCTCGAGTACTGTGTCTAGTTCTGGGCTCCCCACCATAAGAAGAACATTGAGGTCCTGGAGTGAGTCCAGAGAAGGGCAACCAGGCTGGTGAAGGGGATGGAGGGCAAATCCTATGAGGAACGACTGAGGGAGCTGGGGGTGTTCAGCCTGGAGAAGAGGAGCCTGAGGGGAGACCTTATCACTGCCCTGACAGGAGGGTGCAGAAAGGTGGGCGATGGTCTCTTCAGCGAGGGGACAGGAGATGGAACAAGGGAAAATGGCCTCAAGCTGCACAAGGGATGGGTCAGATCAGATGTTAGGAAGAAATTTTTTACTGAAGGGCTTGTCAGGGCCTGGAACAGGCTGCCCAGGGAAGGGGTTGAGCCACCTTCCATGGATGCGTTTATAAAACAGGTAGATGAGGTACTTAGTGATATGGTTTAGCTTAGGATGGGAACAGTTGGACTCGATGCTCTTAAAGGTCTTTTCCAACCTTGTGATTCTGTGATTCTTTTTAATGTTTTCAGAAATGACCAGACAACTGGATGAGAGCGTGTCTTAAGTAAATTTGCATGTGACACCAAATTGGGAGGAGCTGTTGACTCTGCTGAGCGTGGAGAAGCCTTGCAGAGACCTGGACAGGTCATGGAGCTGACCAGTCACCAACACCATGGAGTTTAACAAGGGCAAGCACCAGATCCTGCACATGGGAAGGCACAGCCCTGGCTGCACATACAGACTGGGGGGTCAGACGCTGGAGGGATTTGGGGGTCTTGGTCGACAGCAAGTTAAACACGAGCCAGCAGTGTGCCCAGGCAGCCAGGAGGGCCAAGCGTATCCTGGGGTGCATCAAGCATGGCATTGCCAGCCGGTCCAGGGTGGGGATTGTCCTGCTCTACACTGTGCTGGTGCAGCCTCACCTCAAGTGCTGGGTGCAGTTTTGGGCACCACAGGACAAGTGGGACATAAAAATATTGGGAAATGTCCAGAGGAGGACAATGAGGATGAAGAATCTGCAGGGGAAGTCTCATGGGGAGAGGCTGAAGTCCCTTGGTTTGTTCAGCCTGGAGAAAAGCAGGCTGAGGGGAGACCTCATTGCAGTCTGTGGCATCCTGAGGAGGGGGAGAGAAGGGGCAGGTGCTGATCTCTCTTTGGTGGCCAGTGATTAAACCTGAGGGAACAGCATGAAGCTGTGGCAGGGGAGGTTTAGGCTAGATATGAGGGAGATGTTCTTTACTGAGAGGCTGGTCAGGCCCTGGAACAGGCTGCCCAGGGGAGGGGTCACAGCACTGAGCTTGACCAAGTTCAAGAAGCATCTGGATGATGCACTCACTCCAGTGCTCTGACTTGGCTGGCCCTGTGTGGAGCCAGGAGTTGGACTCGATGATCCTTATGGGTCCCTTCCAACTCAGGAGAGTCTATGATTCTATGACCATGACTGAAATCACTACTTGGCAGTGGATCTGCACACCAGAACTTGTGGTTGCTCTCTAGATTTCCCTTCCCCTTGGACCATTCAGACACCTCTCAACCATCCAGCTGCTGCTCTGAGTTTCAGGGAGTTAAACCCTTGCCTTTCTGGCAGTTGTCTGACTCATTCTGTCTTTAGCCAACTCTTGAGTTGTGATTTCACTGTCTCCTTCCTCACTAGAACATCTCTCACAGGGTTAAGCTTTGTGGCAGGTGAACCTCACTGGTGGCAGATTGCACTTGGCATAGAGTGAGGAGTGTTGAATTTAATGGTGAATCTTGTCAGGGTTCTTCTGTTGGTGGGAAAATAACTCCCTGTGTGCTGCCTGTGTGCAGCCAGTTCTCTAAGGAAAGCAGGAGAGCTGGTACAGAGGGGCTGTAATGCCCCACTGTGGAGTGCAGAGAGAGACCTGATGTAAGGACAAGGGATGCAAGTCCCAGTTGGCTGGTGGGAGTCATGGTGGGCTTGTGGAGATGTGCAGCAAGGTTGTCCCCACAGCCTCAAGGGACCCTTTTTCGGACCAATCCAGACCTCCTTAGGAGGCACCCTGGATCAATCTCAGCCAGAGGTTGTCACCTCTCCTCTACAGTGAAAATAATAACCTACACCCTTAAAAAGAAATCAATTTTACTCTGAGCTCCCTTTGAAACAGCTTCAATGGTCTGTACATCTCTTGAAGACTTGAAGATAATTACATGAAGAGACAGAGCTCGTTAGGGCTTGCTTTTTATTTTTAATGAGCCCTGGGGTGCATTTGGTGCTGAGTCCTTGAAGCTCAGGTACTGAGAGGAGATTACACAAAAAACTCCATGTCAAAAGCAGAAGCCAAAGTACCTGAAGTATTAATGAGTCCCGCTGAGAGCCATTGCTGGCTGAGCCTCCCCAGGGACTCGTTAGCACAGGTAATTGGAGGCCATGTTGGCTGGTAGGCAAAGGCAATGTACAAGCAGCTGAGATGCTGAGCAAGCCCTGGGTTGGCTTGATGAAGCAGAAAGGCCAAGTCAGACCCCCAGCTCCAGGGAAGACAGGTCCTGTCCCTCAGGCATTGCTCAGGCTCTTCCTGGGGCAACGTGGGGTGTGTAACACTGAGGGAAGAACAACAGGATGAAATGTTCTCCACATTGTTGGCCCAAAGCCCAGCTAGAAATTCATCTGTCCTACATTTAAATAAAAGAAAGAGCAGGGAGACCCTCCATCCCCTATCAGATTCAGGAGGAAACATTGTGGAAAGATGAGGCCAAGGCTGAGGTGCTTAATGAAATCTTTGCCACTGTCTTTAGTAATAGGAGCAGTTGTACAGAGAGAATCCAATTCCCTGAGCTAGGAGACAGGGGCAGGGAGCAGAATGACCCCACCTCAATCCAGGAGGAGATGGTCCTGCTGCACCACAGAGATGTGCACAGATCTGTGGGGCTGAATGGGATGCAGCCAAGGGTGCTGAAAGAGCTGGCAAGGGGGGTTCACCAAGCCACTTTCCATCAGTCCTGGATGACTGTAACAGCCAACATAACCCCCTATATAAGAAGGGGCAGAAGGATGATCAGGGACATTACAGGCCTGATAGTTTGACTTCAGTCCCAGAGAAGCTGATGGTGCAGATCATCCTGAGCAGCATTATCCAGTTCATGAAGAACCCCCAAGTGTTCGGGCCCAGTCAGCTTGGGTTCATAAGGGCAGGTCCTGTTTGACCCACTGAATCTCCCTCTATGACAGGGTGACCTGCTTCTTGGACAAGGGCAGGGCTCTGGATGTTGTCTACCTTGACTTTAGCAAGGCCTTGGACACAGTTTTCCAGAACTTTCTCCTAGAGAAGCTCACTGCTTGTGGCTTGGAAACTGTGGTGGTTCAGCCCCAAGCAATGGCTGAGCACCACATGCTGCTCACTCGCTCCCACAGGAGAAACAGACAGAGCCTTAGTGGGCTGGCCTAAGGACAGTTTACTGACCAAATCACCATGAAAGGAGGACAGCCCACAGTGAGTTTCACTTATACCCAGTTATGACCCAGTCACTGCACAACATGATGAGCAATCCGATGACTCGGCTGCACTTGCACTGCCCTGAAGGCACCAGGAGTGCCCCTCCCCAACAAGCCCCTTTTCTGGGGGAGTGATGTCAAGTGGTGTGGCAAACAGCCTGGGCTAACTCAGCTCTCCTGTGCTGCCTGCCTGGGGAGGTTAACTCTTCCCTGGCAAGATCCAGGATAGATGGGATAGGATTGGGATGGGGATGGGATTGGCATGGTGTAGTCAAGGCACCCATAGATCAGGTGGCGTGTCAGTTTGCCAGGGTTGTTTGCCTGTGCAGCTGTAAAGTCACAGGCTGTAGGAGGTGATAACTGCCCTACGACCTGGCCAAATCCTTCCACAAATTCTGCCAGCCAGGGACTGGCTGCTGAGGGAGGAGGAAATGTTGGAGAGTCTATAACAATGATCATTAAACTTTTTCCCAGAGGAGCAGCCAGGAAGATGCCCAGGAAGAGGCAGAATGGCAGGAGCTGCAGCTCCCCTGTGTCTGCAAAGGCCAGGAGGAGGAACTGGCTGCTGGAGCTGCTGTTGGACATGTGGTGCCTCTGGATGGAGCCATGCTCCTTAACCTTTGCAGGGGGTCAGAGACCCCTGCCTGTCCCTGCCTGGGGGTCCTGTCTCATGGGGAGACAAGGAAAGGTGATTGTCCTGCCCAGCTCTGGTTTGATCAGGAGAAAGGTCTCTGCTTGACACAAGGATTTCTCCCCAGCCAAGGGAGGGAAAGTCAGTGAGAACTTCAGTTTATTTCCAAGTAGGTTCCCTGGAGCTCCAGGGAGGAGCCCAGAGGGGACGGAGGGTATGATGTCTTCACCTGCTCCTCTGCTGTGAGCTGGGCTGGGCTCCTGGGATGGACAGAAGGAGCTCAGAAATATTGCAGCACTGCAGAGAGACAGCTCTGGCCAGGAGCAGCTCCTCTGCCAAGCACACAGGGCTGGGGACACTGCCTGTAGGCACCGAGGGGAGACCTGTGAGGCTGAGAGAGCTGATGGATGCTGAGAGCTCACTGGAGGAGAAATCTCTCCCTGGTATGTCTGTGGGTGCAGGGCAATGCAGGTTCTGTTCCTGGAGGGATCTCCTAAAGCTGGGACATGGGGCAGTGTGTGGGGTCTGTCAGGAGGACAGGTTCTCTCTAGGACCAGAAAGTGCTGCCTGGAAGGGATGCCCTTCTGCCCCATCAGAGGGACAGGGCAGGACAGCTGTCTTCTCCTGGGCATGGCTGAGAGGTGCCCAGGGCTGTCCTTGTGAGCAGGGTCCCTGTGTCCCGGGGTCTGTGTGCTGGGGCAGGGACTCTGCTGCTGCCAGGGTCAGCACTCAGCCTGGCTGGTGGGCTTTCCACAGCAATAGAGACAGCAGCTGTGGGTTGAAGGAGTGACCCAGAGAAGGGCAGCACAGGTTCCCTCTTCTGTAAGAAAATGCTGCCTGGGTCAGCTTTACTTCCAGCTCCAGCTGATTCTTGAGACATTCCAAAGGGACTTTGAAAAAAAAAATCAAGGAAGCATTTTCCTGCAAGGCAGTGTCTGCTTTGACTGTTCCTCTCCTGTGGGCTGTGCTGTGGTAGATGAGAACTTATTTCTCCCCAAAGAATATGCAATGAAAACTCAATTCTTATTAAGACTTTGTAGATTCTCCTGAGCCCTGCACACACAGAGGTTCCCAGGGCAGTGCCCTGATGCCAGGAGGGGTCTGCAGAGCAGAGCTGAGCACAGGGCAGGTTGGATGAGGTCTGTGAGCACAGAGTAGGAGGTGACATGGGCAAAGAGAAGCAGCTGCAGGGACAGCTGCAGTTAGCAGAGACATTGGCAAGGAGGAAGAGTGAGCTGCTCCCAGCAATGCCCTGGCAGTGGGGATTTGGTACCTCCCTGACATCACCCACTGTGCTGATACTTTCCCACAGCAACCCCCTGGTTTCTGCCACCCAGCACAGACTCTGAGACAAGACTTCCACGTTTTCAGTCTGAGAAACCTGCGAGTACCTGTCTGTCTGTCCCTGTCCTTGCAGCCCTGGCTGGACTTTTTCTCACGGTTTCCCTTCCTGTCCTTGCTGCCTTTGTCCCACCATTACCAAAGCTCTGCTCTGCCCTCGGGTGAAACTGGAGTGACAGTGCTGAAAAGATCATTCTTATCCACAGGGCATTTAGTCTGAGATCACACCATCCTTCTATTTACTGACTGCTGCCAGGCAGGACTGAGTTCTTGAGAGCCACAGCTGACCCTCCTCCCAGCAGTGGCACGCTGGAGCCAGCACAAAGCAGACCTCCCAAAAGGGACCTGCCAAAAGTCTTCCTGAATACAGGGAGTCAATCTGAGGGCATTCCCTAAGAATTAGAAGACGTTTTCCTAAAAGAAGAGTTCCATCACTTCTCACTGTGTCTTTTCCTCCTTGGACAGGTCTCCACACTTGATGGCAGCAGATGTCCAACAGCAGCAGCTCCATCAGCCAGTTCCTCCTCCTGCCCTTTGCACACACAGGGGAGCTGCAGCTCCTGCACTTCTGGCTCTTCCTGGGCATCTACCTGGCTGCTCTCCTGGGCAATGGCCTCATCATCATCACCATAGCCTGTGACCACCACCTCCACACCCCCATGTACTTCTTCCTTCTCAACCTCTCTGTTACTGACCTTGGCTGCATCTCCACCACTGTTCCCAAATCCATGGCCAATTCCTTGTGGGACACCAGGGCCATTTCCTACACAGGATGTGTGGCTCAAATATTTTTCTTTGTATTTTTTATCTCCACAGAGCACTTTCTTCTCACTGTCATGGCCTATGACCACTACGTTGCCATCTGCCACCCCCTGCACTACGGGACCCTCCTGGGCAGCAGAGCTTGTGTCCACATGGCAGCAGCTGCCTGGGGCAGTGGGTTTCTCCATGCTGTGCTGCACACAGCCAATACATTTTCACTGCCCCTCTGCCATGGCAATGCCCTTGACCAGTTCTTCTGTGAAATCCCACAGATCCTCAAGCTGGCATGCTCAGAGACGTACACAACGGAAACTGGAGTTATTGTGGTCAGTGCCTGTTTATATTTTGGCTGTTTTGTGTTCATCGTGGTGTCCTATGTGCAGATCTTCAGGGCTGTGCTGAGGATCCCCTCACAGCAGGGACGGCACAAAGCCTTTTCCACCTGCCTCCCTCATCTGGCTGTGGTTTCCTTGTTCCTCAGCACTGGTGTGTTTGCCTACCTGAAGCCCCCCTCCATCTCCTCCCTATTCCTGGACCTGGTAGTGTCTTTTCTTTACTCAGTGTTTCCACCAGCAGTGAACCCCCTCATCTACAGCATGAGGAACCAGGAGCTCAAGGATTCCATGTGGAAACTGAGGACTGGATGTTTCTAAGGAGCAATGAACTGCTCATCTTCGGCATATCACTGGCCATGGAACTCACATTAGGACCAGTCTGTATTATTTGTTTTTTTAGTTGTTGTTTTGTCTTCTTCGTAGCACAGATAGATGTGTGCACTTCACTTTTCTCAGCACGTTTCCACCTCCACTTGCTCTTTGGTAATTCAGATGCTGCTCAGCTCTCCAGTGTCTGCTTTGAGCTTCAGAGAGTTGGAAAATATCCCATCTTTCCAATGTTTGTTTAAAAATTCTCTCAGAAGTTCAATGCGTTGATAAGTTACATTTCTATGTATCTGAACAAAAGTTGGTTTGGAGAGAATCTCCTCTGAAAGCTGACCCCCTTCATATGCTGCAGGATGAGCATCAGCCAGCAATGTGTCCTCATAGCTAAATAGGTCAATGCCATCCTGGGGTGTATTAGAAGAGGTGTGTTCAGTAGGTCAAGAGAGGCCTTTCTCCCTCTTGCCCTGGTCAGACTGCATGTTCTGTCTAGTTCTGGGCTTCTCAGTTCAAGAAGGACAGAGAACTCCCTGAAAGGTTCCAGGGCAGGGCCAGCAAGATGGTTAAGGGAATGGAACACCTTCCTTATGAGGAAAGGCTGAGGGAGCTGGGCCTCTTTAGCTTGAAGAAGTGGAGACTCAAGGGTGACCTTATTCATGTTAAGAAATACGCAAAGGGTGAGAGTTGGGAGGATGGAGCCAGGCTCTTCTCAGTGATGGCCAGCGTAGGACAAGGGGCAATGGGTGCAAGCTGAAGCAGAGGAAATTCTCTGTGACTATAAAGAGAAACTATCTCACTGTGAGGGTGATGGAGCACTGGGACAGGCTGCCCAGAGAGGTTGGGGAGTCCCCTTCTCTGGAGACTTTCAAACCCACCTGGATGTGTTCCTGTGTGGTTTAGTGTAGGTGATCCTGCTCTGGCACAGAGGTTGGACTAGATGACCTTTTGAGGTCCATTCGAACTCCTAACCTTCTGTGACTCTATGATTTTGTGATTCCTACACAACGGAATGATCCTAAAAGCTCCTGTTCTCATTTTCAGGTTCAACCAGTGTCCACCTTAGGAAGTGCTAAATGTGCAGGTAGGGCTCCAAAGCAAAAGATTTGAGTGCTGAAAGCTATTCCTGGCCTGAAACCTATCTAGGAAGCCCACCAGCATGTAACCTTAGGGCTCAGGTCTTTCCTTTCCTAGGGAAGAGTCCTAACAGTGCCTGTGGACATTTACGGGCTCTCCCAGAATCCAACATTGACACGCTAAATGTAAAGCAGTAACCTCAAACGTAACGTGTGATGGTAGAAAAGTCTTCTTGGCCTGAAAACTCCCCATGTAGCCCACTTGCAGCCACAGTAACCGTGGGGCACAGGGTTTTCATAGACAATGTAGTGGTATGAAATTTGCCTGATGTCTTTTTCCAGCTCTAACAGCGTCCACCTTTGAAAAAGTTACAAGTCCAGCTATAATTCCCAAAGAAAAGGTTTGAGGTGTGAAAGATGTTTCTGACCTTCAACATGCCTGGGTATCCCACTAGCAGCCCCAGTAACCCTGGGGCTCAAGGATTTCCTTAATAAGGGAACAGTCTTAAAACTACCTGACATCATTTCTGGCCATACCAGCGTCCACCTTTGAACCTGCTAAATGCCCAGCAATACATCCCAAACTAAAGGTGTGAGGGATGAAAGATGTTCATGGCCAAACATATCCCCAGGTATCGCACTAGCAGCCCCAGGAACACGGGGGTCAGGGCTTTTGTAGCCATGGGAGGAGATGTAACTTTGCCCAACATAATTTTCCAGCTTCAACAGTGTCCACCTTCAACACTGCTCAATGTCCAGCACCAGCTCCATGGCAAAAGGTGTGAGGGCGGAAAAAGGTTTCTGGCCTGAAACCTCCCCAGGTATCCCACTACCAGCCCCATTAACCTTGGGGCTCAGGGCATTCCTAGCCACAGGAACAGTCTTAAAATTTCATTTTTGGGCTCTGCCATCATCCACTCTCGAACATGTTGAACAACCAGCAGTAGAGTCCCAGGTTCTTTAGCACTTATTGCTGTCATTTTGTTATCTCTAGGGAACCTTCTTGGAAAGAAACTGAAGTTCTCACTGACTTTCCCTCCCTTGGCTGGGGAGAAATCCTTGTGTCCAGCAGAGTCCTTTCTCCTGATCAAACCAGAGCTGGGCAGGACAATCACCTTTCCTTGTCTCCCCATGAGACAGGACCCCCAGGCAGGGACAGGCAGGGGTCTCTGACCCCCTGCAAAGGTTAAGGAGCATGGCTGCCTGAGAGCTGCTGGTCCCAGTGCCCATGGGAATTACTGAGCGTGGAGGCCAGGAGAGAGTTGCTCAGACACCAACCCCTATTGTCACCCGAAGGGCCAGAGGTGGTCCAAGAGACATGAGTGGGATCAAGGTCCAATGGAGCAATGGTGAAAGAGGGCAGTGCCTGGGAGCAGCATTTTTGAGCCTGGTGTGGAATTCCTTTGGCCAACTGACAAGACACAGTTACGACCATCCATGCCCAGAGGCACCACATCTCCAACAGTAGTTCCCATCCCCATCCCAATCCCATCCCATCTGTCCTGGATCTTGCCAGGGAAGAGTTAACCTCCCCAGGCAGGCAGCACAGGAGAGCTGAGTTAGCCCAGGCTGTTTGCCACACCACTTGACATCACTCCCCCAGAAAAGGGGCTTGTTGGGGAGGGGCACTCCTGGTGCCTCCAGGGAAGTGCTAGTGCAGCCAAGTCATTGGATTGCTCATCATGTTGTGCAGTGACTGGGTCATAACTGGGTATAAGTGAAATTCACTCTGGGCTATTCTCCTTTCACGGTGATTTGGTCAGTAAACTGTCCTTAGGCCAGCCCACGGAGGCTCTGTCTGTTTCTCCTGTGGGAGTGAGTGAGCGGCATGTGCTGCTCAGTCACTGGTTGGAGCTGAAGCACCACAGCCCTTTTTGGTGCCTAATATTAAGTCTGAAGATTTGTGATAACGGTAGAGGATGAGGTGAGGGGTGCTTTCTCCTCCCCTTTTCCCTTTAGGCTTTTTACAGCATCTGTTGAGAACGTTGACTATCCCTGGGATGTTCAGACCAGCATACGTGTCTTGCTCTCTCTCCTGAATGTCTGTCTGGACCTATGTGTTACCAACAACTGCTCCAAGAATATTGCCAAGAGGTCTTCCCTGGGCTGAAGGGTCAGGGGTGGCATAGGGTGTGGGAGGGCATGAAAAAATACCTAGACAAGGAAAACAGATCCAGAGGCACTGTGGCTGCCCAGGCCTCAGACACCAACACCACAGCTGAGCCAGAAAGATCCCTTACAACAGGCACTGGAGCTACCCGTGCCTCAGAGAGTGCAGCACCTCCAGTCTCCCCAACAAGCACCATGGGTGCTCAAACCTCAGAGGCCAACCCCAGAGCCGATCCAGTTAGCCAACCAGTACGCCTGTCAGTCACCTCTATCCAGAAGAAGAAATACATGGAGAAATCAGTCCTCATCGGGAGAGATGCTGATGAACTGGGACCATTGCAAGGCCCTGAAGAGGCAATACCAGAGGTTATAACCCGATCCTTGTCCTTGAGCTGAGAGACATGAGAAAAGACTTCAGCCGCCTTCCAGGGGAGCACATCATCACCTGGCTACTCTGATGCTGGGACAATGGGGCACGCAGCAGGGAGAAGGCAGGGAGGCCAAGCAGCTGGGATCCCTGTCCAGAGAAGGAGGCAGTAACAAGGCAATTGGAAGGAAGGCTCAAGCTCTCAGCCTCTGGAGGTGACTTCTATCAAGTGTAAGGGCACGGTACCAGTTCCTTGAAGATGTTGTGTATTGGCCAGAGCAGTGGATGACCATGGAGAGAGATATCCATTATCTGAGGGGATGAGCCATGTGAGAGATGATTTAGTGTGATCCTGATGATCTGCAGCTCCATGCATACTGGGCATAGACTTCCTGCAGAGACGGCACTTTGAAGACCCAAAAGGGTACCAGTGGGCTTTTGGAATAGCTGCCTCAGAGACAGAAGAAACTGAACAAGTGTCTCTTCTGCCTGGACGGTCAGAAGACCCTGCTGTTGTGGGGCTGCTAAAGGTTGAAGAACAGCGAGTACCAATTGCTACCATGATGGTGGACAGGCAACAATACCACACCCAACAGAGACTCCCTGATTCCCATTCAGAAACTGATCATCAACTGGAGAGTCAGGGAGTGATTGGTAGAACCCGCTCATCCTTCAACAGTCTGATCGGGCCAGTGCAGAAGCCCAGTGCAGAGTGGAGGCTGACGCTGGACTATCGTGCCCTGAGTGCTCCCTCTGAGTGCTGCAGTGCCAGACATGCTGGAACTCCAGTATGAACTGGAGTCAAAAGCAGCCAAGTGCTACACTACAATTGACATCGTAAATGTGGTTTTCTTGACTCCTTTGGCAGCAGAATACAGGCCACAGTTTGCTTTCAGTTGGAAGAGAATCCAGTACACCTGGGATTGACTGCCCCAGGGCTGGAAACACAGCCCCACCATCTGCCATGGACTGATCCAGTCTGCATTAGAGCTGGATGAAGCCCCAGAGCACCTACAGTATATTGATGATGTCATGGCATGGGACAGCACACCTGAGGAATTTTTTGAGAAAGAGAAGAAAATAATCTGAATTCTGTTAAAGCTGGTTTTGCCATCAGACAGAGTAAGGGCAAGGGACCTCCTTAAGGAATCCACTTATTAGGAATAAAATAGCAGGATGGGTGTCATCAGATCCCATTGGATGTTATCAATATAATAGCAGCTATGTCTCCACCCACCCACAAAAAGGAGACACAAGCTTTCCTAGGCACTGTGGGGTTCTGGAGAATGCATATCCCAAACCACAGTCTAATTCTCTGCCCTTTCTACCGTGTAACCTGGTAAGAGAACGATTTCCAATGGGTCCCTGAGCAGTGAGAAGCCTTTGAAGAGATCAAACAGGAGATAGTCTGTGTAGTAGCCCTTGGGCCAGTCCAGACTGGGCCAGATGTAAAAATGTGTTCTACAGGTCAGCCTGGGAGCATGGTCCTACCTGGAGACTCTGGCAGAAAGCACCAGGCGAGGCTCAAGGTCAGTCTCTCTGGTTTTGGAGTCGGGGTTACAGAGGATCCAGACACTCTAACAGAAAAGGAAATACTGGCCATCTATGAAGGGGTTCGAGCTGCTTCAGAAGTGATTGGGACTGAAGCCCAGCTCCTCCTGGCATCCCGACTGCTGGTGCTGGGCGGGATGTTCAAAGGGAAGGCCCCTCCTACACACCATGCCACTCATGCTATGTGGAGCAAGTGGGTCACATTTATCACACAGTGGGCTGGAATAGGAAACCCCAATTGCACAGAAATCCTGGAAGTGATCACAGACTGGCCAGAGGGCAAAGATTGTGGAATATCGCCAGAGAAGCAGGTGACGTGCTGAATAGTGCACAGTGTGTAGTGAACGTCCAGAAAATGAGAAAAAATATGCCCTGTTCACCAATGGGTCCTGTGGCATAGCTGGCAAACATCAGAGGTAGAAGGCTGCTGTATAGAGTCCTACACAAATTGCAGAAGCTGTCTATGGAGAAGGCAAATCCAGCCAGTTTGCAGAGGTGAAGGCCATCCAGTTGGCTTTAGAAAATGCCAAAGGAGAAAAAAGGCCAAATATTACATATTTCTCTATACTATTTCCTGGATGGTGGTCCATGGCAGATGGTCTAAATAATAAATGCCGTTATGAACCTCCCCAGTACTGTGAAAATGTAAGATCTGGGCATGATTTAGATGGTGTGGAAACAGGGGTGGATAATGTCCTTCTAAAGGCCAGGCCAGAGCTCACCTCCCTAAGCAGGCTGCACAGCTGAGCTGAGTTCGCCTGGGCTGTTTTCCATACCACCTGACATCACATCACCTTCAAAGGGGCTGGTTGGTGAGGGGTGGTCATGGCATGGTGCAGCACTCTGTTATTGTTGGGTCTGTAAGGTACTCTCTGTGCTATCACTGGGTGTGAGTGCAGTTTGGGGCTGTTATTGTTCCCCTTTTATGGTGCTTTTGGAAGTAAACCGTCCTTATCGCAATCCACAGAGGCTCTGTCTGTTTCCCCTCTGTGAGTGAGCGAGCAGCATGTGGGGCTCAGGCATTGTTTGGGACAGAACCACCACAGTTTCCAAGCCACAAGCAGTGAGCTTCTCTAGGAGAAGGTGTTGGTAATCTGTGTCCAAGGCCTTGCTAAAGTCAAGGTAGACAACATCCAGAGCCCTGCCCTTGTCCAAGAAGCAGGTCACCCTGTCATAGAGGGAGTGGGTCAAACAGGACCTGCCCTTATGAACCCAAGCTGGCTGGGCCTGATCACCTGGGGGTTCTTCATGAACTGGATAATGGTGCTCAGGATGATCTGCTCCACCAGCTTCTCTGGGACTGAAGTCAAACTATCAGACCTGTAATGTCCCTGATCATCCTTCTGTCCCTTCTTATATAGGGGGTTATGTTGACTGATTTCCCGGCAGCCAGGACTGATGGAAAGTGGCTTGGTGAACCCACCTTGCCAGATATTTCAGCACCCTTGGCTGCATCCCATTCAGCCCCACAGATCTGTGCACACCTCTGTGGTGCAGCAGTACCATCTCCTCCTGGATTGAGGTGGGGTCATTCTGCTCCCTGTCCCTGTCCCTGATACTCTTAGCCCTCCTGGCTGCCTGGGCACACTGCTGGCTCGTGTTTAACTTGCTGTCGACCAAGACCCCCAAATCCCTCCAGCGTCTGACCCCCCAGTCTGTATGCGCAGCCAGGGCTGCCCCTTCCCAGGTGCAGGATCTGGTGCTTCCTCTTGTTAAACTTCATGGTGTTGGTGACTGCCCAGCTCTCTGATCTGTCCAGATATCTGCAAGGCTTTTCCACCCTCAACAGAGTCAACAACTCCTCCCAATTTGTTGTGATATGCAAATTTACTCAAGACCAGTCCAGTTATCTGGTCATTTGTAAAAACATTAAAAAGAATCTCAGAATCACAAGGTTCGAAAAGACCTTTAAGATCAAGTCCAACTGTTCCTGTCCTAGGCTAAACCATATCCCTAAGTACATCATCTGCCCTTTTTTTAATCACATCCAGGGATGGTGAGTCTACCCCCTCCCTGGGTAGTCTGTTCCAGGCCCTGACAACTCTTCAGCAAGAAATATCTTCCTAACATCTCATCTGACCCTGCCCTGGCACAACATGAGGCTGTTTCCCCTTATCCTGTCACCTCACTGAAGAGACCATCTCTCTACACCCTCCTTTCGGGTAGTTGTAGGCAGTGATAAGGTCTCCCCTCAGCCGCCTCTTCCTCATGCTAAACACCCCCAGCTCCCTCAGCTGCTCCTCAGAGGATTTGCCCTCCAGCCCCTTTCCCAGCCTGGTTGCCCTGCTCTGGACATGCTCCAGGACCTCAGTGTCCTTATGATGGTGTTGAGCCCAGAACTGCACACAGCACTCGAGGTGCAGCCTCACCAATGCCCAGTACAGGGGCACAATCACCTCCCCAGACCTACTGGCCACACTATTTCTGATACAGCCCAGGATGCCATTGGCCTTCCTGGTCACCTGGTCACACTGCTGGCTCATATTCATCCTGCAATCAACCAACACCGCCAGGTCCTTCTCTGCCTGACAGCTCTCCAGCCAGTCTCCCCCAGCCTGTAGCGCTGCAGGGGGTTGTTCTGTCCCATGTGCAGCACTCTACACTTGGCCATGTTAAACCTCATCCCATTGGTCTCAGCCCATCGTTCCAGTCTGTCCAGATCCCTCTGAAGAGCCTCCCTACCCTCAGGCAGATCAACATTTCCTCCCAGCTTAGTGTCCTCTGCAAACTTACTGAGGGAGCATTCAATCTCTTCATCAATGCCAAAGAACTTGGGACTCTATGGCTGCTCGTTCAACATGTTCAGTGTTGGGCTATAGTAGAGGTGGAAAATGACATCTGGCATTATAAGGACCAATCCCTTGGCTGGGAACTCCCTGAGCCACAAGGTTACTGGGGCTGCTCGTCATCTACCCGGGGAGGTTTCTCTGGCATGGTTTATTTTTGGGATGGCTCTGACTTGTAAGGCTGGAACTGTGTGGTGCAGTGGGAAATTGCATTGTGCATCACCAATTTTGTGTATTTTGCTACAAAGTCCTATTGTTGTTCTTTATACTCTCTGATATCCCAGCAAACTGTCCTTATCCCAAGCTCTGAGGTTTGGGTTTCTTTTCTATAATTTTTGTTCCCTTCCCCTGCCCACAGTCTCAGCCCACATCCTCTTAGAGAGTGAGCAGCTGTGTGGTGCTCGACTCCCAGCTGGGGTGAAACTATGACAAAAGGTTCCAGCACAACAACAAATCCGCAGCTTTGGAGGTGAGAGGCTGAGAGAGACGGGCTTCAAAGCCTGGGGAATGGGAGGTTGAAGATAGCCCTGTTGGTGCTTCATGGACAGAACATTAGGAAGGAAGTCCATGTCAAACTGTGGCTTTGAAGGTCAGAATGGACGTGAGGATAAAGAAATGTTATTCTGAGGGTAGTGATGTGGTGCTAACAGTAACTTGGAGTAAGTGTGGATGAGCTGGTGGCTTTGTGTTTGTGGGAATACCTGGCGAGGACGGAGAGACAACTATACAGGCAGGGACATCCTGGGGTGAGCTAAAGGTGGGGAAGGGCATTGGGTGAGTTACATGCACATCGATATGCAGAAGATGATCAGTTTATTCCTGCTTAGAAACATCCAGTCGTCAGTTTCCACATGGTATCCTTGAGCTCCTGGTTCCTCATGCTGTAGATTAAGGGATTCAGTGCTTGTGGAACTACTGCATAAAGAAATGACACTACCAGGTCCAAAATTCGGGAGGAGATGTAAGGGGGCTTCAGGTAGGCAATCATGCCAGTGCTGACAAACAGGGACACCATGGCCAGGTGAGGGAGGCACATGGAAAAGGCTTTGTGCCGTCCCTGCTGCGAGGGGATCCTCAGCACAGCCCTGAAGATCTGCACATAGGACACCACAATGAACACAAAACACAACAAAACTAAACAGACACTGACCACAATGACTCCAGTTTCCCTGAGGTAGGCATCTGAGCAGGAGAGCTTGAGGATCTGGGGGATTTCGCAGAAGAACTGGCCAACACCATTGCCATGGCAGAGGGGCAGTGAAAATGTACTGACTGTATGCAGCACAGAATAGAGAACCCCACTGCCCCAGGCAGCTGCTGCCATATGGACACAAGCTCTGCTCCCCAGGAGGTTCCCATAGTGCAGAGGGTAGCAGATGGCAATGTAGCGGTCATAGGCCATGACAGTGAGAAGAAAGTATTCTGCTGAGAGGAAAAAGAAAAAGAAAAAGAGTTGAGCCACACATCCTGTGTAGGAAATGGCCCTGGAGTCCCACAAGGAATTGGACATGGACTTTGGGATTGTGGCTGAGATGCAGCCAAGGTCAGTAAGAGAGAGGCTGAGGAGGAAGAAGTACATGGGTGTGTGGAGGTGGTAATCACAGGCTATGGTGATGATGATGAGGCCATTGCCCAGGAGAGCAGCCAGGTAGATGCCAGGGAAGAGGCAGAAGTGCAGGAGCTGCAGCTCCCGTGTGTGTGCAAAGGGCAGGAGGAGGAACTGGCTGATGGAGCTGCTGCTGTTGGACATCTGCTGCTGTCAAGTGTGGAGACCTGTCCAAGGAGGAAAATGGATTGAGAGTTAGGAACATCTCTTTCACTCTTACAGAATATCCTCAGATCGACTGTCTGTATCTCAGACTAAATTCCCTGTGGATAGGAATGAGCTTTTCAGCACTGTCACTCCAATCTGACCCGAGGGAAGAGCAGAGCTTTGGAGCTTTGGTTTTCTCCTGTTTATACCTGAGGAGTGTTTCTTCTGTCAGATCTCCCTGACATTGCTGCTGCAGTGCCAGTGAAACCTTCCCCTGATTGCAGAGTGGGGGGAGCTTCTCTGTCCAACAGCCCTGGTCTCAGCTGCCCTGTGCTGGGCATTCTGTGTAAACACCCTTGTGTTCCCCTAAAATAAACTGTACCCCACAGATTGCTGATGAATCCGGTCTCCCAGGGCAGGGCAACAAAGCCCTCCTGAGGTTGCATCCTACCCAAGGAGGATCTCAGCTGCCCGCTCACAGCCAGGGACACACAGGCCTCATTGCAGCTGCCCACACACGGGTGATGAGTGGCATTGCCATGGCCTCTGTGCCGAGATGTCTCCTGCATGGGGCTTCTCTCTGGGGCACCAGAGTCCCTAGGAGAGCGGTGCTGTTGTGGGAGGCAGCCTGCAGCCCAGCAGGAACCCCCAGGAAGTCCTCAGTCCTACAGATGAGGGTGCTGAAGTCAGGGTCATCTCAGTGCCAGCCCCACCAATAGACATGCCCAGAGCCCCAGGTAACGGTGGCACAAAGGCAGGAAGGACAGGAGAGGAAACAGCAGGAAATGCTACAGCCAAAGCAGGAAGGACAGGGACAGACAGACAGGCACTCAGGGGTTTCTCCCCACTGGGATTTGGGCTGCCAAGGAAAAGACAGCCTGAAACCCTGGAACTCTGAGTGCAGAGTCGTGCTGGGGGGCAGAAACCAGGGGGTTGCTGTGGGACAGTGTCTGCACCATGGAGAATGTCAGCAGTGTACCAAAATCCCCACTGCCAGGGCATTTCTGGGAGCAGCTCCTTCTCCCTCGCTGACAATGTCTCTGCTGCCTGGAGCTGTCCCTGGAGCTGCTTCTCTTTGCCCATGTCACCTCCTGCTCTGTGCTCACAGACCTCATCCAACCTGCAGACCCCTCCTGGCATCAGGGCACTGCCCACACCCCTGTGTGTGCAGGGCTCAGGGGAAGCTGAAACATCTTCATGAGAATCAAGTTTTCATTGCATATTCTTGAGGGGAGAAATAAGTTCCAATATACCACAGTCAGCACAGCCCACAGGAGAGGAAAAGTCAAAGCAAAGACTCTGCCTATAGGAAAATGCTTCCTTGATGTTGTTCCTCAAAGTCCCTTTGCAGTTTCTCAAGGGTCAGTTGGAGCTGGGTGCAAAGTTGACCGAGGCAGCACTGTCTTACTGCAGAAGGACCTTACGCTGCTCTTCCCCTGGTTACTCCTTCAACCCACAGGTCGTTGTCTATCCCTCAAGATGAGAGCTGACCCTGAGAGCAGCAGAGTCCCTGCCCCAGCACACAGCCCCCAGGTTGCAGGGACCCTGCTCACAAGGACAACGCAGGGCACCCCTGGGTGCACACGCTGCTTCACACCTCTGCAGCCATGCCCAGGAGAAGACAGCTGTCCTGCCCTGTCCCTCTGATGGGGCAGAAGGGCATCCCTTCCAGGCAGCACTTTCTGGTCCTACAGAGAACCTGTCCTCCTGACAGACCCCACACACTGTCCCATGTCCCAGCTTTAGGAGATCCCTCCAGGAATGGAACCTGCATTGCCCTGCACTCACAAACATACCAGGGAGAGGCTGTGGAGATTACTCCTCCAGTGAGCTCTCAGCATCCATCAGCTCTCTCAGCCTCACAGGTCTCCCCTCGGTGCCTACAGGCAGTGTCCCCAGCCCTGTGTGCTTGGCAGAGGAGCTGCTCCTGGGAAGAGCTGTCTCTGCAGCACTGCAATATTTCTGAGCTCCCACTGTCCCAGGAGCCCATCCCAGCTCACAGCAGAGGAGCAGGTGAAGACATCATACCCTCTGTCCCCACTGGACTCCTCCCTGGAGCTCCAGGAAACTACTTGGAAAGACACTGAAGTCCTCTCTCATGTTCCGTCCCTCAGCTGGGGAGAAATCCTTCTGTCCATCAGAGTCATTTCTCCTGTTCCAACCAGAGCTGGGCAGGACAATCACCTTTCCTTGTCTCCCCATGAGACAGGACACCCAGGCAGCAACAGGAAGAGGAATCTTTCCCCTGTGAAAGAGTGACTGTTGACTTACTCCAGACCCTTCATCCTTGCTTTGCAGCCCTGGGGATGGAAGGGAACACAGCTCCAGCCTGTGTCTGCCTCAAAGCCACCAGAGCTGGGATTGTTATTTCCCCAGCTCCTGCACTTCTGGCTCTTCCTGGGCATCTACCTGGCTGCTCTTCTGGGTAAGAGTTTAATGATCATTACTGCAGCCTATGACCATTGACTCCACATGCCCATGGACTTGTTCCTCTTCCATACCTTGCTGAATGTGTGGTGCTCACCAAGCTGCTCTATCACTCCCCCTCCTCAGCTGCACAGGGAAGAGAAGATGTAATGAATGGTAAAGTGCAGGTAGAGTTTAAAATTGACGTCAGACACTGTCACAACCATTCCCTTGGATAGGAAAGCCCTGAGCCCCAAGGTTACTGGTGCTCCTAGTGAGGAAGTTTTCAGTCCAGTAAGATCCTTTATCCCTTGCAGATGTTCTTTGGGTGCTGTTGCTGGGTATTGAGCATTTGTGAAACTTGATGCTGATAGAGCTGCAAAGTGATGTCAGGCAGTGTTAGGACCCTTCCATTCAATATGAAAGCCTTGAACCCCAAGGTTACTGATTCTTCTAATCCACACCCTGGGGAGGTGCCCAAAGCCTTTTTCAGCCCACACACATTTTGCTAGGGAGGTATTTCTCTACATTTAACGGTTTCAAAGGTGGAAGCTGGTAGAATAAACTGGACACAACAATAAACCCATCCAGTTCTCTCCTTCCTCTGATTGAGTGGCACAGGGGGATAGGGATTGGGGGTTGAGGTCAGTTCATCACACATCA
The DNA here is from genome assembly GCF_964237585.1 of Gallinula chloropus. Classification (NCBI taxonomy): domain Eukaryota; kingdom Metazoa; phylum Chordata; class Aves; order Gruiformes; family Rallidae; genus Gallinula; species Gallinula chloropus. The sequence continues at coordinate 6,433,287 of NC_140110.1, read as the reverse complement.
TCTCAGCTGCTTTTTCCTCATCATGGGGAAGACTCCTCACAGTCTCCCCTTACTCCAGCATTGGGTCCCACCCACAGGAGACAGTCCTCCATCAACCCCTCCCACATGAGTCCTTCCCACACAGCTTCAGATCATCACCAGCTGCTCCAGGGTGGGTCACTTTAATGGGGTGCTGTCCTTCAGCAACAGACTGCTCCAGCCTGGGTCCTCTACAGCCCTGCCAGCAAACCTGCTCCAGCACAGGCTTCCTAGGAGGTCACAGCCTCCTTCAGGTGTCTGCACCTGCCTGAGCACAGTGACGTCTACGGGCTGCACAAAGAATCACTGTTCCACATCATCCAGCATGGGCTGTAGGGGAACAGCCTCATTCACCATGGTCTTTCGCATGGGTTGCAAGGGTATCTCTGCAATGAGGCTTGGAGGACCTTCTCCCCCTACTTCACTGACCTTGTTGTCTGCAAAGTTCCTTACACTTTCTTACTCCTTTCTCTGACAGCAAAAAGAAACAGATAATTTTTATTTCCTTATTAAATATATTATCACAGCAAATATATTTTCACTCCCCCTCTGCCATGGCAATGTTGCTGACCAGTTCTTCTATGAAATCCTCCAGATCCTCAAGCTCTCTTGTTCACGAGCCACGCTCAGGGAAATTGTGGCCAGAGCTTGTTTGGCTTTTGGCTGTTTTGTGTTCATTGTGGTGTCCTATGTGCAGATCTTGAGGGCTGTGCTGAGGATCCCTTCGGAGCAGGGACGGTACAATGACTTTTCCACATGCCTTCCTTACATGGGAGTGGACTCCTTGTTTGTCAGCACTGACATGTTTGCCTATCTAAAGCCCCTCTCAATTTCCTCCCTATTTACAGATTCACAGATTCGCAAAATTCTTGGAGTTGGAAGAGACCTCCTGTCCTGGTTTCACCCCAGCTGAGAGCCAAGATCCACGCAGCTGCCTGCTCCTAAAAGGAAAAGAGCAGGGGAAGAGTGACGGGGGGGGGGGGGGGGAGGGGGGAGGGGATGCGTGAGAGGTAAGGGAAGGGAAAAGGGAGAGGAAGGGGCAATAACCCCAAAACCAAGAAACTAAGAGGCCCGTGTGTTGGGATAAGGACAGTTTACTAAGATAACAGAAAGATAAAATATAACAATGCTGACAGGACTTCAGAGTAAAAATATATGAAGCTGTTGATACACAATGCAGTTTCTCACCAAACCCACAGCTCAGGCCGTGCCACCCAGAGCCGTCCCAGAACCCGACTGTCCCCCAGAACCGCGCATCCTGGAGCCACCCCAGGCCTTCCTCCCGTCAGCCCCCGATATCCTGGGCAGGACGTAACTGGCGTGGAATACTCTCTTTGGTCAGCTCGGTCACCTGTCCTGGCTTCGCCCCTCCTTTCTCATGAAGAGCTGAGAAAGTCCTTGACTGTCTGACAGCAGCTAAAACCATCAGGGTGTTATCAGCACTGCTTTCATTTTAACTCCCAAACACAGCATTCCATCCGCTGCTACAAATGAAGTCAACTCCATCCTGACCAAAACCAGGACAAAAATGTTGCCCCCAAAAACTCCAATTTCATTTTCTAAAGATGGCCATGGGGACAGAGGACACAGCCAAGTAGAAGTGACCATAGGAGGCTGGGCGGGGAGTTCACTAGGGACAGGAGTTGGTGGCAAGGCTCTGGGCAGGAAATTTGGCCAGGAATAAGGCCAAAGTGGGTGCTGGAGATCTACCAGAAAAGCTTGAGAATTTTCTTCACATTTAAAAAGATACAAGCACATTTTCACTGACTGAATATTTCCAACCAATCAACTGTTGTTTTCCACAATCAGACTAAGGAACTCTGGGGATAAGTATGAAATGTAGTAGGAAAAACACATCCTCCTGAGTCCTTGGGATGTCAGGACACTGTCACACTGGGCACTGAAACTTGCCTTTTGGGTATTTCCACCTGCCCTGAGGAAATGGACTGTGTCTCAAGGCCCCTTTTCAGAAGACTCTCTGGCCATGTCCTCTGTCCTTTGCTTTTGGGATATACTCCATCCCCTTACAGATTTTTCTCATAGTTGGGGAGTGTGTTTTATTTCTTTTATAACTTTTTCAAAATGAGGAAGAATTCTGTTTCTATTCCCAGCCAGTCCTCAGGGTAAACGGGGTGGGAATTGCAGCAAAGAGGCTGCAACATTCATCTGCAGACTCAGTGCAGAAGCCTGATAGAGGAAAAGAGAGCAACTCCCAAGCATCCCTTGGAGACATGGTGGAGTTGGGGAGGTGTAAGGGTGTCTAGGCAGTGTGGGAACTCAGGGAGAGAGCTGTTATGACCTTTCTACACCTCCTTAGGAGATCCTCTGGTTCAATTTTAGTTGGAGAAAGCTCCTGTCACTTCTGTAAATTGAAAAACTAAAAAGCCTGAAAAATATTAAAACTTTTTTATTTTTTTAATTAAGTGCTCATTGAAATCTTCCACTTTAAATAGAGTCCTGAAACCTCTCCAATTAGCTGTACAAGTTATGAAACCCTGAAGAAAAGACACACAGCTCGTTAGGGCTTTTTCAATTTTAATGAGCCCCGTGGTGTATTTGGTGCTGATTCCATGAACTGCAGATCCTGTGAGGAGATTGAAGCAGTCTCTCCAAGAGTTAAGGTCAGAAGAAAAAGCTGAACTGCTGTAGAGTGTTAATTAGCCCCACTGAGGCCCATTACTGAGAAAGCCTCTCTCCTCATGAAGGGGTTAGAGCAGAAAATTGGAGTCTGTGATTTAAGGTAGACTGAGGCACTGTGCAGGTGGATGTGATGCTGAGTAAAGCCTTGATGTATTTTATCAAGCAGAAGAGCCAGCCCCACAGAAGTGGGATTCTGCCCCCTGCACTGCCTCAGGGCTCTTCCTGGGCCAGTGTCGCATGGGGTGTGTGATGCAGCATGTGGTACAAGGGTACCACAGCTCCCAGCATCCTGAGGGGGTGCAAGGAAGCAATGAGGCCCCAGTTCTGTGAGATTAGTATGTATGGTGGTTTAGGCCTGGCTGGAGGCCAGATGCCCACCAAAGTCGATCTATCACTCCCCTTTTTTAGGACAGGGGAGAAAATAGATATAGAGAGGCTGAGGAGTCAAGATAAGCACAGGGAGAGATCATCCTGTAATCAACAACACGGCAGAACAGACTCAACACAGAGTGAAGGAAAGAAAACTCTGATTGATGACACTGCACTACACAGACAGTGACACCAGAGTCGAGTCAGAAGCGTGACCAGATCTCAAAGCACCTTCCCCCACCCCTCCCTTCTTAGCAGACTTAATTTTAGTCAGGATTTTGCTCCCTTCTCTGGCGGTAAATGCAGCTGCTTGTGTTTCTCTTTCTCCTGTATGTGATTCCCAGAGGCGCTGTGACCATCGCCAATTGGCTCAGCCTTAGTCAGCAGCAGCTCTGGCCTTGAATCAGCCAATGTTTACTCTCTGGGGTCTGCAGAGAGCTTCTGGCTGCTTCTTACAGCACCCATTTTCTGCAGCCCCCATTCTCTCAAACAGCCTCACCCCTAATTTACCCCCAAATTCTATTAATTTTTCCCAGAATTCTCATAATTTTTCCACAAATTCCTTAATTATCTTTTAAATTTCCTTAATTTACCCCAAAATTCCCTCATATTTTCCACAAATTCCTTCATTTCCCCCAAAATTCCTTTATATTCCTCCAAAACCCTCTAATTTTTCCAGCTGGGACAGTGGTGGAGTACAGAGGGGCTTCAAGACACCCGGGGGGTCCCTGCGCCTCCTCTACAAGGCCTCTGGCTTTGACTTCAGCAGCACCCACATATTCTGGGCTCACCAGGCCGCCAGTAATAGGCTGGAGTGGGTCACACACATTAGCAACGATGGTAGCAGCACTGACTACGGGTCATCGGTCAAGGGCCGGTTCACCATCTCCAAGGACAACTCCCAGAGCACGGTGATGCTGCAGATGAACAGCCTCAGGGATGGTGACACGGCCACCTACTACTGAGCCAGAGCTCCTGGTGGTGCTACTGGTGGTGCTGGTGGTGGCCTTGACCCCATCCCTGTATCCCCACCTCCCTGGAGAACCATTTTATCCCATTCTCGATCTCTTTTAAGTCAACTTGGAGTGTTTCTGGCCAAAATCTCCCCCAGTTTCCTTCAGAACCCAACTGTGGGGCCCACCGATCCCTTGAAGGAAAACTTGGCGGCACAAGAACAGGCTGTCCCAGGCTGTGGGAAGAGGAGTCGGCCAGGAAGGAAGCCAGCTTGGCTGAGGAGAGAGATCCAAGAAGTCGCCTCCACGTCCGTGTCCTCATCCTTCAAGGGGAGCAAGTCTGGGCTGAGCCTTTGCCATGGCTCCTGGGGTCAAGGTTTGGGTTGGGGTTTGGGGCAAATACGGCTGAGCAATGAGGGGAACGGTCAAAGGACCCAGCCATGACCATTCCACCCCAACCCTCCACTGGTCACGCCAGCCATCTGCCCTTGGAGCGACGCGTGGCCCAGCTTTGGCGTCCTGCTCCCAGCTCGGCCTCCTCCAGCTCTGTCCCAGTTCTGGGTCGCTGGGTGCTGGGAGAGAAGAGGGGCTGCTCAGACCAAGTGCTGTGCTTGGGGGGGGCTTTGACCCAGAGGTTCACTCCCTTTCCCATCTTCTTACCGTGGCTTTTACATGGCCTCTGGGAAGCTGGCAGGCTTGGGGACTCATCCTGAATCCTGGAAAAGCCAGAATCAAAGCCTCAGCAGGCCCCCAGCTGACCCTCACCCCCCGGGCAAAGGGCTGGGGGCATTTGGGGGGCCAGGGCCAGCTCCTCTTGGTCTCCCAGGCGACGCCAGGCACTGACTTTGCCCAGGTGGTGGCACGTGGTTGGCTGCCCCTTGCACCGTCACCTCTCGGCACTGTGATGTCATCACACGTCACACTCACCCTCCACTATAACTTGGGGTGTTGCGGCTGTGGGGCTGCCAGAAGGCCAGGAGCAGCCGTGGCAGCAGGAGCCATGGCTGGGTACCGCTGCAGCCACAGCTGGAGCAGCCGCCGGCAGAGACCCCGCTCCAGGCGCACCCGGCAGACACACAGCCGGAGAAGGGGGAGGCAGCCAGCTGCCAGCCACAGGCAGCAACGCCAAGGGAGGCCATGGAAATGGGGGCCTGTCCCCAGGCGTTGTGGGATGTCCTGGGGCTGCGGGCGGTGGGCGATGCAAGGGTGGCCGGGCAGCAGGGAGCGAGGCAGGGGACTCACAGATTCCCTTTTTACCCAGGGCGCCGCTCTGTCCTGTGCCGCTGCACCCCCATGCAGAGGAGGAGGAGGAAGGCACTGTAAGTGCAGCGCCCGCAGTCTCCTGCAAATAATTTGACTAGTAAAGGCTGAGGGAAAGAAGGAATTCAGGACCTCAGCCTTGTCCTCATCCCTTGTCACTCCTGTTCCCCCTGCGTCCAGTCAGGGCTGGAGATTCCCCTTGACCCTCCTGTTCCTGTTCATCTCCCTAGAGAAGGACTTTGATTCTCTGGTACAGAACTGGCCAGGCTGAGTCCCAGTTGGGCTTCAGCCCTTCTGACTTTCTCCCCATGTGATCTCCCCACATACGGCCGGTCAGGTAAGGCCCAGTCAGCAAGGCGGCCGGTCAGGCAAGGAGACCGGTCAACATGGCGGCCAGTAAGGCAAGGAGACCGGTCTACATGGTGGCTGGTCAGGCAAGGTATCAGGTCAGGTAGGCAGCTGGTCAGGCAGGGAGGCCGGTAACCAAGGTAGTTGGTCAGGCAGGTGTATGATCAGGCAAGGTGGCCAGTGAGGCAGGGAGGCCGGTCAAACAAGGTGTCTGGTCAGGCAGACGGCAGGTCAGGCAAGGCGATCGGTCGCTGAGGCGGCCGGTCAGTGACGGTGGCCAGTGAGGCAGGTGGCCGGTCAGTGAGGCAGCCAGTCACTAAGGCAGCAGGTCACTCAGGTGGCCGGTTGGGCAAGGCGGCCGGTCAGGCCAGGAAGCCAGTGTGCATGGTGGCCACCTGACCCGCCACCTGACGTGACGTGTCACCTCCCCTGACCCACCGTGAACAGCACCTATGGAGACAGCTCAAAGGTTTTCTGGCAAACTAAAGCCCTCAGAGCCACAATGCTAGGGGCTGCTTGTGGGCTGCCTGGGGAGGTTTCAGGCCAGCTATGTCTTTCAGTCCTGGCTCCTTTGGTTTGGGAGTTATTGCTGGACGTTCGGCATGTTTTCAAGGGAGCACTTCTGAGGCCGTGAACAGCAACTACAGAGAGAGCTCGAAGGTTTCCTGGCAAACAAAAGCCCTAAGAGCCGCCTACCTGACCTGAACGGCGGCCTTGCCTGACCAGCCGCGTAACCTGACTGGGCACCTTCGCTGACCTGACCAGCCGCCTTGCCTGACCTGACCAGCTGCCTTGACCGACTGGCCGCCTGACCTGACCTGCATGGCCGCCTGAACCGACCGGCCGCCTTGTCCAACTTGATAGGCCGCCTGCCCGACCGGCCGCCTGAACTGACCGGCTGCCTTACCCGACCTGACCAGCTGTGCGATCTGACTGGTCCCCCTGTCCTACGGGCCGCCTGACCTGACCTGACTGGCCGCCTGAGCTGACCGGCCACCTTGCCCAACTGGCCACTTGACCTTAGCTGACAGGCCTCCTGACCTGACCAGCCGCCATACCCGACCAGCCTCCTTGACCGACCTGACAGGCCAACTGACCATCCGCCTCTCCCAACCTGACCGGCCGCCTGCCCGACCTGCCCGGCCGCCCGACCCACCAGACTGTCCACTGCCCGACCAGCCTCCTGACCTGACAGGGCTCCTTGCCCGACCTGACCGGCCGCGTACCCGACCGGCCACCCTACCTGACCAGCCACCTCGCCCGACCTGACCGGCCGCCTGACCTGACCTGACCCAACTGGCGGCCTGACCTGACCGGCCGTCTTGCCTGACCTGACCGGCTACGCGATCTGACCGGCCACCTGCCCGAACTGACTGGCCGTGTGACCCGACCGTCCACCTGAACTGATTGGCTGCCTTGCACGACGTGACCGGCTGCCTCCCTGACTGGCTGCCTGGCCTGAACTGACCAGCCACCTGACCTAACCACCCGCCTCGCCCGACCTGACCACCCGCCTGCCCGACCGGGCCGCCTGACCTCACCTGACCGGCCACCTGACCTGACTGGCTGCCTTGCTCTTCTTACTGGCCTCCTACCCGACTGGCTACCTGACCTGACCTGACCAGCCGCCTGACCTGACAGGCCTCCTTGCCCGCCTTGCCAGACCAGCCACCTGACGTGACCGGCCGCCATGCCTGACTCGATGCCTGACCTGACCTGACCGGCCTCCTGACCTGACAGGCCGCCTGCCTGACCAACGGCCCGACCTGTCCGGCCATCTTGCCCAACCTGACTGGCTGCCTGCCCGACCTGCTGCCTGACCTGACAGGACTCCTTGCCTGACCTGACTGGCCGCGTGATCTGGCCTGCCGCCTGCCAGAATTGACCGGCTGCCTTGCCCGACCAGCCGCCTGACCTGACCGGCCACCTCGCCCGACCTGACCTTCCACCTGACCTGACCAGCCGCCTGACCTGACCTGATCTGACTGGCCACCTTACCCGAATTGACCAGACGCCTGCCCGACCTGACGCCTTGCCCGACCTGACCGGCCACCTGCCCGACCGGCATCCTGACCTCACCGGTCGCCTTGCCCGACCTGACATGCCGCCTGCCCAACCAGCTGACTCACCTGTGTGGCTGCCTTGCCCGACTGGCCGCCTGACCTGACCTGACTTTCCACGTGACCTAGCAGTCCGCCTTGCCTGACCGGCCACATGACCTGACATGACCAGACACCTGACCTGACTGGCCGCCTTGCCCGACCGGCCGCCTTGCCTGACCTGACCGGCCGCCTGACCAGCCGCCTTGCCCAACCTGATCGGCTGCCTACCTGACCGGACGCCTAACCTGACCTGACCTGACCGGCCGCCTGACCTGACCTGATCTGACCAGCCACCTTACCCGAATTGACCAGATGCCTACCCGACCAGCCGCCACACGTGACCGTACAACTCTCCCGACCTGACTGGCCACCTGACCTGACCGGCCGCCTGACCTGACCTGACCTGACTGGCCCACTCCCTGACTGGCCACCTGACATGACCTGACCTGACCTGCCGCCTGACCTGTCCAGATGCCTGACCTGAACTGACGTGACCGGCCGCCTGACCTGATAGGCTGCCTTGCCAGACTTGAATGGCCGACTACCTGACTGGCCGCCCGACGTGACTGGCCGCCTTCCCAGACTTGTCTGGTCGCCTGCCTGACCGGCTGCACTACCTGACCGGCTGCCTTGCCGGACCGACCAGCTGGCCTGACCAGCCGTCTTCTCTGACCTGACTGGCCACCTGTCCAACAGACGGCCCAACCTGACCAGCCACCTAGCTCGACGTGACCGGCCTCCTGCCCGATCGGCCCCACGACGTGACGAGCCTCCTTCCTGATTGGCTGCCTGACCTGACCAGCTGCCTTTCCTGACTGGCCGCCTTGCCCGACACAACCGGCTGCATATCCAACTGTCCGCATTCCCCGACCGGCCGCCTGCCTGACCGGCAGCCTGACCTGACCGGATGCCTAACCTGACCTGGCCAGAATGGCCACCTGACCTGACCGTCTGCCTTGCCTGACCTGACCGGTCGCATGCCCGACCAGCCTCCTTGACCGACCTGACAGGCCAACTGACCATCCGCCTCTCCCAACCTGACCGGCCGCCTGCCCGACCTGCCCGGCCACCCGACCCACCAGACTGTCCACTGCCCGACCAGCCTCCTGACCTGACCGGGCTCCTTGCCCGACCTGACCGGCCGCGTACCCGACCGGCCACCCTACCTGACCAGCCACCTCGCCCGACCTGACCGGCCGCCTGACCTGACCTGACCCAACTGGCGGCCTGACCTGACCGGCCGTCTTGCCTGACCTGACCGGCTACGCGATCTGACCGACCACCTGACCTGACCTGACCTGACTGGCCCACTCCCTGACTGGCCACCTGACATGACCTGACCTGACCTGCCGCCTGACCTGTCCAGATGCCTGACCTGAACTGACGTGACCGGCCGCCTGACCTGATAGGCTGCCTTGCCAGACTTGAATGGCCGACTACCTGACTGGCCGCCCGACGTGACTGGCCGCCTTCCCAGACTTGTCTGGTCGCCTGCCTGACCGGCTGCACTACCTGACCGGCTGCCTTGCCGGACCGACCAGCTGGCCTGACCAGCCGTCTTCTCTGACCTGACTGGCCACCTGTCCAACAGACGGCCCAACCTGACCAGCCACCTAGCTCGACGTGACCGGCCTCCTGCCCGATCGGCCCCACGACGTGACGAGCCTCCTTCCTGATTGGCTGCCTGACCTGACCAGCTGCCTTTCCTGACTGGCCGCCTTGCCCGACACAACCGGCTGCATATCCAACTGTCCGCATTCCCCGACCGGCCGCCTGCCTGACCGGCAGCCTGACCTGACCGGATGCCTAACCTGACCTGGCCAGAATGGCCACCTGACCTGACCGTCTGCCTTGCCTGACCTGACCGGTCGCATGCCCGACCAGCCTCCTTGACCGACCTGACAGGCCAACTGACCATCCGCCTCTCCCAACCTGACCGGCCGCCTGCCCGACCTGCCCGGCCGCCCGACCCACCAGACTGTCCACTGCCCGACCAGCCTCCTGACCTGACAGGGCTCCTTGCCCGACCTGACCGGCCGCGTACCCGACCGGCCACCCTACCTGACCAGCCACCTCGCCCGACCTGACCGGCCGCCTGACCTGACCTGACCCAACTGGCGGCCTGACCTGACCGGCCGTCTTGCCTGACCTGACCGGCTACGCGATCTGACCGGCCACCTGCCCGAACTGACTGGCCGTGTGACCCGACCGTCCACCTGAACTGATTGGCTGCCTTGCACGACGTGACCGGCTGCCTCCCTGACTGGCTGCCTGGCCTGAACTGACCAGCCACCTGACCTAACCACCCGCCTCGCCCGACCTGACCACCCGCCTGCCCGACCGGGCCGCCTGACCTCACCTGACCGGCCACCTGACCTGACTGGCTGCCTTGCTCTTCTTACTGGCCTCCTACCCGACTGGCTACCTGACCTGACCTGACCAGCCGCCTGACCTGACAGGCCTCCTTGCCCGCCTTGCCAGACCAGCCACCTGACGTGACCGGCCGCCATGCCTGACTCGATGCCTGACCTGACCTGACCGGCCTCCTGACCTGACAGGCCGCCTGCCTGACCAACGGCCCGACCTGTCCGGCCATCTTGCCCAACCTGACTGGCTGCCTGCCCGACCTGCTGCCTGACCTGACAGGACTCCTTGCCTGACCTGACTGGCCGCGTGATCTGGCCTGCCGCCTGCCAGAATTGACCGGCTGCCTTGCCCGACCAGCCGCCTGACCTGACCGGCCACCTCGCCCGACCTGACCTTCCACCTGACCTGACCAGCCGCCTGACCTGACCTGATCTGACTGGCCACCTTACCCGAATTGACCAGACGCCTGCCCGACCTGACGCCTTGCCCGACCTGACCGGCCACCTGCCCGACCGGCATCCTGACCTCACCGGTCGCCTTGCCCGACCTGACATGCCGCCTGCCCAACCAGCTGACTCACCTGTGTGGCTGCCTTGCCCGACTGGCCGCCTGACCTGACCTGACTTTCCACGTGACCTAGCAGTCCGCCTTGCCTGACCGGCCACATGACCTGACATGACCAGACACCTGACCTGACTGGCCGCCTTGCCCGACCGGCCGCCTTGCCTGACCTGACCGGCCGCCTGACCAGCCGCCTTGCCCAACCTGATCGGCTGCCTACCTGACCGGACGCCTAACCTGACCTGACCTGACCGGCCGCCTGACCTGACCTGATCTGACCAGCCACCTTACCCGAATTGACCAGATGCCTACCCGACCAGCCGCCACACGTGACCGTACAACTCTCCCGACCTGACTGGCCACCTGACCTGACCGGCCGCCTGACCTGACCTGACCTGACTGGCCCACTCCCTGACTGGCCACCTGACATGACCTGACCTGACCTGCCGCCTGACCTGTCCAGATGCCTGACCTGAACTGACGTGACCGGCCGCCTGACCTGATAGGCTGCCTTGCCAGACTTGAATGGCCGACTACCTGACTGGCCGCCCGACGTGACTGGCCGCCTTCCCAGACTTGTCTGGTCGCCTGCCTGACCGGCTGCACTACCTGACCGGCTGCCTTGCCGGACCGACCAGCTGGCCTGACCAGCCGTCTTCTCTGACCTGACTGGCCACCTGTCCAACAGACGGCCCAACCTGACCAGCCACCTAGCTCGACGTGACCGGCCTCCTGCCCGATCGGCCCCACGACGTGACGAGCCTCCTTCCTGATTGGCTGCCTGACCTGACCAGCTGCCTTTCCTGACTGGCCGCCTTGCCCGACACAACCGGCTGCATATCCAACTGTCCGCATTCCCCGACCGGCCGCCTGCCTGACCGGCAGCCTGACCTGACCGGATGCCTAACCTGACCTGGCCAGAATGGCCACCTGACCTGACCGTCTGCCTTGCCTGACCTGACCGGTCGCATGCCCGACCAGCCTCCTTGACCGACCTGACAGGCCAACTGACCATCCGCCTCTCCCAACCTGACCGGCCGCCTGCCCGACCTGCCCGGCCACCCGACCCACCAGACTGTCCACTGCCCGACCAGCCTCCTGACCTGACCGGGCTCCTTGCCCGACCTGACCGGCCGCGTACCCGACCGGCCACCCTACCTGACCAGCCACCTCGCCCGACCTGACCGGCCGCCTGACCTGACCTGACCCAACTGGCGGCCTGACCTGACCGGCCGTCTTGCCTGACCTGACCGGCTACGCGATCTGACCGACCACCTGACCTGACCTGACCTGACTGGCCCACTCCCTGACTGGCCACCTGACATGACCTGACCTGACCTGCCGCCTGACCTGTCCAGATGCCTGACCTGAACTGACGTGACCGGCCGCCTGACCTGATAGGCTGCCTTGCCAGACTTGAATGGCCGACTACCTGACTGGCCGCCCGACGTGACTGGCCGCCTTCCCAGACTTGTCTGGTCGCCTGCCTGACCGGCTGCACTACCTGACCGGCTGCCTTGCCGGACCGACCAGCTGGCCTGACCAGCCGTCTTCTCTGACCTGACTGGCCACCTGTCCAACAGACGGCCCAACCTGACCAGCCACCTAGCTCGACGTGACCGGCCTCCTGCCCGATCGGCCCCACGACGTGACGAGCCTCCTTCCTGATTGGCTGCCTGACCTGACCAGCTGCCTTTCCTGACTGGCCGCCTTGCCCGACACAACCGGCTGCATATCCAACTGTCCGCATTCCCCGACCGGCCGCCTGCCTGACCGGCAGCCTGACCTGACCGGATGCCTAACCTGACCTGGCCAGAATGGCCACCTGACCTGACCGTCTGCCTTGCCTGACCTGACCGGTCGCATGCCCGACCAGCCTCCTTGACCGACCTGACAGGCCAACTGACCATCCGCCTCTCCCAACCTGACCGGCCGCCTGCCCGACCTGACCGGCCGCCCGACCCACCAGACTGTCCACTGCCCGACCAGCCTCCTGACCTGACCGGGCTCCTTGCCCGACCTGACCGGCCGCGTACCCGACCGGCCACCCTACCTGACCAGCCACCTCGCCCGACCTGACCGGCCGCCTGACCTGACCTGACCCAACTGGCGGCCTGACCTGACCGGCCGTCTTGCCTGACCTGACCGGCTACGCGATCTGACCGGCCACCTGCCCGAACTGACTGGCCGTGTGACCCGACCGTCCACCTGAACTGATTGGCTGCCTTGCACGACGTGACCGGCTGCCTCCCTGACTGGCTGCCTGGCCTGAACTGACCAGCCACCTGACCTAACCACCCGCCTCGCCCGACCTGACCACCCGCCTGCCCGACCGGGCCGCCTGACCTCACCTGACCGGCCACCTGACCTGACCGCCCGCCCGAACTGACTGGCCGCCTGCCCCACCTTACCGGACGCCTGCCTGACCTGACCAGCCTCCTTGCCCAACATTACCGTCCGCCTGACCAACCCGCTGCCTTCCCGACCTGATCGTCCGCCTGAGTGACCGGCTGCCTGTCCTGACCGGCCACCTGACCTGACTGGCTGCCTTGCTCTTCTTACTGGCCTCCTACCCGACTGGCTACCTGACCTGACCTGACCAGCCGCCTGACCTGACAGGCCTCCTTGCCCGCCTTGCCAGACCAGCCACCTGACGTGACCGGCCGCCATGCCTGACTCGATGCCTGACCTGACCTGACCGGCCTCCTGACCTGACAGGCCGCCTGCCTGACCAACGGCCCGACCTGTCCGGCCATCTTGCCCAACCTGGCTGGCTGCCTGCCCGACCTGCTGCCTGACCTGACAGGACTCCTTGCCTGACCTGACTGGCCGCGTGATCTGGCCTGCCGCCTGCCAGAATTGACCGGCTGCCTTGCCCGACCAGCCGCCTGACCTGACCGGCCACCTCGCCCGACCTGACCTTCCACCTGACCTGACCAGCCGCCTGACCTGACCTGATCTGACTGGCCACCTTACCCGAATTGACCAGACGCCTGCCCGACCTGACGCCTTGCCCGACCTGACCGGCCACCTGCCCGACCGGCATCCTGACCTCACCGGTCACCTTGCCCGACCTGACATGCCGCCTGCCCAACCAGCTGACTCACCTGAGCGGCTGCCTTGCCCGACTGGCCGCCTGACCTGACCTGACTTTCCACGTGACCTAGCAGTCCGCCTTGCCTGACCGGCCACATGACCTGACATGACCAGACACCTGACCTGACCGGCCGCCTTGCCCGACCGGCCACCTTGCCTGACCTGACCGGCCGCCTGACCAGCCGCCTTGCCCAACCTGATCGGCTGCCTACCTGACCGGACGCCTAACCTGACCTGACCTGACCGGCCGCCTGACCTGACCTGATCTGACCAGCCACCTTACCCGAATTGACCAGATGCCTGCCCGACCAGCCGCCACACGTGACCGTACAACTCTCCCGACCTGACTGGCCACCTGACCTGACCGGCCGCCTGACCTGACCTGACCTGACTGGCTGCCTGACCTGACCGGCTGCCTCACCTGACCTGTCCGGACCGGCCACCTTGCCCGAACGGACCAGCTGCCTGACCTGACCTGACCTGACCTAACCTGACCGGACGCCTGACCTGCCCATCCGCTTGACCTGACCGGCCGCCTGACCTGACTTGACTTGACCGGCCGCTTGACCTTTCCGGCCACCTTGCTGGACCAGCCGCCCCACCTGACCGGCCGCCTTCCTGACCTGAACGGCCGCCTGACCTGACTGGCCTCTCTGACCGGCTGCCTTTCCCGAACAGCCGCCTGACCTGACCTGACCAGCTGCTTGACCTGACCGGCCACCTTGCCTGACAGGCTGCCTCCCCGACTAGCCGCCTGCCTGATCTGACCGGTCGTCTTCCTTTACCTGACTGGCCACCTGACCGACCGACCACCTGACCTGACCTGACCTGACTGGCCCACTCCCTGACTGGCCACCTGACATGACCTGACCTGACCTGCCGCCTGACCTGTCCAGATGCCTGACCTGAACTGACGTGACCGGCCGCCTGACCTGATAGGCTGCCTTGCCAGACTTGAATGGCCGACTACCTGACTGGCCGCCCGACGTGACTGGCCGCCTTCCCAGACTTGTCTGGTCGCCTGCCTGACCGGCTGCACTACCTGACCGGCTGCCTTGCCGGACCGACCAGCTGGCCTGACCAGCCGTCTTCTCTGACCTGACTGGCCACCTGTCCAACAGACGGCCCAACCTGACCAGCCACCTAGCTCGACGTGACCGGCCTCCTGCCCGATCGGCCCCACGACGTGACGAGCCTCCTTCCTGATTGGCTGCCTGACCTGACCAGCTGCCTTTCCTGACTGGCCGCCTTGCCCGACACAACCGGCTGCATATCCAACTGTCCGCATTCCCCGACCGGCCGCCTGCCTGACCGGCAGCCTGACCTGACCGGATGCCTAACCTGACCTGGCCAGAATGGCCACCTGACCTGACCGTCTGCCTTGCCTGACCTGACCGGTCGCATGCCCGACCAGCCTCCTTGACCGACCTGACAGGCCAACTGACCATCCGCCTCTCCCAACCTGACCGGCCGCCTGCCCGACCTGCCCGGCCGCCCGACCCACCAGACTGTCCACTGCCCGACCAGCCTCCTGACCTGACCGGGCTCCTTGCCCGACCTGACCGGCCGCGTACCCGACCGGCCACCCTACCTGACCAGCCACCTCGCCCGACCTGACCGGCCGCCTGACCTGACCTGACCCAACTGGCGGCCTGACCTGACCGGCCGTCTTGCCTGACCTGACCGGCTACGCGATCTGACCGGCCACCTGCCCGAACTGACTGGCCGTGTGACCCGACCGTCCACCTGAACTGATTGGCTGCCTTGCACGACGTGACCGGCTGCCTCCCTGACTGGCTGCCTGGCCTGAACTGACCAGCCACCTGACCTAACCACCCGCCTCGCCCGACCTGACCACCCGCCTGCCCGACCGGGCCGCCTGACCTCACCTGACCGGCCACCTGACCTGACCGCCCGCCCGAACTGACTGGCCGCCTGCCCCACCTTACCGGACGCCTGCCTGACCTGACCAGCCTCCTTGCCCAACATTACCGTCCGCCTGACCAACCCGCTGCCTTCCCGACCTGATCGTCCGCCTGAGTGACCGGCTGCCTGTCCTGACCGGCCACCTGACCTGACTGGCTGCCTTGCTCTTCTTACTGGCCTCCTACCCGACTGGCTACCTGACCTGACCTGACCAGCCGCCTGACCTGACAGGCCTCCTTGCCCGCCTTGCCAGACCAGCCACCTGACGTGACCGGCCGCCATGCCTGACTCGATGCCTGACCTGACCTGACCGGCCTCCTGACCTGACAGGCCGCCTGCCTGACCAACGGCCCGACCTGTCCGGCCATCTTGCCCAACCTGACTGGCTGCCTGCCCGACCTGCTGCCTGACCTGACAGGACTCCTTGCCTGACCTGACTGGCCGCGTGATCTGGCCTGCCGCCTGCCAGAATTGACCGGCTGCCTTGCCCGACCAGCCGCCTGACCTGACCGGCCACCTCGCCCGACCTGACCTTCCACCTGACCTGACCAGCCGCCTGACCTGACCTGATCTGACTGGCCACCTTACCCGAATTGACCAGACGCCTGCCCGACCTGACGCCTTGCCCGACCTGACCGGCCACCTGCCCGACCGGCATCCTGACCTCACCGGTCGCCTTGCCCGACCTGACATGCCGCCTGCCCAACCAGCTGACTCACCTGAGCGGCTGCCTTGCCCGACTGGCCGCCTGACCTGACCTGACTTTCCACGTGACCTAGCAGTCCGCCTTGCCTGACCGGCCACATGACCTGACATGACCAGACACCTGACCTGACCGGCCGCCTTGCCCGACCGGCCACCTTGCCTGACCTGACCGGCCGCCTGACCAGCCGCCTTGCCCAACCTGATCGGCTGCCTACCTGACCGGACGCCTAACCTGACCTGACCTGACCGGCCGCCTGACCTGACCTGATCTGACCAGCCACCTTACCCGAATTGACCAGATGCCTGCCCGACCAGCCGCCACACGTGACCGTACAACTCTCCCGACCTGACTGGCCACCTGACCTGACCGGCCGCCTGACCTGACCTGACCTGACTGGCTGCCTGACCTGACCGGCTGCCTCACCTGACCTGTCCGGACCGGCCACCTTGCCCGAACGGACCAGCTGCCTGACCTGACCTGACCTGACCTAACCTGACCGGACGCCTGACCTGCCCATCCGCTTGACCTGACCGGCCGCCTGACCTGACTTGACTTGACCGGCCGCTTGACCTTTCCGGCCACCTTGCTGGACCAGCCGCCCCACCTGACCGGCCGCCTTCCTGACCTGAACGGCCGCCTGACCTGACTGGCCTCTCTGACCGGCTGCCTTTCCCGAACAGCCGCCTGACCTGACCTGACCAGCTGCTTGACCTGACCGGCCACCTTGCCTGACAGGCTGCCTCCCCGACTAGCCGCCTGCCTGATCTGACCGGTCGTCTTCCTTTACCTGACTGGCCACCTGACCGACCGACCACCTGACCTGACCTGACCTGACTGGCCCACTCCCTGACTGGCCATCTGACATGACCTGACCTGACCTGCCGCCTGACCTGTCCAGATGCCTGACCTGAACTGACGTGACCGGCCGCCTGACCTGATAGGCTGCCTTGCCAGACTTGAATGGCCGACGACCTGACTGGCCGCCCGACGTGACTGGCCGCCTTCCCAGACTTGTCTGGTCGCCTGCCTGACCGGCTGCACTACCTGACCGGCTGCCTTGCCGGACCGACCAGCCACCTGACCTAACCACCCGCCTCGCCCGACCTGACCACCCGCCTGCCCGACCGGGCCGCCTGACCTCACCTGACCGGCCACCTGACCTGACTGGCTGCCTTGCTCTTCTTACTGGCCTCCTACCCGACTGGCTACCTGCCCTGACCTGACCAGCCGCCTGACCTGACAGGCCTCCTTGCCCGCCTTGCCAGACCAGCCACCTGACGTGACCGGCCGCCATGCCTGACTCGATGCCTGACCTGACCTGACCGGCCTCCTGACCTGACAGGCCGCCTGCCTGACCAACGGCCCGACCTGTCCGGCCATCTTGCCCAACCTGACTGGCTGCCTGCCCGACCTGCTGCCTGACCTGACTGGCCGCGTGATCTGGCCTGCCGCCTGCCAGAATTGACCGGCTGCCTTGCCCGACTGGCCGCCTGACCTGACCTGACTTTCCACGTGACCTAGCAGTCCGCCTTGCCTGACCGGCCACATGACCTGACATGACCAGACACCTGACCTGACTGGCCGCCTTGCCCGACCGGCCACCTTGCCTGACCTGACCGGCCGCCTGACCTGACCTGATCTGACCAGCCACCTTACCCGAATTGACCAGATGCCTGCCCGACCAGCCGCCACACGTGACCGAACAACTCTCCCGACCTGACTGGCCACCTGACCTGACCGGCCGCCTGACCTGACCTGACCTGACTGGCTGCCTGACCTGACCGGCTGCCTCACCTGACCTGTCCGGACCGGCCACCTTGCCCGAACGGACCAGCTGCCTGACCTGACCTGACCTAACCTAACCGGACGCCTGACCTGCCCATCCGCTTGACCTGACCGGCCGCCTGACCTGACTTGACTTTACCGGCCGCTTGACATTTCCGGCCACCTTGCTGGACCAGCCGCCCCACCTGACCGGCCGCCTTCCTGACCTGAACGGCCGCCTGACCTGACTGGCCTCTCTGACCGGCTGCCTTTCCCGAACAGCCGCCTGACCTGACCTGACCAGCTGCTTGACATGACCGGCCACCTTGCCTGACAGGCTGCCTCCCCGACTAGCCGCCTGCCTGATCTGACCGGTCGTCTTCCTTTACCTGACTGGCCACCTGACCGACCGACCACCTGACCTGACCTGACCTGACTGGCCCACTCCCTGACTGGCCACCTGACATGACCTGACCTGACCTGCCGCCTGACCTGTCCAGATGCCTGACCTGAACTGACGTGACCGGCCGCCTGACCTGATAGGCTGCCTTGCCAGACTTGAATGGCCGACTACCTGACTGGCCGCCCGACGTGACTGGCCGCCTTCCCAGACTTGTCTGGTCGCCTGCCTGACCGGCTGCACTACCTGACCGGCTGCCTTGCCGGACCGACCAGCTGGCCTGACCAGCCGTCTTCTCTGACCTGACTGGCCACCTGTCCAACAGACGGCCCAACCTGACCAGCCACCTAGCTCGACGTGACCGGCCTCCTGCCCGATCGGCCCCACGACGTGACGAGCCTCCTTCCTGATTGGCTGCCTGACCTGACCAGCTGCCTTTCCTGACTGGCCGCCTTGCCCGACACAACCGGCTGCATATCCAACTGTCCGCATTCCCCGACCGGCCGCCTGCCTGACCGGCAGCCTGACCTGACCGGATGCCTAACCTGACCTGGCCAGAATGGCCACCTGACCTGACCGTCTGCCTTGCCTGACCTGACCGGTCGCATGCCCGACCAGCCTCCTTGACCGACCTGACAGGCCAACTGACCATCCGCCTCTCCCAACCTGACCGGCCGCCTGCCCGACCTGCCCGGCCGCCCGACCCACCAGACTGTCCACTGCCCGACCAGCCTCCTGACCTGACCGGGCTCCTTGCCCGACCTGACCGGCCGCGTACCCGACCGGCCACCCTACCTGACCAGCCACCTCGCCCGACCTGACCGGCCGCCTGACCTGACCTGACCCAACTGGCGGCCTGACCTGACCGGCCGTCTTGCCTGACCTGACCGGCTACGCGATCTGACCGGCCACCTGCCCGAACTGACTGGCCATGTGACCCGACCGTCCACCTGAACTGATTGGCTGCCTTGTACGACGTGACCGGCTGCCTCCCTGACTGGCTGCCTGGCCTGAACTGACCAGCCACCTGACCTAACCACCCGCCTCGCCCGACCTGACCACCCGCCTGCCCGACCGGGCCGCCTGACCTCACCTGACCGGCCACCTGACCTGACCGCCCGCCCGAACTGACTGGCCGCCTGCCCCACCTTACCGGACGCCTGCCTGACCTGACCAGCCTCCTTGCCCAACATTACCGTCCGCCTGACCAACCCGCTGCCTTCCCGACCTGATCGTCCGCCTGAGTGACCGGCTGCCTGTCCTGACCGGCCACCTGACCTGACTGGCTGCCTTGCTCTTCTTACTGGCCTCCTACCCGACTGGCTACCTGACCTGACCTGACCAGCCGCCTGACCTGACAGGCCTCCTTGCCCGCCTTGCCAGACCAGCCACCTGACGTGACCGGCCGCCATGCCTGACTCGATGCCTGACCTGACCTGACCGGCCTCCTGACCTGACAGGCCGCCTGCCTGACCAACGGCCCGACCTGTCCGGCCATCTTGCCCAACCTGACTGGCTGCCTGCCCGACCTGCTGCCTGACCTGACAGGACTCCTTGCCTGACCTGACTGGCCGCGTGATCTGGCCTGCCGCCTGCCAGAATTGACCGGCTGCCTTGCCCGACCAGCCGCCTGACCTGACCGGCCACCTCGCCCGACCTGACCTTCCACCTGACCTGACCAGCCGCCTGACCTGACCTGATCTGACTGGCCACCTTACCCGAATTGACCAGCCGCCTTGCCCAACCTGATCGGCTGCCTACCTGACCGGACGCCTAACCTGACCTGACCTGACCGGCTGCCTGACCTGACCTGATCTGACCAGCCACCTTACCCGAATTGATCAGATGCCTGCCCGACCAACCACCACACGTGACCGTACAACTCTCCCGACCTGACTGGCCACCTGACCTGACCGGCCGCCTGACCTGACCTGACCTGACTGGCTGCCTGACCTGACCGGCTGCCTCACCTGACCTGTCCGGACCGGCCACCTTGCCCGAACGGACCAGCTGCCTGACCTGACCTGACCTAACCTGACCGGACGCCTGACCTGCCCATCCGCTTGACCTGACCGGCCGCCTGACCTGACTTGACTTGACCGGCCGCTTGACCTTTCCGGCCACCTTGCTGGACCAGCCGCCCCACCTGACCGGCCGCCTTCCTGACCTGAACGGCCGCCTGACCTGACTGGCCTCTCTGACTGGCTGCCTTTCCCGAACAGCCGCCTGACCTGACCTGACCAGCTGCTTGACCTGACCGGCCACCTTGCCTGACAGGCTGCCTCCCCGACTAGCCGCCTGCCTGATCTGACCGGTCGTCTTCCTTTACCTGACTGGCCACCTGACCGACCGACCACCTGACCTGACCTGACCTGACTGGCCCACTCCCTGACTGGCCACCTGACATGACCTGACCTGACCTGCCGCCTGACCTGTCCAGATGCCTGACCTGAACTGACGTGACCGGCCGCCTGACCTGATAGGCTGCCTTGCCAGACTTGAATGGCCAACTACCTGACTGGCCGCCCGACGTGACTGGCCGCCTTCCCAGACTTGTCTGGTCGCCTGCCTGACCGGCTGCACTACCTGACCGGCTGCCTTGCCGGACCGACCAGCTGGCCTGACCAGCCGTCTTCTCTGACCTGACTGGCCACCTGTCCAACAGACGGCCCAACCTGACCAGCCACCTAGCTCGACGTGACCGGCCTCCTGCCCGATCGGCCCCACGACGTGACGAGCCTCCTTCCTGATTGGCTGCCTGACCTGACCAGCTGCCTTTCCTGACTGGCCGCCTTGCCCGACACAACCGGCTGCATATCCAACTGTCCGCATTCCCCGACCGGCCGCCTGCCTGACCGGCAGCCTGACCTGACCGGATGCCTAACCTGACCTGGCCAGAATGGCCACCTGACCTGACCGTCTGCCTTGCCTGACCTGACCGGTCGCATGCCCGACCAGCCTCCTTGACCGACCTGACAGGCCAACTGACCATCCGCCTCTCCCAACCTGACCGGCCGCCTGCCCGACCTGCCCGGCCGCCCGACCCACCAGACTGTCCACTGCCCGACCAGCCTCCTGACCTGACCGGGCTCCTTGCCCGACCTGACCGGCCGCGTACCCGACCGGCCACCCTACCTGACCAGCCACCTCGCCCGACCTGACCGGCCGCCTGACCTGACCTGACCCAACTGGCGGCCTGACCTGACCGGCCGTCTTGCCTGACCTGACCGGCCGTCTTGCCTGACCTGACCGGCTACGCGATCTGACCGGCCACCTGCCCGAACTGACTGGCCGTGTGACCCGACCGTCCACCTGAACTGATTGGCTGCCTTGCACGACGTGACCGGCTGCCTCCCTGACTGGCTGCCTGGCCTGAACTGACCAGCCACCTGACCTAACCACCCGCCTCGCCCGACCTGACCACCCGCCTGCCCGACTGGGCCGCCTGACCTCACCTGACCGGCCACCTGACCTGACCGCCCGCCCGAACTGACTGGCCGCCTGCCCCACCTTACCGGACGCCTGCCTGACCTGACCAGCCTCCTTGCCCAACATTACCGTCCGCCTGACCAACCCGCTGCCTTCCCGACCTGATCGTCCGCCTGAGTGACCGGCTGCCTGTCCTGACCGGCCACCTGACCTGACTGGCTGCCTTGCTCTTCTTACTGGCCTCCTACCCGACTGGCTACCTGACCTGACCTGACCAGCCGCCTGACCTGACAGGCCTCCTTGCCCGCCTTGCCAGACCAGCCACCTGACGTGACCGGCCGCCATGCCTGACTCGATGCCTGACCTGACCTGACCGGCCTCCTGACCTGACAGGCCGCCTGCCTGACCAACGGCCCGACCTGTCCGGCCATCTTGCCCAACCTGACTGGCTGCCTGCCCGACCTGCTGCCTGACCTGACAGGACTCCTTGCCTGACCTGACTGGCCGCGTGATCTGGCCTGCCGCCTGCCAGAATTGACCGGCTGCCTTGCCCGACCAGCCGCCTGACCTGACCGGCCACCTCGCCCGACCTGACCTTCCACCTGACCTGACCAGCCGCCTGACCTGACCTGATCTGACTGGCCACCTTACCCGAATTGACCAGCCGCCTTGCCCAACCTGATCGGCTGCCTACCTGACCGGACGCCTAACCTGACCTGACCTGACCGGCTGCCTGACCTGACCTGATCTGACCAGCCACCTTACCCGAATTGACCAGATGCCTGCCCGACCAGCCACCACACGTGACCGTACAACTCTCCCGACCTGACTGGCCACCTGACCTGACCGGCCGCCTGACCTGACCTGACCTGACCTGACTGGCTGCCTGACCT
This sequence comes from Gallinula chloropus, assembly GCF_964237585.1. Classification (NCBI taxonomy): domain Eukaryota; kingdom Metazoa; phylum Chordata; class Aves; order Gruiformes; family Rallidae; genus Gallinula; species Gallinula chloropus. The sequence continues at coordinate 6,410,455 of NC_140110.1, read as the reverse complement.
GACCGGCTGCCTCACCTGACCTGTCCGGACCGGCCACCTTGCCCGAACGGACCAGCTGCCTGACCTGACCTGACCTAACCTGACCGGACGCCTGACCTGCCCATCCGCTTGACCTGACCGGCCGCCTGACCTGACTTGACTTGACCGGCCGCTTGACCTTTCCGGCCACCTTGCTGGACCAGCCGCCCCACCTGACCGGCCGCCTTCCTGACCTGAACGGCCGCCTGACCTGACTGGCCTCTCTGACCGGCTGCCTTTCCCGAACAGCCGCCTGACCTGACCTGACCAGCTGCTTGACCTGACCGGCCACCTTGCCTGACAGGCTGCCTCCCCGACTAGCCGCCTGCCTGATCTGACCGGTCGTCTTCCTTTACCTGACTGGCCACCTGACCGACCGACCACCTGACCTGACCTGACCTGACTGGCCCACTCCCTGACTGGCCACCTGACATGACCTGACCTGACCTGCCGCCTGACCTGTCCAGATGCCTGACCTGAACTGACGTGACCGGCCGCCTGACCTGATAGGCTGCCTTGCCAGACTTGAATGGCCAACTACCTGACTGGCCGCCCGACGTGACTGGCCGCCTTCCCAGACTTGTCTGGTCGCCTGCCTGACCGGCTGCACTACCTGACCGGCTGCCTTGCCGGACCGACCAGCTGGCCTGACCAGCCGTCTTCTCTGACCTGACTGGCCACCTGTCCAACAGACGGCCCAACCTGACCAGCCACCTAGCTCGACGTGACCGGCCTCCTGCCCGATCGGCCCCACGACGTGACGAGCCTCCTTCCTGATTGGCTGCCTGACCTGACCAGCTGCCTTTCCTGACTGGCCGCCTTGCCCGACACAACCGGCTGCATATCCAACTGTCCGCATTCCCCGACCGGCCGCCTGCCTGACCGGCAGCCTGACCTGACCGGATGCCTAACCTGACCTGGCCAGAATGGCCACCTGACCTGACCGTCTGCCTTGCCTGACCTGACCGGTCGCATGCCCGACCAGCCTCCTTGACCGACCTGACAGGCCAACTGACCATCCGCCTCTCCCAACCTGACCGGCCGCCTGCCCGACCTGCCCGGCCGCCCGACCCACCAGACTGTCCACTGCCCGACCAGCCTCCTGACCTGACCGGGCTCCTTGCCCGACCTGACCGGCCGCGTACCCGACCGGCCACCCTACCTGACCAGCCACCTCGCCCGACCTCACCGGCCGTCTTGCCTGACCTGACCGGCTACGCGATCTGACCGGCCACCTGCCCGAACTGACTGGCCGTGTGACCCGACCGTCCACCTGAACTGATTGGCTGCCTTGCACGACGTGACCGGCTGCCTCCCTGACTGGCTGCCTGGCCTGAACTGACCAGCCACCTGACCTAACCACCCGCCTCGCCCGACCTGACCACCCGCCTGCCTGACCGGGCCGCCTGACCTCACCTGACCGGCCACCTGACCTGACTGGCTGCCTTGCTCTTCTTACTGGCCTCCTACCCGACTGGCTACCTGACCTGACCTGACCAGCCGCCTGACCTGACAGGCCTCCTTGCCCGCCTTGCCAGACCAGCCACCTGACGTGACCGGCCGCCATGCCTGACTCGATGCCTGACCTGACCTGACCGGCCTCCTGACCTGACAGGCCGCCTGCCTGACCAACGGCCCGACCTGTCCGGCCATCTTGCCCAACCTGACTGGCTGCCTGCCCGACCTGCTGCCTGACCTGACAGGACTCCTTGCCTGACCTGACTGGCCGCGTGATCTGGCCTGCCGCCTGCCAGAATTGACCGGCTGCCTTGCCCGACCAGCCGCCTGACCTGACCGGCCACCTCGCCCGACCTGACCTTCCACCTGACCTGACCAGCCGCCTGACCTGACCTGATCTGACTGGCCACCTTACCCGAATTGACCAGACGCCTGCCCGACCTGACGCCTTGCCCGACCTGACCGGCCACCTGCCCGACCGGCATCCTGACCTCACCGGTCGCCTTGCCCGACCTGACATGCCGCCTGCCCAACCAGCTGACTCACCTGAGCGGCTGCCTTGCCCGACTGGCCGCCTGACCTGACCTGACTTTCCACGTGACCTAGCAGTCCGCCTTGCCTGACCGGCCACATGACCTGACATGACCAGACACCTGACCTGACCGGCCGCCTTGCCCGACCGGCCACCTTGCCTGACCTGACCGGCCGCCTGACCAGCCGCCTTGCCCAACCTGATCGGCTGCCTACCTGACCGGACGCCTAACCTGACCTGACCTGACCGGCCGCCTGACCTGACCTGATCTGACCAGCCACCTTACCCGAATTGACCAGATGCCTGCCCGACCAGCCGCCACACGTGACCGTACAACTCTCCCGACCTGACTGGCCACCTGACCTGACCGGCCGCCTGACCTGACCTGACCTGACTGGCTGCCTGACCTGACCGGCTGCCTCACCTGACCTGTCCGGACCGGCCACCTTGCCCGAACGGACCAGCTGCCTGACCTGACCTGACCTAACCTGACCGGACGCCTGACCTGCCCATCCGCTTGACCTGACCGGCCGCCTGACCTGACTTGACTTGACCGGCCGCTTGACCTTTCCGGCCACCTTGCTGGACCAGCCGCCCCACCTGACCGGCCGCCTTCCTGACCTGAACGGCCGCCTGACCTGACTGGCCTCTCTGACCGGCTGCCTTTCCCGAACAGCCGCCTGACCTGACCTGACCAGCTGCTTGACCTGACCGGCCACCTTGCCTGACAGGCTGCCTCCCCGACTAGCCGCCTGCCTGATCTGACCGGTCGTCTTCCTTTACCTGACTGGCCACCTGACCGACCGACCACCTGACCTGACCTGACCTGACTGGCCCACTCCCTGACTGGCCACCTGACATGACCTGACCTGACCTGCCGCCTGACCTGTCCAGATGCCTGACCTGAACTGACGTGACCGGCCGCCTGACCTGATAGGCTGCCTTGCCAGACTTGAATGGCCGACTACCTGACTGGCCGCCCGACGTGACTGGCCGCCTTCCCAGACTTGTCTGGTCGCCTGCCTGACCGGCTGCACTACCTGACCGGCTGCCTTGCCGGACCGACCAGCTGGCCTGACCAGCCGTCTTCTCTGACCTGACTGGCCACCTGTCCAACAGACGGCCCAACCTGACCAGCCACCTAGCTCGACGTGACCGGCCTCCTGCCCGATCGGCCCCACGACGTGACGAGCCTCCTTCCTGATTGGCTGCCTGACCTGACCAGCTGCCTTTCCTGACTGGCCGCCTTGCCCGACACAACCGGCTGCATATCCAACTGTCCGCATTCCCCGACCGGCCGCCTGCCTGACCGGCAGCCTGACCTGACCGGATGCCTAACCTGACCTGGCCAGAATGGCCACCTGACCTGACCGTCTGCCTTGCCTGACCTGACCGGCCGCCATGCCCGACCAGCCTCCTTGACCGACCTGACAGGCCAACTGACCATCCGCCTCTCCCAACCTGACCGGCCGCCTGCCCGACCTGCCCGGCCGCCCGACCCACCAGACTGTCCACTGCCCGACCAGCCTCCTGACCTGACCGGGCTCCTTGCCCGACCTGACCGGCCGCGTACCCGACCGGCCACCCTACCTGACCAGCCACCTCGCCCGACCTGACCGGCCGTCTTGCCTGACCTGACCGGCTACGCGATCTGACCGGCCACCTGCCCGAACTGACTGGCCGTGTGACCCGACCGTCCACCTGAACTGATTGGCTGCCTTGCACGACGTGACCGGCTGCCTCCCTGACTGGCTGCCTGGCCTGAACTGACCAGCCACCTGACCTAACCACCCGCCTCGCCCGACCTGACCACCCGCCTGCCCGACCGGGCCGCCTGACCTCACCTGACCGGCCACCTGACCTGACCGCCCGCCCGAACTGACTGGCCGCCTGCCCCACCTTACCGGACGCCTGCCTGACCTGACCAGCCTCCTTGCCCAACATTACCGTCCGCCTGACCAACCCGCTGCCTTCCCGACCTGATCGTCCGCCTGAGTGACCGGCTGCCTGTCCTGACCGGCCACCTGACCTGACTGGCTGCCTTGCTCTTCTTACTGGCCTCCTACCCGACTGGCTACCTGACCTGACCTGACCAGCCGCCTGACCTGACAGGCCTCCTTGCCCGCCTTGCCAGACCAGCCACCTGACGTGACCGGCCGCCATGCCTGACTCGATGCCTGACCTGACCTGACCGGCCTCCTGACCTGACAGGCCGCCTGCCTGACCAACGGCCCGACCTGTCCGGCCATCTTGCCCAACCTGACTGGCTGCCTGCCCGACCTGCTGCCTGACCTGACAGGACTCCTTGCCTGACCTGACTGGCCGCGTGATCTGGCCTGCCGCCTGCCAGAATTGACCGGCTGCCTTGCCCGACCAGCCGCCTGACCTGACCGGCCACCTCGCCCGACCTGACCTTCCACCTGACCTGACCAGCCGCCTGACCTGACCTGATCTGACTGGCCACCTTACCCGAATTGACCAGACGCCTGCCCGACCTGACGCCTTGCCCGACCTGACCGGCCACCTGCCCGACCGGCATCCTGACCTCACCGGTCGCCTTGCCCGACCTGACATGCCGCCTGCCCAACCAGCTGACTCACCTGAGCGGCTGCCTTGCCCGACTGGCCGCCTGACCTGACCTGACTTTCCACGTGACCTAGCAGTCCGCCTTGCCTGACCGGCCACATGATCTGACATGACCAGACACCTGACCTGACTGGCCGCCTTGCCCGACCGGCCACCTTGCCTGACCTGACCGGCCGCCTGACCAGCCGCCTTGCCCAACCTGATCGGCTGCCTACCTGACCGGACGCCTAACCTGACCTGACCTGACCGGCCGCCTGACCTGACCTGATCTGACCAGCCACCTTACCCGAATTGACCAGATGCCTGCCCGACCAGCCGCCACACGTGACCGTACAACTCTCCCGACCTGACTGGCCACCTGACCTGACCGGCCGCCTGACCTGACCTGACCTGACTGGCTGCCTGACCTGACCGGCTGCCTCACCTGACCTGTCCGGACCGGCCACCTTGCCCGAACGGACCAGCTGCCTGACCTGACCTGACCTAACCTGACCGGACGCCTGACCTGCCCATCCGCTTGACCTGACCGGCCGCCTGACCTGACTTGACTTGACCGGCCGCTTGACCTTTCCGACCACCTTGCTGGACCAGCCGCCCCACCTGACCGGCCGCCTTCCTGACCTGAACGGCCGCCTGACCTGACTGGCCTCTCTGACCGGCTGCCTTTCCCGAACAGCCGCCTGACCTGACCTGACCAGCTGCTTGACCTGACCGGCCACCTTGCCTGACAGGCTGCCTCCCCGACTAGCCGCCTGCCTGATCTGACCGGTCGTCTTCCTTTACCTGACTGGCCACCTGACCGACCGACCACCTGACCTGACCTGACCTGACTGGCCCACTCCCTGACTGGCCACCTGACATGACCTGACCTGACCTGCCGCCTGACCTGTCCAGATGCCTGACCTGAACTGACGTGACCGGCCGCCTGACCTGATAGGCTGCCTTGCCAGACTTGAATGGCCGACTACCTGACTGGCCGCCCGACGTGACTGGCCGCCTTCCCAGACTTGTCTGGTCGCCTGCCTGACCGGCTGCACTACCTGACCGGCTGCCTTGCCGGACCGACCAGCTGGCCTGACCAGCCGTCTTCTCTGACCTGACTGGCCACCTGTCCAACAGACGGCCCAACCTGACCAGCCACCTAGCTCGACGTGACCGGCCTCCTGCCCGATCGGCCCCACGACGTGACGAGCCTCCTTCCTGATTGGCTGCCTGACCTGACCAGCTGCCTTTCCTGACTGGCCGCCTTGCCCGACACAACCGGCTGCATATCCAACTGTCCGCATTCCCCGACCGGCCGCCTGCCTGACCGGCAGCCTGACCTGACCGGATGCCTAACCTGACCTGGCCAGAATGGCCACCTGACCTGACCGTCTGCCTTGCCTGACCTGACCGGTCGCATGCCCGACCAGCCTCCTTGACCGACCTGACAGGCCAACTGACCATCCGCCTCTCCCAACCTGACCGGCCGCCTGCCCGACCTGACCGGCCGCGTACCCGACCGGCCACCCTACCTGACCAGCCACCTCGCCCGACCTGACCGGCCGCCTGACCTGACCTGACCCAACTGGCGGCCTGACCTGACCGGCCGTCTTGCCTGACCTGACCGGCTACGCGATCTGACCGGCCACCTGCCCGAACTGACTGGCCGTGTGACCCGACCGTCCACCTGAACTGATTGGCTGCCTTGCACGACGTGACCGGCTGCCTCCCTGACTGGCTGCCTGGCCTGAACTGACCAGCCACCTGACCTAACCACCCGCCTCGCCCGACCTGACCACCCGCCTGCCCGACCGGGCCGCCTGACCTCACCTGACCGGCCACCTGACCTGACCGCCCGCCCGAACTGACTGGCCGCCTGCCCCACCTTACCGGACGCCTGCCTGACCTGACCAGCCTCCTTGCCCAACATTACCGTCCGCCTGACCAACCCGCTGCCTTCCCGACCTGATCGTCCGCCTGAGTGACCGGCTGCCTGTCCTGACCGGCCACCTGACCTGACTGGCTGCCTTGCTCTTCTTACTGGCCTCCTACCCGACTGGCTACCTGACCTGACCTGACCAGCCGCCTGACCTGACAGGCCTCCTTGCCCGCCTTGCCAGACCAGCCACCTGACGTGACCGGCCGCCATGCCTGACTCGATGCCTGACCTGACCTGACCTTACCGGCCTCCTGACCTGACAGGCCGCCTGCCTGACCAACGGCCCGACTTGTCCGGCCATCTTGCCCAACCTGACTGGCTGCCTGCCCGACCTGCTGCCTGACCTGACAGGACTCCTTGCCTGACCTGACTGGCCGCGTGATCTGGCCTGCCGCCTGCCAGAATTGACCGGCTGCCTTGCCCGACCAGCCGCCTGACCTGACCGGCCACCTCGCCCGACCTGACCTTCCACCTGACCTGACCAGCCGCCTGACCTGACCTGATCTGACTGGCCACCTTACCCGAATTGACCAGACGCCTGCCCGACCTGACGCCTTGCCCGACCTGACCGGCCACCTGCCCGACCGGCATCCTGACCTCACCGGTCGCCTTGCCCGACCTGACATGCCGCCTGCCCAACCAGCTGACTCACCTGAGCGGCTGCCTTGCCCGACTGGCCGCCTGACCTGACCTGACTTTCCACGTGACCTAGCAGTCCGCCTTGCCTGACCGGCCACATGACCTGACATGACCAGACACCTGACCTGACTGGCCGCCTTGCCCGACCGGCCACCTTGCCTGACCTGACCGGCCGCCTGACCAGCCGCCTTGCCCAACCTGATCGGCTGCCTACCTGACCGGACGCCTAACCTGACCTGACCTGACCGGCCGCCTGACCTGACCTGATCTGACCAGCCACCTTACCCGAATTGACCAGATGCCTGCCCGACCAGCCGCCACACATGACCATACAACTCTCCCGACCTGACTGGCCACCTGACCTGACCGGCCGCCTGACCTGACCTGACCTGACCTGACTGGCTGCCTGACCTGACCGGCTGCCTCACCTGACCTGTCCGGACCGGCCACCTTGCCCGAACGGACCAGCTGCCTGACCTGACCTGACCTAACCTGACCGGACGCCTGACCTGCCCATCCGCTTGACCTGACCGGCCGCCTGACCTGACTTGACTTGACCGGCCGCTTGACCTTTCCGGCCACCTTGCTGGACCAGCCGCCCCACCTGACCGGCCGCCTTCCTGGCCAGAATGGCCGCCTGACCTGACCGTCTGCCTTGCCTGACCTGACCGGTCGCATGCCCGACCAGTCGCCTGACCTGGCCAGCTTATCTGACCGGCCGCCTGATGTGACCTTACCTGACCGTCCGCGTGACCTGACCGACCGCCTTCCCAGAGTTGACTGGTTGCCTGCCTGACCGGCCAGCTGATCTGACCGGCTGCTTTGTCTGACGGGACCGGCAGGCTGTCTGACCAACGGCCCAACCTGACTGGCCCCCTTGCTCGATGTGACCGGCCTCTTGCCCAATCAGCCCACCGACGTGACCGGCCTCCTACCCGATTGGACGCCCGACCTGACCGGCCACCTTGCCCAAATGGCTGCCTTGCCCAACCAGACTGGCCACCTACCCGACCGGCCACCTTGTCCAACAGGCCGCCTGCCTGACAGGCCACCTACCTGACAGGCTGCCTGACCTGACCGGCCACCTTGCCCATCCTCACCGGCCACATGACCTGACTGGCCACCTTGCACAACCTGACAGGCCACCTGACCTGACTGCCCACCTTGCTTGAATGGCCACCTGCCTGACCTGACTGGCTGCCTGACCTTACCTGACTGGCCGCCTGACCTGACCTTACCTGACTGGCTGCCTGACCAGACCTGACCATCCGCCTGCCTGAATGGTCACCTTGCCAGACTTGACGAGCAACCTGCCTGACCGGCCGCCAGCCCTGACCGGCCACCTCACATCACCGGCCAACTTACCTGACCGGCCATCTTGTCAGACTTGACCGGTCGCCTGCCCGACCAGGCACCCAACCTGACTGACTGCCTGACTGGCCGCACTACCTGACCAATCGCCACTGGCCGCCAGCTCGACCGGCCGCCTGCCCAAACGACCGCCTGACCTTTCCGGCCGCCTGACCTGACCTGAGTGGCCGCATGACGGTCAGGTCGGGCAAGGCGTCCGGTCAGGACAGGTGGCCAGTCAGGTCAGGTAAGGCGGCTGGTCAGATCAGGTCAGATCAGGTCAGGCGGCCAGTTGGGCAATGCGATCGGTCAAGTCAGGACGCTGGTTGGGCAAGGTGGCCGGTCAGGTCGGGCAGGCGGCACGTCAGGCCGGGTAAGGAGGCCATTCGGGCACACGGCCAGTCAGGTCGGGTAAGGCGGCTGGTCATGTCGGGCGGCCGGTTGGGCAGGCTTCCAGTCAGGTCGGGCAAGGCGGTCGGTCATGTCAGACGGCTGGTCAAGCAGGCGGCCGGTCGGGCAAGAGGGCCAATCAGGATGGCAGACGGTCTGGTCAGGTCAGACGGCCAGTCAGGTCAGGTCAGGTGGCCAGTCGGGCAGACGGCTGGTCAGGTTGGGAATGGCAGCCCGTCAGGTCAGGAATCCGGTCAGGTCAGGTCAAGTCACTCAGCTGGTCAGGTCAGGTGGCCGGTTGGGCAAGGCGGCCTGTCAGGTCAGGTTGCCAGTCAGTTCAGGCAAGGCGGCCGGTCAGGTCAGGTCATGCGGCCAGAAGGGAGAGTCGACTGGTCAGGTCAGGTGACCAGTCGGGAAGGCGGCCGGTCAGATTGGTCAGGCGTCTGGTCAGGTGGGGCAGGCGGCTGGTCATGTTGGGCCGTCGGTCGGGCAGGCGGCCAGTCAGATCGTGCAGGCGGCCAGTCAGGTCAGGCAGCTGGTCAGGTCAGGTCAAGTGGCCGGTTGGGCATGGTGGCTTGTCAGGTCAGGTCAGGCGGCTGGTCAGGTAGGGCAATGCGGCCAGGACTGAAAGACATAGCTGGCCTGAAACCTCCCCAGGCGGCCCACAAGCAGCCCCTAGCATTGTGGCTCTGAGGGCTTTGGTTTGCCAGGAAACCTTTGAGATATTTCCATAGGTGCTGTTCACAGCCGCAGAAGTGCTCCACAGTTGCTGTTCACGGCGTGTCAGAGGAGGAGACAGGTCACGTCAGGCGGCGGGTCAGGTGGCCACCATGCACACTGGCTTCCTGGCCTGATGGGTTGCCTTGCCCAACCGGCCACCTGAGTGACCTGCAACCTGGCAGGTACCTCCCAGGTTCCCGGCCCAAAGAAAGCCCCCAGACCCAAATGGAGAGGGGCTGCTTGGGGGCCCCCTGGCGCCCCTTCAGGCCAGCTAGGTCTTTGGGTCCTGGCTCCTTCGCTTTGGGAGCAGTCGCTACACATTGTTGGGCATGTTGGCCGGAGAGTGCTTCTCGGGCCGCCGCCTGCAACCTGGCAGGTACCTCCCAGGTTCCCGGCCCAACGAAAGCCCCCAGAGCCAAATGGAGAGGGGCTGCTTGGTGGTCCCCTGGGGCCCCTTCAGGCCAGCTAGGTCTTTGGGTCCTGGCTCCTTCGCTTTGGGAGCAGTCGCTGGACGTTGGGCATGTTGGCCGGAGAGTGCTTCTCGGGCCGCGGCCTGCAACCTGGCAGGTACCTCCCAGGTTCCCGGTCCAACAAAAGCCCCCAGACCCAAATGGAGAGGGGCTGCTTGGGGGCCCCCTGGGGCCCCTTCAGGGCAGCTAGGTCTTTGGGTCCTGGCTCCTTCGTTTTGGGAGCAGTCGCTAAACATTGTTGGGCATGTTGGCCGGAGAGTGCTTCTCGGGCCGCGGCCTGCAACCTGGCAGGTACCTCCCAGGTTCCCGGCCCAACGAAAGCCCCCAGACCTAAATGGAGAGGGGCTGCTTGGGGGCCCCCTGGGGCCCCTTCAGGCCAGCTTGGTCTTTGGGTCCTGGCTCCTTGGCTTTGGGAGCAGTCGCTGGACGTTGGGCATGTTGGCCGGAGAGTGCTTCTCAGGCCGCGGCCTGCCACCTGGCAGGTACCTCCCAGGTTCCCGGCCCAAGTAAAGCCCCCAGACCCAAATGGAGAGGGGCTGCTTGGGGGCCCCCTGGGCCCCCTTCAGGCCAGCTAGGTCTTTGGGTCCTGGCTCCTTCGCTTTGGGAGCAGTCGCTGGACGTTGGGCATGTTGGCCGGAGAGTGCTTCTCGGGCCGCGGCCTGCAAGCTGGCAGGTACCTCCCAGGTTCCCGGCCCAACGAAAGCCCCCAGACCCAAATGGAGAGGGGCTGCTTGGGGGCCCCCTGGGGCCCCTTCAGGGCAGCTAGGTCTTTGGGTCCTGGCTCCTTCGCTTTGGGAGCAGTCGCTGGACGTTGGGCATGTTGGCCGGAGAGTGCTTCTCGGGCCGCGGCCTGCCACCTGGCAGGTTCCTCCCAGGTTCCCGGCCCAACGAAAGCCCCCAGACCCAAATGGAGAGGGGCTGCTTGGGGGCCCCCTGGGGCCCCTTCAGGCCAGCTAGGTCTTTGGGTCCTGGCTCCTTCGCTTTGGGAGCAGTCGCTGGACGTTGGGCATGTTGGCCGGAGAGTGCTTCTCGGGCCGCGGCCTGCAACCTGGCAGGTACCTCCCAGGTTCCCGGCCCAACGAAAGCCCCCAGACCCAAATGGAGAGGGGCTGCTTGGGGGCCCCCTGGGGCCCCTTCAGGCCAGCTAGGTCTTTGGGTCCTGGCTCCTTCGCTTTGGGAGCAGTCGCTGGATGTTGGGCATGTTGACCGGAGAGAGCTTCTCAGGCCGCGGCCTGCCACCTGGCAGGTACCTCCCAGGTTCCCGGCCCAACGAAAGCCCCCAGACCCAAATGGAGAGGGGCTGCTTGGGGGCCCCCTGGGTCCCCTTCAGGCCAGCTAGGTCTTTGGGTCCTGGCTCCTTCGCTTTGGGAGCAGTCGCTGGACGTTGGGCATGTTGGCCGGAGAGTGCTTCTCGGGCCGCGGCCTGCCACCTGGCAGGTACCTCCCAGGTTCCCGGCCCAACGAAAGCCCCCAGAGCCAAATGGAGAGGGGCTGCTTGGGGGCCCCCTGGGGCCCCTTCAGGCCAGCTAGGTCTTTGGGTCCTGGCTCCTTCGCTTTGGGAGCAGTCGCTGGACGTTGGGCATGTTGACCGGAGAGTGCTTCTCGGGCCGCCAACTGCAACCTGGCAGGTACCTCCCAGGTTCCCGGCCCAACGAAAGCCCCCAGACCCAAATGGAGAGGGGCTGCTTGGGGGCCCCCTGGGGCCCCTTCAGGCCAGCTAGGTCTTTGGGTCCTGGCTCCTTCGCTTTGGGAGCAGTCGCTGGATGTTGGGCATGTTGACCGGATAGAGCTTCTCGGGCCGCGGCCTGCCACCTGGCAGGTACCTCCCAGGTTCCCGGCCCAACGAAAGCCCCCAGAGCCAAATGGAGAGGGGCTGCTTGGGGGCCCCCTGGGGCCCCTTCAGGCCAGCTAGGTCTTTGGGTCCTGGCTCCTTTGCTTTGGGAGCAGTCGCTGGACGTTGGGCATGTTGACCAGAGAGTGCTTCTCGGGCCGCGACCTGCAACCTGGCAGGTACCTCCCAGGTTCCCGGCCCAATGAAAGCCCCCAGACCCAAATGGAGAGGGGCTGCTTGGGGGCCCCCTGGGGCCCCTTCAGGCCAGCTAGGTCTTTGGGTCCTGGCTCCTTCGCTTTGGGAGCAGTCGCTGGACGTTGGGCATGTTGGCAGGAGAGTGCTTCTCGGGCCGCGGCCTGCCACCTGGCAGGTACCTCCCAGGTTCCCGGCCCAACGAAAGCCCCCAGAGCCAAATGGTTGGGGCTGCTTGGGGTTCCCCTGGGGCCCCTTCAGGCCAGCTAGGTCTTTGGGTCCTGGCTCCTTCGCTTTGGGAGCAGTCGCTGGACGTTGGGCATGTTGACCGGAGAGAGCTTCTCGGGCCGCGGCCTGCCACCTGGCAGGTACCTCCCAGGTTCCCGGCCCAACGAAAGCCCCCAGACCCAAATGGAGAGGGGCTGCTTGGGGGCCCCCTGGGGCCCCTTCAGGCCAGCTAGGTCTTTGGGTCCTGGCTCCTTCGCTTTGGGAGCAGTCGCTGGATGTTGGGCATGTTGACCGGATAGAGCTTCTCGGGCCGCGGCCTGCCACCTGGCAGGTACCTCCCAGGTTCCCGGCCCAACGAAAGCCCCCAGACCCAAATGGAGAGGGGCTGCTTGGGGGCCCCCTGGGGCCCCTTCAGGCCAGCTAGGTCTTTGGGTCCTGGCTCCTTCGCTTTGGGAGCAGTCGCTGGATGTTGGGCATGTTGACCGGAGAGAGCTTCTCGGGCCGCGGCCTGCCACCTGGCAGGTACCTCCCAGGTTCCCGGCCCAACGAAAGCCCCCAGAGCCAAATGGAGAGGGGCTGCTTGGGGGCCCCCTGGGGCCCCTTCAGGCCAGCTAGGTCTTTGGGTCCTGGCTCCTTCGCTTTGGGAGCTGTTGCTGGACGTTGGTCATGTTGGCCGGAGAGTGCTTCTCGCGCCGCGACCTGCCACCTGGCAGGTACCTCCCAGGTTCCCGGCCCAACGAAAGCCCCCAGACCCAAATGGAGAGGGGCTGCTTGGGGGCCCCCTGGGGCCCCTTCAGGCCAGCTAGGTCTATGGGTCCTGGCTCCTTCGCTTTGGGAGCAGTCGCTGGACGTTGGGCATGTTGGCCGGAGAGTGCTTCTCGGGCCGCGGCCTGCCACCTGGCAGGTACCTCCCAGGTTCCCGGCCCAACGAAAGCCCCCAGACCCAAATGGAGAGGGGCTGCTTGGGTGCCCCCTGGGGCCCCTTCAGGCCAGCTAGGTCTTTGGGTCCTGGCTCCTTCGCTTTGGGAGCAGTCGCTGGACGTTTGGCATGTTGACCGGAGAGTGCTTCTCGGGCCGCGGACTGCCACCTGGCAGGTACCTCCCAGGTTCCCGGCCCAACGAAAGCCCCCAGACCCAAATGGAGAGGGGCTGCTTGGGTTTCCCCTGAGGCCCCTTCAGGCCAGCTAGGTCTTTGGGTCCTGGCTCCTTCGCTTTGGGAGCAGTCGCTGGACGTTGGGCATGTTGACCAGAGAGTGCTTCTCGGGCCGCCAACTGCAACCTGGCAGGTACCTCCCAGGTTCCCGGCCCAACGAAAGCCCCCAGAGCCAAATGGAGAGGGGCTGCTTGGGGGCCCCCTGGGGCCCCTTCAGGCCAGCTAGGTCTTTGGGTCCTGGCTCCTTCGCTTTGGGAGCACTCTCTGGACGTTGGTCATGTTGGCAGGAGAGTGCTTCTTGGGCCGCGGCCTGCCTCATGGCAGGTACCTCCCAGGTTCCCGGCCCAACGAAAGCCCCCAGAGCCAAATGGAGAGGGGCTGCTTGGGGGCCCCCTGGGGCCCCTTCAGGCCAGCTAGGTCTTTGGGTCCTGGCTCCTTCGCTTTGGGAGCAGTCGCTGGACGTTGGGCATGTTGACCGGAGAGAGCTTCTCCGGCCGCGGCCTGCCACCTGGCAGGTACCTCCCAGGTTCCCGGCCCAACGAAAGCCCCCAGACCCAAATGGAGAGGGGCTGCTTGGGGGCCCCCTGGGGCCCCTTCAGGCCAGCTAGGTCTTTGGGTCCTGGCTCCTTCGCTTTGGGAGCAGTCGCTGGACGTTGGGCATGTTGGCAGGAGAGTGCTTCTCGGGCCGCGGCCTGCCACCTGGCAGGTACCTCCCAGGTTCCCGGCCCAACGAAAGCCCCCAGACCCAAATGGAGAGGGGCTGCTTGGGGGCCCCCTGGGGCCCCTTCAGGCCAGCTAGGTCTTTGGGTCCTGGCTCCTTCGCTTTGGGAGCAGTCGCTGGATGTTGGGCATGTTGACCGGATAGAGCTACTCGGGCCGCGGCCTGCCACCTGGCAGGTACCTCCCAGGTTCCCGGCCCAACGAAAGCCCCCAGACCCAAATGGAGAGGGGCTGCTTGGGGGCCCCCTGGGGCCCCTTCAGGCCAGCTAGGTCTTTGGGTCCTGGCTCCTTCGCTTTGGGAGCAGTCGCTGGATGTTGGGCATGTTGACCGGAGAGAGCTTCTCGGGCCGCGGCCTGCCACCTGGCAGGTACCTCCCAGGTTCCCGGCCCAACGAAAGCCCCCAGAGCCAAATGGAGAGGGGCTGCTTGGGGGCCCCCTGGGGCCCCTTCAGGCCAGCTAGGTCTTTGGGTCCTGGCTCCTTCGCTTTGGGAGCTGTTGCTGGACGTTTGTCATGTTGGCCGGAGAGTGCTTCTCGCGCCGCGACCTGCAACCTGGCAGGTACCTCCCAGGTTCCCGGCCCAACGAAAGCCCCCAGACCCAAATGGAGAGGGGCTGCTTGGGGGCCCCCTGGGGCCCCTTCAGGCCAGCTAGGTCTATGGGTCCTGGCTCCTTCGCTTTGGGAGCAGTCGCTGGACGTTGGGCATGTTGGCCGGAGAGTGCTTCTCGGGCCGCGGCCTGCCACCTGGCAGGTACCTCCCAGGTTCCCGGCCCAACGAAAGCCCCCAGACCCAAATGGAGAGGGGCTGCATGGGTGCCCCCTGGGGCCCCTTCAGGCCAGCTAGGTCTTTGGGTCCTGGCTCCTTCGCTTTGGGAGCAGTCGCTGGACGTTTGGCATGTTGACCGGAGAGTGCTTCTCGGGCCGCGGACTGCCACCTGGCAGGTACCTCCCAGGTTCCCGGCCCAACGAAAGCCCCCAGACCCAAATGGAGAGGGGCTGCTTGGGTTTCCCCTGAGGCCCCTTCAGGCCAGCTAGGTCTTTGGGTCCTGGCTCCTTCGCTTTGGGAGCAGTCGCTGGACGTTGGGCATGTTGGCGGGAGAGTGCTTCTCGCGCCGCGGCCTGCCACCTGGCAGGTACCTCCCAGGTTCCCGGCCCAACGAAAGCCCCCAGACCCAAATGGAGAGGGGCTGCTTGGGGGCCTCCTGGAGCCCCTTCAGGCCAGCTAGGTCTTTGGGTCCTGGCTCGTTCGCTTTGGTAGCAGTCGCTGGACGTTTGGCATGTTTACTGGAGAGTGCTTCTCGGGCCGCGGCCTGCCACCTGGCAGGTACCTCCCAGGTTCCCGGCCCAACGAAAGCCCCCAGAGCCAAATGGAGAGGGGCTGCTTGGGGGCCCCCTGGGGCCCCTTCAGGCCAGCTAGGTCTTTGGGTCCTGGCTCCTTCGCTTTGGGAGCACTCTCTGGACGTTGGTCATGTTGGCAGGTTAGTGCTTCTTGGGCCGCGGCCTGCCTCATGGCAGGTACCTCCCAGGTTCCCGGCCCAACGAAAGCCCCCAGACCCAAATGGAGAGGGGCTGCTTGGGGGCCCCCTGGGGCCCCTTCAGGCCAGCTAGGTCTTTGGGTCCTGGCTCCTTCGCTTTGGGAGCAGTCGCTGGACGTTGGGCATGTTGACCGGAGAGAGCTTCTCCGGCCGCGGCCTGCCACCTGGCAGGTACCTCCCAGGTTCCCGGCCCAACGAAAGCCCCCAGACCCAAATGGAGAGGGGCTGCTTGGGGGCCCCCTGGGGCCCTTTCAGGCCAGCTAGGTCTTTGGGTCCTGGCTCCTTCGCTTTGGGAGCAGTCGCTGGACATTGTGCATGACTCAAATGATTGGATGCACACAAATCCATGGGTCCAGATGGGATACACCCACGTGTGCTGAGAGAACTGGCGGAGGTGATTGCGGAGCCACTCTCTGTCATCTTCAATAGGTCCTGGACTACAGGAGAAGTGCCTGAAGATTGTAGAATAGCCAATGTGACTCCAGTCTTTAAAAAAGTCAAGAAGGAGGATCCCAGTAACTACAGGCCAGTCAGCCTCACTTCTGTCCCTGGAAAGGTGATGGAACAGTTTGTTTTGGATGCCATCTCCAAACAACTGGAAGAGAAGAATTTTATGAGGAGTAGTCAGCATGGATTCACCAAGGGGAAATCGTGCTCGACCAATCTCATAGCCTTCTATGATGTCATCACCAACTGGGTGGACGGAGGGAGAGCAGTGGATGTCGTCTACCTTGACTTTAGCAAAGCTTTCGATACTGTCTCCCACGACATCCTGATAGAGAAGCTGAGGGAACAAGGGTTAGATGAGTGGACAGTGAGGTGGGTCGAGAACTGGCTGTCGGACCGGGCTCAGAGGGTCGTGATCAGTGGAGTAGAATCTGAATGGAGGCCTGTGACTAGCGGTGTTCCCCAGGGCTCGGTGTTGGGTCCAGTCCTGTTTAATATCTTCATTGACGATCTTGATGAGGGTATAGCATCCACCCTCAGCAAGTACGCCGATGATCCAAAGCTGGGAGGATTGGCTGACACGCAGGAACACTGCGCTGCCATCCAGCGAGACCTTGACAGGCTGGAGAGCTGGGCTGGGAGAAACCAGATGAGGTTCAACAAGAGCAAGTGTAAAGTCTTGCACCTGGGGAGGAACAACCGACTGTATCAGTACAGGCTGGGGGATGACCTGCTGGAAAGGAGGTCAGTGGAGAAGGACCTGGGGGTCCTGGTAGATGACAGGTTGGCCATGAGCCAGCAGTGTGCACTGGTGGCTAAGAGAGCCAATGGGATCCTGGGATGCATCAGGAAGAGTGTGTCCAGCAGGTCGAAGGAAGTGATCCTCCCCCTCTACTCTGCGTTGGTCAGGCCCCACCTGGAGTACTGTGTCCAGTTCTGGGCTCCATGGTATAAAAAAGACAGGGACCTTCTGGAGAGAGTCCAGAGAAGGGCCACGAAGATGATTAGGGGCCTGGAACATCTCCCCTATGAGGAAAGGCTGAGTGAGCTGGGTCTGTTCAGCCTGGAGAAAAGAAGGCTTAGGGGGGACCTAATTAGTGTTTATAAATATCTTAGACTTGGGATGCAGGGGGAATTGGCCAGCCCCTTTTCAGTGTCTGTGGGGACAGGACAAGGGGCAATGGCTGTAAGCTGGAGCATAGGAAGTTCCACACCAACATGGGGAAGAACTTTTTCACAGTAAGGGTGACAGAGCAGTGGAATAGGCTGCCCAGGGAGGTGGTTGAGTCTCCTTCTCTGGAGATATTCAAGTCTCGTCTGGATGCCTATCTGTGTAATGTGAGATAGGGAGCCTGCTTTGGCAGGGGGGTTGGACCCGATGATCTCTTGAGGTCCCTTCCAACCCCTAGGATTCTGTGATTCTGTGATTCTGATTCTGTGCCTTCGTGTCTCCGCAGCACAGCGCCGCAGGCACTCGCCGAGCTTGCAGAGGTCTTCCTGCATCGCTACCTCGGGATTGGCTTCCTTCACCACCTCCTCCTTCTTGTCTGTGAGGGGAGCCAGCGGGGTGTGAGGACACAACTGTGGGCACAGTACAGCACCTGACACTCCTGGGGACAGTCCCCAAGCACAGGGGTGCCCACCCTCCCTCACAGACACAATGCAGCCAGGCGGATGCACAGTCAGGGGTGCCAAGGATCCGCTTGGTGATGAGGGCCCACCCCTCCATTGTGAGGTCATTGCCAGGACAGGTATTTAAGGACGGACTCGCTCCCCCTTGGCTGAATGCAGATGCTGTCTCCACTCCTGCGCAGTCAGGGGAGGCAGCAGCTGCTGACAGGGAGGGACACCCAACGTTGGTGGCTGCTGGTGTCAGCACTTGGTTGATATCCCTGCAGCCATGAGCTGGCACGGTGTGGGACGAGGGCCTGTGGCACACAACCACCCTTCGCCCTGCCGTGGCCTGGCGTGGCAGGACAGGCACAAGCAGCAGCTGGAGAGGCTGCGGGCTGAGCTGGAGGCCGAGCGACTCCGCTCCCAAGAGCTCTGCCAGCGCTTTGCTGCTGAAACTCGCCAGCTGAAGGAGGCGGCAGAGCGGGAGCGGCAGCTCCTGGCCCAAGGGCTGCAGGCCAGAGGGGAGCAGCAGCAGGCACAGGGGCTCCAGCGGCTGCGGAAGCAGAACCAGTGCCAGCGGGTAGTGGAAATCCGCCAGCTGCTGCACTCAAAGGAGGCTGAGCTGGACGAGGTGCAGGGGATGCTGATGCAGCAGCGTGATAACACCACCCGACAGGCACGGGACCTGCAGAAGCAGCTGGCAAAGGAGCTGCTGAGAGGAGACCGGAGCAGTGGCGAGGCCCATGGTGAGATCCGGGACGTCCTGGGCAAGCTGCACTGGAAGGCCGATAGCAAGATGGCTGCTCACATCATCCAGCTCCAAGACCAACTGCTGCAGCAGAGGAGCCTCTTTGAAAAGTGCATCTTGGAGCGGTTCGATGGCCAGCAGCCTGCTTCCTGCAGCGAGGCCAGGTCACGCCTGCAGACCCTCCTGGGCACCTGGGAATGCCCATCTCCAGGAGGAAGGAAACAGCCTGAGGCTGTACGGGCAGACTTGGTGCCCCACAACCTCTGCTCTGTGCCACAAGGAAGTGCCGGCACTGAGCGGGCTGTGGCAGAGGTGGGCGTTCAGACCCCAGGGCTGCAGGAGGACTGGCTGCCTGGTAGCTGTCACAGCAGGCTGCTGGAGCAGAGCAGCAGCCTCCGGGGTGCCGTAAAGGACCTGGAGAGGCGGTGCCGCGTCCTTCAAGAGGAGAACTGTCTGGTGGGCAAGGGAAGCTCTCCTCAAGTGCAGGAGAAGGGGGAGAGGCTCAAGCAGATTGCTGCTAGGCTGGGTCTCATCAGCCAGCAGCTGCAGGAAAGAGCCAGGGAACTGCAGACCATCCCTCACCTCATCAGTGCTCGAGGGCCACTGCACATGTAAAGCTCCCCTGAGGAACTGTGCACGGTATGGTGTCTGTCCTGTCATCTGCTAATAAATGTTGTTGAACTCACTCTCTGTGGGATCTCGTTCTCAACCCTGTGTGTCTGTGAACCAAAAGGACCATGTGCCAGCTACTGGGGGTGGTGTTGGGGGGCCCACCACAGTGCAACAGGGGAAGAGTGAAGGAATCCCCCCTTCACCCCCAGTTGAGGGGCAGAAAACCTGGTGAGGAACTGACTGCAGCCCCCATTCCTCCAGTCCCTGCCCCTCCCTGTGCCACAATGTGGGGGAAGAAGGGAGTGAAATGATCATAGAATCATAGAATGGTCTGGGTTGGAAGGGACCCCAAGGATCATAAAGCTCCAACCCCCCTCCACAGGCAGGGACACCAACCTCCAGGCCTGGAGCTACACAAGGCTGCCCAGGGCCCCATCCGACCTGGCCTTGAACACCTCCAGGGACGGGGAATCCACTACCTCTCTGGGCAGCCTGTTCCAGCACCTCACCACTCTTTCTGTAAAAAACTTCCCCCTAATATCTAATCTAAACCTTCCCTCCTTTAGCTTTAGTCCATTCCCCCTTGTCCTGCCATTATCTGCTCTTTTAAAAAGTCGAATCCCCTCCTGCCTATAAGCTCCCTTCAGGGGCTGGGAGGCTGCAATGAGGTCCCCCCACAGCCTTCTCTTCTCCAGGCTGAACAAGCCCAGTTCCCTCAGCCTCTCTTTGTAGGGCAGGTGCTCCAGCCCTCTAATCATCCTCGTGGCCCTCCTCTGAACCCTCTCCAACAGTTCCACATCCTTCTTGTATTGGGGGCCCCAGATCTGGACACAGGACTCCAGATGGGGCATCAGGGAGAGGACAGTCTCTCCTCCAGCACCTTCGGAGTTTCAGGTGTCCTTGATGGTCAGACTGGTACCTGCACCATGGGCAGAGACATTTCAATTGCTGCAGCAGGAACCTGGCTCACCCAGATGCCCCTGACCAGGATCCCACAGCTGAGCCCTTGCTGGGAGAGCACCTCCCCACTCATCTCCCCCCATCCTGTATCTCACTGGGCCTACATCCTCTCCATGTCAGGCAAGACATCCCTTCTGGACTCCCATATTCACTAGGTGCCTTTGCCCTTTTGTGTCCAGCCTCTGCCCCTCCTCACCCATTTCAGAGCTCTGCATCTTGGCAGCAAAGGGCTCCTAATGAATCACAGAATGGTTTGGGGGTGTCCCCATGATGCTTTGCAGGGCTTGAGCTGGGCTTGGAGCAGAACTGAAAACAGCAACAACAGCCCAGTTCACCAGCACTGAGTCCTTGCTGGGCGAGCACCTTCCCCTCATCTGGTAAGCAGGTCATCTTGCCACAGGAGGAGATGGTGAAGGTAGTCATGCAGCACCTGCCTCTCACAACCCCCTGCTGTCTGGCCTGATCCCCTGGTTGTTCTGTACTTGCCACATGGTGGCACTCAAGATTCAGAATCTCCCAGGGCACAGATGTCAGACTGACAGGCCTGCAGTTGACTGATCCTCCTTCCATCACTCGTTGTAGGTGAGCATCACATTGGCTAACCTCCAGTCAGCAGGGACTTCTTGGTTGTCCAGGTCTGATGCTAAAGGATTCCAAGTGGCTTGGTGAGGGATAAGTCAGTAAAAATAAACCAGAAACAAATCATCTGCACATGCCCTTCTTCTTTTGCCATGTGGGGGGTATTATTATGGGATTTGTGATTGTTCAAAGGGAATAAGGAGCTGGTGGTCTGATCAAGCTGGTTACCTACCCCAAAAGTCGTTTAAGCACAGCTGCTGTGCATAAAGATGAAGGTTAGATAGGCCTGTGCACAGATCTTTCTGGAACAGGATGCAACACATGGAATTTGAAACAACTCTTGTCATTTAGCTTAGGGTGGGAATGGTTGGACTTGATGATCTTCAAAGGTCTTTTCCAACCTTGTGCTTCTGTGCTTCTGTGATTTAACTCAGATCTCCAGAAAATGAAGCTGCCATGTTCATGCACCAAGATGGACAGCCCCATCAGTGTCCACAGATGTGCCATGAAGTGTTGGTTTTGGCCAGGATAGAGTTAATATTCTTTCTAGCATCATGTGGAATGCTTTGTTTGGGAGTTAGGATGAGAGCAGTGCTGATAACACAGGGATGGGTTTAGTTGCTGCAAAGCAGTCGAGGACTTTCCAGTTGTTCATACTGTCCTGCTGAGGAGAAGGCAGGTGGGGGGGGGGTGGGGGGAGGCACCCAGAGAGCTGGGAGGGGACACAGCCAGGACAGGTGACCCAAACTCTCCAAAGATGGTATCACGTGCCAATGACATCACATTCAGCATAAATGGGGCCGATGGGAGAGGAGCACTCAGCTCCAGGACTCACGGGTTTTGGGGTCAGTCTGGATTCAGGACAGCTCTGAGCTGTACGGTCTGAGCTGTGCAGCTCGGTGAGAAACTGCATTGTGTGTCACCACAGGAGTGTTTATTGGATGGGGAGCTTTTGTAGAGGTGGCATGGTGGCCAAGTCCAGTTCATGGAGTATGTCTATGGGAGCAGCCTCTCTGCATCCAATAAAGATGGAGTTACCCAGAGGGAATTGATCTGTGGGTCACACCTGTCTGTGCAGAAGAGAAGGAGCAGTGCTGGATGTGCAGAGGGCAATATGTTCAGTCACAGTGGGCTTGTGATGTACCAGTCTCTTAACTGCTTTGCACCTGGGCACGTGTGACTGCCCAGGAGAAGACAGATGGAAATGTGGGAGCTCCTCTCCAAAGGAGAGGGGTCAGGAAAGAAGTGATAGACAGAGAGATGAGTGTGGGAGATGCTCCTGGCATCTCAAGAGGTCTTCAGGACCAGAGAACATGAAGGAAGCGCTCAGCCAGGATAAACACCATCTGAGCACAGCCCAGCCACTGCTCCTCGCTGCAGCTGCCTGCTGACCAGTGACCTTGCTCAATAAAAAGCCCTTCCTTTTGCACCCCTGCTCTCTCAGCAGCAGTGTGTTCCCCTCCTGCTCGCTCTGCATGCACAGAAGTCGCCCATGCAACACCTGCCCAGCCCACTGCTTTGTGCAGGCAGTTGTAGCTCTTCTGTTTAGAAATGAGGTTTCCTCGCTGGGCACCAGCACCAACCCAACCGCTCTGACAGGGAGACGTGTGTCCCCATGAGGCTTTGCAGGGCGTGAGCTGGGCTTGGAGCAGAGTTGAAAACAGCAGCATCAGCAGTGGCAAAGTTCTAACTGACATCTTGGGTGCAAATCTCCCAGCCAGGGCTGGGAACAGGTGTGGGAGGGCAGAGGGCCTGGAAGGGGTGACACCGGAGCAGCTCCTTGCATGGCTGTGACCACAGTTGGCTGCCTTCTCGACTGGGTGATGAAGGTGTCAGGGTTACTCTTTTCCACCCCATTTAGGAAAGCATTTCCAGCAAAGCATAGGAGGCTTTGGATGTTGAGCACCCAAATTAGCACATCTCAGTCACCAGGCCTCTGTGGACACCCTGAGTGGATGAGATGTGGGTGAAAGTGGCTGCATGTCACACCTGTACCATGCCCTTGGGTTTCTCTGCCGGTGAGGGATGCCTCACCAGGATTTGTTGTGCATTCAGACCTCCTTGCCCTTCACCTGCATCTGGGGTGTTTTATGGAGCTGTGCACACAATATCACTGTCCAGACTGAGGGTCCTTGTGATGTGTTGAAGGGGTCTTGCCTTGCTTTATCCACATCTTGGGGTTTTTGATGAACAGTGCTGAAAGGCTACTTCAGAATTTCTCTTCCAATTTATTTATTTATTATTTTTACTCAGGATAAATAGTCCTAATCCCATTCTGAAATCTACTCTGGAAACGTGAGGCTCATCCCTTCCAAACCTGGTTTGGGATGCCATCCTGCTGATGCTTGACATTCACTCAGGTTCTCCCTCCAGATATACACACTGATGTACTGGGCAGAGTTGAGATCAGCTCTGACAGAGGCTTTCGGGCAGTTCAAGCTCTTCTCAGCCATAAGACATCCTTTTGCCTTGTCTGGGGCTGTCCTTGTCCTCCTTCCATGGTGCCAGCACAGCTGAAAGGTTGTGATGGTTATGAGGAGGGTAATGCTGTTATTTTATTTTTGAAGGTATCCAGAACAAACTTCTCCAAAACTTCAGCATATGCCTATTTAGGAGAAAGCAAGAGGCGATGCAGGCAGCTTATGAGTTAACTCAAGACAGGGAAATCATGGGTATCCTTGCTGGCTCTCCCTCCCATCCATGGTGATTGTATTTTGGGGAAGGATCCTGAGTTCCAAAACTCTATGGAGCAAGGATTTTCCCATGACCATGATATGGTTTTCAAAAGACTGCAAAAGACTCCAAGAAGCTGCATGTCTCCACTGAAACACTTCAGGCAGATGTTTGTGAAGATCCACACAAGTTCTTTGAGAGAGGGAGAGAGTGACATGGGGAAAACAGGGAAGATCTGTGATCTGTAAATAAAAGCAAGAAGTGGCATCCCAAAGAGAAGAGCTGCTTTGGCCTTATCCCAGGAGAAGTGTTGGGTGAAATTCCCCCAGCGAACAGTTGTCTGTCTCCAGGCTTGGAACAGAAACCCTGTTGCTGTTACACTGGGTACACAGGGCTCACATGGGGACATCAAAACCCAAGCAGCTTGTGAACCTGAAAAGCTCTTCCCAGATCAGGTCTCAGCATCAATAGAGATCTGCAGCCATCAACTGGTGAAAATTTACATGCAAGACCATGATCTGCATCACACCCCTCCTGGTATTTTAATGCTGTAGTGGCATGAACTTCTTTGGGTACAATGAGGAAAACAACGGAGTGTTGGATTGGGTTTTAACAATGTAAGGAAAGGAATCACAGAGTCAACGATTCACAGAATCACAAGGTTGGAAGAGACCTCTGAAGATCATCAAGTCCAACCATTCCCACCCTATGCTAAACCAGATCCCTAAGTACCTCATCTACCCTTCTTTTGAACACACCCAGGGATGGTGACTCAGCCCCTCCCTGGGCAGCCTGTTCCAGGCCCTGACAACTCTTTCAGTAACAATTTTTTTCCAATATCCAATCTGACCCTGCCCTGGCACAGCTTCATGCCATTTCCCCTTGTTCTATCTCCTGTCCCCTGGCTGAAGAGACCATCGCCAACCTCTCTATGACCTCCCTTCAGGTGGTTGTAGGTGGCGATAAGGTCTCCCCTCAGCCTCCTCTTCTCCAGGCTAAACATCCCCAGCTCCGTCAGCTGTTCCTCACAGGATTTGCCCTCCAGCCCCTTCCCCAGCCTGGCTGCCTATCTATGGACTCACTCCAGTCCCTCAATGTCCTTTTTATGGTGAGGAGCCCAGAACTGCACACAGTACTCAAGGTGTGGCCTCACCAATGCCCAGTACAGGGGCACAATTACTTCCCTAGACCTACTGGCCACACTGTTTTTGATACAAGCCAAGATGCCTTTGGCCCTCTTGGCTACCCGTGCACACTGCTGGCTCATATTCAGCCTGCAGTCACCCAACACCCCCAGGTCCTTCTCTTACTGACAGCTCTCCAGCCAGGAGGCCCAAGATGAAAAGGGAGAGGCAGCAGCAGAGTGTGCATGTGTATCTTTTATGGTCCAGTAGATATCTCACCTGGGCTCAGACAAGAGACAGCTCCCTGTTCTATCCCTGCATATCACTATCCTCTCTTCATATCTCTACCGCCATTGTGTTGTGTTTCTCTGGCTCAATCCCATTCCTTAGCTGAGTGTATAAGACAGAGGTGCCATTGGGAATACAGATTCATAGATGTTTATTAGATTTTTAGGAAATAGCACAACATGATTACAGAGAGCTATTAGCAGAGACATGTCAGCATGTGACATGAGACATCCTAGGCTTTACACAGTGGGATGGAGATGTCTCTGCTTCACGTGCTCACATCTAGATTTACAATATACAGAATATATTTCTACATCATAGATAGTAAACACATGTGCCAGTTATAGATACACTTCTGTTGAAGGTCATCCAGAATATATTTATGATGTGTGTGGAAAGATCTGGGCATGGTGGATGGGTTGGGTGAGGACATGCTGTCCTGGACAAGGCTTGTGGGTAGGTGTTTCCTTTGCAAGCTGAGCACTGGCAATTCCCTGGCATGAATTGGTGAAGACAAGTGATGGGGATGGCACTTGGCAGGATCATGGTGATGAGCCTGAAAGGGGTCCTGTAAAACCTGATCTGCCTGGGGAGTAGAAATGGGGTTGGGAAGGGAAAGTTGGAGAATGTGCAGAAAGGTGGAGAACGTGGTTGGCTGAGGTGCTGGGGAAGTATCACCAAGGCTTCCCACACACTGCCCTTGCCTGTAACAGTCAATCCCAAGTGAGCTCAAACTGGAGACACCAGCCCCATTTGACCAGCGTGGGATCTGTCTGCCTGAGACAAAAGGCCAAGGTGGGCAAGTCTCCCTGTGCACTGGCCATGCTGGAGCGTTACCTGGGCTGGCTGTGAGAGTGGCTCAGCGTTGCATACGTTGTGGTGTTCATCTCTGGCACGTAAGGCTACAGAGGGAGAATGAAACATGTTAATAAATCTGTGGTCTCTGAGCCCCTTGTTTCTTCTTTGTCATTGATTCCCCAGGGCTTTATCTCATTCCCAAATGCTACACAAGGCATTGAGGTGTGAGTCGTTGTGAGTGTAACTTGTGAGAGTAAACCTGGCAATATTGACAGTTCCAGCAAAGGGCTGAAATTCCTCATGACAAGGAAAACAAATGGATGGAAAAACATAAAGACAAAGAGGAATGGGTGGGAAAAGTATCTGGTTATTATTATTGTTCAAGTGTCACCATTTTACATCAGAATTGGGGAGGAGATGAGAAGAGACAAAGACAGGTGGGCACAGAAAGAAATGTCTTCTTCTCTGAGAACATCCACTGGTGGAAACAGTCCCTTGGGCCTCCCCAGCCCAAGACACCACTGCACACCAAATCCAACACATCCCACCCCTGCTGGCCCTGCTGCCTGATTTGGCACCGTAGCTGACCCACAACTCACCCTGTTATGTCCAGCGTGGGCAATGGTGGCATCTGTTGAGTGGCAAAAGGCAAAACGTTAGTACTTGCTTCCTGCTGTGGTAAGGAACAGCCCCAGGCTGCCTTTGGAGAGCAGATCCCCTGGGCTGAGACTGACTGCTCTGCTGCAGCTGCCTAGAAATACAGTCCACTCCTGGCAGCAGGGTGAGCTGCCATGGGACCTGTGGGTGTGGAGTTGGGTTGCTGGGGGTTGGCTGCATTTTCCCACCTTGCAGCATCATTTTCTGTCTTCACTCTCCCAACAGACATTCACTGGCTGCTCTGTGTCTGTGTACTATACCAGCTAAAAGATTGAGGCAGATGGACAGCGGGGAGATTTCTCCCTACCCAGGTTCACAGACTGCACCCCACCCCATTGCTGCAGCCTGTAGCTTCACAGGTGGAGCTGTTCTCCAATCCAGCATCACTAAATGGACCCACGACTTTCAAGGCAGAAATCCCGGTGAAGTGGAAATGTACAGGGGGAACCCTGCCAATCCCAGTGGGGCTGGATTGCAGCCTGGGGCCAGAGTGTGTAGGGAAAGACCCAGACAGCCAAAGGGGTTGGTCACTGTCAGGTTTCTGATGCTGTAGCCTGTCTTCTGCAGGCAGAAGCTGGGCTGTGCATGCCAGGAAATATGGGGTGTAGCACAGCTGGGAGAAAACTGCCCTTGTTGAGGAAAATGAAAGTTTGGGAGTTCATGTGGAATTGGGGAATGTCCTGCATGGCCATACAGGGATGGAAGGAGATGAAGAGGATAGAAAATGGTTTTGGTTCATGGTCCTGCAAGTCTTCTGCTACTCACAGTTTTTCAAGCTGATTGATGGCTACAGGGGTGCTGGTGGTGCTGGAGGTCAGCCAGCCCACACAAAGGGTGTCTCAACACAGAGTTTCCCACAGCTGTTATTAGGTAGGAGGTGGTACTCACACTGTATTTCATTGTGTTCATTGGTCTCATGGTTGGGAACGTGCTGCTGCCTGGAGACAAAGGGGGAAAGGGATCTGGGGCCAGTGTCATGGTGTGATGGGCCCAGGGGAAGCTCTGATGCTTCCAGCCTTCATTTCAGGGAACCTCCCCATGGACATTGTCCATGTTGTCCCAGGCCATGGACTACCACTGGGCCTCCACCAGCCCGGCAGTCAGGAGGGATTGCTGCTCACCTTTGGCATCTCTCTCTGCAGACCCCTGCAAGGGAAAGAAAGGGGGAGGTGTGGAGGCAGAGTTACTGCACAGCCCTGGCTTTCCATGCTCTGGACTGTAGCATGAAGATGATGGGCTGAACCCCCACACCTCCCTCAGAGGAGCAGTAGTAGAGCCCAGCCAAGGAAAGCACGAATTCTGTTACCCAGACTGGCAGCTTTAGGCAGTGCAAGTGTGCATTAGCTGTGCTTGCTATGCTCAGGCCAACTCACAGACTCCATTCTTCTTCCCAGAGCACTGGGAGCAAAGCTCTGCTGTGCCTGGGGCAGGGATGCTTTTGGGCTCTCCCTCCTTGCACTGGAATCCCAGTGCAATCACCCTGGAGGAAGAACCTTCCCCCTGTCAGCACCCTGACTCCTCTCTGGTGAGAAAGGGCTGAGAGGTTCAGCTTTCCCTGACACAGGGAGAAGGAGCTGGCAACACTAGTCCATCCGGGGTCACACAGCAGCAGCCCCACAGCAGAGTGCACTTTACCCTCCACTGCCCCAAACCACTCACCTCTCTTCACAGCACAGTAGCTGGCTACAGTGAGCAGGAGGAGGGAGGCAGCTGACACTCCCACCACGATGCCTGTGGTGAGGGTGTCAAGGAGCTGGGGCCCAGGAACTTGTGGGACAGAAGATGTTGCTGTCATGGAGAGAAGGAGAGAGCAGGAGATGCCCTTAGAGGCAACCTGGATTCCAGGTAATTAACCTCATCCATTGCAATGCTGGGGGACACTGGGAGTACAGGGAGGGAGTCACTCCCTGGTGGTTGAATGCCCTTCCTGGGAGCTGGACTCTGTGCCTGGGAGGAGAAAGGGACAGGGTGAGAGTGACCAGCTCTGGCATGTACTGCACAGGCTGAGCAGCTGAGGGGCCCCTGATCGACCTTGTGCCAAGTGTCGTGATGAATAAATCACTGAACTGCACAGCGGGGGCTCTGGGTTACACCTGTCACCAGCCCTCTCATTGTCTGTGCTGCTGGGGCAGGAGATGGGCTGTAGAAGCACAAAATCATGGAGTGTATTGGGTTGGAAGGGACCTTTAAAGGTCATCTAGTCCAACCCCCTGCAGTAAGCAGGGACATCTTCACTAGATCAGGTTGCTCAGAGCCCCATCAAGCCTGACCTGGAATATCTCCAGGGATGGGGCCTCTGCTACATCTCAGAAACCTGTTCCAATCATCCACCGTGCTCATATTGAGTAATTTTTTCCTAATATTCAGCCTAAATCTACCCTTGTTTTATGCAAAACAATTATCCCTTGGCTTATTGCTCCGTGCCCTCATGAACACTTCTTCCCCAGCTTTCTTAGAGGGACCTTTCAGGTACTGGAAGGCTGCTATAATGTCCCCCCCGGAGCCTTCTCTTCCACAGGCTGAAGAAGCCCAATTTTCTCAGCCCATCCTCACAGGAGGGGTGCTCCAGCCCTTGGATCATTTTTGTGGCCTCCTCTGAACGCGCTCCAGCAAGTCCACACCCTTCTTGTGTTGAGAGCTCCAAAGCTGGACACAGCACTGCTGGTGAGGTCTCACCCAAGCAGAGCAGAGGGGCAGAATCCCCTCTCTCTATCTGCTGGCCACACTTCTTTTGAGGCAGCCCAGGATGAGCTTGGCCTTCTGGGATGCAGATGAGCATCTGTGGCTCATGTTCTGCTTCTCATCCACGAGTCCCCCCAGTCTTTTTCCTCAGGGCTGCTCTCCAGCACATCATCTCCTAACTGTTATAGACAAAGATGATTTTCCCAGTCCAGGTCAGAACCCTGCACTGGGAACCTCAAGATACAGACCCTTGATGAACACGGATTGTCACTATCTTCCATCTGGACATTGAGCCATTGATGACCACCCTTTGGATGTGACCACTCAGCCAATTCCTTATCCACTAAACCGTCCACCCATCAAATCTGTATCTCTCCAACACAGAGAGAAATATGCTATAGGGAACCATGTCAAAGGCCTTGGCAGAAATCCAGATACATGACACCCTGGCTTGTTACAGGTCAATTTATGCAGTTTTAGAAAGTTTCTGCAGTAGAAATTGTGGACAGTTTCTACTCCACTGTAGAAAGACACTAGATTTGTCAGGCACTCCCAGTCACTCTCTCCCATGATGGGGAAAGGCTGGTTTGAGCCTCTCAAACGCCCAGGAGTCTGTCATGAGTGAAATGGCAATCCCCACCTTCAGCTGGGTTCTGTGTGGTCCCAGAGCTCTGCCTTCCCATGCCCCAGTGTCATGTCTCACCTCTGACAGCCAGGTGCCGGGGAGCACTGAGGGCAGAGCTTCTTACACGTTTTTTCTTCACCTGGTGCTGGTACCCACAGGTGTAGTTCCCTGCACTCTCTGCAGTGACAGTCAGCCGCATAACATAGCTTTGCTTCCCTTTTTTTGCTTTCAGTCTTTGCTTCTTCACCCCATCCTTGCATAAGATGATTTCAGTAGCAGGAGCCTGACGGTCAATGGAGCAGCGAAAATGAACCCAATCTCCCTCCTGAGCACTGGAGCTGCTCATGATGAGTTTAGGAGCAGGGAGCTTACCTGGAGAGATGGCACAAGGCTGGTACATGCCAGTGTCACACTTGAGGATCAAACTGGTCTTCCCACCCCATCTCCATGCCTGCACACACCTCCCTTGTCCACCCCATCCTGTGCTCACCATCACCTGGGGACCTGCAGATGTCCTGGACTGTCCCACCAGCACCTGCACCACGGGACAGAGAAGGTTTATGTTAGAGGGCAGAGAGCTGGCTCATCCAAGTGCTCCTGGCCAGCTCCCCATTGCTCAGTCCTTGGTGGGCAAGCACCCATGTGTCTCCATCCTGCAACTCTTTGTTCACTAAAAGTGACACTTACAGAAGCTTGTTTCTGGTTTATTTATTACTGCTGAGAGATTTCCCTTGTTCCTTAAAGCACTTGAGCAGCTGCCCAGTTTCATGCTACTACATGGACGATCTTAAACGTGTTGGGAAAATCCATCTTTTGCGCTCAGAGCTGCACTGTAGATGGAGGAAGCATCATCTCCCTCCCCTCATCAAAGCAGATCTGCTACCTCATTGCTGCTCGGCTGCTGTATGCACTGTTATTATCCTCCTCCACTCCCAGGAACTGCCCTATCCTTCCCCTCTCACAGCCCTCCAGGCCCTCGCCCCAAGGTAAAGAAATCCCCCAACTCACCAAGCAGCAGCAGCAGCAGCACGAAGGCAAGGTGTTGAAGAGAAAGCCCAGCACATCCCACCTGCCCCAGCATCTCTGGGGGTGCTGGAGGAACAACCTCTGTCTCCAAGTGTCTGTTCTCTTCTGAGCTGGGGACAGCGGTTCAAGAGCTCCCTGGCCCGTGGCTTTCAGCACACATGGGGCTGGTCCTGTTGCCTTGCTGTGGCTGGCAGTGCCTGTCCCACAGCGAGAGGCTGTGATGAGCGGGTGCAGTTCTTCAGCCCCCACTGCGGATGCTGCCCCTGCAGAGCCCCCGCTTTCATTTCCGGACACTCAGACACCGCAGCACAAAGAGTGTTTTCATCTCCCCCTCTGAGAATTGACCATAATAGGTAAAAAGTGCTGGTGTCTGCTCACCTCTTGTGTGAAATGTGTGGATGGAGATCTTCAAGTTCAGTACAAGAAGAAGATGAAATACAGAGTCTAACCAGCCAGGAGGTGGTCCTGCTCTGACTAAAGAATGTCAAAGAAACAGACAAATGGTTTCAACCCAGAATCCTGCAGGCCAGATGTGGTAGAGTGAGGCCTTTGTCTTCATTATCCATGTCATGAATTGTGGAAGAGTGGCTACATGAGATGCAAGGCCATGGCTCTATGGAGCCATTGTTCAAGCAGTCTCCTGTGTAACTTCATAGTACGAGTAGGCGTTGCCCCATCCCGACGCAAATGATAGAGAGGAAGGTCAGTGTTTTTGATAGCGATGTTACACAGTACAAGAAGTAGAAACACGATGTATATTTTCAAGGATCTGCTGTTCCTGAGAAAGAGAAAGAAACGCTGTTCCCAGATTGCAAGATGAGTGATGTAATCTGTAACCAAGAACCAATCAAGTTGTAACAATTACAATATGCATTAGTAACAATTATAATATGTATTAACGATAGTATAAAAGAAAGCCGTTAGCCATAATAAACCGATCACTTTGCTTACATTAAGCGGTGTCCCGTCTCTCTGTTGCGGCAAATGGTGACCCCGACATGATTCGATCCAAAACGGACCGGACGACGTGATTCGATCCAAAATGGACCGGACGACTCGGCATTCCGAGGAACTGGAGAACTGCCTATCTGGCAGCCGGTCGCAACTCCCGCAGAACTACAGAGTACGCTGCTGAAAGGAAGCAGGAGCCGGCAAACAATCCCTCGGGGAAGAGAGGTGAGCTGCGGGTAATCCAGATGGGAGGGCAAGTTTCGACCCCCGTAGAAAGAGACGTATATGAACTTATGAAAGCCTTATTAGCCAAACATGATAAGACTATTTCGGGTCATGATCTTCAATGCACGTTGAAGTGGGTCCAAGTTAAAATCCCCACCGTCACTGCATCAAATATTTTTACAACAGATCAACTACCTCGGCGCCCAGGCGACCGTATAGACGGGTCCTGCCGGCCACGCACTGCCGAAGTCTGTCCAAGAGGCTGCTACAGCGCAGTGAGTTAAATGGCTGACAGACGAGCGGTGTATGATTTATGCTTTTTAGAAAAGTGAAAAGTGCAAAAAATAGATTGTAAAAAGGAGCTCCTGGAACTTTTAGCGTATGGGGTAGCAAAGGGATTTTTTAGAGATCATAATGAGGTTTTTGAGAAGGAGGAGTGGCGAAATTTTGGGGATAAACCTGGAAAGTTAGTCTTGGAAAGTGATTATGTACCTACCCCCCCCCCGACTGGACTATCGGTAACAGCTGAACCCCTTAAAACATCAGGGGCTTGTGAGGCACCAGTACCCTTTCCCCCACCACTGACTGAGGAATGGGGAATACACACTTGATAAAAAAGGCGAGGTGGTACTGAAACTCCTCCACAATCTGCTCTCTAAGAGAGTGATTAAAAATTATGCAAAGTCTTTAAAACCCCTCCTTTTTGTGGAGCGAAGAAAGAAAACTGATAACAAGCCTTGACAGCGCTTTTGATTTACCTACTTGGGAAGCTATTGGAACTCAAACCTAAGTCATTAATAACTCTCTGGAAATTAAGGAAAAGGACTTCAGCAGAACGCATTGCTGCTACTTCAGCCTTTGCAGCTTTAGCACCAGTTCTGGGTTCTACCGAACCAATTTTAAAAGGGAAAAAATTTACAATGGAGAATGTGTTTTGTTTTTGGGTGCTCTTTCATCTACCCCAGTTACTATGCCAAGTAATAATGCCGTGTTATCAGAGCAAAGTGATAAATCTGTCAGAACTGACCGGGAAGGGGAGCGAGTGGTGAGCGTAAATCTGCCACCACGGCCTGCGCCCCTCCCCACTACTATATCTCTGGAAGGAAAAATGTGGAAACAAACGTACAACCAACTGCTTAACTTTGACTGAGCCAAAACCACCCCATGACGCAGTGGAGAATGTGAACTGGCATCAACAACTTCAGCCTGTCCTTGAGAAGCTGGAAAAAGCGAAGTGGGCGACGGCATGCCCTGCTGGGAAAGGGTGTGCGGAACTGCCCAGCCACCCACCCGAAACCTACTGAGAGAGAAACTACCTATATGAAGAATCACCAACTAAGGCACAGAGCAATGTTGCCCCCATGGACAAGGAACCTCATCAGTGGGACAAGAATCCTACGGAGATGGACACGTATCGACGTCGACAGCCATCTGATCAGGGACACATTGGCAGAATTGCCATAGAAGTGGGAGAACTGCCCCCCCCACCCCCCCATACGGACTGGATGTGACAACTCGTGTCTTGCAATGTCTTTTGTTTGATGACTTGCTTTGCAGCATTTGTTTGTATGTGCTGCGGGTTCAGAGATGCGTTTATCCACTGAGAGCACAGCTGCCTACTTAGCAAAGGGATTTTTGGGCTGATTACTAGCTACTTACTTAGAAAAAAATTGCCCATTTGCAACGTTTAATACAGGAGGAGCTGACTAAGGGGCATATAAAGCCTCCGCAAGTTTGTGGACCATGCAAAAATTTTAAGAAATTTGGTTTGTTTTTTCTTTCAAAAGGTATTATTGGGTCTTGCTTCCACAAGGCATAAAAATTCACCAACTATGTGCCAGACTTATGTAGCCTGGACACTTGCTCCAGTATGAAAAATGCATCCTGATCTGATCTTTTATCATTACATGGATGAGAATTTGATTACAGAAAAAACTTGGACATTGAAAGTTTGATTCATGAGTTACCAGTGCAAGGGATTAGAGATTACTGTGTTTTCTGGCAGTGTGAGCTACTGCGCAAACGGGAGAATCCAGTAAGTGTGCTCTGCTATAGCAGCACTGGACTACCCTGTGAAATCAAACTGGACAACAGCTCAGAATATATGGCACGAACATTGCCTGTGTTACAGGGGCACCACATTTGCCTACAGGCAAAATCATGGTAAAACCTATGAATCAAACTCTCCCAAAGCTCTTTATGTTTTGAACTAGTTCTGTCTCTCACAGAACAGTTTGGTACCTCCAATGGTGAACCATGCAGGAGGTTTAAAAGAAGGTTTGAGAAGAAAAACAAACAAAAAAGGGAGAGAAAGGGAGAGAAAAGTCGATGTCAAGTGTTATTAAGAATGAAGTTACAGGTACTAACTTGGGCAGGAGATCTGCCTGTGTCGTTACAGATACGGGAGCCAAGCGGATAAAGCCGTGGATCCAGAAGAAGTCAAGCTTGCCTGAACCAGGACGAGATCCTGATCCCAGGAACTGAAGTCAAGTGTTCCAAGTGCAGCCACAGTGGACTATGAACTTTGCTGCGGGATATTTTGAATGGTCTGACAGTCTTTGAAAAATGCCTGTGTTTGTGCTAAATGAAAATTGGGGAAATTAGTGATTTCTGCACAGCCGAAGGTCACAGATTGCAATCGGTGCCTGTAGGAAAACGTGAGGCTGGTGTTATCTGCACTCCTGACACTCCTGATTGGCCAAACAAACAAATGCAACAGCAAAGGTATCAAGACACTTACAATTGGTTTCATGACTGGGGAATTTCAGGATGGATATTGTCGATGGTCAAATTTGAATTATTGGATTTGGTAATTATGGTACTTGTCTTACATTTACTGTCATGTTCATTGAGCTTTCTGCAAAGGGCCCTTGCAGAGACCTCAAAAAGCAGTTTTTGTAACACAGATACTAAAAGGGGAAATTGGCAAGGAGGTCAAGGGGCCTGCCGGCGGCCTGGCTCTCCTCACAGAAGACAATATCCTTGAATTCCCATAAGACAGGAAAATTACTCATGCTGAGAGGTATTTGGTAATTCCATTCTCAAATCTAGTGACCTTGAAGACAGAGGTACACACTGCCTCAACCCAAGAAGGAGTTGTAGGAAAGTATTTGGAAGTAAGTGAATATGTCGTTAAGCAGCCATAATAAGATGGCCAAACCACAGCAGGTGTGCAGATAACTTTTAGACATCAAAGATAAACTAACAATGATTAGCTATAAGATATGCTTCTCAAAGCTCGTTCTAAGTACTAATTAATCACTTTGGTGTGAGCAGTATGTGTAGCCAATTAGCAGTTTTTAGCTTGCCACTCTTTACAGTATGGTTTTCTGTTGATGGGATGGTTTTTAGATTTAAATAAGGGCTTATAATTTTGTCAGTTATTTTTGCCTTAGTGTTATTTTTGCCGTGTGTGTCACAGTATTTCCCTGGCAGGATGGATAATGCTCTTTGCAACATCTGGCTGGTCCCTAAACTAAAAGGGGGAATTGTAGTAATGCAGTTTGAGAGGAATGGTGGTTTTGGCCCGTCCAGATTTATTTCTCACCCGCATGTAATCAGACCTGGGGAAGCCAACAGAGACATGTCAACAGGAGAGCAGATGTCTGAGAACAGGAGTTTGTCAGAAACTCCATGAGATAACAAACTGCAAGAACGTTAGCAACTGCCTTAGAGGAACAAAGTGACTGTGTAGCCTCAACCAATCATTAGCAATACTGAGAGGCATGAACAGAGCATCTAACCAATAGCAATGGAATGTAACTCGTATACTGATAGAGAAACTTAGATAAGCTCGGTGTGTGTTTCAGTGAAGGAGCTCACTTGACCATATTGAACAGAGTTGAGTCCACAAAACTTCGACTCTGGCAAATCAGCACTGGCCTCATGGGGTAGCAGCTGCTGCTGCCTTAAAGAAACCACCAAAAAATACCATTTTTGAGCCAAATTTGGGGAATTTCCCTCTTTATACCCATTTTTAACCCAAATATTTAAAGTCTTCCCCCCATGACCATTTGTGTTTTAAATCTTGACATTCTTTTACCATTTATGCCACATTTTCCCCAAAATTTGACCTTTGTGTGCCTATAATTATCACTTGTTGCCAACAAGTTTCCCTTTTTTACCTCTTGTGCCCAGATACGGACAGTTTTCAGCCTAAAATTGCCATTTTTGACCCCAAATTGAGAATTTTTTTACTTTAAACCCATTTTTGACCTAAATATTTTTACTCTTCTCCCACTTTTGCGCCATTTCTCCCCAAACCTTCACACTCATTTACCTATTATGTCATATTTTTTTCCCTGAATATGACCTTTTATTGCCCAAAATCAGCATTTTTGCCTGAGTCCCTCTTTTCAAAACTCTTTTTGCCTGATTTTCCCCCAAATTTGGGCAACAATTGACCATTTTAGGACATTCCCCGCCCATCTTTCCTCCTCACTATGATGAGCCCAAATCTGTCCTTTCCCCCTCCCGTTTTTATCCCAATTTTTTATGATTTGGGGAAAATTTTAATCATTTTTTGATAATTTTTCCTTTTTTTAACATTTTTCACCCAATTTTTGCCAATTCCATCACTTTTCTCTCCCAATTTCTGCCATGCACCTCAAAAAATCCAAGAAATTTCTGAAATGATTTGGAAATTTAAGAAAAAAAAATTAATTTCAAATAATTTTAAAAATCTATTTTATTTTTAACTCTTTTTGCCTAATATTTGTCTATTTAGCCCCGGAAAATTTGGAAGGAAAAGCGCTGGGCATGAATCACAGTGGTTATCCTGGTTGGATTGAGTTTTGGGGTGCCAGGATCGTTGTCACTGTCTCCTCCGGTTATTCCTGGTCACCATCATTTCACCGGGACAAATTTTGGCCATTTTTGCCCCAAAATCTCACCCTCCCGGGGCTGGTGTGTGTGGGGGGGATGATAAGGGTCAAACTCCCTCCCCACACACCTCAAATTTCCCCCTTGAGTCCATCGTTGGGTCAAAATATGGCGGTTTTTTGGGGGAGGGAAATTCCATTTTGAGGTGAGAAATTTATTTTTGGGGGAGAATTTGGGGAATTTCAGGGAATTTTGAGGGGTTTTATGAAGGTGGGGCAATCTGCCAGACCAAAAATTTCAAATTTTAGGATGTTTTGGTGATTTCCACCCCCTAAAAAATAACTCTGAGGCAATTTAATGGTAGAAAGAGGGAAAAAAAATAAAATTTGGGGAATGTGGAAAATCTCTGAGGAAGGAAATAAAAATTTTTGTGAATGAAGTTTATTTTTGAGGGAAAAATGGAATTTTGGAGAGCAAAATTTGCCCAAAAAATGAAGTTTTAAGGATTTTCTTTGAGTGAAATATAATCCATTAGTGAGTTGCTGGTAGAAAATGGAATCCAGGGTGAATTTGATGGTAAAATTCTTCAGATTTGGGGTAAAAATTTGAAAAAGTGAATATTTGAAGGTTTGTGTGGAGTCAAAATAGCAACTTTTGGCAATAATTCCCACTCCTGACAGTCGATGTGCTCTTAAAATTTTAAATTTTTTATTGGGCAAATTTTACAATGATGTTAATTAGATGTTTTAAATTGGAGAGTGAAGTGCATCCTGGGAGAATAAGGGAGGGATCTGGGGGGGTGGTTTAGGTTTGGCCCATCCCCATGGGCACCCGCTGTCACTGACGTCACTGATGAGGTCACACCCCCCAGAGGTGGAGCGTCACCGCCGGGGGCTGGGGCTGTACCCGGAGCATCGGGTCACCCTGGCCGTGGTGGGGGGAGCTGGGACCCCACGACGGGCCCCACAACCGCCGCCTCGTCCTCCAGGTGCCGGATGGGGGGGGGGTTGGGGGGGTTAGAGGGGGGTTTGGGGTGGGTTTGGGGGAATTAGAGGGGGGTTTGGGGTGGGTTTGGGGGGCTGGAAGAGGGCTGGGAGGGGGTTAGAGGGGTGTTGGGGGAATTAGAGGGGGTTGGGGGTGGGTTTGGGGGGTGGGAGGGGGTTAGAGGGGGGTTGGGGGGCTGTAAGAGGGGTGGGAGTGGGTTAGAGGGGGGTTGGAGGGCAGTTGGGGGGCATTTGGGGGGGTTAAAGGGGATTTGGGGGAGTTAGAAGGGGTGCTTGGGGGGTTGGGGTGGGTTTGGGGGTATTAGAAGGGTGTTGAGGGGGCCATTTGGCGGGGTTAAAGGGGATTTGGGGTAGTTAGAGGGGTACTTGGAGGGGTTTAGAGGGGGGTTGGGGGCATTTGGGTGGGTGTGAGGGGTTTTAGGGGGGGTTGGGGGAGTTACAGGGGGGTTAGGGATGGGTTGAAAGGGATTGGGGGGTTTGGGGGGGCTGGAAAGGGGGGTGGGAGGGGGTTAGAGGGGTTTGGGGCCAGTTGGGGGGCATTTGGGGGGGTTGTGGGGAAGTTCAGGGGGGTTGAGGGGAAGGAAGGGGGGGAGGGAGGGGGAGTTGGGGGGCATTTGGGGGTGTTTGAGGGTGGGCAGGGGGGTTAGAAGGGATTTGGGGGGGCGGGGAAGGGGGGTTGGAGGCAGTTGAAGGGGTTACAGGGGATTTGGGGGACGGGCAGGGGGGTTTAAGGGGTGTTGGGGAGCCGTTGGGGCGGTTAGAGGGCAGTTGGGGGGCGGGCAGGGGGGTTGGG
Organism: Gallinula chloropus; assembly: GCF_964237585.1. Lineage (NCBI taxonomy): Eukaryota > Metazoa > Chordata > Aves > Gruiformes > Rallidae > Gallinula > Gallinula chloropus. The sequence goes on along the minus strand of NC_140110.1, from coordinate 6,372,086 downwards.
GGGCAGTTGGGGGGATTAGGGGGGGTCTGGGGGGCAGCTGTGGCCCCTCATTGCCTCTCCCCCCACACACACAGCTGGAACAGGCCATGGCCCAGCAGCTGCTCGACACCCTGGGCCCCCCCCCTGCGGCACCCAGGCCTGAGACCCCCAGGAGGGACCCAGGGACCCCCGGGAGGGATCCCCAGACCCCCTGGGATGGACCCACAGACCCCCAGGAGGGAACCCCAGACCCTGGGAGAGACCCAGAGACCCCCGGGATGGACCCAGAGACTCCCAGGAGGGACCCAGAGACCCCGAGGACGAAGCCAAAGACCCCTGGACTGACCCCAGAGCCCCTGGAACCCACCCAGACCCCCGGCACCAGCCCCAGAGCCCCCAGAACCAGCCCCAGAGACCACAGGACTGACCCCAGGACCAGCCCACAGCCCCAGACCCCCCCATTCCCCACCCCCATACCCCACTGTCCCCGCCCCAGAACCGCCACACCCCCGATCCAGCCCCTGACGCCCCAGGACCAGCCCTAGACCCTCGTTCTCCAGCCTCAGACCCCCTGGGACTGACCCCAGGACCCATTTCCCGCCCCCAGACCCCCTGTCCCTGCCCCCAGACCCCCAGACCCCCATTCCCCATCCCCAGAGACCCCAGACCCCCCGATCCAGCCCCAAACCCCTGGGACCGGCCCCAGACCCCCATTCTCCAGCCTCAGACTCCCTGGGACTCACCCCAGGACCCATCCCAGCCCCAGACCCCCCTGTCCCTGCCCCCAGACCCCCATTCCCCACCCCCAGAGAACGCAGACCCCCTGTCCCTGCCTCAGAGACCACAGACCTCCCTGTCTCCACCCCCAGACCCCCCCGGCCCGACCCCAGACCCCCCGATCCAGCTCTAAACCCCCCGGGACCAGCCTCAGACACCCCTGTCCCCGCCCCAGAGACCCCAGACCCCACTGTCCCCGCCCCCAGACCCCCGATCCAGCCCCAAGCCCCCCGGGACTGACCCCAGGACCCATTCCCCACCCCCAGACCCCCCTGTCCCCACCCCCAGACCCCCATTCCCCACCCTCAGAGCCCCCAGACCCCCCTATCCCCGCCCCCAGACCCCCGTTCCCCACTCTCAGAGTCTCCAGATCCCCCTGTCCTCGCCCCCAGACCCCCGTTCCCCAATCCCAGAGCCCCCAGACCCCCCTGTCCCCGTCCCAGAGACCCCAGACCCCCCTGTCTCCGCCCCCAGACCCCCCGATCCAGCTCCAAAGCCCCCGGGACCGGCCCCAGACCCCCTGTCCCCGCCCCCAGACCCCCATTCCCCACCCCCAGAGACCCCAGACCCCCCGATCCAGCCCCAAACCCCTGGGACCGCCCCCAGACCCCCGTTCTCCAGCCTCAGACTCCCTGGGACTCACCCCAGGACCCATTCCCAGCCCCAGACCCCCCTGTCCCCACCCCCAGACCCCCGTTCCCCACCCTCAGAGCCCCCAGACCCCCTGTCCCCGCCCCCAGACCCCCGTTCCCCACCCCCAGAGCCCCCAGACCCCCCTGTCCCCGTCCCGGAGACCCCAGACCCCCCTGTCTCCGCCCCCAGACCCCCCGATCCAGCTCCAAACCCCCCGGGACTGGCCCCAGACCCCCCTGTTCCCGCTCCAGAGACCCCAGACCCCCTGTCCCCGCCCCCAGACCCCCATTCCCCACCCCCAGAGACCCCAGACCCCCCGATCCAGCCCCAACCCCCCGGGACCGGCCCCAGACCCCCGTTCTCCAGCCTCAGACTCCCTGGGTCTCACCCCAGGACCCATTCCCAGCCCCAGACCCCCCTGTCCCTGCCCCCAGACCCCCATTCCCCAACCCCAGAGAACGCAGACCCCCTGTCCCTGCCTCAGAGACCCCAGACCTCCCTGTCCCCGCTCCCAGACCCCCCTGTCCCTGCCCCAGAGACCCCAGACACCCCTGTCCCCACCCCCAGACTCCTCCGGACCGGCCCCAGACCCCCCGATCCAGCTCCAAACCCCGCGGGACCGGCCCCAGACCCCCTGTCCCCGCCCCAGAGACCCCAGACCCCCCCGTCCCCGCCCCCAGACCCCCGATCCAGCCCCAACTCCCCCGGGACTGACCCCAGGACCCATTCCCCACCCCCAGACCCCCATTCCCAACCCTCAGAGCCTCCAGACCCCCCTGTCCCCGCCCCCAGACCCCCCGATCCAGCTCCAAACCCCCCGGGACCGGCCCCAGACCCCCCTGTCCCCGCCCCAGAGATCCCAGACCCCCCTGTCCCCGCCCCCAGACCCCCGATCCAGCCCCAAACCCCCGTCCCCAGCCCCCGGGACCGGCCTCCAGCCCCATCCCCACCTCAGACCCCCGTCCCAGCCCCCCCGGGGGACTGACCGAGGCGGCACCGATCACCCACACCCACCCCCACCCCCACCCCCACCCCCACCCCCACCCCCGCCCCCGCCCCCGCCCTCGCCCCCGCCTCAGCCCTGCTCTCCCCCTCTTCCCGCCGCTGCGTGGGCAGCGCCTCCCATTGGCTGCCCACCGCCGGGCAGGCGGGCTTAGGGCGAGAACCCCGCCCTCCGATTGGCCGCGGCATTCCCGCCTCGCAACGGAACACTCCGATTGGTCGCCGCCTCTGAGGCGGCAGCGCCTCCCATGGGCTGCTTCCCGAGGGGGGAGGCGGGATTAAAAGCGAAGGGAAACTCCCCGCCCCCCTCTGCCACCTCGAGCTTCGATTGGCCGGCGCGGCGGCGAGCTGTGCGCCGATTGGACCAGGAGACGGAGAGTGGGGGGGGCGAGGCGGACCGCCTGGCTATAAAAGGAGCGGCGGGGGGAGGCAGCTGCCTTCTCACACAGTCCAGCGGCCGAGGCGCGATGGGGGCTGCTGCTCCCCCCTCCCCCCCCGCCTCCCCTCACAGCCTCATCAGCCCTTATTACCGGTAATTGGTGCCTCGATCCGAGCCCGGGGAGGAGCCGGAGGCGGCAGCGACCCCCGGGAAGGGGCTTGGATGGGTTTGAGTGGCGGGATTATGCTAGTTTATGCTGGTTTATGCTAATTACAGGCGGCTTCCTGTCGTTTTGGGGCGAATTCGGGGGGGTTGGGGCTTTTTTGGGCGATCTTAGGGGGTTTTGAGGTGGTTTTAGGGGGCTTCGGGGTGATTTCAGGCTGTTTGGGGGGTGTGTTGAGGCTTGTAAAGGGCTCTGAGGGTTGTCGGGTGAATTCAAGGGATTTGGGGGCGATTTTAGGGGGTTTTGAGGTGGTTTTAGAGGGGTTTGGGGTGTTTTTTGGGAGGGTTGAGGCAGATTGAAGGGATTTGGGGTGATTTCAGGTGATTTGGGGGCTTTTGAGGGTATTGGGAGGCTTTTTTGGTGCAATTTTAAGTAGTTTTGAGGCTTTTTAAGGTTTGTGAGGTTTTGAGGCCTTTTTAGACCCTTTTGGGCCATTTTGGGGGGGGGTTGTCTTGTTTTGGGGGGTTTTTAGCCCATTTTGGGACAGGTTGGATGGGGTTTGGGGTCATTTGAGGGGATTTTAGCCCATTTTGGGGCAGTTTTGGGGTGTTTTAGCCTTTTTTGGGTCAGTTTTTGGGTGTTTTGGGTCAGGTTTAGCTTATTTTGGGGCCACTTTGGGTCAGTTTTAGTACTTTTTAGGTCAGTTTTGGGCTTATTTGGCCAAATTTGGGTCAGTTTTGGGGGATTTTGGATCAGTTTGGGGGGATTTTTTTTTGCATTTTGGGTTAGTATGGGGGTATTTTTGGTCCCTTCTGGATCAATTTTGAGGCTTTCTGGCTCATTTAGGGTCAGCTTAGGGATTTTTAGCCAATTTTTGGTAAATTGTGGGTCAATTTTAGAGGGTTTTGGCCCCTTTTGGGTCAATTTTAGGGAAATTAGACCCATTTTGGTCAGTTTTAGGGGTTCGGTGTTTTTTTGGCCCATTTTGGGCCAGTTTTAGGTTGCTTTGGCCCATTTTGGGCCAGTTTTAGGTTGCTTTGGCCCATTTTGGGCCAGTTTTAGGTTGCTTTCGCCCATTTTGGGCCAGTTTTAGGTTGCTTTGGCCCATTTTGGGCCAGTTTTAGGTTGCTTTGGCCCATTTTGAGCCAGTTTTAGGTTGCTTTGGCCCATTTTGAGCCAGTTTTAGGTTGCTTTGGCCCATTTTGGGCCAGTTTTAGGGTGTTTTAGCCTATTCTGGGTCAATTTTTGGAGGGGTTGGCCCATTTTGGGTCAGTTTTGGGTGATTTTGGGGTTTTTTTAGCCCATTTTGGGTCAGTTTTAGGGGATTCTTAGCCCTTTGTGGGTGGTTTTAGGGGGGTTTTAGCTCGGTTTGGGTCAGTTTTAGGGGGTTTTGGCCCATTTTGGGTCAATTTTAGGGGGGGTTGGCCCATTTTGGGTCAGTTTTGGGGTGTTTTGGCCGCCATGCTCTGTTATCCTGAGGTGCTGCAGCGGCACACAGGCTGCTTCGGCTCCATCTGGTGAGGAGATGACGTCATACGGGGGGGGGCGTGGGGGGGGTAGTGGGGGGTGGTGGGGTCTGTGACGTCATGGGGCGATGACGTCATCGGGGAAGGGGTGATGATGTCATTACACCCCCCCAGGCTGGTGGCCACCTGCAGCTCCCGCCTCCTGCGCAGAGAGTACCTGGCGGTTGATGTGCCCAGAGCCTGGTAATGAGGGGGGCTAATTAGGGGGTGTTAATTAGGGGAGGGGGTTAATGAGGGGGTAATTAAGGGAGGGGGTTAATGAGGGGGTAATTAGGGGTGGGGGTTAATGAGGGGGGTGATTAGGGGTGGGGGTTAATGAGGGGGGTGATTAGGGGTGGGGGTTAATGAGGGGGGTGATTAGGGGTGGGGGTTAATGAGGGGGGTGATTAGGGGTGGGGGTTAATGAGGGGGGTGATTAGGGGTGGGGGTTAATGAGGGGGGTGATTAGGGGTGGGGGTTAATGAGGGGGGTGATTAGGGGTAACAAGGGGAGGGGGTTAATCAGGGGGGTAGTTAGGGGTGGGGGCTGATGAGGGGGGAAATTAGGGGTGGGGGCTGATGAGGGGGGAAATTAGGGGTGGGGGCTAATGAGGGGGTAATTTGGGGGATAACGATGGAGGGGGCCATTGAGGGGATGATTAATGAGGGGCTAATTGGGGGGGCTAATGAGGGGCTAATTGGGAGGGGAGTTAATGAGTGTGGGGTCAATAAGGGGGGCTAACAAGGGAGGGAGGGTAGTGAGGGGGGCTAACGAGTGAAGGAGCTAATGAGCTGATGAGATCATTAATTAGTGAGCTAATGAGGTCATCAGGGGATGTGATGTCATCTGGGGGGGTGAAGTCTTTGGGGGGGGGGGTGATGTCATGGATGGATTAACAAGCTAATTAAGGAGCTAATGAATGAATGGGCTAATGAACCTCCCCTGTCCCCCCCCAGCGCGGCAGTAATATTGTTCCTGATTGGCCAGGGCGGGTGGGAGGAGCCTCCGGCGCCTGCTGCTCCCTCTACCTGGTGGTGCTGCTGCAGCTGGGGCTGGTGCAGGTCCTGCAGCTCCAGAGCCTCCTGCTGCTGGGTGAGCCCACCCCACGGCTGCCCCATAGCGCCCCACACCTGCCCCACACCCTGCCCCACATCTTCCCCCCCTCCAGAGGAGGCCACCCTGGTCCTGAGCCGCCTGCACCGCGCACACCCCCCGCCCCACATCGACCTCAAGACCCCCTGCAGGTGAGGGCCTGACCCACAGAGTGACCCACGGCTCCCTGCCCCATAGCCTGACCCATAGTCTGACCTTCAGCTCCCTGCCCCATAGCCAGACCCATAGCGTGACCCATGGCTCCCTGCCCCATAACGTGACTCATAGCGTGACCCACGGCTCCCTGCCCCATAGCCTGACCCATGGCTCCCTGCCACATAGCCTGACCCACAGTCTGCCACATGGCTCCCTGCCCCATAGCCTGACCCATAGTCTGACCTTCAGCTCCCTGCCCCATAGCCAGACCCGTAGCGTGACCCACGGCTCCCTGCCCCATAGCGTGACCCACGGCTCCCTGCCCCATAGCGTGACCCACGGCTCCCTGCCCCATAGCCAGACCCATAGCGTGACCCACTGCTCCCTGCCCTATAGCGTGACCCATAGCATGACCCATGGCTCCCTGCCCCATAGCCTGACCCACAGCCTGCCACACGGCTCCCTGCCCCATAGCCTGACCCATAGTCTGACCTTCAGCTCCCTGCCCCATAGCGTGACCCATAGCGTGACCCACGGCTCCCTGCCCCATAGCGTGACCCATAGCGTGACCCACGGCTCCCTGCCCCATAGCCTGACCCACAGCCTGCCACACGGCTCCCTGCCCCATAGCCTGACCCATAGTCTGACCTTCAGCTCCCTGCCCCATAGCCAGACCCATAGCGTGACCCACGGCTCCCTGCCCCATAGCCAGACCCATAGCGTGATCCACGGCTCCCTGCCCCATAGCCTGACCCACAGCCTGCCACACGGCTCCCTGCCCCATAGCATGACCCACAGCTTTCTGCCCCATAGCCACACCCATAGCATGACCCACAGCTTTCTGCCCCATAGCCAGACCCATAGTGTGACCCACAGCTCCCTGACCCATATCCTGACCCCATCGCTTGGTCCCGCCCCCTACCCCATAGCACTGTCTCTGTCATGTGGCCCCGCCCCCTCCCGAGGCCCCGCCCATCACCCATCCTGGCCCCGCTGCCCCCCCCCAGCCCTGTGGCCCCGCCCCCCTGGCTGCAGCTGCTGCCGGACGCGCGGGCGCTGATGTCGGCATTGGAGCTGGCGCCAGACCCCTGGTTTGGGTGCCGGGCGACACCCGCCCACACAGCCTCCCCCTGCTGCTGCCACAGGTACCCCGACCCACAGATCCTGACCCTCAGATCATCCCCCTGCCCCATAGATACACCCCTGCCCCATAGATCCCCGTACCCCACAGATCATCCCCTGCCCCACAGATCATCCCTTGCCCCATAGATACCGTTAGGAAGGGGGAAGGGGATATTACAGAGGCCGCTGGGGTAAGGCAGGTGCTTTGGGAGTCACAGCACGAGTTGATGGTGGAAATAGATAAATGCCAACAACACAGTGGCAGACTTGGGGATGTTGCTCCACATGAGAGTAGGGATAACTCTGTGGATTACCCCGTGAACTCCTCAGTGGAGCCGCTTTTGCCCATCCCCTATCGAAAAGCTCGCTGTGAGCTGTTGGGGATATCTGCATCTGCTGCCCCACTAAAATGCCTTTATACAAACGCACGTAGCATGGGGAACAAACAAGAAGAATTGGAGATCTTTGTGCGGTCGCAGGGCCACGATCTCATTGCAATCACTGAGACGTGGTGGGACAGCCTGGATGACTGGCACGCTACCATGGATGGCTACGTGCTTTTTAGGAAAGACAGGCTAGGGAGGCGAGGTGGGGAACTTGCTCTTTATGTTAGAGAGCACCTAGAATGTATTGACCTCCACCTGGGTCGGGATGAACCACTTGTCGAGAGCTTGTGGGTAAGAATTAAAAGGCAGGCCAGTATGTGTGATGTAGTCGTGGGCGTGTACTACAGGCCCCCTGATCAAGAGGAGTGGGTTGACAGTGCATTTTTCAAGCAATTGGAAGTAGCCTCAAGATCGCAGGCGCTGGTCATTATGGGGGATTTCAATTACCCAGATATTTGCTGGGCAAGCAATACGGCCAGTCGTGTGCAGTCCAGGCAATTTCTGCGGTATATGGAAGACAACTTCCTGATACAGATGGTGCAGGAACCTACGAGGAGAGGGCGGGTGCTGGACCTTGTTTTCACTAACAAGGATGGGCTCGTTAGGGAAGTGAAGGTCGGGGGCAGCTTAGGACAAAGCGACCATGAAATGATCGAGTTCAAGATCCTGAGTGGAAGAGGCAAGCCAAAAAGTAGGACAGCTACCCTGAATTTTGGAAGAGCTAACTTTGATCTCCTCCGAAATCAAATAGGGGCTATCCCTTGGGCTGCTCTGTTTGAAGGAATGGGAGCCTGCGAGAGCTGGCTAACATTCAAACAGCACTTCTTCCAAGCACAGAATAGGTGCATCCCTTTGAGTAAGAAATTGGGAAGGAGAGGTAGAAGACCTGCGTGGATAAGCAGGGAGCTTTTGAGTAAACTCAAAGGGAAGCAGAAGACCTATAAACTGTGGAAACAGGGTCTGAGATCATGGGATGAATATAAGGATGTTGCCAGGGCCTGCAGGGATGCAACTAGGAGGGCTAAGGCCTGCTTAGAAATTAAGCTGGCAAGGGACATAAAGGATAACAAAAAGAGTTTTTTCAGGTATGTGAATAGTAAAAGGATGACCAGGGATAATGTAGGTCCCTTGTTGAATGAGGCGGGTGTCTTGGTAACGGGAGATGATGAGAAGGTGGAGATACTGAATGCCTTCTTTGCCTCGGTCTTTACTCCGAAGGCTTCTCGGGACCCACAGATACCAGACGAAAGTAGCAGTGGTTGGGGAATGAACGGCTCACCTCTAGTTGAGGTAGGGGTGGTCCAGGAGCGACTCAAAGGATTGGATGCACACAAATCCATGGGTCCAGATGGGATACACCCATGTGTGCTGAGAGAGCTGGCGGAGGTGATTGCGGAGCCACTCTCTATCATCTTCGATAGGTCCTGGACTACAGGAGAAGTGCCTGAAGACTGGAGGATAGCCAATGTCACTCCAGTCTTTAAAAAAGGCAAGAAGGAGGATCCCAGTAACTATAGGCCAGTCAGCCTCACTTCTGTGCCTGGAAAGGGGATGGAACATCTTGTTTTGGATGCCATCTCCAAACAACTGGAAGAGAAGAAGGTTATGAGTAGTAGTCAGCATGGATTCACCAAGGGGAGATCATGCTCGACCAATCTCATAGCCTTCTATGATCTCATAACAGGCTGGGTAGATGGAGGGAGAGCAGTGGATGTCATCTACCTTGACTTTAGCAAAGCTTTCGATACTGTCTCCCACGACATCCTGATAGAGAAGCTGAGGGAACAAGGGATAGATGAGTGGACAGTGAGGTGGGTTGAGAACTGGCTGTCGGACCGAGCCCAGAGGGTCGTGATCAGTGGAGTAGAATCTGACTGGAGGCCTGTGACTAGCGGTGTTCCCCAGGGCTCGGTGTTGGGTCCAGTCCTGTTTAATATCTTCATTGACGATCTTGATGAGGGAACAGCATCCACCCTCAGCAAGTACACCGATGATACAAAGCTGGGAGGAGTGGCTGACACGCAGGAACACTGCGCTGCCATCCAGAGAGACCTGGACAGGCTGGAGAGCTGGTCTGGGAGAAATCTAATGAAGTTCAACAAGAGCAAGTGTAAAGTCTTGCACCTGGGGAGGAACAACCGACTGTATCAGTACAGGCTGGGGGATGACCTGCTGGAAAGGAGGTCAGTGGAGAAGGACCTGGGGGTCCTGGTAGATGACAGGTTGGCCATGAGCCAGCAGTGTGCACTGGTGGCTAAGAGAGCCAATGGGATCCTGGGATGCATCAGGAAGAGTGTGTCCAGCAGGTCGAAGGAAGTGATCCTCCCCCTCTACTCTGCGTTGGTCAGGCCCCACCTGGAGTGTTGTGTCCAGTTCTGGGCTCCCTGGTATAAAAAAGACAGGGACCTTCTGGAGAGAGTCCAGAGAAGGGCCACGAAGATGATTAGGGGTCTGGAACATCTCCCATATGAGGAAAGGCTGAGTGAGCTGGGTCTGTTCAGCCTTGAGAAAAGAAGGCTTAGGGGAGACCTAATTAGTGTTTATAAATATCTTAGACTTGGGACGCAGGGGGATTTGGCCAGCCCCTTTTCAGTGGTCTGTGGGGACAGGACTAGGGGCAATGGCTGTAAGCTGGAGCATAGGAAGTTCCGCACCAACATGCGGAAGAACTTTTTCACAGTGAGGGTGACAGAGCAGTGGAATAGGCTGCCCAGGGAGGTGGTTGAGTCTCCTTCTCTGGAGATATTCAAGTCTCGCCTGGATGCCTATCTGTGTAATATGAGATAGGGAGCCTGCTTTGGCAGGGGGGTTGGACCCGATGATCTCTTGAGGTCCCTTCCAACCCCTAAGATTCTGTGATTCTGTGATTCTGTGACTCAGCACCAAATGCACCCCAGGGCTCATTAAAATTAAAAAGCAAGCCCTAATGAGCTGTGTCTCTCTGTGTAATTATCTTCAAATCTTCAAGAGATGGACAGATCACTGAAGCTGTTTCAAGAGGAGCTCAGAGTAAAATTGATTTCTTTTTAAGGGTGTAGGCTTTTATTTTCACTGTAGAGGAGAGGTGATAAACTGACTGAGATTGATCCAGAGTGTCTCCTAAGGAGGTCTGTAATGGTCTGAAAAAGGGTCCGTTGAGGCAGTAGGAAGAACCTTGCTGCACATCTCCACAAGCCCACCATGACTCTCACCAGCCAACTGGGACTTGCATCCCTTGTCCTTACATCAGGTCTCTCTGCTGCACTCCACAGTGGGGCATTACAGCCCCTCTGTACCAGCTCCCCTGCTTTCCTTAGAGAACTGGCTGCACACAGGCAGCACAGAGGGAGTTATTTTCCCACCAACACAAGAAACCTGACAAGATTCACCATTAAATTAAACACTCCTCACTCTGTGCCAAGTGCAACCTGCCACCAGTGAGGTTCACCTGCCACAAAGCTTAACCCTGTGAGAGATGTTCTAGTGAGGAAGGAGACTGTGAAATCACCACAACTCAAGAGCTGGCTAAAGACAGAATGAGTCAGTCAACTGCCAGAAAGGCAAGGGTTTAACTCTCTGAAACTCAGCAGCAGCTGGATGGTTGAGAGGTGTCTGAATGGTCCAAGGGGAAGGGGAAGGGAAATCTAGAGAGCAACCAGAAGCACTGGTGTGAAGACACACTGTCGGAATGATGATTTCATACACGGACAATTGACTTTGGACAGGTAGAAATATGTGACAGACAGGGGAGATGAAATGCACAGCTGTCCTGCTTCTGGACAGGCAAGAGTTAACTTCCCCAAGCAGCCAGCAGTGGTGACTTGAGTTAGCACAGCTCAGCTGAGTGTGCCCAGGCTGTTTTCCACACCACCTGACATCACTCCCCCATAAAATAGGCTGGTTGGGGAGGGGCACTCCTGGGTTCCTTCAGGGCAGTCTGAGTGTGGCTGTGGCGTTTGGTTGATCCTTGCATTGTGCAGTACCTTGTGATCCTTTGGTCAGTAAAGTACTCTCTGTTATCACTGGATGTGAGTGTAGTTTGCAATGTGCTGTTATCATTTTTTCACTGTGATTTTGTCAGTAAACTGTCCTCCTCCCAGCCCACAGAGAGTCTGTCTGTTTCTCCTCCAGGAGTGAGCATTATAACCTGACCCTTGTACATGAGTGACCTGGGAGAAATGAGAAAAGATTTCAGCTGCCTTCCAGGGGAGCACATCATCCCCTGGCTACTCTGATGCTGGGACAATGGGGCACACAGCCTGGAATTCGAAGGCAGGGAGGCCAAGCAGCTGGGATCCCTGTTCAGAAAAGGAGTCTTTGACAAGGTGATTGGAAAGAAGTCTCAAGCCCTCAGCCTCTGGAGGCCACTTCTGTCAAGTGTGGGGGAAAGGTACCCATTCAGTGAAGATGTCATGTGTTGGCCAGGCAAGTGCATGACCACAGAGCAGAGTATGGAGTGTTTGAGGGGATCAGCCATGTGAGAGATGAATTACTAATATCCTGATGATCTGCAGCTACCCACCAATCCTGATGAAGTCCCATGTTCCTCACCCATGTGGTGTAAGTCTGTGTGGAGTGCACCAGCATCATATGCCAACTGCCTGGCAGTAATAGATTGGGGAAAGGGAGAAGCACCGAGAGTGGCTGAGGTGTCTGGCCAACTCCATCTATTTAAAGAAAGTCTTTGTTCCTCCCTTATCTCAGCCATCTGAAGTAGGCCTTCCCCTGTTCCAGTAAAAAGTACACACCAAGAGGTATCCATTCTCTCTGCATGACCATGGTGAAGACATGAGGAGGTGAGATGGGAAACCCACCTCCAATCCTGAGTGAAGAAGCTGCAAGGGAAAAGTTACAAAAAGAGATTTCTCCAGGAAAAATGCTGCACCAGCTTCCAGTAGTCAGCCCACCAGTCTGTCATTGTGCTTGTGATCCTCTTGAAGGGACTGCTCAGCCTTTTTTTGCAAGAAGTGAACAGCTAATATGATGAACAAGATTAGAGGGCAAGTTTGCAGAGGTAAAAGCCATCCAGCTGGCTTTAAACATTGCCAGATGAGAAAAGTGGCCAAAATTCTACCCCTATCCTCACTCCTGGATGGTGGCCAATGCCCTGTGGGAGTGGTTGCAGCAATGGAAACAAAGCAACTGGGAGTGCAGAGGCAAACCCATCTGGCCATGATGTAGATGATGTGCAAAAAGGGGTGGATAGTGTCCTGGTTCTGGTCAGGCCACAGTTATCTCACCTGTGCTGACTGCTTGGAAGGTTGAGTTAGCCCTGGCTGTTTTCCACGCCACCTGACATCACTTCTCCATAAAGGAGCTGGTTTGGGCACCACTCCTGGGTGCCTCCAGGGCAGTCTGAGTGCAGCTGGGGTGTTGGGTTGGTCCTCCTGTCCTGCAGCACTCTGTAATCCTCAGGTGGGTAAGGTAGTCTGTGGTCTCACCGGGTATGAGTGTCATGGGCTGTTTATTGTTCTAGTTTCATGATGCTATTTTCAGTAAACTCTCCTTATCCCAACCAACAGAGGCTCTGTCTCTTTCTCCTCTGGGAGTGAGCCTGTGGTGTGTGGTGCTGAGACACTGTTTGGGGCTGAACCACCACAAACATTTAAATTACTCTGTCATCTTTTTATTTATTTTCTATCATGTCCTTTAATGCCTCTTGCTGAGGCACCACAAGTCAGCTGAGGCTTCTACACTCACACATTAACCACCGACACATCGGAGCTTCACTTCCACCAGACCCTGGCAAAACCCTCCGTGGTGTTACAAAGAGAAACCTCAAGAACTTTTCCAACCAGAGCTGACCTGCTCCTTCTGATCTTGTGATGTTCTGCATCAGGGGATAACCACAACAGGGTTGGAACCAACACATCCTCCTCTTTAGTGACCAATCCAGCATTGGTGACACATGATAATTTATTCATTGCTGCCCAGTGCTTGCCCAGCATCAAGGCCCTTCCTGATTCACATGCTGCTCCACCAGAATGTAAGCTCGGGGAGCACTGGTTGTTGTGAGGGAGGACTGCCAGGGCAGCTGCTGCCAGCTGCCCAAAAGAATCTCCCATGCATGATGACATCATCAGTGAGCAGGGTTAAACCTCATCAAGGGAATTCAGACATGACTGGTGGAGCAGCAGTGTCAAGGAGGAGGCTTTGGGCATTCTGAGGATGCCACAGCAGCCAGGGCTGCTACACAGGAACCTGTCCATGGGCACATTGGGCAGCACTGGGAGCAGTACGGCCACCCAGGCAAAGGCACTTATTGTTTGACTCAGCACTGGTGTGGACACCAGCAGAGTGTCCAGGAGTGGGAGGTCCCCAGCTCAGGATGAGTGTGGAGGAACAGTCACGAGGTTGAAAGAAATTCTGCTAAGACAGGGTTAGGGGTCTTGTGTGGAGAGGCTGAGAGGTCTGGGCTTCTTTATCCTGGCGCAGGGGAGTCTGAGGAGAGTATAGGGGCAGCTCAGAGAGCTTGAAAGTTCCTTTTCAAATGAATGGCAATTAAAACTAGAGGTGCAGATGGGTTATGAACATGGAGAAATGCCATTCTGAGGGTAGTGCTGTGGTGCTTGGAGTTACTTGGAGGACGTGTGGATGAGCTGGTTGGTTTATCTGGGAACAGCTGGTGAGGAGGGGGAGACAGCAGGACAGGCAGGGACATCGTGGGGTGAGAACAAGGCGGGGAAAGGGGTTGGGTGCCTGCAGAGAAACAGGCACAGGTGTGGAGCAGTGTCACATGGGCTGTGGTGCAGAAGGTCAAGGGTGTTATCCAGGCTGAAAGCACCTGATAGAAATGAGATCACAGCCCTTGGCTGTGGCTGATGTCCCTGCAGAGGCCTCAGAGGAGACACATTGTCCTCGTGGCCATGGAACATCATTGCCTCCTTGAACTCAAAGTAGGGAGGCATCCATGTGTCATACCCCTGTCCTACCCTTGGCATCACACTCCCCACATTCCATGTAAGAGCCCTGAGACACAGGTGAGGGTCAGGATCTCCCTTCCCAGGGGCTGGGGATCAGCACTGGCATTTCTGCTTCATCAGACCAAGCCAAGGTGTCCTCAGCATCAGAGCTGCCTGTGCTTTGCCTGGGTTTGTCCTCATGGCCTCCACTTGTGAGGTGTAAGATGTTCATGGGGATGCTTTGTCAGCAATGGCTCACAGTAGGGACCATGAACGCTTCAAGGTTCTTTGGGCATTAGGTCTGACTGACATTTTAAGAGGTTTCTTCACTCTCCCCTTAGTATCTGGGGTCTGTGGACTCAGAAGCAAATATACAAGAGAGCTCATGGAAATACAGAAAGCTTTAAAAAGCATATCTGTTCAAGTCCTTTTCATTAAAAAAATCCAGACTTCTACAAATAATTGGATTACAGTTAGGTATTTAATGATGGACAGTTCAAAGCAATATTACAATGGAGGATATTTTCTCTTCACGACTATTTCCTGTCATGGCTCAGTTGATAGAAGAAGTGACAGCAGCATTATGCAATGGGTGTCAGTCTCCTAAGGAGATCTGGACAGGCAGAAAAGCAGTCTTTTTAGATCCAACCCTGCATAAAAAATCTTGCTCTTCCCCAAGCCCAGCAGTTCCCTCACTGGCCTCCTGGGGCTCACAACACTTTTCCTGGCATCATCTGTGCTCACAGGCACAGACAGATTTCTCTGACAACAAACAGCAGTTCAACATGATCCAGTTTAATACCCATGAAATCTCTCTCCTCAGCTGCCTGCTACAGCCAAGCAGCGTGTGAAGGGGGTCAGCTTTCAGGGGAGATTCTCTCCCAGAACAATTTCAATCAGATACATAGAAAGGTCACTTATCAACACACTGACTTGCTGACAGAACAGTTCATTAGACTGCTGAAAGATGGGACATTTTCCAACTCTCTGAACCTCAAAGCAGCAACCGGAGAGCTGAGAGGCATCTGAATGTCCAAGGAGCAAGTGGGGGTGGAAACCTGTGATCAAAGTTAAGTGCATACATCCAGGTAGCCTGCAGAAAGTACGTCCTTAGTCCTTGAACACAAGACCTAGAGATAATGCATTAGGAATAGGATAAATGTGGACAATGTTATTATGGCTTAGAAAGGAAAAATAAAAACCTAAAATCCTTACTAAATACAGCTTGGACCTAACGTGTTAGTTTGCAAGATGGATGTAGAAGAGAATGAGCAGTTTATTGCTGCTAAGAAACATCCAGTCATCAGTTTCAACACGGCATCCTTGAGCTCCTGATTCCTCATGCTGTAGATCAGCGGGTTCACTGCGGGTGGAACCACCGAGTAAAGAAATGACACTACAGCATTTAAAAAAGGGGAGGAGATGGACAGAGGCTTCATGTAGGAAAACACAGCAGTGCTGAGAAACAGGGAGACCACGGCCAGGTGAGGGAGGCAGGTGGAAAAGGCTTTGTGTCGTCCCTGCTGCGAGGGGATCCTCAGCACAGCCCTGAAGATCTGCACATAGGACACCACAATGAACACAAAACACCCAAAAGCTAAACAGAGACTGACCACTATGACTCCAATTTCCCTGAGGTAGGCATCTGAGCAGGAGAGCGTGAGGATCTGGGGGATTTCACAGAAGAACTGGTCAAGGGCATTGCCATGGCACAGGGGGACTGAAAATGTATTGGCTGTGTGCAGCACAGCATGGAGAAACCCACTGGCCCAGGCAGCTGCTGCCATGTGGACACAAGCTCTGCTGCCCAGGAGGGTCCCGTAGTGCAGGGGGTGGCAGATGGCAACGTAGCGGTCATAGGCCATGACAGTGAGAAGACAGAGCTCTGTGGAGATCAAAAATAGGAAGAAAAAGAGTTGAGCCACACATCCTGTGTAGGAAATGGCCCTGGTGTCTGACAGAGAATTGGCCATGGATTTGGGAACAGTGGTGGAGATGAAGCCAAGGTCAGTAACAGCGAGGTTGAGGAGGAAGAAGTACATGGGGGTGTGGAGGTGGTGGTCACAGGCTATGGTGATGATGATGAGGCCATTGCCCAGGAGAGCAGCCAGGTAGATGCCCAGGAAGAGCCAGAAGTGCAGGAGCTGCAGCTCTCGTGTGTCTGCAAAGGGCAGGAGGAGGAACTGGCTGATGGAGCTGCTGTTGGACATCTGCTGCCATCAAGTGTAGAGACCTGTCCAAGGAGGAAAAGGCAGTGAGAACTTCGTGAATTCTTATATGAGGCCTCTTCCAATTCATAGTGAATGCCCTCAGATTGACTCTATATTCAGGAGGTCCCTTTTTGGGAGGTCTGCTTTGAGCTGGCTGGAGCGTACCACTGCTGGGAGGAGGGTCAGCTGTGGGCTCATGAGAACTCAGTCCTGCCTGGCAGCAGTCAGTAAATAGAAGGATGGTGTGATCTCAGACTAAATCCCCTGTGGATAGGAATGAGCTTTTCAGCACTGTCACTCCAGTTTCACCCTATGGCAGAGCAGAGCTTTGCAGCTTTGGTTTTCTCCTGCCTGTACCTGAGGAGTGTTTGTTCTGTCTGCACTGCCTGACATTGCTGCTGCAGTGCCAGTGAAGCCTTCCCCTGAGTGTAGAGTGGGGAGAGCTGCTCTGTCCATCAGCCGTGGTCTCAGCTGCCCTGTGCTGGACACTCTGTGATCACACCCTGCAGTTCCCCGCATAAGAAACTGGACCCCACAGAGAGCAGAGGAATCCAGTCTCACAGGGCAGAGCTCCAAAGCCCTCCTGAGGTCTCATCCTACCCAAGGAAGATCTCAGCTCCCTTCTCCCAGCCAGGGACACACAGGGCTCATTGCAGTTGGCCAAACACAGGCGATGAGCAGCATTTCCATGCCCTCAGTGCCAAGCATGGGGCTCCTCTCTGAGGCACAAGAGTCTGTAGGAGAGCGGTGCCATTTTGGGAGGCAGCTGCAGCCCAGCAGGAACCCCTGGGTAATGGTGGTACAAAAGCAACAAGGACAGGAGGGGAAACAGCAACAAATGTTCCAGCCAACACTGGAAGGACAAGGACAGACAGACAGGCACTCAGGGGTTTCTGAGGTTTTCAGGGGCTGCCAAGGAGACAACTCAGTCTAAAATCCTGGAACTCCAGGCTCTGATTCTGAGCTGGGTGGCACAAACCAGGGGGTCACTGTGGGAAAGTGTCTGCTCTGAGGGGGATGTTGGGGAGGTACCAAATCCCCACTACCAGGACATTTCTGGGAGCAGCTCCTTCTCAACTCCCTGCCCATGTCTCTCCTGCCTGGAGCTGTCCCTGCAGCTGCTTTTCTTTGCTTATGTCACCTCCAGCTCTGTGCTTACCGACCTCATCCAAACTGCCCTGCACTGAGGTCTTCTCTGCAGACCCCTTTGGGAGAAATAACTTCTCATTTACCACAGTCAGAAAGTCCACAAGAGAGGAAATGTCAAAGTAAAGACACTGTCAGGAAGGAAAATGCCTCCTTCATGTCATTCTTCATAGTCCCTTCCGAATTTTTATAAGGATCAGCTGGAGCTGGGAGCAAAGCTGACCCATGCAGCACTGTCTTACAGCAGAAGGACCCTACACTGTGCTACACACTTTACACCCACAGCTTCTTTCTGCAGCGATGCTGATGGTAGCTCACCAGGCAGGCTTCTTGCTGACCCTGGCAGCAGCAGAGTCCCTGCCCCAGCACACAGTCCCTGGGGTGCAGGGACCCTGCTCACAAGGACAGCCCTGGGCACCCCAGGGTGCACACGCTGCTTCACACCTCTGCAGCCATGTCCAGGAGAAGACAGATGTCCTGCACTGTCCTTCTGATGGGGCAGAAGGGCATCCCTTCCAGGCAGCACTTTCTGGTCCTAGAGAGAACCGGTCCTCCTGACAGACCCCACACACTGCCCCATGTCCCAGCTTTAGGAGATCCCTCCAGGAACAGAACCTGCATTGCCCTGCACCCACAGACATACCAGGGAGAGGCTGTGCAGATTTCTCCTCCAGTGAGCTCTCAGCATCCATCAGCTCTCTCAGCCTCACAGGTCTCCCCTTGGTGCCTCCAGGCAGTGTCCCCAGCCCTGTGTGCTTGGCAGAGGAGCTGCTCCTGGGCAGAGCTGTCTCTCTGCAGCGCTGTAATAATTCTTGAGCTCCCACTGTCCCAGGAGCCGAGCCCAGCTCAGCGGGAGAAGAGCAGGTGAAGACATCATACCCTCTGTTGCCTCTGGGCTCCTCCCTGGAGCTCCAGGGAATCTACTTGGAAAGACACTGAAGTCCTCTCTGATGTTCCCTCCCTTGGCTGGGGAGAAATCCTGTCCTGCAGAGTCCTTTCTCCTGATCAAACCAGAGCTGGGCAGGACAATTATCTTTTTTGTGTCTCCCCATGAGGCAGGACCACCAGGCAGCAAAAGGAAGGGGACTCTTTCCCCCTGTGAAAGAAAGAGAGTTAATCGACTCACTCCAGACCCCTCATCCTTGCTTTGCAGCCCTGGGGCTGGAAGGGAACACAGCTCTGGCCTGTGTGTGCCTCAAAGCCATTGGATCTGGGATTCTTCTTTCCACAGTTCTGGTGTGCACAAAATAGGCACCTTCTGTCTGGGAGCTGCTGGTCCCAGCTCCCATGGGAATTACGGGGGATGTAGGTAAGTTTGTAAGGTCCCCTCCTCCATGACAGTGGACTTCATCTGATTGAAAATGTATGTCACCCCCATTCATCTGTACTCATAACTGAAGACCAGGAGTGACTCTTTGGGAGCCCATGCCAGAGGCTTCTGCTCCTCATGCACACCTGGGAGTTTGTGAGACAATTCAAGATTTTACTTTTCCTTGTTAGAAATCTCTCCTCACTCCTGTCTTTTACTTCTGCAACACTTTTCCATACCCAGAGTCAGCAGATGTCCCAACAGCAGCTCCATCAGCCAGTTCCTCCTCCTGGCCTTTGCAGACACATGGGAGCTGCAGCTCCTGCACTTCTGACTCTTCCTGGGCATCTACTTGGCTGCCCTCCTGCGCAAGAGTGTCATGATCATTACTGTAGCCTACTACTATTGACTCCACATGCCCATGGATTTGTTCCTCTTTCATACCTTGTCGAATGTGTGGTGCTCACCAAAGCTGCTCTATCTCTCCCCCTCCTCGGCTGCATAGGGGAGAGAAGATGTAACAAAAGGTCAAGCGCTGGTAGAGTTTGAAGATGATGTCAGACACTGTTATGACCATTCCCTTGGCTAGGAAAGCCCTGAGCCCCAAGGTTACTGGTGCTCCTAGTGAGGGAGTTTTCAGGCCAGTAAGATCCTTCATCCCTCGCAGATGTTGTTTGGGGGCTGTTGCTGGGTATTGAGCATTTGTGAAACTTGATGCTGACAGAGCTGCAAAGTGATGTCAGGAAAGGCTAGGACCCCTCCATTCAACTGAAAAGCCTTGAAGCCCAAGGTTACTGGTTCTTCTAATCCCCACGCTGGGGAGGTGCCCAAAACCTTTCTTAGCCCACACACATTTTGCTTGGGAAGTATTTCTCTACATTTAACTGTTCTGAAGGTGGAGGCTGGTAGAATAAACTTGACACAACAGTAAACCCATCCAGTTCTCTCCTTCCTCTGATTGAGTGGCACAGGGGGATAGGGATTGGGGGTTGGGGTCAGTTCATTACACATTGTTTCAGCTGCTTTTTCCTCATCATGGGGAAGACTCCTCACAGTCTCCCCTTGCTCCAGCATTGGGTCTCACCCACAGGAGACAGTCCTCCATGAACCCCTCCAACATAAGTCCTTCCCACATAGCTTCAGATCAGCACCAGCTACTCCAGGGTGGGTCACTATAATGGGGCATTTTGTCCTTCAGCAACAGACTGCTCCAGCCTGGGTCCTCCACAGCCCTGCCAACAAACCTGCTCCAGCACAGGCTTCCTATGAGGTCAAAGCCTCCTTCAGTGTCTGCACCCTGCACTGGCTCGAGTGTGGGGACCTTTATGGCTGCATGTAGAATCACTGTTCCACATCATCCAGCATGGGCTGTGGGGGAACAACCTCATTCACCACAGGGTTTGGAGGAGCTTCTCCCCCAACTTTACTGACCTTGTTGTCTGCAAAGTTCCTTACACTTTCTCACTCCTTTCTCTGACAGCAAAAAGCAGCAGATAATTTTTCATTCTATATTAAGTATATTGTCACAGGCAATGTATTTTCACTCCCTCTCTGCCATGGCAATGCTGCTGACCAGTTCTTCTGTGAAATCCCCCACATCCTCAAGCTCTCTTACTCACGGGCCTCGCTCAGGGAAATTGTGATCTGAGCGTGTTTGGGTTTTGGGTGTTTTGTGTTCATTGTGGTGTCCTATGTGCAGATCTTCAGGGCTGTGCTGAGGATCCCCTTGCAGCAGGGACGGCACAAAGCCTTTTCACCATACTTTCCTTACATGGGAGTAGACTCCTGGTTTGTCAGCACTGACATGTTTGCCTACCTGAAGCCCCTCTTGATATCCTGTTTAATATCTTCATTGTCCTGTTTAATATCTTCATTGACAATCTTGATGAGGGTATTGCATCCACCCTCAGCAAGTACGCCGATGATACAAAGCTGGGAGGAGTGGCTGACACGCAGGAACACTGCGCTGCCATCCAGAGAGACCTGGACAGGCTGGAGAGCTGGGCTGGGAGAAATCTAATGAAGTTCAACAAGAGCAAGTGTAAAATCTTGCACCTGGGGAGGCACAACCTACTGTATCAGTACAGGCTGGGGGATGACCTGCTGGAAAGGAGCTCTGTGGAGAAGGACCTGGGGGTCCTGGTTGATGATAGGTTGGCTATGAGCCAACAGTGTGCACTGGTGGCTAAGAGAGCCAATGGGATCCTGGGATGCATCAGGAAGAGTATGTCCAGCAGGTCGAAGGAAGTGATCCTCCCCCTCTACTCTGCGTTGGTCAGGCCCCACCTGGAGTACTGTGTCCAGTTCTGGGCTCCATGGTATAAAAAAGACAGGGACCTTCTGGAGAGAGTCCAGAGAAGGGCAACGAAGATGATTAGGGGCCTGGAACATCTCCCCTATGAGGAAAGGCTGAGTGAGCTGGGTCTGTTCAGCCTGGAGAAAAGAAGGCTTAGGGGGGACCTAATTAGTGTTTATAAATACCTTAGACTTGGGATGCAGGGGGAATTGGCCAGCCCGTTTTCAGTGGCCTGTGGAGACAGGACTAGGGGCAATGGCTGTAAGCTGGAGCATAGGAAGTTCCGCACCAACATGCGGAAGAACTTTTTCACAGTGAGGGTGACAGAGCCCTGGGACAGGCTGCCCAGGGAGGTGGTTGAGTCTCCTTCTCTGGAGATATTCAAGTCTCGTCTGGATGCCTATCTGTGTAATATGAGATAGGGAGCCTGCTTTGGCAGGGGGTTGGACCCAATGATCTCTTGAGGTCCCTTCCAACCCCTAAGATTCCTTGATTCTGTGATTCTGTGATCCTCCCTATATACAGATTCACAGGTACACAGAATCACAGGGGTTAGATGGGATCTCCAGGAATCATCCAGTCCAACACCCCCTGCCAAAGCAGCTCCCTAGGCCAGATCAAACAAGTCAGCGTCCAGAGAGGTCTTGAATATCTCCAGAGAAGGAGATTCCACAACCCCCCTAGGCAGCCTGTCCCAGGGCTCTGTCGCCCTCACTGTAAATATTTCTTCTGCATTTTGGTGTTGAACCTCCTATGCTCCAACTTGAAGCCATTGCCCCTTGTCCAGTCTCCACAGACCACTTAACCTGGTAGAGGTATTTTTTTACTCGGTGTTTCCACCAGCAGTGAACCCCCTCATCTACAGCATGAGGAACCAGGAGCTCAAGGAGGCTGTGTGGAAATGGGACTGAATGTTTCTAAGCAGCAACCAACTGATCATCTTCTTCATTAAATTGCTCCATTGTGGCAAGACATCTCTGCCCAGCTTGAGAGCCTAACAGTAAAAGTATGTCATGTAGATGCCCACGTACCCAAGAGCTGAGCTAATGAAGAACATCTAAACAACCAGAAGGTCAACCAGGCTGCTAAGACTGAAGTGACTCAAGTAGACCTTGACTGGCAATGTAAGGGCAAATTCTTTATAGCTCACTGGGCCCATGACACCTCCGGCCATCAAGGAAGAGATGCCACATACAGATGGGTTCACGATCGAGGGGTGGATTTGACCATGGACACAATCTCACAGGTCATCCATGAATGTGACACACGTGCCTCCATCACTCAAGCCAAACCTCTGTGATATAGAGGACGATGGCTTAAATAGAAGTATGGAGAGGTCTGGCAGATTGATTACATCACTCTCCTGCAGACACGCCAAGGCAAGCGGTGTGTGCTCACAGTGGTAGAAGCAACCAGTGGCTGGCTAGGAACATAGTATGTCTTCCATGCCAATGCCTAGAACACCATCCTGGATCTTGAGAAGCAAGTCCTCTGGTGACATAGCACTCCAGAAAGATTTGCGTTGGACAATGGGACTAATTTCCAGAACATTCTCACAGAAACCCTGGCCAAAGAACATGGCATCGAATGGGGATCTCATATCCACTACCATGCACCAGTCTCCAGAAAAATTGAGGTACAATGGACTGTTAAAAACTACACTAAAAGCAATGGGTGGTGGAACCCAAAATAACTGCAATAGGGATTTAGCCTGGGCTACCTGGTTAGTTAATTCCAGGGGATCTTGCCAATCGAGCTGGCCCTGCCCACTCCAAACTCCCACAGACTGTCCCTGTCACGTGCACGAAAAATCTGTTGGGGAAGACACTCTGGGTTGTTCCTGCTTCAGACAAAGGCAAACCCATCTGTGGGATTGCTTTCACTCAGTGACCTGGGTGCACTTGATGGGTGATGCAAAAGAATGGGGAAGTCCAGTGTGTACCCAAAGGGGATTTAAATTTAGGTGAGGATAGCCCCAAAATTGTTGGTGTATAACAAAATCGGACCATGGCAAAAGGTCTAAATAATAGATAAATGATGTTATGAACCTCCCAAATTAACGGAAAATGTAAGATCTGGTCATGGTCTAGATGGTGTGGAATCAGGGGTTGAGAATGTCCAGGTCCTGTCCAGGACAGAGTTAACCTCCCCAAGGAGCCAGCACTGGTGAGCCGAGTTGGCTGGTGCTGTTCTCCACACCATGGGATATCACACCTGTTGGTAGATAGGGCCTTGTGGTCGGAAGATTTCGGGCTGTACGGAAAGGTAGGACCCCCCCCTCTCCTTAGGTAACCAACAGTAGGTAGCCAGTGAGGTAAGCGGACGGAAGTGACATCCGATCCCTGGGGTATAAAGCCCCACGCCCCTCTCTATTAAACGCCATTTGCCGTCCACCACATTGGTGTCTGTGAGCTGATGGACTGTGCTGCCAGAGTGTGGCGCCGTTGCCGTTCCTGAACCAGGTCGCCGCGCCTAAACAAAAGGCAACAATTGGTGCCGGAAACCCAGGAAACTCGCCTGCGTCAGGTGAATGGCGGCCGGGCAGCAGGACCAGCCCGGCGGAGGGGACGCCCTCGGACCCGCAAGGAGGATGGAAGCTCTTGTGAAGGTCGTATTGGAATTGCATAAGCAGTGGGGTATTGAGTGTAAGGTTAAAGATTTTACTCTCACTGTTGCGAGACTTTTAAAAATCAGGGTCATCAACCAACCAGTTGATATTCTCCATCCTGAGGTGTGGGATAAATGTACTAAAGTTTTAGCTGAGGAAAGTATGTCCTCCGGCAGTGGGAAAAATCTGAAATCGTGGGGGAGAGTCATGCAGGCCCTCCGGGAAGCGATACAAGAGCAGGACACTTGGAGGATGGCAAAAGAATGCTTGTTGGTCACCCCAAAATTGGGAATCGGGGTGGCCACAAAAACTTCGCAGCCCCCAGACGGTGATAAGCCTGCCGAGCCCGAAGATCAAGAGGGCGATAAGCCTCCTCCATCCCCGAACCCCGATCTGAACACGGAGGGTCAGGAGCGAGCTAAAACTTTTGCGGCGGGGCAGGAGCAAGCTAAATCTCTTACGGAGGAGCAGGAGCGAGCGAAATCTTTCTGGGGTGGGCTAGCCGAGGAGGCCAGGGCTGCCACTAAGATATCAGAATCTCATCAAGTCTGCTCAGAGCCACCTCCCTATATGCCCAAAGATGGCACCGACAGCGGAGAAGGGCAGGGAAAGCATACTTTTGGCACGAAAAGGGAGGAAATTCCAGAGCCGCCTGGATCACGTGACAAGGAAGGGGAAGAGAAGGGCAGTAGAGATAGAGAAGGAAGGGACAAGAACAAGAGCGACAGGCGGAGAGCCAATCAGAACCCGGTCAAGAAACGGGGCGGGTCGAGGGGGAGGGAACGAGGATCCACCCACAATGCTGGTGGGTGGGGTTGGAGCCCGACATAAAGGAGGGTAACACTGGAAATGGCCAGTCAGTCGAGTTCCGGCTCCGACTCGGACACTAGTCAGGGCGAGCAGCTCACAACCGATTCCGACTCAGAGGAGGAAATGAGGATAGACAAAATCATACGCCAAAATATTCACATCCAGAATAAAAAAGAATCACTAGCGGGAGACATTCCTCTTATGGATTGGAAAAAAATACAAATTGCATGTGCCGACTGGGCACCATCAGCCGCGTCAGCGTTCCCAGTCCGGGTGATGCCTGGGAGACAGAGGGCTCACTCGCCAATAAACCCTAAGGATATACAAGTGATCGTTACAGCAATTGCGGATAAGGGACTTAATTCTGCCATGGTCTCCACCCTCTTAGACGGGGTTTTTGCAGGAGATGACCTGCTCCCGTTTGACATTAAGCAAACTTGTAGACTGATTTTTGACAGGGCAGGAATGATCGTTTTTAAACAAGAATGGGAGGAGAACTGTGCAAGGCTACTGGCCCAAGCGGTTGGGGATAATCATGCTCTGCGTGGCTCTAGCCTGCAGCGGCTAATGGGTACAGATCCAGCAATGCTTACCCCTCAGGCACAAGCACAGGGCTTACAGGCCCCTGAGGTCGCAGCAACTACTGGCGCAGCCAGAGAAGCTGTTAGCACAGTCTCTAGAGCCATCACTAGGCCATTGCCATGGGCCACAATAAAGCAGAGTGAAAGCAAAAGCTTCACACAATTTGTGGATCGTGTCCAAGCAGCAGTAGACTCATCAGCGCTGCCTCCGGAAGCAAAAGGCCCGGTCGTAGCAGAATGCTGACGTCAGCAGTGTAATTCGGCAACCAGAGAAATTCTCCGATCACAACCAGCAGGGTCAAATATTGGGGACATGATTAAGCATGTTGTGAGGGAAGAACATTTAGTCCCTATCCAGGCAGCTGTTCACGCCCTAGTAGCCAATGCAGTGGTGTGTTTTAAATGCGGTCAGGCAGGCCACATATGGAGAAATTGCCCTCAATCTGGATACTTGCCAACAGCGCTCTCCCCATGCCAAACTCGGCCCAGGAGATAGTGCTGGGCTTGTGGAAGGAGGGGACATTTTGCCAAGGATTGCGGGCGTAAAAATCAGGGAAACTTCAGGGGGAGGGGTTTCTGGGCCGCACCCAGCCCTCTCCTGAGTGGGACATGAGGCGGCCCAACTATACCAGCCACAAATGGGGCAAGGCGATTCCGAACTCGTTGCCCCCTCAAGAAGCGACCAGTTATATAGCCCAACCAACATTGCAAGCAAACCTGCCTCCACCTCAGGGACAGCAGGGATCAGGGATGGGACCACCCTCTGGGGACGGGACCCCAGGGTGGCCCTGGCTGTAAAATGTGACGACCTGCCAGTGGTGTGGGGAGTCTGCTCCCTTTACAATGCTTTAAATGACACCACCATCAGTGTTCCCTTTTTAATTGATACCGGAACAGACGTCACAGTCATCCCCGAAATGAACTGGCCCTTACACTGGAAATTGGAAAATGCCCCCATGGTGGGCGGGGTTGGGGGACTAACCCAAGCCAGAAAGAGCGCTCAATTGATAGCAATCACACTCCATACTGAAAAGGGACCAGAAAAAACCATCACCCTCTTTCCATATGTAATGTCAGGAGTCCCACCCTTGTTGGGAAGGGACGCTTTAGCCCTATTGAAAGCCAGGGTAACAGATTTATAGTAAGGGCCACTGCTGCATACCCACTCCCACCAATTAAACTAACATGGAAATCATCCAACCCGGTGTGGGTCGAGCAGTGGCCCCTGCCAAAGCCTCGAATGGATGCGCTTCTCAAGCTAGTCGACCGCAAGCTACAACGATGTCACATAGAGCCATCTACTAGCCAGTGGAACACCCCAGTTTTTGTGATACCCAAAAGAACTGGTGAGGGGTTTTGCCTCCTACATGACTTGCAGGAAGTAAATAAGAGAATTCAACCTATGGGTCCTGTCCAAACATTGTTGCCCATGAACTCCATGGTACCGAATGGGCAACCCTGTGCCGTTCTTGACATTAAAGACTGTTTTTTCTCCATCCCTCTACATGAGGAGGACAGGGAGCGGTTTGCTTTTTCTGTTGTATTCCCAAACAGCCAACGCCCTAACCTGCGCTTCCAGTGGAAGGTGCTGCCTCAAGGAATGATAAACTCGCCTACTAACTGCCAGATCATGGTGTATCGAGCGCTGGCACCAGTCCAACACAATGACCCAACTGCGACCATCATTCAGTACATGGACGACATCTTGATCGCTGCACCAACAGGAAGTCAGGTAGACCAGTTAGTCACAACAACCTCAGAGACCCTGAAATCGAATGGGTTCGAAATCGCGAGCGCAAAAAATCAAAAAGGTGCCATGTGTAAGTTCCCTGGGAGTGGGGATAACAAGTTCCTACGTAACCCCACCTGTAATAAAAATCTGCCGAAACATTAAAACGCTCCATGATATGCAGCAGCTGGTGGGATCCTTATAATGGCTCCGTAACATTGTCCTAATCCCTCCAGAAATCATGAACCCCCTGTACAATCTCTTAAAGGGAAAAAACCCATGGGAGCAAAAATGTTTGACAGCGGAGGCAATGAACTCTCTCGATTTTATCGAGCAACAGATATCATCAGGCACGCTCACCAGATGGAACCTGGATGTACCACTTGATTTGTATGTACACTTCACAGAGGGAAGGGGAGTAGGGGCACTAGCCCAAGGCCCCCATGAAAAAGCCCAACCGATACAATGGATAGTCCTGGGGAAGGAATCGCGTGCATTCTCACCAGGAGTCAAGTGCCTCGGTAACCTTATCATGAAAGGTAGAAAACTTGCCCTAAGACACCTGGGCATCGAACCAGCCAAGATATACCTACCCTTCCACAAACAGCTCCCAGCACAATCAGTGACAATGTCAGAGTACCTGGCCATAGCCCTGGTCAGATTTGGCAGAGAAATCGGGTACGCTGCAAAGCCCCCATGGACTCAGATGCTGGCGGTTATCGACATCGACCTTCCACAAAAAGTCTTGGACCGACCCCAACAGGGACCAACGGTCTTCACAGATGCATCCTCAGCAACCTCAACAGCGGCTGCGGTATGGCAAGCAGAAGAAGAATGGCACTGTGTTGAAATGACTGACTGTGGGCTTTCAGTGCAGCAGTTAGAAGCAATGGCCATTGTGCTGGCATGCAAACTGTTTCCAACAGAGCACCTCAATATAGTGACTGACTCAATGTTTGAAGCCAAGCTTTGCTTAGCCATGTCAGGGCCTGGTGTGTCAACATCTACAGTAGCCTTAATGCTAGAAGAAGCGCTTTCTTCTCGAAAGGGCACCATATCAGTCATCCACATCAACAGCCACAACCCGGTAAAAGGGTTTTTCCAAACAGGCAATGACAAAGCAGACACCGCTGCAAAAGGGGTGTGGACGGTAAGAGACGCTCGCCAGCTACACGAGTCTCTCCATATAGGAGCTAAAGCGCTAGCAAGGAGATGTGGGATCTTGGTCACGGACGCGAAACATGTAGTAGCCACGTGCCCTTACTGCCAGAAATCACCACTGTGGTGCAGTGGAGTCAACCCCAGAGGCCTCAAAGCCTCCAAGGTGTGGCAAACAGATTTTACACTCTCTCAGCTGCTGAAACCTCGAGCATGGCTAGCAGTAACTGTAGACACATATAGTGGGGTGATCGTAGCTACACAACACCTTAAGGCAGACTCGAAAGCAACCATTCAGCACTGGCTAACAGCCATGGCATGGCTGGGCATCCCTAATCAGATTAAAACAGACAATGGCTCAAACTTTGTCTCCAAAACAGTCAGGGCATTCGCTCAGAAATGGGGCACTACCTTAACGTATGGCATCCCATATAATAGCACAGGGCAAGCCATAGTCGAGCGAGCGAACCAAACAGTAAAATCTAAATTAGAAGTGATAGCAAAGGCAGAGGGTTTTACCAATGCCATTCCTCCAGGAGACCAAACGCCTGTTGGCAACTGCTCTGTTAGCGCTGAATCAGTTCCCCAGAGGAGAGGAGGTAAACAGTCGTACCCAAAAACATTGGGCCACTTGAGCGCTAGATGAAGGTCCACTGGTTGTAATCAGAAATGAGCTGGGAGAATGGGAACAGGGGTGGAGGTTGGTCCTAATGGGACGAGGGTACGCTGCCATTAAAAATGATGGCAGAATTAAATGGTGTCCGCTTAAGTCCATTAAGCCAGACCTCCGGAATAAGACTAATGAAAATGGTGAGTCTTTGTCCACAGGACTGGATCATTGGGTGCCCCCGTGACCAATACGCCCCGGTGGCTGAGGACGACGACAAGTCAGCAAGCATCCCATCTGCATCCAAGACTCCCAAACAGGTAGAACCCAAACAACAGCAAAACAGTCCCCATGGCAAAGGGCCACAATGTCTCTGTGTGATTTTACTTTTAGGGCTTGTCATGCCAACTACTGGTTTGTATGAACATCGACCGCGGGAATGGGTGTTAGGAAGATGGGAGGATAGTGAAATGGAGGATCACAAAATACTCCAGAAAATCATCACCTCAGGCCCTCCTAGCTTTAAGCTGAACCTTTGTAGCTTAGTCCCAGTGGACCCTTGTCTGTGGGACGCAAGGTACTATGTATGTCCTAGCTTCAATCCAGGCAGACCTCAGTGCTACTCCCCTAGTCAATACCATTGTCCTACTTGGGGATGCAAGCCCATAGCCTCTGACTGGACACTGGCAGCAGGACCAGACAGGTACCTCAGAATGCAACTCGGACCTCACAATTGTGTTAGGTACAAAAAACTGGTAGTGGAGAGATCTTGGAAGGCTCTGAGCGTAAAAAGACCTAAGGAGGGAGAGTTATGTAGATATTTTATGCTAAATGTAAAAAATTAGAATGACTGGGGATAGACTACTGGCAAAACCTGGGGCTTTAGGTACTGGGAAGGTGGCATTAATAGGGGAGGACTATTTTTTATTAAAAGACAGGACCTGAAAACCACCTCAGCAATCGGTCCCAATGTCAGGATCAAAAGCAATAACCAACAAGGAAAAGACAACTTGACAGTTTCTACTTTGGCCCCAACCAGTCCCTTACCAGCTAAACGAAAGGTTCCCTTAGGCAATTCGATCCCAGACTCTCACCTTTCAGCTGGCAAATCATTTTTAGGTGTGTTAGATGCTACTTTCCGATAGCTGAATCAATCCAACCCCAATATTACTAATGCATATTGGCTGTGTTATGATGCTTATCCCCCTTTCTATGAGGGTATTGCCCTCAACACTCCTTTTAGCTACTCATCGAAAGATAACCCGACTCAGTGCAGGTGGGATACACCACGGAGAGGAATCACTTTGGACCAGGTTAGAGGCCAAGGCATATGTTTTGGCAATGCCACCTTAGCGAGCTGGAACAGCGCGGTCTGTGCAGAAACGGTTGCGATCGATAGAACCCATAAATGGGCAGTTCCATCCGCATCAGGGATGTGGATCTGTCATCAGACAGGTCTGACCCCCTGTGTGTCCATTAAGCGTTTTAACTCATCAACTGACTTTTGTGCACAAGTTTTGATTATTCCCAGGGTCCTATATCATTCGGATGAAGAAATGAGCTTTTACTGGGGAGATGTAGACAACAGGATCCAAAAGAGAGAAATACTGACAGCACTGACAATAGCAACACTGCTCGGCCTGGGAGTAGCTGGTACAGCTACAGGAGCGACCGCTATGCTGAACCATCACCAAGACCTGGCTCGACTACAAACTGCCATCGACGAGGATCTGCAAAGACTTGAGGAATCTATGACCCTTCTAGAACAATCTGTCTCCTCACTCTCAGAGGTTGTCTTGCAGAACAGACGAGGACTAGACCTCCTGTTCATGCAACAAGGAGGCCTTTGTGCCGCCTTGAAAGAGGAATGCTGCTTTTATGCTGACCACACAGGATTAGTCAGGGATTCAATGGCTCAACTGAGAGAAAGGTTAGCTCAGAGGAAAAAGGAAAGAGAGGCCCAACAAGGATGGTTGGGATCATGGTTTAGTTATTTGTCATGGCTAACCACCTTAATATCTACCTTGGTGGGACCAGTTGTAATGATCATAATAGCACTGATTTTCAGACCCTGTGTACTGAACAAGCTCACAGCATTTGTCAAGAGTTGTCTAGAGAGGGTTAACATTCTCTTTGTAGAAAACAGACAGATGCTTTAAGAAAGTAACCACTGAGCATTACCCCTACTGTTCTGTAGTTGTCCCTAGTATACCCTACTGTCTAAGCTACCCCTGACTATCATTCACTCAATGTGCCTTATGCTATCACTATTATAAGCTATCACTATTATAAGCTATCAACATTATACCTTATCACTATTATATATTATCACTAACATATTATCACTATTATTATCACTATTATATATTATCACTATTATATATTGTCACTACTGTAGTCCAACACTGTTATAAGCTATCACCTTTTTATATATCAGTATTGTGTGTCACTCTTGCACTTTGCACTGTGAGTAGTTTTAGTGAGCACAGGGAGGGGGGAAATGTCGGTAGATGGGGCCTGGCGGTTGGAAGATTTTGGGCTGTACGGAAAGGTAGGACCCCACCCCCCCTCTCTTCAGGTAGCCAATAGTAGGTAGCCAGTGATGTATACAGACGGAAATGACATCGTAACCCTCGGCTATATAACACTGTGCCACTCACTAATAAACGCCATTTGCCATCCACCACGTTGGTGTCTGTGAGCTGATGGCCCGAGCGGCCAGAGGGTGGCTGCCGTGCCGTTCCTGAACCAGGTTACCACGCCTAGAAAGGCAACAGGCAATGGGATTGTGAGGTAAGGGGATTGTGAGGTAAAGGGACTGTGAAGTAAAGGGGATTGTGAGGTAAGGGGATTGTGAGGTAAAAGGATTTTCAGTTAAGGGAATTTTGAGGTAAGGGGATTGTGAGGTAAGGGGATTGTGAGGTAAAGGGATAGATTGTTAATGGGATTGTGAGGTGAGGGGATTGTGAGGTAAGGGGATTGTGAGGTAAGGGGATTGTGAGGTAAAGGGATTGTGAGGTAAGGGGATTTTGAGGTAAAGGGATTGTGAGGCAAGGGGATTGTGAGGCGAGGGGATTGTGAGGTAAAGGGATTGTGAGGTAAGGGGATTGTGAGGTGAGGGGATTGTGAGGTAAGGGGATTGTGAGGTGAGGGGATTGTGAGGTAAGGGGATTGAGAGGTAAGGGGATTGTGAGGTAAGAGGATTGTGAGGTAAGGGCATTGTGAAGTAAAGGGATTTTCAGTTAAGGGGATTGTGAGGTAAGGGGATTGTGAGGTATGATGATTGTGAGGTAAGGAGATTATGAAGTTACAGAATTGATTGACAGATAGATTGTGAGTTAAGGGGATTGATTGTGGTAGATTGTGTGGTAAGGAGAGTAAATTATAGATTTTGAGGTAAAAGAATTGATAGGTAAGGCGATTATGAGGTAAAGGGATTGAGAGATAAGGGGATTGTGAGGTAAGGGGATTGTGAGATAAAGGGATTGTGAGGTAAGGGGATTGTGAGGTAAGAGGATTGTGAGGCAAGGGGATTGTGAGGTAAGAGGATTGTGAGGTGTGGCATGCACCTTGAGAAACAAATCCTCAAGCACTGCCAGGTTAACAGATAACGGGATGGAGCCTTTAGGCCATGAACCTCGGGGAAACTAAACAAGGTGGCAGCATCGTTGCCGGCCCCCTGCTGGGACAGGCTCCAGGAAAGAGTGTCCTCTGTTGTTAAGGTTCTATTAGCATGGTAAAATAGGGATGCTGCTGTGACAGCAAAACGTTGACCAATCAGATGTAGCCCAGGAGCAGGGTGTGTTTGACAGAAAGCAGCCGTCTGCAGAGCATATAAACAGGAATGGTTCTGTGCAATGAACCGACTCTGGCTGCATCAAGCTGTGTCCCAGCTCTCTCCGTCGTGGCACTTTCTGGATGTTAATGAGCCTCATGGTGTCTCTGGTGAGTCCAGAGACTTCAGATACCAAGACGAGAGTGAAGAAACCTTTCAAGAAGTTCGAGTCAGGAGTGATGCCCAAAGTACCTTGAAGCACTAACAGGCCCCACTGGGAGCCATTCCTGACAAAGCCTCCCCAGGGGCTCGTTAGAGCAGATAACTGGAGGCCATGAGGACAAACACAGGCAAAGCACAGGCAGCTCTGATGCTGAGGACACCCTGGCTTGGTCTGATGAAGCAGAAATACCCAGTGCTGACCCCCAGCCCCTGGGCAGGGACATCCTGAGATTGTCAGAGATGAGACCATAGAACGATCCCCATGAGATCTGAGGCACCAGGAGGGAGCCTACAAGAACTGGTCTTCTCCTGCTGAGCTTGGCCAGGCTCCTGGGATGGGGGGAGCTCATGGCAACCCGGTAGTGCTGCAGAGAGACAGCTCTGCCCAGGAGCAGCTCCTCTGCCAAGCACACAGGGCTGGGGACACTGCCTGGAGGCACCGAGGGGAGACCTGTGAGGCTGAGAGAGCTGATGGATGCTGAGAGCTCACTGCAGGAGAAATCTCCACAGCCTCTGCCTGGTATGTCTGTGGGTGCAGGGCAATGCATGTTCTGTTCCTGAAGGGATCTCCTAAAGCTGGGACATGGGGCAGTGTGTGGGGTCTGTCAGGAGGACAGGTTCTCTCTAGGAGCAGAAAGTGCTGCCTGGAAGGGATGCCCTTCTGCCCCATGAGAGGGACAGGGCAGGACAGCTGTCTTCTCCTGGGCATGGCTGCATTCGCGCTGTGGAAAGAAGCGGTGGATGTAAAGTGTGACACATGGAAATATGGTGCAGGGTCCTTGTCCCAGAGAGAAGAACCCTCCGAGTTCCTGTCCTTCTCGCCTTCTGGGGAATGTTTCTCGCTGTTTCCCCTCCTGTTCTTGTTGCCTTTCTCCCACCGTTTCCTGGGCCTCTGGGCAAATCCAATAGTGGGACTGGCACTGAGTGACCCTCACTTCAGGACCCCCATCTGTAGGACTGAGGTTTTCCAGGCAGCTCCTGCTGGGCTGCAGCTGCCCCCCACAATGGCACCGCTCTCCCAGGGACTCTTGTGCCCCAGAGAGGAGCCCCATGCAGGAGACATCTCGGCACAGAGGCCGTGGCAATGCCACTCATCACCTGTGTGTGGGCAGCTGCACTGAGCCCTGGGTGTCCCTCGCTGGGAGTGGGGAGCTGAGATCCTCCTTGGTTAGGATGAGACCGCAGGAGGGCTTTGGAGCTCTGCCCTGTGAGACTGGATTCCTCAGCTCTCAGTCAGGAGAAAATCAAAGCTCCAAAGCTCTGCTCTGCCCTTGGTGAAATTGGAGTGACAGTGCTGAAAAGCTCATTCCTATCCACAGGGGATTTAGTCTGAGATCACACCATCCTTCTATTTACTGACTGCTGCCAGGCAGGACTGAGTTCTTGAGAGCCACAGCCAACCCTCCTCCCAGCAGTGGCACACTCAAGCCAGCACAAAGCAGACCTCCCAAAAGGGACCTGACAAAAGGCTTCCTGAATACAGGGAGTCAATGTGAATTGGAAGAAGTTTT
This sequence comes from Gallinula chloropus, assembly GCF_964237585.1. NCBI lineage: Eukaryota > Metazoa > Chordata > Aves > Gruiformes > Rallidae > Gallinula > Gallinula chloropus. Next base: position 6,338,049 of record NC_140110.1, on the reverse strand, counting down.
CCTCAAGGAAGAGTTCCCAAACTTCTAACTGCCTTTTCCTCCTTTGACAGGTCTCCACACCTGACAGCAGCAGATGTCCAACAGCAGCAGCTCCATCAGCCAGTTCCTCCTCCTGCCCTTTGCAGACACAGGGGAGCTGCAGCTCCTGCACTTCTGCCTCTTCCAGGGCATCTACCTGGCTGCTCTCCTGGGCAATGGCCTCATCATCATCACCATAGCCTGTGACCACCACCTCCACACCCCCATGTACTTCTTCCTCCTCAACCTCTCTGTTCTTGACCTTGGCTTCATCTCCACCACTGTTCCCAAATCCATGGCCAATTCCTTGTGGGACACCAGGGCCATTTCCTACACAGGATGTGTGGCTCAACTCTTTTTCTTCCTATTTTTGATCTCCACAGAGCTCTGTCTTCTGACTGTCATGGCCTATGACCGCTACGTTGCCATCTGCCACCCCCTGCACTACGGGACCCTCCTGGGCAGCAGAGCTTGTGTCCACATGGCAGCAGCTGCCTGGGGCAGTGGGTTTCTCAACGCTGTGCTGCACACAGCCAATACATTTTCACTGCCCCTCTGCCATGGCAATGCTGTTGACCAGTTCTTCTGCGAAATCCCCCAGATCCTCAAGCTCTCTTGCTCAGATGCCTACCTCAGGGAGATTGCAGTCACTTTGCTTAGTGCCTTTTTAGCTTTTGGGTGTTTTGTGTTCATTGTGGTGTCCTATGTGCAGATCTTCAGGGCTGTGCTGAGGATCCCCTCACACCTTGGACGGCACAAAGCCTTTTCCACCTGCCTCCCTCACCTGGCTGTGTTCTCCCTGTTTGTCAGTACTTCCTTCTTTGCCTACCTGAAGCCACCCTCTATCTCCTCTCTATTTCTGGACCTGGTAGTATCATTTCTTTACTCCGTGGTTCCACCAGCAGTGAACCCCCTCATCTACAGCATGAGGAACCAGGAGCTCAAGGATGCCGTGTGGAAACAGATGACTGGATGTTTCTAAGCAACAATGAACTGCTCATCTTCGGCATATCACTGTCCATGGAACTCACATTAGGACCAGTCTCTATTCAGTATGGGGTTTAGTTCCTGTTTCTTTGTTTGCCTCTAGTTTATTTAAACTGGAATATGATGGTCCACAGTCATCCCATTGCTGATACAGTATGACCCACACGCTGGGTAACAATGGGCTGTGCTCTCTCTGCATCACGTCTGTCTGAAAAGGTGCACATATTTTTCTTTCTTAAAATTTCTCCTGACATTTATTAAATATTTATAAGTACATTTTCATCAACTGAATCACTTGACCACTTGTCTGAAATGGCAATGCTTTCCCACCATGACAGAACAGGAATTTCCTTGAAGTGCAACAAACATAAAGTCACAGAATCTTTCACAAAGTCCAACCACAGCCTAACCCTGCCTAGTCCACCTCCAGACCATGTCATCAAGCACAACATCTGCACACCTTTGTAATATTTCCAGGGCTGGCTACTCCACCACATCCCTGGGCAGCCTGTTCCACTAGCTGAATACCCTTTCCATAAAGAAATTCTTCCTGATCTCTAACCTAAATCTGCCCTGGTATAATTTCAAGCCTTTCCCTCTCATCCTATCGCTTCTTATCTGAGATAAGAGGCCAACCTGCACCTCTCTATATCCTTCTTGCAGGTACTTGTAGAGAGTGATAAGGTCTCCCTCAGCATCCTGAAGGCTAAAACGCCCCAGTTCCCTCAGTTGATCCTCACAGGACTCGTGCTGCAAACCTTTCACTGTCTACTCTGCCATTCTCTGGACACAATCCAGCATCTCAACATCCTTCTTTTAGCAAGGGGCTCAAAACTGGACACAGTACTCAAGGTGTGGCCTCACCAGAGCTGAGTATAATGGAACAATCTCTTCCCTACTCCTGGCAGTCACACTATTCCTGATCCAGGCCTGGATGCCGCTGGCCTTCTTGGCCACCTGGGCACAGCACTGGCTCATGTTCAGCTAACACCCCCATATCCTATACTTCTAGGGAGCTCTCCAGCCACTCTGCTCCAGGACTGTAACCCTGCCTGTTGTTATTGTGAGCAAAGCTCATGACCAAGCCCCATAAAGCCTCTGCCAATTGATCCAGCCTGTCCAGGTCGCTCTGCAGAGCCTTCCTGCCTTCCACAATTTGGTGTCATGTACCAACTTATTGAGGCTGCACTCAATCCCCTCGTCCAGACCATTAATAAAGATGTTAGAGAGGATGGGCCCCAGCACTGAGCCCTGGAGAACACCACATGGGATGTGCTGCCAGCTGGATTTAACTCCATTCACCACAGCTATTTGGGCCCAGCCTTCAGCCAGTTTCTGACCCAGCAAAGAGTATACCCATCTAATCCATGAACAGAGGCTTCAGCAGGGTGCCCTGGGGGAAACTGATGAAGGCTTCACTGAAGTCCAGGTAGATCACATCCACAGCCTTCCCCTCATCCACTAAGTGGGTCACCTGGTCATAGAAGGAGATCAGCAGCTTGAAGCACAATCTGCCTTTCCTAAACCCATGCTGACAGGGCCTGATGGCCTGAGTGTCCTGCATGTGCTGCATGATGGTACTCAAGATAATTTGTTCCATCACCTACCCTAGCACCAAGGTCAGGCTGACAGGCCTGTAATTCCCCAGGACCTCCCTCTGTCCCTTCCTGTAGATGGGTGTCACATGTGCCAGCTTTCAGTCAGGTGGAAACACCCCGGTCAGCCAGGACTGCTGGTAACTAAGGGAAAGTGGCTTGGGGAGGAAATCCACCAGCTCCCTCAGTACCTTGGGGTGTTTCCCATCCAGACCCATCAACTCGTATGGATCTAAGTGGCTGAGCAGGTCAGTAACCAGTTCCCCATGGGTGATGGGGACTTCAGTCCTCTTCCCATCCCCATCTTTCCACTCAGGGGTCTGGGTATCAGGGGACCAATGGTGTTACTACTAAGGACTTAGGCAAAGTACATCAGCCTTTTCTTCATCCTCCATCACAGTGGTTCCCCCCGATCCAGTGAAGGTGTGAGATTCTCCCTGGCCCTCCTTTTGTTATTAATGAATTTATAGAATTAATAACAAAAGGATTACCAGGGAGAATCTCCCACCGTTATTGTAGGTAGCAAACAAAAGTTGCAAGGGTTGAAAAAATTTCCTTTCTAGAAACCTCCCCAGGTAGCCCACTAGTAGCCCCAGTGTCTTTGGGGTCAGGGCTTTCCTAGCCAGGGGAACAGTCCTACGATTGCCCCACAAAATTTTTGTGGCTCTACTAGGTTCTGCCTTTGAAAATTCTAAACATCAATAGCTCCCAAATAAATCTGTGAAGGCTGAAAGATGTTCCTGGGCTGAAACCTTACCAGTTAGCCAACAAGCAGCTCTTGTAAACTGTGGGCAAAGGGCATTCCTGGCTATGGGAATTGTCCTATAACACCAGACATCATTTTCCAGCTCTACCAGCGTCCACATTCAAAGACACTAAATGCCCAGCAATAGCTCCACAACAAAAGGTTTGAGGGCTGAAATATCTTGGGAGTCTGAAAACTCCCCAGGATGCCCAAAAGCACCCCCAGTAACCTTGAGGCTCAGAGCTTTTGTAGCTGAGGGAACGATCTTAATAGTGCCTGATGTCATTTTCAGCCTCTACCAGCATCCAACTCCAAATGTGCTGAATGTCCACCAATAGCACCAAAGCAAAAGGAGCGAGTGATTAAAGCTGTTCCTGGCCTGAAACCTACTCAGACATCCCATTAGCAGCCCCAGTAATCTTGGAGCTCAGGACTGTCCTTGTCAAAGGGAACCGTCCTTACAAGTGCCTGACCTCATCTTCCTGCTCCAGCAGCGTCAAGTTTCAAAAATGCAAAATATCCAGCAAGAGCACCTAAACCTGCCCAGGCTGTGCACTGGGAGCACCAGTAAAGCTGAACTCCTTCACATGCTGCTTGGCCGTAGCAGCAGCTGAGGAGAGAGATTTCATGGTTATGAAACTGGATCCTGTTGAACTGCTGTTTGTTGTCAGAGAAATCTGTCTGTGCCTGTGAGTACAGATGATGCCAGGAAAAGTTTTGAGAGTCCCAGGAGGCCAGTGAGGGAACTTCTGGGCTTGGGGATGAGCAAGGATATCCAGACAGGGCTGGATGTCAAGAGACTGCTTTTCCTGCCTGTCTAGATCTCCTTAGCAGACCCAGAGCCCTGGGACAGGCTGCCCAGGGAGGTGGTGGAGTCTCCTTCACTGGAGATATTCAAGACCCGCCTGGACTCCTATCTGAGTGATATGTCCTAGGGAGCTGCTTTGGCAGGGGGTTGGACCTGATGATCTCTCAATGTCCCTTCCAACCCCTACAATTCTATGATTCTATGTCCATCACAGAATGCTGCTGTCACTTCTTCTGACAACTGAGCCATGACAGAAAATACCTGTGACTGGAAAAAGGTCCTCCATGGGAAATCCCTTTGAAACCTGTATCACTAGGGATCCAACTAAAATCCAAGTAGTTGGTGGCCTCCCCTTTGGTAGATGCAAGAAGGCAACCATGCTCCATGGCCTTGAGGACAATGTGTCTTCCCTGAGGCCTCTTTGGCAGGGACATCAGCCACAGCCAAGGGGGCAAAGATCTCATTTCTATCAGGCCCTTTCATCCTGGCTGGCACCCTTGGCCATCTGCACCACAGTCATCCCACATGGCATCACCCCTGTACCTGGTTCTTTGTAGGCTGCAGGGATGCAACACGCTTTCCCACCTCATTGTCACCTAACAATGTCCCTGCCTGTACTGCTGTCTCTCCCTCCTCGCCAGCTGTTCCCACAAGCACAAAGCCACCAGCCCATCCACACTTCCTCCCAGTGACTGCTTGCACCACAGCACTACCCTCAGAATGACATTTCTTTATCCTCATGTCCACCCTGGCCTTCAGAGCCATCAGTTCACATGGACTTCCTTTCTTATGTTCTTTTCACATAGCACAAAGAGGGCTTCCCTCAGCCTCCCCTTCCCCAGGCTAAAGCAGCCCAGGTCTCTTGGCAGCCTTTCCCTGACCACATACGTGTTCCTCCTCATTCCTCCAGATCGGGGACCCCCACACTGGGACTGATTGCTCCAGAGGTGGCATCATCATTGCTGAGTCCAGATGGACGCTTGTCTGTGCAGCCACACTCCTCCCAGTGCAGCCCAATGTGCTCATGGCCACATCCCTGTTCAACACCTCTGACTGCTAGGGCAGCCCCTGCAAGACCAAACTTCTTCTCCTTGTGGCTGGTTCTCCACCCATCATGTCTGAGCTGCCTTGATGTGTGGGTGTTGTGCTGGAACCTTTTCTCATGGTTTCACCCCAGCCCCGAGCCGAGCATCACGCAGCCGCTCTCTCTCTAAGAGGGGGTGTGTGTGTAGGGGGAGGACAGGGGGAGGGAGGAAGGGAGAGAAAAGGAAACCAAAAAGCCGTAAACCTTGTGGGCTGGGATAAGGACAGTTTACTGGAACAGCAGAGAGACAGAAACAACAAAAACAACAACAACAACAGGACTTTGTGGTAAAATACACACAGCTGGTGATTCACAGTGCAGTTTGTCACTGAACCCCACAGCTCTGGCCGCACAGCTCACAGCCGTCCCGAAAACACGTGTGTCCTGGAGCTGAGTTCTCCTGCCCTCACCACACTCCTTTATGCTGATCATGGTGTAATTTGAATGGAATATGCTTTTTTGGGCAGTTTGGGTCACCTGTCTTGGCTGTGCTCCCTCCCAGCTCCCAGGGTGCTCCCCACCTTCCCATTAGTAGTAGAGAATGAACAACAGAAAAGTCTTTGATTGCTTGGACACAACTAAAGCCTCCCTGTTATCAGCACTGCTCTCATCCTAACAACCAAATGTGGCACCACGCTGGCTGCTAGAAGGAAAATCAACTGTATTCCTCCTGAAACCAGCCCACCTTTGTAGACAACAAGTGCACCACAACAGTGGGCTCACTCCTGTAGTCATACAGTGTGGATAATCCCCTTGGTCAGTTATGGTCAGCTGGGCCTGTTCTGTCCCCTTCCAGGCACTTGTGCACTCCCAGTTGACTCATTTCTGGAGCAGAACTAGAAAAAAGGCCTTGATGCTGTGCAAGCCCTGCTCAGCAAGGAAGAAACATATTTATTTAGACTTTATGGCTTACAAATCCAAACACCAGAACTATGGGGGCCACCAACATGAGAATTAATTCCAGCCGCAGAGAAAATATGGGCAGGAGGAGGAGATCTCTTCTGCTTGGAAATCTTCCTGATGTTCCTGGTCATCAAATCCCAAAATTTCTCAAGGTCTCTCTGAAGGGAATCTCCATTTCACTAAAGGTTCACATGTGCTTGCAGATGGCTCTCTAACTTTCTGTACTTTTAACCAAATGACAGCAATAGGTGCTAAAGAACCTGGGCCTCTATTGCTGGACATCTAGCATGTTTGAGAGTGGATGATGGTACAGCCTGAAAATGACATTTTTAGGACTGTTTCTGTGGCTAGGAATGTCCTGAGCCCCAAGGTTAATGGGGCTGTTAGTGGGCTACCTGGGGAGGTTTCAGGCCAGAAACCTTTTTCCACCCTCGCACCTTTTGCCATGGAGCTGGTGCTGGACATTGAGCAGTGTCACAGGTGGACACTGTTGAAGCTGGAAAATTATGTTGGGCAGAGTTACATCCACTCCCATGGCTACAAAAGCCCTGACCCCCATGTTCCTGGAGCTGTTAGTGGGATACCTGGGGATATGTAAGGCCATGAACATCTTTCATCCCTCACACCTTTAGTTTGGGATGTATTGCTGGGCATTTAGCAGGTTCAAAGGTGGACACTGGTATAGCCAGAAATGACATCAGGCAATGTTAGGACCCTTCTTTTGTCTCTGAACACTCTGAGCTGTAAGGTACTGGAGCTGCCAGTGATCTACCTAGGCAGGTTTCAGGCCAGGAGAATCTTTCATTCCTGACACTTTTGTTAGGGATCTCTTGCTGTCATTTAGCAGTTTGTAGGTGTATGCTGGTAGAGCCCCAAATGCCTGTCTTCCAATACCCCGAGCAGCTGGAGAATCTATCCCAAGGGGAATTCTGACAATGAACCTGACTACTGTAGAAAGCGGAAATGAAACTGCCCATTGAGAACAGGCGCCAATACCAGGGTGGCAAGAAAGAAGAGAGTATATTAGAAAGTAATGGAAATCCCCAGGGAGCAGAGTCCTGGCTGAGCAGGGTGGTTCCACCAGACTGGAAACCGGCAAATGTGACAGAAAGAAAGACCAGAAGGAGGATTAAGGGAACTACAGGCCTGTCAGCCTGACCTCAGCGCTGGGGAAGGGGATGGAACTAATCATCTTGAGTACCATCATGCAGCACATGCAGGACACTCAGGGGTGAGGCCGTGTAAGCATGGCTTTAGGAAAGGCAGACTGTGCTTGAGGAAGCTGATCTCCCTCTATGACAAGGTGACCTGCTTAGTGGAGGAGGGGACGGCTGTGGATGTGATCTACCTGGACTTCAGTAAATCCTTCATCACTGTCTCCCACAGCATCCTGCAGGAGAAACTGGCCACTCATGGATTAGATGGGTATACTCTTTGCTGGGTTAGAAGTTGGATGAAGGCCAGAGAGTTGTGGTGAACGGAGTTAAATCCAGCTGGTGGCAGGTCACCCTGCTGGAAGGCAGGAAGGCTCTGCAGAGAGACCTGGACAGACTGGATCCATGGGCAGAGGCCAGTTTTAAGGAGTTCAACAAGGCCAGGTGCACTTTGGTCACAATCCCCCCAGGCAATGCTACAGGCCTGTGGCAGAGAGGCTGGAGAGCTGCCTGGAGGAAAAGGATCTGGGGATGTTAGTGGACAGGCAGATGAACATGAGCCAGCACTGTGCCCAGGTGGCCAAGAAGGCCAACAGCATCTTGCCTTGTATAAGGAGTAGTGTAACCAGCAGTAGTAGGAAAGTGATTGTTCTGTTGTACTCAGCTCTGGTGAGGATGCACCTTGAGTACTGTGTCCAGTTTTTTACCCCTCACTAAAAGAAGGACGTTGAGATGCTGGACCGTGTCCAGAGAAGGGCAACCAAGCTGGAGAAGGGTGTGGAGCACAAGTCCTGTGAGGAGTGGCTGAGGGAACTGGGGCTTTTTAGTCTTAAGAAAAGGAGACTGAGCAGAGACCTTATCCCTCTCTACAACTACCTGCAAGGAGGGGGCAGAGAGGTGGTATTCAGTTTCTTATCTCAGTAGACAGGGATGGGATAAGAAAAAATGCTGTCAGATTGCACCAGGGGAGATTTTGGTTAGATATAAGGAAGAATTTCTTTACTGAAAGGGTAGTGAAGTATTGGAACAGGCTGCTCAAGGAAGTGGTAGATTCACCATCCCTAGAGGTATTTATAAGGTGTGTAGATGTTGTGCTTGAGGACATGGTCTAGAGGTGGACTAGACAGGGTTAGGCTGTGGTTGTGGACTCAATAATATTAAAGATCTCTTCCAACCTAAGTGATTCCATGATTCTAGGGTAACAGAAGCCAGTAACTTCCCGTTCTGTCATGGTGGGAAAGCATTGCCATTTCAGACAAGTAGTCAAGTGATTCAGGCAATGAAAATGTGCTTGTAATTTTTTTATAAATGCCAGGAAAAAAATAAATAAGGAAAAACTGTGCACCCTTCCAGACAGGCATGATGCAAAGAGAGCACAGCTCATCATTACGCAGTGTCTGGGTTACAAAAAAAAAAGGTGATGCTGCATTAGCCATGGGATTAACGTGCACCATATTGTTACAGATTAGACCAAAAAGAAGGAAAAAAACCCCAAAACTAATAACTCTACTAAATACAAACGTATCCTAACTTGACTGATATGGCCAGCCATATGCAGAAGAAGATGAGCAGTTTGTTGCTGCTTAGAAACATCCAGTCCTCAGTTTCCACAGGGCATCCTTGAGCTCCTGGTTCCTCATGCTGTAGATGAGGGGGTTCACTGCTGGTGGAAACACTGAGTAAAGAAATGCTGGTATCAGGTCATGAAATAGGGAGGACATGGATGGGGGCTTCAGGTAAGCAAAGAGAACAGTACTGACAAACAAGGAGACCACAGCCAGGTGAGGGAGGCAGGTGGAAAAGGCTTTGTGCCGTCCCTGCTGCGAGGGGATCCTCAGCACAGCCCTAAAGATCTGCACATAGGACACCACAATGAACACAAAACACCCAAAAGCTAAACAGGCAGTGACCACAATGAGTCCAGTTTCCCTGAGGTAGGCATCTGAGCAGGAGAGCTTGAGGATCTGGGGGATTTCACAGAAGAACTGGTCAACAGCATTGCCATGGCAGAGGGGCAGTGAAAATGTATTGGCTGTGTGCAGCACAGCGTTGAGAAACCCACTGCCCCAGGCAGCTGCTGCCATGTGGACACAAGCTCTGCTGCCCAGGAGGGTCCCGTAGTGCAGGGGGTGGCAGATGGCAACGTAGCGGTCATAGGCCATGACAGTGAGAAGAGAGGCCTCTGTTGCAAGCAAAAATAGGAAGAAAAAGAGTTGAGCCACACATCCTTTGTAGGAAATGGCCCTGGTGTCCCACAAGGAATTGGCCATGGATTTGGGAACAGTGGTGGAGATGTAGACAAGGTCAGTAAGAGAGAGGTTGAGGAGGAAGAAGTACATAGGGGTGTGGAGGTGGTGGTCACAGGCTATGGTGATGATGATGAGGCCATTGCCCAGGAGAGCAGCCAGGTAGATGCCCAGGAAGAGGCAGAAGTGCAGGAGCTGCAGCTCCCCTGTGTCTGCAAAGGGCAGGAGGAGGAACTGGTTGATGGAGCTGCTGTTGGACATCTGCTGCTGTCAAGTGTGGAGACCTGTCAAAGGATAAAAAAAACAGTGAAAAGTCAGGGAACTTTTCTTTGAAGAAAATATCTTTCAATTCGAATTGACTCTCTGTATTCAGGAGTACTTCTGTCAGGTCCCTTCTGGGAGGTCTGCTTTGTGCTGGCTTGAGTGTGCCACTGATGGGAGGAGGGTTGGCTGTGGGCTCATGAGAACTCAGTCCTGCTTGGCAGCAGTCAGTAAATGGCAGGATGGTCTGATCTCAGAATAAATCCCCTGTGGAGAGGAATGAGTTTTTCAGCACTGTCACTCCAATCTGACCTGAGGGCAGAGCAGAGCTTTGGAGCTTTGGTTTTCTCCTTCCTGTACCTGAGGAGTGTTTCTTCTGTCAGAACTCCCTGACGTTGCTGCTGCAGTGCCAGTGAAACCTTCCCCTGAGTGCAGAGTGGGGAGAGCTGCTCTGTCCATCAGCCCTGCTCTCAGCTGCCCTGTGCTGGACGCTCTGTGATCACACCCTGCAGAAGAAACTGGACCCCACAGAGAGCTGAGGAATCCAGTCTCACAGGGCAGAGCTCCAAAGCCCTCCTGCGGTCTCATCCTACCCAAGGAGGATCTCAGCTCTCCGCTCCCAGCCAGGGACACCCAGGGCTCAGTGCAGCTGCCCACACACAGGTGAAGAGTGGCATTGCCATGGCCTCTGTGCCGAGATGTTTCCTGCATGGGGCTCCTCTCTGGGGCACAAGAGTCCCTGGGAGAGAGGTGCCATCGTGGGAGGCAGCCTGAAGGCCAGAGGGAGCCCCCTGGAATACCTCAGTCCTACAGATGTGGGTTCTGAAGTCAGGGTCAGCTCAGTGCCAGCCCCACAATTGGATGTGCCCAGAGCCCCAGGAAACGGTGGGAGAAAGGCAACAAGAACAGGAGAGGAAACGGTGAGGAATATTCCACAGAAGGCGAGAAGGACAGGAACTCGGAGGGTTCTTCTCTCTGGGACAAGGACCCTGCACCATATTTCCATGCGTCAGACTTTACATCCACCGCTTCTTTCCACAGGGCGAATGCAGCCATGCCCAGGAGAAGACAGCTGTCCTGCCCTGTCCCTCTGATAGGGCACAAGGGCATCCCTTCCAGGCAGCACTTTCTGGTCCTAGAGAGAACCTGTCCTCCTGACAGACCCCACACACTGCCCCATGTCCCAGCTTTTGGAGATCCCTCCAGGAACAGAACCTGCATTGCCCTGCACCCACAGACATACCAGGGAGAGGCTGCAGAGATTTCTCCTGCAGTGAGCTCTCAGCATCCATCAGCTCTCTCAGCCTCACAGGTCTCCCCTCGGTGCCCACAGGCAGTGTCCCCAGCCCTGTGTGCTTGGCAGAGGAGCTGCTCCTGGGCAGAGCTGTCTCTCTGCAGCACTGCCCGGTTGCCATGAGCTCCCTCCATCCCAGGAGCCTGGCCAAACTCAGCAGGAGAAGACCAGTTCTTGTAGGCTCCCTCCTGGTGCCTCAGATCTCATAGGAATCATTCCATGATCTCATCTCTGACAATCTCAGGATGTCCCTGCCCAGGGCCGTGGGTCAGCGCTTGGCATTGCTGCTTCATCAGACCAAGCCAGGGTGTCCTCAGCATCAGAGCTGCCTGTGCTTTGCCTGGGTTTGTCCTCATGGCCTCCAGTTGTCTGCTCTAACGAGCCCCTGGGGAGGCTTTGTCAGGAATGGCTCCCAGTGGGGTCTGTTAGTGCTTCAAGGTACTTTGGGCATTACTCCTGACTTGGACTTCTGGAGAGGTTTCTTCACTCTCATCTTGGTATCTGATTTCTGTTGACTCACCAGAGACAGCATGGGGCTCATTAACATCCAGAAAGCCCTTACAAACATGGCTCTTCAAGTCACTTTCATTCAAAAAACTCAAAACTTCTACAACTAATTGGATTTCAGTTAGGTCTTTAGTGATGAAGATTTCAAAGGAATTTCCCATGAAGGACCTTTTTTCAGTCACAGGTATTTTCTGTCATGGCTCAGTTGATAGAAGTGACAGCAGCATTCTGGGATGGATATGGGTCTGCTAAGGAGATCTGGACAGGCAGGAAAAGCAGTCTCTTGAGATCCAACCCTGCCTGGAGAACTTTGCTCTTCCCAAGCCCAGCAGCTCCCTCACTGGCCTCTTGGGACTCCCAACTCTTTTCCTCACATCATCTGTGCTCACAGGCACAGACAGATTTCTCTGACAACAAACAGCAGTTCAACATGATCCAGTGTAATACCCATGAAATCTCTCTCCTCAGCTGCTGCTACAGCCAAGCAGCGTGTGAAGGGGGTCAGCTTCCAGAGGAGATTCTCTCCCAGAACAGTTTCAATCAGATACATAGAAAGGTCACTTATAAACACCCTGAACTTCAGATAGAACAGGTCATTAGACTTCTGGAAGATGAGATGTTTTCCAACTCTCTGAAGCTCAAAGTTTATCAGCATCTGAATGACCAAAGAGCGAGTGGAGGTGGAAACCTTTGAGCAAAGTGAAGTGCACACATCAGGGTAGTCTGGAGAAGGTGTCCTTGGGCATGGCCGTATCACCAGGACAGGTGGAAACACCTCAGTGATGAGGGAGATGAAGAGACAGACTGGGGGTAATGCAGGTTCAGGGGAAGGTGAGTATGACACTTCCTGGAAATTCCCAAGTTGTGAAGTGATTCAAGGAGTCAAGTGATTCAGCTGATGAAGATGCTTGTAAAGTGTTTATAAAAGTAAAATAAAAAAATAGGAAAACTTTTGGCTGTTTGCAGACAGACAGGATGCAAAGAGAGCACAGCTCATCATTCCTCAGTGTCAGGGTCACACAAGGCCTGGAGATACTGCATGAGGAATGGGATGACTGTGGCCCATGTTATTACAGCTTAGACAAACCAGAAGGAACAAGGCCCACGCCTTTTGAAATACCAACAGGGATGGTGACTGCACCCCTTCCCTGGGCAGCCTGTTCCAATACTTGACTACCCTTTCAGGAAAGAAATTCTTCCTGATATGAGATATAAATCTCCCCTGGAGCAATTTGAAACCCTTTCCTCTCATCTCAACTCTGTTCACCACAACCCTTTGGGCCCAGCCTTCAGCCAGTTTCTAACCCAGCACAGAATATACCCATCGAACCCATGAGTGGCCAGTTTCTCCAGCAGGATGTCTTGGGAGACAGTGATGAAGGGTTTACTGAAGTCCAGGTAGATCACATCCACAGCCTTCCCCTCCTCCACTAAGCAGGTCACCTTGTCATAGAAGATCAGCTTCCTCAAGCCCAATCTAAACCAGGCCTGATCACCTGAGTGTGCTGCATGTGCTGCATGATGGTACTCAAGATGATTTATTCCATCCCCTTCCCCAGCACTGAGGTCAGGCTGACAGGCCTGTAGTTCCCTGGGTCCTCCTTCAGTCCCTCCTTGTAGATGGGTGTCACATGTGCCAGTTTCCAGTCAGGCAGAACCACCCTGGTCAGCCAGGACTGCTGGTAAATAAGGGAAAGTGGCTTGGGGAGCACTTCCACCAGCTCCCTCAGTGCCCTCGGGTGTGTCCCATCCAGACACATTGACCTTTGCAGACCTAAGCAGGGCCTCAGTCTACTTCCTGTCCCCATCTTTCCACTCCAGGGTCTGGGAATGGAGAGACAACTGTTCTTACCACTAAAGACTGAGGTAAAAAAGGCATTCAGTACATCAGCCTTTTCTTCATCATCCATCACAGTTGTTCCTCCCGGATCCAATAAAGGTGGGAGATTGTCTCTGTCTCATATAATATTAATGTATTCTATAAATACATTAATAACAAAAGGAGGGCCAGGGAGAATCTCCCACCTTCATTGTGGGTTGCAAATAAAACATGCAAGGGAAGGAAAAGCTTCCTGGCCAGAAAACTCTCCAGGTAGCCCACTAGCAGCCCCACTAACCTTGTGGGTCAGGAATTTCCTAGCCAAGGGAATGGAGCTAAGAGTTCCTGACGTCATTTTGTGGCTCTACTAGTGTCCTCCTGTGAAAATTCTAATCATACATCAATAGTTCCTAAATAAATCTGTGAAGGCTGAATGATGTTCCTGGGCTGAAACCTCCCCAGGTAGCCCACACGGAGCCCCAGGAACCCTGGGAGGAAGGGCATTCCTAGCCAAGGGAATGGTCCTATAACACCAGACATCATTCTCTGGCTCTACCAGTGTCCACATTCAAAAATGCTAAGCATCTAGTAATATCTCCCAAACAGAAGGTTTGGGAGCTGAAATAACTGGGGAGCCCCAAACTTCCTCTGGCGGGGGAGCAGCCCCAGTAACTTCGGGGCTCAGAGCTTCTGTGGCTGAGGGAATGGTCTGCAGAGTGCCTGGTGTCATTATCGGGCTCTACCCACGTCCAACTTCAAAAATGCCAAACGTCAAGAAAGAGCCCCCAAACAAAAGGTGTGAGGGCTGAAAGATGTTTCTGGCCTGAAACCTCCCCAGGTAGTAGACTAGCAGTGCAACAAACCTTGAGGTTCAGGGCATTCCTAGCCAAGGCAACTGTCCTAAGAGTGCCTGACATCAGCTTTCAGTCTACCAGCAACAACCTCTAAAACTGCTAAACCTCCAGCAACAGCTGTCAAAGAAAAGGAGTGAGGGTTTGAAGATATTCCTGACCTGAAACCTCTACAGGTATCCCACTAGCAGCCCCTGTATACCATTGGGCTCAGGGCATTTCTTCCAAGGAACTGGTCCAAACTCTATCAGAGATAATATTCCCGATCTAAAAGTATCCAAATTTGAAACCGGTAAATGTCCAGTAATAACTATAAACCAAATGTGTGAGGGCTGAAAACATTTCTGGCTTGAAACCTACCCAGATGGGACACTAGCAGCCCTGTTAACATTTCAGCTCAGGGCTTTCATGCTCAAGGGTATCATCCTAACAGTGCCTGCAGTCATTTTCAGGCTCTACCTGCGTCCATCTTCGAAACCTCTAATCATCCAGCAACAGCTCCCAAACAACAGTGCAAGAGCTTAAAGATGTTACTGCTCTGAAACCTGCTCCAGGTGTCGACTAGCAGCCCCAGCAACCATCAGGATCAGGGCATTCCAAGCAGGGAGAATGGTCCTAACAGTGCCTGATGTTGTTTTCAGGCTCCACCAGCATCCGGATTTGAAACTTCTAAATGTCCAGCAATAGTTCCTAAAGAAAAGGGGTGAGGGCTGAAAGAGGTTCCTGGCTTGAAATCTCCCTTGTTAGACCTCTAGCAGCCCCAGTAATCTTGGGGCTCAGCTTTCTCCTTACCAAGGTAATGTCCTAACAGTGCCTGACATCATTTTCAGGCTCTCCCAGCGTCCAACTTTGAAACTTCTCAAAGTCCAGCAAGAGCTGCCAAACAAAAAGGGTTGATGGCCAAAGACGATCCTGACCTGAAATCTCCCTAGATAACCCACTGGCAGCATGAGTAGCTTCTAATCATCTCAGCCCATTCCTAGCCAATGGAACAACCCTAATAGTGCCTGACTTCATCGCACGGCTCTGCAGTCCTCCACCTTTGAAACTGCTGAACTGCATGAATAGTTCCAAAACAAAAGGTGCAAGGGTTGAAAGAAATTCCTGGCCTGCAACCTCCCCATGTAGAACACAAACAGGACCACTGACCTTGGGGCTCAGGGCTTTCATAGCCAAGGGAGAGGCCTTAAATGTGCCTGATGTAATTTTCAGGCTCTACCAGTTTCCACCTCTAAACTGTTAAATGTAGAGCAATAGGTGGCAAGTTAAATGTGCGTGGGCTGAAAAATGTTTGTGGCATTAAACCTCCCCAGGTTGTGCCCTGGAAGAACCACTAACCTTGGGGCTCAAGGCTTTCCTATCCAATGGGATGGTCCTAACACTGCCTGACATCATTTTCTGGCTCTTAGCAGCATCAAAAATGCTAAATACTCAGCATTCAAAAATGCTAAATACCGAGCAACAGCACCAAAAGTGTTGAGGGATGAAGGATCTTACTGGCCTGAAACCTCCCCAGGTTGCACACTCTGAGAACCAGTAACCTTGGGGCTCAGGGTTTTCCTAGCCAAGGGAACAGTTGTAACATTGCCTGACGTCATTTTCCAGCTCTACCACCACCCTCTGTCAAAACTGATAAACGCCCACCAACAGCTCCCAAACTAAAGGTGTGAAGGCTGAAAAGCATTCCTGACCTCATACCTCCCATAGTAGCACACTTCCAGGCCCAATATCTATGGGGCTCAGAGCACTCTTTTTAAGGGAACAGTCTTTACAGTGCCTGACATCACTTTCTGACTCCACCTGTGTTCTACTTCAACCCTGCTAATCGTCCAGCAATAGCACCCAAAAAAAAGGTGTGAGAAATAAAAGATGTTCCTGGCCTGAAACCTCCCCAGGTAGTGCAGTACCAGCACCAGTAACCACAGAATCACAGAATCACACAGAATCACAGAATCACAGAATCTTAGGGGTTGGAAGGGACCTCAAGAGATCATCGGGTCCAACCCCCCTGCCAAAGCAGGCTCCCTATCTCATATTACACAGATAGGCATCCAGATGAGACTTGAATATCTCCAGAGAAGGAGACTCAACCACCTCCCTGGGCAGCCTATTCCACTGCTCCGTCACCCTCACTGTGAAAAAGTTCTTCCGCATGTTGGTGCGGAACTTCCTATGCTCCAGCTTACAGCCATTGCCCCTTGTCCTGTCTCCACAGACCACTGAAAAGGGGCTGGCCAAATCCCCCTGCGTCCCAAGTCTAAGATATTTATAAACACTAATTAGGTCTCCCCTAAGCCTTCTTTTCTCCAGGCTGAACAGACCCAGCTTACTCAGCCTTTCCTCATATGGGAGATGTTCCACGCCCCTAATCATCTTCGTGGCCCTTCTCTGGACTCTCTCCAGGAGATCCCTGTCTTTTTTATACCATGGAGCCCAGAACTGGACACAGTACTCCAGGTGGGGCCTGACCAACGCAGAGTAGAGGGGGAGGATCACTTCCTTTGACCTGCTGGACATACTCTTCCTGATGCATCCCAGGATCCCATTGGCTCTCTTCGCCACCAGTGCGCACTGCTGGCTCATAGCCAACCTGTCATCAACCAGGACCCCCAGGTCCTTCTCCACAGAGCTCCTTTCCAGCAGGTCATCCCCCAGCCTGTACTGATACAGTCGGTTGTTCCTCCCCAGGTGCAAGACTTTACACTTGCTCTTGTTGAACCTCATCTGGTTTCTCCCAGCCCAGCTCTCCAGCCTGTCCAGGTCTCTCTGGATGGCAGCGCAGTGTTCCTGCGTGTCAGCCAATCCTCCCAGCTTTGTATCATCGGTGTACTTGCTGAGGGTGGATGCTGTTCCCTCATCAAGATCGTCAATGAAGATATTAAACAGGACTGGACCCAACACCGAGCCCTGGGGAACACCGCTAGTCACAGGCCTCCATTCAGATTCTACTCCACTGATCACGACCCTCTGGGCTCGGTCCGACAGCCAGTTCTCGACCCACCTCACTGTCCACTCATCTAACCCTTGTTCCCTCAGCTTCTCTATCAGGATGTTGTGGGAGACAGTATCGAAAGCTTTGCTAAAGTCAAGGTAGATGACATCCACTGCTCTCCCTCCGTCCACCCAGTTGGTGATGACATCATAGAAGGCTATGAGATTGGTCGAGCACGATTTCCCCTTGGTGAATCCATGCTGACTACTCCTCATAAACTTCTTCTCTTAGAGTTGTTTGGAGATGGCATCCAAAACAAACTGTTCCATCACCTTTCCAGGGACAGAAGTGAGGCTGACTGGCCTGTAGTTACTGGGATCCTCCTTCTTGCCTTTTTTAAAGACTGGAGTCACATTGGCTATTCCACAATCTTCAGGCACTTCTCCTGTAGTCCAGGACCTATTGAAGATGACAGAGAGTGGCTCCGCAATCACCTCCGCCAGTTCTCTCAGCACACGTGGGTGTATCCCATCTGGACCCATGGATTTGTGTGCATCCAATCCTTTGAGTCATGCACAACGTCCAGCGACTGCTCCCAAAGCGAAGGAGCCAGGACCCAAAGACCTAGCTGGCGTGAAGGGGCCCCAGGGGGCCCCCAAGCAGCCCCTCTCCATTTGGGTCTGGGGGCTTTCGTTGGGCCGGGAACCTGGGAGGTACCTGCCAGGTGGCAGGCCGCGGCCGGAGAAGCTCTCTCCGGTCAACATGCCAAACATCCAGCGACTGCTCCCAAAGCGAAGGAGCCAGGACCCAAAGACCTAGCTGGCCTTAAGGGGCCCCAGGGGGCCCCCAAGCAGCCCCTCTCCATTTGGGTCTGGGGGCTTTCGTTGGGCCGGGAACCTGGGAGGTACCTGCCAGGTTTCAGGCCGCGGTCCAAGAAGCACTCTCCGGCCAACATGCCCATCGTCCAGCGACTGCTCCCAAAGCGAAGGAGCCAGGACCCAAAGACCTAGCTGGCCTGAAGGGGCCCCAGGGGGCCCCCAAGCAGCCCCTCTCCATTTGGGTCTGGGGGCTTTCGTTGGGCCGGGAACCTGGGAGGTACCTGCCAGGTGGCAGGTCACGGCCCGAGAAGCACTCTCCAGCCAACATGCCCAACGTCCAGCGACTGCTCCCAAAGCGAAGGAGCCAGGACCCAAAGACCTAGCTGTCCTGAAGGGGCCCCAGGGGTCCCCCAAGCAGCCCCTCTCCATTTGGGTCTGGGGGCTTTCGTTGGGCCGGGAACCTGGCAGGTACCTGCCCTGTTGCAGGTCACGGCCCGAGAAGCACTCTCCGGCCAACATGCCCAACGTCCAGCGACTGCTCCCAAAGCGAAGGAGCCAGGACCCAAAGACCTAGCTGGCCTGAAGGGGCCCCAGGGGGCCCCCAAGCAGCCCCTCTCCATTTGGGTCTGGGGGCTTTCGTTGTGCCAGGAACCTTGGAGGTACCTGCCAGGTTGCAGGTCGCGGCCCGAGAAGCACTCTCCGGCCAACATGCCAAACGTCCAGCGACTGCTCCCACAGCGGAGCCAGTACCCAAAGACCTAGCTGGCCTGAAGGGGCCCCAGGGGGCCCCCAAGCAGCCCCTCTCCATTTGGGTCTGGGGGCTTTCGTTGGGCCGGGAACCTGGGAGGTACCTGCCCGGTTGCAGGTCGCGGCCCGAGAAGCACTCTCCGGCCAACATGCCAAACGTCCAGCGACTGCTCCCAAAGCGAAGGAGCCAGGACCCAAAGACCTAGCTGGCCTGAAGGGGCCCCAGGGGGCCCCCAAGCAGCCCCTCTCCATTTGGGTCTGGGGGCTTTCGTTGGGCCGGGAACCTGGGAGGTACCTGCCAGGTTGCAGGTCGCGGCCCGAGAAGCACTCTGCGGCCAACATGCCAAACGTCCAGCGACTGCTCCCAAAGCAAAGGAGCCAGGACCCAGAGACCGAGCTGGCGTGAAGGGACCCCAGGGGGGCCCCAAGCAGCCCCTCTCCATTTGGGTCTGGGGGCTTTCGTTGGGCCGGGAACCTGGGAGGTGCCTGCCAGGTTGCAGGTCGCGGCCCGAGAAGCACTCTCCGGCCAACATGCCCAACGTCCAGCGACTGCTCCCAAAGCGAAGGAGCCAGGACCCAGAGACCTAGCTGGCCTGAAGGGGCCCCAGGGGGCCCCCAAGCAGCCCCTCTCCATTTGGGTCTGGGGGCTTTCGTTGGGCCGGGAACCTGGCAGGTACCTGCCAGGTTGCAGGTCGCGGCCCGAGAAGCACTCTCCGGCCAACAAGCCAAACGTCCAGCGACCGCTCCCAAAGCGAAGGAGCCAGGACCCAAAGACCTAGCTGGCCTGAAGGGGCCCCAGGGGGCCCCCAAGCAGCCCCTCTCCATTTGGGTCTGGGGGCTTTCGTTGGGCCGGGAACCTGGCAGGTACCTGCCAGGTTGCAGGTCGCGGCCCGAGAAGCACTCTCCGGCCAACATGCCAAACGTCCAGCGACCGCTCCCAAAGCGAAGGAGCCAGGACCCAAAGACCTAGCTGGCCTGAAGGGGCCCCAGGGGTCCCCCAAGCAGCCCCTCTCCATTTGGGTCTGGGGGCTTTCGTTGGGCCGGGAACCTGGCAGGTACCTGCCCTGTTGCAGGTCACGGCCCGAGAAGCACTCTCCGGCCAACATGCCCAACGTCCAGCGACTGCTCCCAAAGCGAAGGAGCCAGGACCCAAAGACCTAGCTGGCCTGAAGGGGCCCCAGGGGGCCCCCAAGCAGCCCCTCTCCATTTGGGTCTGGGGGCTTTCGTTGGGCCAGGAACCTGGGAGGTACCTGCCAGGTTGCAGGTCGCGGCCCGAGAAGCACTCTCCGGCCAACATGCCAAACGTCCAGCGACTGCTCCCAAAGCGAAGGAGCCAGGACCCAAAGACCTAGCTGGCCTGAAGGGGCCCCAGGGGGCCCCCAAGCAGCCCCTCTCCATTTGGGTCTGGGGGCTTTCGTTGTGCCAGGATCCTTGGAGGTACCTGCCAGGTTGCAGGTCGCGGCCCGAGAAGCACTCTCCGGCCAACATGCCAAACGTCCAGCGACTGCTCCCAAAGCAAAGGAGCCAGGACCCAGAGACCTAGCTGGCCTGAAGGGGCCCTAGGGGGCCCCCAAGCAGCCCCTCTCCATTTGGGTCTGGGGGCTTTCGTTTGGCCCGGAACCTGGGAGGTACCTGCCAGGTTGCAGGTCGCGGCCCGAGAAGCACTCTCCGGCCAACATGCCCAACGTCCAGCGACTGCTCCCAAAGCGAAGGAGCCAGGACCCAAAGACCTAGCTGGCCTGAAGGGGCCCCAGGGGGCCCCCAAGCAGCCCCTCTCCATTTGGGTCTGGGGGCTTTCGTTGGGCCGGGAACCTGGGAGGTACCTGCCAGGTTGCAGGTCGCGGCCCGAGAAGCACTCTCCGGCCAACATGCCCAACGTCCAGCGACTGCTCCCAAAGCGAAGGAGCCAGGACAAAAAGACCTAGCTGGCCTGAAGGGGCCCCAGGGGGCCCCCAAGCAGCCCCTCTCCATTTGGGTCTGGGGGCTTTCGTTGGGCCGGGAACCTGGGAGGTACCTGCCAGGTTGCAGGTCGCGGCCCGAGAAGCACTCTCCGGCCAACATGCCCAACGTCCAGCGACTGCTCCCAAAGCGAAGGAGCCAGGACCCAAAGACCTAGCTGGCCTGAAGGGGCCCCAGGGGGCCCCCAAGCAGCCCCTCTCCATTTGGGTCTGGGGGCTTTTGTTGGGCCGGGAACCTGGGAGGTACCTGCCAGGTTGCAGGTCGCAGCCCGAGAAGCACTCTCCGGCCAACATGCCAAACGTCCAACGACTGCTCCCAAAGAGAAGGAGCCAGGACCCAGAGACCTAGCTGGCCTGAAGGGGCCCCAGGGGGCCCCCAAGCAGCCCCTCTCCATTTGGGTCTGGGGGCTTTCGTTGGGCCGGGAACCTGGGAGGTACCTGCCAGGTTGCAGGCCGCTGCCCGAGAAGCACTCTCCGGCCAACATGCCAAACGTCCAGCGACTGCTCCCAAAGCGAAGGAGCCAGGACCCAAAGACCTAGCTGGCCTGAAGGGGCCCCAGGGGGCCCCCAAGCAGCCCCTCTCCATTTGGGTCTGGGGGCTTTCGTTGTGCCAGGAACCTTGGAGGTACCTGCCAGGTTGCAGGTCGCGGCCCGAGAAGCACTCTCCTGCCAACATGCCCAACGTCCAGCGACTGCTCCCAAAGCGAAGGAGCCAGGACCCAGAGACCTAGCTGGCCTGAAGGGGCCCCAGGGGGCCCCCAAGCAGCCCCTCTCCATTTGGGTCTGGGGGCTTTCGTTGGGCCGGGAACCTGGCAGGTACCTGCCAGGTTGCAGGTCGCGGCCCGAGAAGCACTCTCCGGCCAACATGCCAAACGTCCAGCGACCGCTCCCAAAGCGAAGGAGCCAGGACCCAAAGACCTAGCTGGCCTGAAGGGGCCCCAGGGGGCCCCCAAGCAGCCCCTCTCCATTTGGGTCTGGGGGCTTTCGTTGGGCCGGGAACCTGGGAGGTACCTGCCAGGTTGCAGGTCGCGGCCCGAGAAGCACTCTCCGGCCAACATGCCCAACGTCCAGCGACTGCTCCCAAAGCGAAGGAGCCAGGACCCAAAGACCTAGCTGGCCTGAAGGGGCCCCAGGGGGCCCCCAAGCAGCTCCTCTCCATTTGGGTCTGGGGGCTTTCGTTGGGCCGGGAACCTGGGAGGTACCTGCCAGGTTGCTGGTGGCGGCCCGAGAAGCACTCTCTGGCCAAATTGCCAAATGTCCAGCGACTGCTCCCAAAGCGAAGGAGCCAGGATCCAAAGACCTAGCTGGCCTGAAGGGGCCCCAGGGGGCCCCCAAGCAGCCCCTCTCCAATTGGGTCTGGGGGCTTTCGTTGGGCCGGGAACCTGGGAGGTACCTGCCAGGTTGCAGGTCGCGTCCCGAAGAGGCACTCTCCGGCCAACATGCCCAACGTCCAGCGACTGCTCCCAAAGCGAAGGAGCCAGGACCCAAAGACCTAGCTGGCCTGAAGGGGCCCCAGGGGGCCCCCAAGCAGCCCCTCTCCATTTGGGTCTGGGGGCTTTCGTTGGGCCGGGAACCTAGGAGGTACCTGCCAGGTTGCAGTTCGGGGCCCGAGAAGCACTCTCCGGACAACATGCCCAACGTCCAGCGACTGCTCCCAAAGCGAAGGAGCCAGTACCCAGAGACCTAGCTGGCCTGAAGGGGCCCCAGGGGGCCCCCAAGCAGCCCCTCTCCATTTGGGTCTGGGGGCTTTCGTTGGGCCCGGAACCTGGGAGGTACCTGCCAGGCTGCAGATCGCGGCCCGAGATGCACTCTCCGGCCAACATGCCCAACGTCCAGCGACTGCTCCCAAAGCGAAGGAGCCAGGACCCAAAGACCTAGCTGGCCTGAAGGGGCCCCAGGGGGCCCCCAAGCAGCTCCTCTCCATTTGGGTCTGGGGGCTTTCGTTGGGCCGGGAACCTGGGAGGTACCTGCCAGGTTGCAGGTCGCGGCCCGAGAAGCACTCTCCAGCCAACATGCCAAACGTCCAGCGACTGCTCCCAAAGCGAAGGAGCCAGGACCCAAAGACCTAGCTGGCCTGAAGGGGCCCCAGGGGGCCCCCAAGCAGCCCCTCTCCATTTGGGTCTGGGGGCTTTCGTTGGGCCGGGAACCTGGCAGGTACCTGCCAGGTTGCAGGTCGTGGCCCGAGAAGCACTCTCCGGCCAACATGCCATACGTCCAGCGACGGCTCCCAAAGCGAAGGAGCCAGGACCCAAAGACCTAGCTGGCCTGAAGGGGCCCCAGGGGGCCCCCAAGCAGCCCCTCTCCATTTGGCTCTGGGGGCTTTCGTTGGGCCGGGAACCTGGGAGGTACCTGCCAGGTTGCAGGTCGCGGCCCGAGAAGCACTCTCCGGCCAACATGCCCAACGTCCAGCGACTGCTCCCAAAGCGAAGGAGCCAGGACCCAAAGACCTAGCTGTCCTGAAGGGGCCCCAGGGGTCCCCCAAGCAGCCCCTCTCCATTTGGGTCTGGGGGCTTTCGTTGGGCCGGGAACCTGGGAGGTACCTGCCAGGTTGCAGGTCGCGGCCCGAGAAGCACTCTGCGGCCAACATGCCAAACGTCCAGCGACTGCTCCCAAAGCGAAGGAGCCAGGACCCAAAGACCTAGCTGGCCTGAAGGGGCCCCAGGGGGCCCCCAAGCAGCCCCTCTCCATTTGGGTCTGGGGGCTTTCGTTGGGCCGGGAACCTGGGAGGTACCTGCCTGGTTGCAGGTCGCGGCCCGAGAAGAACTCTCCGGCCAACATGCCCAACGTCCAGCGACTGCTCCCAAAGCGAAGGAGCCAGTACCCAGAGACCTAGCTGGCCTGAAGGGGCCCCAGGGGGCCCCCAAGCAGCCCCTCTCCATTTGGGTCTGGGGGCTTTCGTTGGGCCCGGAACCTGGGAGGTACCTGCCAGGCTGCAGATCGCGGCCCGAGATGCACTCTCCGGCCAACATGCCCAACGTCCAGCGACTGCTCCCAAAGCGAAGGAGCCAGGACCCAAAGACCTAGCTGGCCTGAAGGGGCCCCAGGGGGCCCCCAAGCATCTCCTCTCCATTTGGGTCTGGGGGCTTTCGTTGGGCCGGGAACCTGGGAGGTACCTGCCAGGTTGCAGGTCGCGGCCCGAGAAGCACTCTCCGGCCAACATGCCAAACGTCCAGCGACTGCTCCCAAAGCGAAGGAGCCAGGACCCAAAGACCTAGCTGGCCTGAAGGGGCCCCAGGGGGCCCCCAAGCAGCCCCTCTCTATTTGGGTCTGGGGGCTTTCCTTGGGCCGGGAACCTGGGAGGTACCTGCCAGGTTGCAGGTCGCGGCCCGAGAAGCACTCTCCGGCCAACATGCCATAAGTCCAGCGACTGCTCCCAAAGCGAAGGAGCCAGGACAAAAAGACCTAGCTGGCCTGAAGGGGCCCCAGGGGGCCCCCAAGCAGCCCCTCTCCATTTGGGTCTGGGGGCTTTCGTTGGGCCGGGAACCTGGGAGGTACCTGCCAGGTTGCAGGTCGCGGCCCGAGAAGCACTCTCCGGCCAACATGCCCAACGTCCAGCGACTGCTCCCAAAGCGAAGGAGCCAGGACCCAAAGACCTAGCTGGCCTGAATGGAATTTGTAGCAGTGGATGGAATGCTGTGTTTGGGAACTAATGCTGTGTTTGGGAACTAAACCCTGATGGGTTTAGTTGCTGTCAGACAGTCAAGGAGGGGTGAAGCCAGGACAGGTGACCTAAACTGGCCAAAGGGGGTATCCCATGCCAATTACTTCATGCCCAGTATAAAGGGGGGGTGATGGGAGGAAGAGCAGGGGCGGCTCCGGGACGCGCGGTTTTTGGGGGACGGTCGGGTTCCGGGACGGCTCTGGGCCCTTCCCTTCCCTTCCCTTCCCTTCCCTTCCCTTCCCTTCCCTTCCCTTCCCTTCCCTTCCCTTCCCTTCCCTTCCCTTCCCTTCCCTTCCCTTCCCTTCCCTTCCCTTCCCTTCCCTTCCCTTCCCTTCCCTTCCCTTCCCTTCCCTTCCCTTCCCTTCCCTTCCCTTCCCTTCCCGGGTGGTGGGACATCTCAGAGGGTTCCAGAGCCCCACAACCGATGGGATGTGGGTGGTGGGACGTGTTGGGGGGATCCAGATCCCCACCACTGATGGGATGTGGGTGGTGGGGGATCTCAGATGGTTCTAGCCCCCCACCACAGATGGGATGTGGGTGGTGGGACATCCTGGGAGCAGAGGAACAGGCACAGGTAGTGGAGAGCAATGGAGAAGCTGTGCTGGGGGTGGCTGAGGCTCTTGGTGGGGGTGGCCCCCTCCTAAAGAACTGATGTCCTTTGTTCTCTGAGCTGCTGCCTCTTCCTTGGAGGCCCATGAGATCCTGGATGCCCAGGGAGACCCTGAGGGAGCCCAGAGGGGGAAGAGGAGGAGGAGAAGGAGGAGGAGGACGAGGAGGAGGAGGAGGTGGAGGAGGAGGAGGAGGAGGAGGTGATGCTCTGGGCTTGGGCAGCAGTAGGAGCTCCCAGCAAGAGGAGACACCTCTGCTTGGGAGCAGCTCCTCTGCAGGCAGCCAGGAGAGAGGAGCAGGATGGGGAGGTGAAGGGTGGAAGGATGTGGAGAGGTGGAGGAACCCTAAAACCCTTCTGTGATGTCAATCCCCAGCTCCCAGGTCTTCTACAGCATCTCACAGTGGGTGTGGGGGGGGGTGTCTGTAAGTACCACTCCCATGGCTGAGGAAGAGAAGGATGAGCCTCAGAGCTGGGATTGACCACCCCCCCTTTCTCCTGTGGGTGGTCATGGGGGTGTGGAGCCTCCCCTTGTCCTTCTGAGCAGGGTCTCCGCACCTGGGGGAGATGTGAGCCAGGAGAGGGATGGGTTTTGGGCTTCTTCTTCATCCTCAGGAGCTGGGGGAAGGAGCTGGAGGTGGAAGGAGCTCCCAGACCCTGGGGGCTGCAGGAGATGTTCCAGGACACATTTCCAGAGGGCAGGGTGAGGTGGGGGTGAAGGAGCTTTGCTGAGCCTGTGCTATCCCTGTCCAGCTCCTGGGGGTGGGTGGGTGGGAGGGGGGTGTTTTTTGGGTGGGTGGGGGGTGAAGTGAAGATATGAACTCTCCAGTTTGACCAGGTCACCGTGGCCATCAGGAAAGGCAGTTGAAAGCCTCCTGATGTGCCCCCCAGCCCCACCTCCCCCTCTTGTGTCACCTCCGCTATGCCCACCAGCGTGTTCCTGACCCACGGACAGACAGATGCTCCCTATGGACAGACAGGTGTCTGGAGGGACAGGGGCTTGGATGGTGTCTGTGGGTGCTGACTGAGGAAACATGGGGCACAAGGAAACACAGCCCAGGGTGAGAACCTGCTGGCCTGGGAGTGGAGCCCAGCAGCATCCCGGAAGGGAGAAGGCAGAGTGCTCTTCCTCCCAGTGAGCCCCCATCCCTCCCACCCCAGGGGTCTGCAGCACGGACCACCTCCCCTGCATCCCCAGCAGAGCCATGGGGCAGCTCCCCACAGGGCTGGGGAGGAACTTGTGGGTGCTTGGAGGGTGGGATGCCCAGCTGGGGAAGGGGGGACGAGGTCCTGAGGGCCTCTCCCTGGCCTCTCCCCACCAGCCCCTCGCTGTGTTTTCCTCACTTTGCTGCTTCTCTCATCAGTGTGTCCATGGAAACCAGAGGTAACAGGTTGTCTCACATCTCTGGGGCTGTGGGCAACAGGCAACGAGCTGTGTTTCTCTTCACGAGATGCCACTGTCAGGGCACTTGGTTGTCTCCTTGGGGGGGCCCCTCAGAGCTGTGAGCTGCACCCCAGGATGCAAACCTGCCCTGTGGCACCTCTGCTCTCCCTGGAAGCCCTGAGGAGGAGCTAAGAGGTGCCACAGCAAATCCTCTTGCATTTCAGGACCCTGTTCTCCTGGAGAGCAGCAGAAATGCTGAGGGTTTGACAACTGACAACCCTCCCCAGGGAAGATTTGAGGGGTGGCTGTGTTCCCTCTCTGACTGCCCTGCCCCCCTGGTTTCTCAGGAGTTGGGGGTGCAGATGATGATGAGCCCCTCTGTAGAGTTAGGGGTGGGTTCATCTGAAAGAGCACAACAACTGGGCTGGTCACTATCCCAAATATTCCTGCAGAGCAGGGGTGAGTTCTTGGGAGTAGAGGACAGACGTGGGTCCAGAGGGGACCCTCCCTCTGGACCAACCAGACCTCCAGTCGCAGAGCTCAAGGTGACTTTCCTACAAGAGAAACAGGGGGAAGGTGTAGCAGGGGCTGTCCATGGGACACGCCTTTGGTTTTCCCTGGAGAAGTGTCCCTAACTTGTCACTGGTTTTATCTCTTTGCAAAGTGCCCCCATGTCCAGAGGGATGAGATGTCCAACAGCAGCTTCATCACCCACTTCCTCCTCCTGGCCTTCAGAAACATATGGGAACTGCAGCCCTTCCACTTCTGGCTCTTCCTGGGCATCTACCTGGCTGCTCTCCTGGGCAACGGGCTCATCATCACCGCCATAGCCTGTGACCACCACCTCCACACCCCCATGTACTTCTTCCTCCTCAACCTCTCCCTCCTTGACCTGGGTTCCATCTCCACCACTCTCCCCAAAGCCATGGCCAATTCCCTCTGGGACACCAGGTCCATCTCCTACGCGGGATGTGCTGTTCAGCTTTTCTTCTTCTCTTTTCTGATGGCAGCAGAGTACTTTCTCCTCACTGTCATGGCCTATGACCGCTACGTTGCCATCTGCCAGCCCCTGCACTACGGGACCCTCCTGGGCAGCAGAGCTTGTGTCCACATGGCAGCAGCTGCCTGGGGCAGTGGTTTTCTCAGTGCTGTGCTGCACACAGCCAATACATTTTCACTGCCCCTCTGCCATGGCAATGCTGTTGACCAGTTCTTCTGTGAAGTCCCCCAGATCCTCAAGCTCTCCTGTTCAGATGCCTACCTCAGGGAAGTTGGGCTCGTTGTTTTTAGTGCTTTTCTATTCATGGCTTGTTTCCTGTTCATCGTGGTGTCCTATGTGCAGATCTTCAGGGCTGTGCTGAGGATCCCCTCAGAGCAGGGACGGCACAAAGCCTTTTCCACCTGCCTCCCTCACCTGGCCGTGGTCTCCCTGTTCATCAGCACCGGCATGTTTGCCTACCTGAAGCCCCTCTCCATCTCCTCCCCATCCCTGGACCTGGTGGTGGCTGTTCTGTACTCGGTGGTGCCTCCTGCAGTGAACCCCCTCATCTACAGCATGAGGAACCAGGAGCTCAAGGACGCACTCAAGAAGCTCATGACCCACGTGTCACTCAGCAGCAGCAACCCAACCGTGTCTCTTCACAAGTGACTCCTACCCCCTCTGAGGAACCTCCTGTGCTTTTGGCACAGTGTCCATGATAACCCTGTTTGTCCAGGACTCTCTGCAGCTGCTCCACCCCTCCAGCCACCCACGTCCATGTGTGTGGAGTGAGGGGGCAGCTGGCTCCTCATGTTGGATCTTTGCAATAAAAGGGCGTTTTCCAGTGCCGGTGTCTGGAGGTTGGGTTCCTCTTTCATGGAGGACGTAAGGAGCAGGATGAAAGTTGCTCCTATGAGGATGTGCTGGGTTGTTGGTTGGCTGAGGGGAGGACAGGGGCTTCAGGCCTGGGGTATGGGCTGGGGATATGGGCTTGGGGTATAGGCCTGGGGTATGGGCCTGGGGTATCCTTTAAGGGCATAGGGCTGGGGTATGGGCCTGGAGTATGGGCCTGGGGTATGGGCCTGGGGTCTGGGGTACAGTCCTGCGGTAGGGGCCTGGGGTATTGGCCTGTGGTATGGGCCTGTGGATGCCCAGTGCCCCCAGGGATGGTGGCCAGTTCCCAGGGACCTGCCTGGGGCTTTGTCCCCATGGCTTTCAGGCACCACAGCCCACGTGCTCTGCAGAGCAGCACCACCAGCTTGGGGCCCGGCGGGGAGGCCGGGGAGGAGGCAGGAGTGTCCAGCCGGGCCAGCATGGCCACTGTGCCCAGGGAAAAGGCTCTGTAGGGGCAGGGACATCCCAGGAGAAGACAACACACATGAGCAACTCTGGTCTTCTGGGTGGGACCTTCAGAGCCCATCTAGTCCCACCCTGCAGTGCGCAGGGACATCTTCACTAGAGCCCGACCTTGGATGTCTCCAGGGATGGGGCCTCCACTATTTCTCTGGGCACCCTGAGCCAGGGATCTACCACCCTCAGAGTGAAGAACTTCTTCCCAACACCCAACCTCAGTCTCTCTTTTCTAGTTTAATCCCATCACCCCTCATCCCACCGCTCCATGTCCTCCGGAACAGTTCTTCCCCAGCTTCCTACAGGCACCTTTCAGGGACTGGATGTGGTCTCCCTAGAGCCTTCTCCTCTCCCTGCTGACCCAGCCCAGCTCAGGACTTAGTTCTGAGGGATAGGCCAGACCTACCTGGCCTCTCTGCTTGCCCAGGACCTGGCAGACCCTGGGGCAGGGGAGTCTTTCAAGTCATGGGTCTCCAGCCAGGCTCTGCTCCACTGATCCCCACTCTCTGAGTTCAGCTCTGGTGTCGCTGGGGGTGCAGTGCAGTGTCATAAATTAGGGAGTTTTCTTTCCTTTATGCTGTGTTGAGTCTCTTTTCCCCTCACACTGATTGTGGAATGATCTCTCCCTGTCCTTATCTCCACTCCTAAGCCTCTCAATATCTATTTTCTCCCCTGTCCAGCTGAAAAGGGGAGTGATAGACCAACTTTGGTGGGCATCTGGCCTCCAGTCAGGGTCAAACCACCACGGGCTGATAAAGAATTAATAGAATAACAAAGGGAATTGTCAAAGAACACAAAGAACAACACAATAGGACATGTTGGGGAGTGGATATCTGTATACTGCAATTTGACAGTGACTCAGTGACATGAGATGTGTTTGAAAAATCCCCCCAACACAACTAACTGGGTATGATTAGGGAATATTGGAGAAAGAACCATCCCAGGGGACCGCTGGCAAATTGCTTTCTCTGAGCCCCCAAGAAAAGAGGGGTGCAAGTACTGATTGGGAGTTATCAATACCTTTCCTGGGTGTCCAGAGACATTTCCTTGCAAAACAAAGCCAGATGAGGAATTGAAGTATTATTAAATGAGATAATACCTCAGTCCAGGGTACTTCTGGTCATGTAATCAGAGGTACTCATTTTGTGCCCAAGCAGTGAAGCAGGGAAGCAAGCTATTGGGAACTGATTGTCAATTACATAGGCCCTGTAAGCCACAAGCCAGTGGGCAGGGGAAAGATTAACAGTTGGGGTGTGTTGCTTTTGCAAACTGAAATGGGTTGTGGTATTTTTTTCTCTGCTGACTTGGGAAGTGGAGGATTCAGGCTGCCTCATCTGAAATCCTTTTTGGGGATTCAGGAATAGGAAGATAAAAGACAATTGTCAATCTGGAGATGCAACAGACAGCACATAAGATAAGGGGGAGACGACACTGCTGATGATTATAATTGGCATTATTGTGAGTTTTGCTGTTGGTTGTGTTAATGATGGTAACATCTCTCTCTCAGACAAGGATTCAATCAGAAACTGAGGAATACAGAACTCTGCTAAAGTATGTAAGTGAAACTTAGGGCAGTGAAAACGTGGAAGTCGTCGAATTGTGACTCAGGTCATGGGGTGGAATGTAGTGAATTGCAGATGACACTAAACAAGGAGGAAGTGTTGATCTGCCTGAGGGTAGGGAGGCTCTTCAGAGGGATCTGAACAGACTGGACTGATAGGCTGAGACCAATGGGATGAAGTTTAACATGGCCAAGTGTAGAGTGCTGCACATGGGACAGAACAACCCCATGCAGTGCTACAGGCTGGGGGAGACTGGCTGGAGAGCTGTCAGGAAGAGAAGGACCTGGTGATGTTGGTTGACTGCAGGCTGAACATGAGCCAGCAGTGTGCCCGGGCAGCCAAGAAGCCTAATGGCATCCTGGCTTGTATCAAAACCAGTGTGGCCAGTAGGTCTAGGGAGGGGATTGTGCCCCTGTACTGGGCATTGGTGAGGCCACACCTTGAGTACTGTGTGCAGTTCCGGGCTCCCCATTATAAAAAGGACATTGAGGTCCTTGAGCAAGTGCAGAGAAGGGCAACCAGGCTGGTGAAGGGGCTGGAGGGCAAATCATATGAGGAGTGGCTGAGGGAGCTGAGGGTGTTCAGCCTGGAGAAGAGGAGGCTGAGGGGAGACCTTATCACCACCTACAAATACCTGAAGGGAGGTTGTAGAGAGGTGGGCGATGGTCTCTTCAGCCAGGGGACAGGAGATGGGACAAGGGGCAATGGCATGAAGTTGCCCCAGGGCAGGGTTAGATTGGATATTAGAAAAAAATTTGTTACTGAAAGAGTTGTCAGGGCTGGAACAGGCTGCCCAGGGAGGGGGGTGAGTCACCATCCCTGGATGTGTTCAAAAAAAGGTTGACGAGGTACTTAGAGATCTGGTTTAGCACAGGATGGGGATGGTTGGACTCGATGATCTTCCAAGGTCTCTTCCAACCTTCTGATTCTTGTGATTCTTAAGAGACAATTAATATAACTTTAATATAAGAATTTTCATGTTTTTAAGAATAGATTTGTTTTGGATTTTCACAGATGTGGTTTTGCCCCAGCTGAGAGCCGAGCACCACTCAGTCGCTTGTTCTTTAAAAGGGAGTGTGGGGGGAGAAGCAGTTTTGCCGGGGGGGAGGGAAGGGAAAGGGGAAAAAAACCAAACCCAAGGAAACAAAACCCCACGGGTTGGGGTAAGGATAGTTTACTAGAATAGCAGAAAGAGAGATGTAACAATGATAACAGGACTTTGTAGCTATATATATGAAACTGGTGATACACAATGCAGTTTCTCACTGAACCACACAACTCAGGCCGTGCAGCCCAGAGCTGTCCAGAAAGTGGGAACATCCACAAAACTGCATGTCCTGGAGCTGTCTCCTCCTCCTCCCACCAGCCCCCCTTTTATGCTGAGCATGATATAATTGATATGGAATACCCCCTTTGGCCAGTTTGAGTCACCTGTCCTGGTGGTGTCCTCTTCCTTCTCCTTAGTAGGGAAACAGGAACAAACGAAAAGTCTTTGACTGCTTGGCAACAATTAGAAACATCAGGGTGTTATAAGCAATGCTCTCCTCCCAACTCCCAAACATGGCATTCCACCTCCTATTAGAAAAGAAATCAACTCCATCCCAGCCAAAATCAGCACTCTGATATAATTTCCCTGTCAAAGGGGCTGGTTGGGGAGGAGTGGTCCTGGCACGGTGCAGCACTCTGTTATTGTTGGGTTTGTAAGGTACTGTGTGCTGTCACTGGGTGTGAGTGCAATTGGGGCTGATATTGTTCCCCTTTTATGGTGCTTTTGTCAGTAAACTGTCCTTATCCCAACCCACAGAGGCTCTGTCTGTTTCTCCTCTGGGAGTGAGCGAGCAGCATGTGGTGCCCAGCCATTGTTCGGGGCTCAACCTCCACAGTTTCCAAGCCACAAGCAGTGAGCTTCTCTAGGAGAAGGTGGTGGGAAACTGTGTCCAAGGCCTTGCTGAAGTCAAGGTAGACAACACCCAGAGCCCTTCCCTTATCCAAGAAGCAGGTCACCCTGTCATAGAGGGAGATCCAATTGGTCAAACACGTCCTGTCATTATGAAGCCAAGCTGACTGTGCCTGATCACTTGGGGGTTCTTCATGAACTGGATAATGCTGCTCAGGATGATCTGCTCCATCAGCTTCTCTGGGACTGAAGTCATACTATGAGGCCTGTAATTTCCCTGATCATCCTTCTCTCCCTTCTTATATAGGGGTTACACTGACTGATCTAGTCAGCCAGGACTGATGGAAAGTGGCTTGGTGCAACCCCTTGCCAGCTCTTTCAGCACCCTTGGGTGCATCCCATTCAGCCCCACAGATCTGTGCACACCTCTGTGGTGAACCAGTACCATCTCCTCCTGGATTGAGGGGAGCTCATTCTGCTCCCTGTCCCTGTCTCCCAGCTCAGGGAATTGGAGTCTCTCTGTACAACTGCTCCTGTTACTAAAGACAGTGGCAAAGATTTCATTAAGCACCTCAGCCTTGTTGTTCTTGCCTGCGTGTTATACACCCCACACTGCCCCAGGAAGAGCCTGAGCAATGCATGAGGGGCAGGACCTGTCTTCCCTGGGGCTGGGGGTTAGGGCTTGGCCTTTCTGCTTCATCAAACCAATCCAGGGCTTGCTCAGCATCTCAGCTGCTTGTACATTGCCTTTGCCTACCAGCCAACATGGCCTCCAATTACCTGTGCTAACGAGTCCCTGGGGAGGCTCAGCCAGCAATGGCTCTCAGTGGGACTCATTAATACTTCAGGTACTTTGGCTTCTGCTTTTGACATGGATATTTTTGTGTCATCTCCTCTCAGTACCTGAGCTTCAAGGACTCAGCACCAAATGCACCCCAGGGCTCATTAAAAGCAAAAAGCAAGCCCTAACGAGCTCTGTCTCTTCATGTAATTATCTTCAAGTCTTCAAGAGATGTACAGACCATTGAAGCTGTTTCAAAGGGAGCTCAGAGTACAATTGATTTCTTTTTAAGGGTGTAGGTTATTATTTTCACTGTAGAGGAGAGGTGACAACCTCTGACTGAGATTGATCCAGGGTGTCTCCTATGGAGGTCTGGACTGGTCCGAAAAAAGTTCCCCTGATGTCTGGCACAATGTGGACAACTCTGCTGCACATCTCCACAAGCCCACCATGACTCTCACCAGCCAACTGGGACTTGCATCCCTTGTCCTTACATCAGATCTCTCTGCTGCACTCCACAGTGGGGCATTACAGCCCCTCTGTACCAGCTCCCCTGCTTTCCTTAGAGAACTGGCTGCACACAGGCAGCACAGAGGGAGTTATTTTCCCAACAACAGAAGAAACCTGACAAGATTCACCACTAAATTAAACACTCTTCACTCTATGCCAAGTGCAATCTGCCACCAGTGAGGCTCACCTTCCACAAAGCTTAACCATGTGAGAGATGTTCTGGTGAGGAAGGAGACTGTGAAATCACCACAACTCAAGAGCTGGCTAAAGACAGAATGAGTCAGACAACTGCCAGAAAGGCAAGGGTTTAACTCCCTGAAACTCAGAGCAGCAGCTGGATGGTTGAGAGGTGTCTGAATGGTCCAAGGGGAAGGGGAAGGGAAATCTAGAGAGCAACCAGAAGCACTGGTGTGAAGACACACTGTCGGAATGATGATTTCATACACGGACAATTGACTTTGGACAGGTAGAAATATGTGACAGACAGGGGAGATGAAATGCACAGCTGTCCTGTTTCTGGCCAGGCAAGAGTTAACTTCCCCAAGCAGCCAGCAGTGGTGACTTGAGTTAGCACAGCTCAGCTGAGTGTGCCCAGGCTGTTTTCCACACCACCTGACATCACCCCCCATAAAAGGGGCTGGTTGGGGAGGGGCACTCCTGGGTTCCTTAAGGGCAGTCTGAGTGTGGCTGTGGCTTTTGGCTGGTCCTTGCATTGTGCAGCACCTTGTGATCCTTTGGTCAGTAAAGTACTCTCTGTTATCACTGGATGTGAGTGTAGTTTGCAATGTGCTGTTATCATTTTTTCACCGTGATTTTGTCAGTAAACTGTCCTCCTCCCAGCCCACAGAGGGTCTGTCTGTTTCTCCTCCAGGAGTGAGCATTATAACCTGACCCTTGTACATAAGTGAGCTGGAAGAAATGAGAAAAGATTTCAGCTGCCTTCCAGGGGAGCACATCATCCCCTGGCTACTCTGATGCTGGGACAATGGGGCACACAGCCTGGAATTCGAAGGCAGGGAGGCCAAGGAGCTGGGATCCCTGTTCAGAAAAGGAGTCTTTGACAAGGTGATTGGAAAGAAGTCTCAAGCCCTCAGGATCTGGAGGCAACTTCTGTCAAGTGTGGGGGAAAGGTACCCAATTCAGTGAAGATGTCATGTGTTGGCCAGGCAAGTGCATGACCACAGAGCAGAGTGTGCAGTGTTTGAGGGGATCAGCCATGTGAGAGATGAATTACTAATATCCTGATGATCTGCAGCTACCCACCAATCCTGATGAAGTCCCATGTTCCTCACCCATGTGGTGTAAGTCTGTGTGGAGTGCACCAGCATCATATGCCAACTGCCTGGCAGTAATAGATTGGGGAAAGGGAGAAGCACGGACAGTGGCTGAGGTGTCTGGCCAACTCCATCTATTTAAAGAAAGTCTTTGTTCCTCCCTTATCTCAGCCATCTGAAGTAGGCCTTCCCCTGTTCCAGTAAAAAGTACACACCAAGAGGTATCCATTCTGTCTGCATGACCATGGTGAAGACATGAGGAGGTGAGATGGGAAACCCACCTCCAATCCTGAGTGAAGAAGCTGCAAGGGAAAAGTTACAAAAAGAGATTTCTCCAGGAAAAATGCTGCACCAGCTTCCAGTAGTCAGCCCACCAGTCTGTCATTGTGCTTGTGATCCTCTTGAAGGGACTGCTCAGCCATTTTTTGGAAGGCAAGTATGATGAACAAGATTAGAGGGCAAGTTTGCAGAGGTAAAAGCCATCCAGCTGGCTTTAAACATTGCCAGATGAGAAAAGTGGCCAAAATTCTACCCCTATCCTCACTCCTGGATGGTGGCCAATGCCCTGTGGGAGTGGTTGCAGCAATGGGAACAAAGCAACTGGGAGTGCAGAGGCAAACCCATCTGGCCATGATGTAGATGATGTGCAAAAAGGGGTGGATATTGTCCTGGTTCTGGTCAGGCCACAGTTATCTCACCTGTGCTGACTGCTGGGGAGGTTGAGTTAGCCCTGGCTGTTTTCCACACCACCTGACATCACTTCTCCATAAAGGAGCTGGTTTGGGCACCACTCCTGGGTGCCTCCAGGGCAGTCTGAGTGCAGCTGGGGTGTTGGGTTGGTCCTCCTGTCCTGCAGCACTCTGTAATCCTCAGGTGGGTAAGGTACTCTGTGGTCTCACCGGGTATGAGTGTCATGGGCTGTTTATTGTTCTAGTTTCATGATGCTATTTTCAGTAAACTCTCCTTATCCCAACCGACAGAGGTTCTGTCTCTTTCTCCTCTGGGAGTGAGCCAGTGGTGTGTGGTGCTGAGACACTGTTTGGGGCTGAACCACCAGAAGCATTTAAATTACTCTGTCATCTTTTTATTTATTTCCTATCATGTCCTTTAATGCCTCTTGCTGAGGCACCACAAGTCACCTGAGGCTTCTACACTCACACATTAACCACCGACACATCGGAGCTTCACTCCCAGCAGACCCTGGCAAAACCCTCCGTGGTTTTACAAAGAGAAACCTCAAGAACTTTTTCAACCAGAGCTGATCTGCCCCTTCTGATCTTGTGATGTTCTGCATCAGGGGATAACCACAACAGGGGGTAGAACCAACACATTGTCCTGTTGTGTGACCAATCCAGCATTGGTGACCTATGATAATTTATTCATTGCTGCCCAGTGCTTGCACAGCATCAAGGCCCTTCCTGATTCACATGCTGCTCCACCAGAAAGGAAGCTCAGGGAGCACTGGTTGTTGTGAGGGAGGACTGCCAGGGCAGCTGCTGCCAACTGCCCAAAAGCATCTCCCATGCATGATGACATCATCAGTGAGCAGGGTTAAACCTCATCAAGGGAATTCAGCCATGACTGGTGGAGCAGCAGTGTCAAGGAGGAGGCTTTGGGCGTTCTGAGGGAGGCCACAGCAGCCAGGGCTGCTACACAGGAACCTGTCCATGGGCACATTGGGCAGCACTGGGAGCAGTATGGCCACCCAGGCAAAGGCACTTATTGTTTGACTCAGCACTGGTGTGGACACCAGCAGAGAGTCCAGCAGTGGGAGGGGCTGGACAGGATGAATGTGGAGGAACAGTCACAAGGTTGAGAGAAATTCTGCTAAGATAGGGTTAGGGGTCTTGTGTGGAGAGGCTGAGAGGTCTGGGCTTCTTTAGCCTGGGGAAGGGGAGTCTGAGGAGAGTATAGGGGTAGCTCAGAGAGCTTGAAATTCCCTTTTCAAATGAATGGCAGTTAAAACTAGAGGTGCAGATGGGTTATGAGCATGGAGAAATGTCATTCTGAGGGTAGTGCTGTGGTGCTTGGAGTTACTTGGAGGACGTGTGGATGAGCTGGTTGGTTTATCTGGGAACAGCTGGTGAGGAGGGGGAGACAGCAGGACAGGCAGGGACGTGGTGGGGTGAGAACAAGGTGGGGAAAGGGGTTGGGAACCTGCAGGGAAACTGGGACAGGTGTGGGGCAGAGTGGGATGGGCTGTGGTGCAGAAGGTGGGGGGTGTTATCCAGGCTGAAAGGGCCGGATAGAAATGAGATCACAGCCCTTGGCTGTGGCTGACGTCCCTGCAGAGGCCTCAGAGGACACACATGGTCCTCGCGGCCCATGGAGCATCGTTGTCTCCTTGAACCCCCCCTGTGGAGGGGCCACCATGTGTCTGTGTCATGGGAACAGCAGCAAGGCAGGTAGAGGTGCCGTGAGTGTGGGGCTGGACCCACAAGTGTGGGGCTGGACCCATAAGTGGGGGATCTATGGAGCTGGGACCCATAAGTAGGGGGCTGGACCCACAAGTGTGCGGCTGGACCCATAAGTGGGGGATCTATGGAGCTGGGACCCATAAGTGTGGGGCTGGACCCACAAGTGTGCGGCTGGACCCATAAGTGGGGGATCTATGGAGCTGGGAGCCATAAGTGTGGGGCTGGACCCACAAGTGTGCGGCTGGACCCATAAGTGGGGGATCTATGGAGCTGGGAGCCATAAGTGTGGGGCTGGACCCACAAGTGTGCGGCTGGACCCATAAGTGGGGGATCTATGGAGCTGGGACCCATAAGTGTGGGGCTGGACCCACAAGTGTGCGGCTGGACCCATAAGTGGGGGATCTATGGAGCTGGGACCCATAAGTGTGGGGCTGGACCCACAAGTGTGCGGCTGGACCCATAAGTGGGGGATCTATGGAGCTGGGACCCATAAGTCTGGGGCTGGACCCACAAGTGTGTGGCTGGACCCATAAGTGGGGGATCTATGGAGCTGGGACCCATAAGTGTGGGGCTGGACCCACAAGTGTGCGGCTGGACCCACAAGTGTGCGGCTGGACCCATAAGTGGGGGATCTATGGAGCTGGGACCCATAAGTGTGGGGCTGGACCCACAAGTGTGCGGCTGGACCCATAAGTGGGGGATCTATGGAGCTGGGACCCATAAGTGTGGGGCTGGACCCACAAGTGTGCGGCTGGACCCATAAGTGGGGGATCTATGGAGCTGGGACCCATAAGTGTGGGGCTGGACCCACAAGTGTGCGGCTGGACCCATAAGTGGGGGATCTATGGAGCTGGGACCCATAAGTGTGGGGCTGGACCCATAAGTGTGCGGCTGGACCCATAAGTGGGGGATCTATGGAGCTGGGAGCCATAAGTGTGGGGCTGGACCCACAAGTGTGCGGCTGGACCCATAAGTGTGGGGCTGGGACCCATAAGTGGGGGATCTATGGAGCTGGGAGCCATAAGTGGGGGGCTGGACTAGTAAGTGGGGGGGCTGGACCCACAAGTGGAGGGTGGGACCCATAAGTGTGGGGCTGGACCCCTAAGTGGGGGATCTATGGAGCTGGGAGCCATAAGTGTGGGGCTGGACCCATAAGTGTGCGGCTGGACCCATAAGTGTGGGGCTGGACCCATAAGTGGGGGATCTATGGAGCTGGGAGCCATAAGTGTGGGGCTGGACCCACAAGTGTGCGGCTGGACCCATAAGTGGGGGATCTATGGAGCTGGGACCCATAAGTGTGGGGCTGGACCCACAAGTGTGCGGCTGGACCCCTAAGTGGGGGATCTATGGAGCTGGGAGCCATAAGTGTGGGGCTGGACCCACAAGTGTGCGGCTGGACCCATAAGTGTGCGGCTGGACCCCTAAGTGGGGGATCTATGGAGCTGGGAGCCATAAGTGGGGGGCTGGACTAGTAAGTGGGGGGGCTGGACCCACAAGTGGAGGGTGGGACCCATAAGTGTGGGGCTGGACCCATAAGTGTGGGTCTGGGACCCATAAGTGTGGGGCTGGGACCCATAAGTGAGGAGATATGTGGGGCTGGACCCCCAAGTAGGAGGATGTGTGGGGCTGGGGGACCCAGGGGCAGGGGGCTGGGACCCACAAGTGGAGGATCTGTGGGGCAGGAGCTGTGGGGCGGGAGCTGTGGGGCGGGAGCTGTGGGGCAGGAGCTGTGGGGCTGGAGCTGTGGGGCAGGATGTGTGGGGCAGCATCTATGGGGCAGAAAGTGTGGGGCGGGGTCTGTGCGGCTGGATCTATGGGGCAGGATCCTATGGGGCAGGATCTATGGGGCAGGATATATGGGGCAGGAAGTGTGGGTCAGGATGTGTTGGGAAGGATCTATGAGGCAGGATCTATGGGGCAGGGGGTCTCTATGGGGCAGGGGGTCTCTATGGGGCAGGGGGTATCTGTTGTACAGGGGGGGTCTCTGTGTACAGGGGGGTCTCTATGGGGCAGGGTGATGTGTGGGGCAGGGGGATCTAAGAGGCAGGGGGATCTATGGGGCAGGGGGTCTCTATGGGGCAGAGGACTCTATGGGGCAGGGGGATCCATGGGGCAGGGGGGTCTCTATGGTACAGGGGGGTCTCTATGGGGCAGGATCTATGGGGCAGGGGGATCTATGGGGCAGGATCCATGGGGCAGGATCTATGGGGCAGGGGGGTCCCTATTGTACAGAGGGGTCTCTATTGTACAGGGGGGGTCTCTATGGGGCAGGAGAGATCTATGGGGCAGGGGGGTCTCTATGGGGCAGTATCAATGGGGCAGGATGTGTGGGGCAGGATCTATGGTGCAGATTCTATGGTACAGGGGGGTCTCTATGGAGCTGGGGGATCTGTGGGGCAGGATCTATGGGGCAGGATCTATGGGGCAGGAGCTGTGGGGCAGGATATGTGGGGCAGATTCTATGGGGCAGGATCTATGGGGCGGGGGGTCCCTATTGTACAGGGGGGGGTCTCTAAGGGGCAGGATCTGTGGGGCAGGATCTATGGGGCAGGGGATTCTCTATTGTACAGGGGGGTCTCTATGGGGCAGGAGGGATCTGTGGGGCAGGATCAATGGGGCAGGGCGGATCTATGGGGCAGGATGTGTGGGGCAGGATCTATGGGGCAGAGGAATCTGTGGGGCAGGATCTATGGGGCAGAGGTGTCCCTATTGTACAGGGGGGTTTCTATGCGGCAGGATCTATGGGGCAGGCGGGTCTCTATGGGGAAGGGGGACCTATGGGGCAGGATCTATGGGGCAGGATCTATGGGGCAGGATGTGTGGGGCAGGATCTATGGGGCAGGGGGGTCCCTATTGTACAGGGGGGGTCTCTATGCGGCAGGATCTGTAGTGCTGGGCGGATCTGTGGGGCAGGATGTGATGGGCAGGATCTCTGGGGCAGATTCTATGGGGCAGGATCTATGGGGCAGGATGTGTGGGGCACGGGGGTCCCTATTGTACAGGGGGGTGTCTATGGGGCAGGGGGGTCTATGGGGCAGGATGTGTGGGGCAGGATGTGTGGGGCAGGATGTGTGGGGCAGGATCTATGGGGCAGGGGGATCTATGGGGCAGGATCTATGGGGCAGGATCTATGGGGCAGGGGGGTCTCTATGGGGCACAGATCAGCCTGACCCATAGACTGACTCATAGTTCTGGGTCCCAGCCCCACACTTATGGGTCCAGCCCCACACTTATGTGTCCCAACCCCCCACTTATGGGTCCAGCCCCACACTTATGGGTCCAGCCCCACACTTATGTGTCCCAACCCCCCACTTATGGGTCCAGCCCCACACTTATGTGTCCCAGCCCCCCACTTATGGGTCCAGCCCCCCACTTATGGGTCCAGCCCCCTACTTATGGGTCCAGCCCACAAGGAGGGTGGGAGATGGTGGGGGAGGGGGTCACTGGTGTGGGGCTGGTGTGGGGCAGGATCTATGGGGCACATTCCATGGGGCAGGAGGGTCCTTTATGGTACAGGGGGGTCTCTATGGGGCAGGGGGATCTATGGGGCGGGATCTGTGGGGCAGGATCGGTGGGGCAGGATGTGTGCGGCAGGATCTATGGGGCAGGATCTATGGGGCAGGGGGATCTATGGGGCAGGATGTGTGGGGCAGGATGTGAGGGGCAGGATCTATGGGGCTGGATCTATGGGGCAGGGGGGTCCCTATTGTACAGGGGGTCTCTATGGGGCAGGAGGGATATATGGGGCAGGATGTGTGGGACGGGGAAGGATCTATGGGGCAGGGGGTTTTCTATAGGGCAGAACCTATGGGGCAGGAAGTGTGGGGCAGGGGGGTCCCTATTGTACAGGGGGGTCTCTATGGGGCAGGGGGGGATCTATGAGGAGGGGCATCTATGGGGCTGGATCTATGCGGCAGGGGGATCTATGGGGTAGAATCTATGGGGCAGGATCTATGGGGCAGGATGTGTGGGGCAGGATCTATGGGGCAGGGGGTTCTCTAATGTACAGAGGGGTCTCTATGGGGCAGGAGAATCTATGGGGCAGGATCTATGGGGCAGGGGGATCTATGGGGCAGGGGGGTCTCTATGGGGTGGAGGGATCTATGGGGCAGGATCTATGGGTCAGGATCTATGGGGCAGGATGTGTGGGGCAGGATCTATGGGGCAGGGGGGTCCCTATTGTAAAGGGGGCGTCTGTATGGGGCAGGGCGATCTATGGGGCAGGGGGGGTCTCTATGGGGCAGGGGGATCTGTGGGGCAGGATCTGTGGGGCAGGATGTGTGGGGCAGGATCTATGGGGCAGGATGTGTGGGGCAGGGGGGTCTCTATGGGGCAGGGGGATCTATGGGGCAGGATCTATGGGGCAGGATCTGTGGGGGAGGATCTATGGGGCAGGATATATGGGGCAGGGGGGGATCTATGGGGCAGTGGGATCTGTGGGGCAGGGGCATCTATGGGGCAGGATCTATGGGGCAAGGCGGTCTCTATGGGGCAGGGGGATCAATGGGGCAGGGGGGTCTCTAT
Organism: Gallinula chloropus; assembly: GCF_964237585.1. Taxonomy (NCBI): domain Eukaryota; kingdom Metazoa; phylum Chordata; class Aves; order Gruiformes; family Rallidae; genus Gallinula; species Gallinula chloropus. The sequence goes on along the minus strand of NC_140110.1, from coordinate 6,296,376 downwards.
GGGACAGTGGGATCTATGGGTCAGGATGTGTGGGGCAGGATCTATGGGGCAGAGGATCTCTATTGTACAGGGGGGTCTCTATGGTGCGTGCGGGATCGCTATGGGGCAGAGGGGGATCTATGGGGCAGGAGGGTCCCTATTGTAAAGGGGGGTATCTATGGGGCAGGATCTATGGGGCAGGATCTATGGGGCAGGATGTGTGGGGCAGGATCTATTGTACAGGGGGAATGTATGGGGCAGGATGTGTGGGGCAGGGGGAATCTATGGGGCAGGAGGGTCCCTATTGTACAGGGGGGTCTCTATGGGGCAGGAGGATCTATGGGGCAGGGGGGTCCCTATTGTACAGGGGGGTCTCTATGGGGCAGGGGAATCTATGGGGCAGTATCTATGGGGCAGGACCTATGGGGCAGGATCTATTGTACAGGGATGTCTCTATGGGGCAGGGGGATCGATGGGGCAGGATGTGTGGGGCAGGATCTATGGGTCAGAATCTATGGGGCAGGGCGGTCTCTATGGGGCAGCGGGGATGTGTGGGGCAGGATCTATAGGGCAGAGGGGTCCCTATTGTACAGGGGGGTCTCTATGGGGCAGGATCTTTGGGGCAGGTTGTGTGGGGCAGGATCTATGGGGCAGGATCTATGGGGCAGGGGGATCGATGGGGCAGAATCTATGGGGCACGGGGGTCCCTATTGTACAGGGGGGTTTCTATGGTACAGGGGGGTCGCTATGGGGCAGGGGGATCTATGGGGCAAGATCTATGGGGCAGGGCGGATCTATGGGGCAGGTGGGTCCCTATTGTACAGGGGGGGGGTCTCTAAGGGGCAGGATCTGTGGGCCAGGATCTATGGGGCAGGATCTATGGGGCAGGATGTGTGGGGCAGGGGGGTCCCTATTGTACAGGGGGGGGGTCTCTATGGGGCAGGGAGATCTATGGGGCAGGATCTATGGGGCAGGGGAGGTCCCTATTGTACAGGGGGGGGGTCTCTAAGGGGCAGGATCTGTGGGGCAGGATCTATGGGGCAGGGGATTCTCTATTGTACAGGGGGGTCTCTATGGGGCAGGGAAGGATCTATGGGGCAGGGGGGTCTCTATGGGGCAGGATGTGTGGGGTAGGATCTATGGGGCAGGGGGATCTATGGGGCAGGGGGGTCTCTATTGTACAGGGGGGTCTCTATGGGGCAGGAGGGATCTGTGGGGCAGGATCAATGGGGCAGGGCGGATCTATGGGGCAGGATGTGTGGGGCAGGATCTATGGGGCAGAGGAATCTGTGGGGCAGGATCTATGGGGCAGAGGTGTCCCTATTGTACAGGGGGGTTTCTATGCGGCAGGATCTATGGGGCAGGATCTATGGGGCAGGATGTGTGGGGCAGAGGGGTCTCTATAATCAGGAGGATCTATGGGGCAGAATGTGTGGGGCAGGATCTATGGGGCATGATCTATGGGGCCGGATATATGGGGCAGGGGGATCTATGGGGCAGGGGCATGTGTGGGGCAGGGGGGTCTCTATGGTACAGGGGGGTATCTATGGGGCAGGTGTATCTATGGGGCAGGATCTAAGGGGCAGGGGTCTCTATGGGGCAGGGCAGAAGTGTGGGGCAGGATCTATGGGGCAGGATCTATGGGGCAGGATCCATTGTACAGGGGGGGTCTCTATCGAGCAGGGGGATCTATGGGGCAGGATGTGTGGGGCAGGATGTGTGGGGCAGGATCTATGGGGCAGGATCTATGGGGCAGGGGGATCTGCGGGGCAGGGGGATCTATGGGTCTGGATCTGTGGGGCAGGATCTATGAGACAGGATCTATGGGGCAGGATATGTGGGGCAGGATCTATGGGGCAGGGAGGGTTCCTATTGTACATGGGGGGCTCTCTATGGGGCAGGGAAGCAACTATGGGGCAGGGGGGTCTCTATGGGGCAGGATCTATGGGTCAGGGGGGTCCCTATTGTACAGGGGGGTCTCCAATGTACAGGGGGTTCTCTATGGGGCAGGGGGATGTGTGGGGCAGGATCTATGGGGCAGGATCTAGGGTACAGGGGGGTCTCTATAATCAGGGGGATCTATGGGGCAGAATCAAAGGGGCAGGATGTGTGGGGCAGGGGGGTCTCTATGGGGCAAGATCTATGGGGCAGGATATGTGGGGCAGGATGCGTGGGGCAGGATCTATGGGGCAGGGGTGTGTCCCCATTGTACAGGGGGGTCTCTATGGGGCAGGATCTGTGGGGCAGGATCTATGGGGCAGGATCTATGGGGCAGATTCTATGGGGCAGATTCTATGGGGCAGGATCTACGGGGCAGGGGGGTCCCTACTGTACAGGGGGGTTTCTATGGGGCAGAGGGATCTATGGGGCAGGATCTATGGGGCAGGGGAGGTCCCTATTGTACAGGGAGGGGGTCTCTAAGGAGCAGGATGTGTGGGGCAGGATCTATGGGGCAGGGGTTCCCTCTTGTACAGGGGGGTCTCTATTGTACAGGGGGATCTATGGGGCAGGGGGATGTGTGGGGCAGGGGGGTCTCTATGGGGCAGAATGGGATCTATGGGGCACGGCGGATGTGTGGGGCAGGATCTATGGGGCAGGATCTATGGGGCAGAGGGATCTATGGGGCAGGGGGTCTCTATTGTACGGGGGGGGTCTCTATGGGGCAGGGGGATCTATGGGGCAGGATGTGTGGGCAGGATCTATGGGGCATTGATCCTGCCCCATAGATTCCCCTTCCCCTTAGAGACCCCCATGTACAATAGAGAATCCCCTGCCCCATAGATCCTGCCCCATAGATCTCCCTGCCCCATAGAGACCCCCCCCCTGTACAATAGGGACCCCCCTGCCCCACACATCCTGCCCCATAGATCCTGCCCCATAGTGACCCCCCCTGTACCATAGAAAACCCCCTGCCCCATAGAGACCCCCCTGCCCCATAGATTCTGCCCCACAGATCCCCCTGCCCCATAGAAACCCCCCTGTACAATAGAGACTCACCTGCCCCATAGAATCTGCCCCATAGATCTCCCTGCTTATAGAGACCCCCCTGTACAATAGAGAATCCCCTGCCCCATAGATCACTCTGACCCATAGATCCCCCTGCCCCATAGATCCCCCTGCCCCATAGAGACCCCCCCTGTACCATAGAGACCCCCCTGTACAATAGGGACCCCCTTGACCCATAGATCCTGCCCCATAGATCCTGCCCCATAGATCCTGCCCCATAAAATCTGCCCCATAGATTCTGCCCCATAGATTCTGCCCCACACATCCTGCCCCATAGATCTCCCTCTGCCCCATAGAGATCCCCTCTGTACCATAGAGACCCCCCTGCCCCACACATGCCCCTGCCCCATAGATCCCCCTGCCCCATATATCCGGCCCCATAGATCCTGCCCCACACATCCTGCCCCTTAGAGACCCCCCCCTGTACAGTAGGGACCCCACTGCCCCATAGATCCTGCCCCACACATCCTGCCCCATAGAGACCCCCCTGTACAATAGGGACCCTCCTGCCCCACACATCCTGCCCCATAGATCCCCTTGATTATAGAGACCCCCCTGTACCATAGAGATCCCACCTGCCCCATAGATCCTGCCCCATAGATCCTGCCCCACACATCCTGCCCCATAGAGACCCCCCTGCCCCATAGAGACCCCCCTGTAAAATAGAGACTGTCCTGCCCCATAGATCCCCCTTGCCCCATAGATCTGTCTCTGCCGCATGAGACCCCCCTGCCCCATAGAGACCCCCTGCCCCATAGAGACACCCTGCCCCATAGAAAGCCCCCTGTAGAACAGAGACACCCCTGCCCCATAGATCCCCCTGCCCCATTAAGGCCCCACTGCCCCATAGCAACCCCCTGCCCCATAGAGACCCCTCTAAACCACAGAGACCCTCCCTGCCCCATAGCACCCCCCCAGCCCCATAGAGACCCTCCTGTACCACAGAGACCCCCCTGCACCACAGATCCCCCCTGCCCTATAGATCCCTCCCTGCCCCATAGAGACCCCTACCCCATAGAGACACCTGTGCCCCATAGAGACTCCCTGCCCCATAGAAACCCCCTGCCCCATAGAGAACCCCTGACCCATAGAAAATGCCCCAACCCCATAGATCCCCCTGGCCCATAGAGACCCTCCTGCCCCATAGATCCCCCTGGCCCATAGAGACCCTCCTGCCCCATAGAGACTCCCATGTACCACAGACGCCCCCCTGCCCCATAGAAACCCCCCTGCCCCATAGAGACCCCCCTGCCCCATAGAGACCCCCCTGCACCACACAGACCCCCCTGTACAATAGTGATGCCCCTGCCCCATAGAGATCCCCTGCCCCATAGAGATCCCCTGCCCCATAGAGACCCCCTGCCCCATACAGACCCTCTGCCCCATAGCAACCCCAGCCCCATAGAGACCCCCCTGTACCACTGAGACCCCCCTGTACCACAAACCCCCCCTGCGACATAGAGAACCCCCAGCCCCATAGATCCGTCGCTACCGCATAGAGACACCCCTGCCCCACAGATCCCTCCCTGCCCCATAGAGACCCCCCTGCCCCATAGATCCCCCTGCCCCATAGAGACCCCCCTGTACAATAGAGACCCCCTGCCCCATAGAGACCCCCCTGCCCCATAGATCCCCCTGCCCCATAAAGACCCCCCTGTACCACAGAGACCCCCCTGTACAATAGAGAGCCCCCTGCCCCATAGATCCTGCCCCATAGATCCTGCCCCACAGCTCCTGCCCCACACAACCTGCCCTACACATCATGCCCCATAGATCCCCCTGCCCCATAGATCTCTCTGCCCCATAGATCCCCCCTATGCCATAGAGACCCCCCTGCCCCGTACATCCCACTGCCCCACAGATCCTGCCCCATAGAATCTGCCCAATGGATTCTGCCCCACACATCCCCCTGCCCCATAGATCCTCCTGCCCTATACAGAACCCCCTGTACAATATGGACCCCACCTGCCCCATAGATCCTGCCCAACACATCCTGCCCCATAGATCCTGCCCCATAGATCCTGCCCAACACATCCTGCCCCATAGATCCTGCCCCATAGAGACCCCTGCTCCATAGAGACCCCCCTGTACAATAGATCCTGCCCCATAGAATCTGCCCCATAGATCCTGCCCCATAGATCCTGCCCCATAGAATCTGCCGCAAACATCCCCCTGCCCCACAGATCCCCCTGCCCCATAGAGACCCCCCTGCACAGTAGGGACCCCCCCTTGCCCCAAACATCCTGCCCCATAGATCCTGCCCCAGAGATTCTGCCCCATAGCACCCCTGCCTTATAGATCCCCCTCTGCCCCATAGACCCCCCTGCCCCACACATCCTGCCCCACAGATCCTGCCCCATAGAATCTGCCCCACAGATCCTGCCCCATTGATCCCCCTGCCCCACAGAGACCCCCCTGTACAATAGAGACCCCCCTGCCCCATACATCCTGCCCCACACATCCTGCCCCATAGATCCTGCCCCATAGATCCCCCTGCCCCATAGAGACCCCCCCTGTACAATAGGGACCCTCTTGCCCCATAGATCCTGCCCCACACATCCTGCCCCACACATCCTGCCCCATAGAGACCCCCCTGCCCCATAGATCCTTCCCTGCCCCATAGAGACCCCCCTGTACCAAAGGGACCACCCTGCCCCATAGATCCCCCTGCCCCATAGATCCTTCCCTGCCCCACACATCCAGCCCCATAGATCCTGCCCCATAGAGACCCCCCTGCCCCACAGATCCCGCCCCACACATCCTGCCCCCATAGATCCTGCCCCACAGATCCCGCCCCACACATCCTGCCCCATAGATTCTGCCCCATAGCTTCGCCTGCCCCATAGATCCAGACTAGCACCCCCAAACCAGTACAGACCCAATAAAACCAGTACAGAGCCCCTCAAACCAGTAGAGACCCAATAAAACCAGTACAGAGCCCCTCTATACTGGTTTTATTGGGTCTATACTGGTTTGGGGGTGCTAGTCTGGATCTATGGGGCAGGCGAAGCTATGGGGCAGAGTCTATGGGGCAGGATGTGTGGGGCGGGATCTGTGGGGCAGGATCTATGGGGCAGGGGGGTCTCTATGGGGCAGGGGGGATCTATGGGTCAGGGGGATCTATGGGTCAGGATCTGTGGGGCAGGATGTGTGGGGCAGGACCTATGGGGCAGAGTCTATGGGGCAGGGGGATCTATGGGGCTGGATCTGAGGTGCAGGATGTGTGGGGCAGATTCTATGGGGCAGGATCTATGGGGCAGGAGGGTCCCTATTGTACAGGGGGGTCTCTATAGAGCAGGATCTATGGGGCAGAGTCTATAGGGCAGGGGGGTCTCTATTGTACAGGGGGGTCTCTATGGGTCAGGGGGGTTGCTATAGGGCAGGATCTATGGGGCAGGATCTATGGGGCAGGGGGGTGTCTATTGTACAGGGGGGTCTCTGTGGGGCAGGATCTATGGGGCAGGATGTGTGGGGCAGGGGGGGTCTCTATGGGGCAGGAGATTCCCTATTGTACAGGGGGGTCTCTATGGGGCTGGGGGATCTGTGGGGCAGGATCTATGGGGCAGGGGGATCTATGGGGCAGGATCTATGGGGCAGGGCCATGTGTGGGGCAGGATCTATGGGGCAGGGGATTCCCTATTGTACAGGGGGGTCTCTATGGGGCAGGGGGATCTGTGGGGCAGGATCTATGGGGCAGGATGTGTGGGGCAGGGGGGTTGCTATGGGGCAGGAGGGATCTATGGGGCAGGGGCATCTATGGTACAGGGGGGTCTTGATGGGGCGGAGGGAATGTGTGGGGCAGGATCTATGGGGCGGGATCTATGGGGCAGATTCTATGGGGCGGGTGGATCTATGGGGCCGGGGGATCTATGGGTCAGGGGGATCTATAGGGCAGGATCTATGGGGCAGGATCTATGGGGAGGGGGGTCCCTATTGTACAGGGGGGTCTCTATGGGGCGGAGGGGATGTGTGGGGCAGGGGGGTCTCTATGGGGAGGGGGACATATGGGTCAGGATCTATGGGGCAGGAGAATGTATGGGGCAGATTCTATGGGGCAGGGGGGGCCCTAATGTACAGGGGGGTCTCTATGGGGCAGGGGGATCTATGGGGCAGGATCTATGGGGCAGGGGGGTCTCTATTGTACAGGGGGGTCTCTATGGGGCAGGGTCTATGGGGCAGGATCTATGGGCAGGATGTGTGGGGCAGGATCTATGGGGCAGGGGGGTCCCTATTGTACAGGGGGGTCTCTATGGGGCAGGATCTATGGGGCAGAATGTGTGGCGCAGGAGGGGTCTCTATGGGGCAGGGGGATCTATGGGGCAGGATGTGTGGGGCAGGGGGTCTCTATGGGGCAGGACCTATGGGGCAGGATGTGTGGGGCAGTATGTGTGGGGCCTGATCTATGGGGCAAGGGGATCTATGGGGCAGGGGATTCTCTATTGTACAGGGGGGTCTCTATGGGGCAGGATCTATGGGGCAGAATGTGTGGCGCAGGGGGGGTCTCTATGGGGTAGGGGGATCTCTGGGGCAGGATCTATGGGGCAGGGGGGTTTCTATGGGGCAAGATCTATGGGGCAGGATATGTGGGGCAGGATCTGTGGGGCAGGATCTATGGGGCAGATTCTATGGGGCAGATTCTATGGGGCAGAGGGATCTATGGGGTAGGATGTGTGGGGCAGGGGAGGTCCCTATTGTACAGGGGGATCTATGGGGCAGGGGGATGTGTGGGGCAGGGGGGTCTCTATGGGGCACGGCGGATGTGTGGGGCAGGATCTATGGGGCAGGATCTATGGGGCAGGATGTGTGGGGCAGGATCTATGGGGCAGGGGGGTCCCTATTATACAGGGGGGGTCTCTATGGGGCAGGATCTATGGGGCTGGGCGGATCTATGGGGCAGGATGTGATGGGCAGGATCTCTGGGGCAGATTCTATGGGGCAGGATCTATGGGGCAGGATGTGTGGGGCAGGGAGATCCCTATTGTACAGGGGGGTCTCTATGGGGCAGGATCTATGGGGCAAGGGTGTCTGTATGGGGCGGTGGGATCTATGGGGTGAGGGACCTATGGCGCAGGATCTATGGGGCAGAATCTATGGGGCAGGGCAGTCTCTATGGGGCAGCGGGGATGTGTGGGGCAGGATCTATGGGGCAGGATCTATGAGGCAGGAGCTGTAGGGCAGGATGTGTGGGGCAGGATCTATGGGGCAGGGAGGTCCCTATTGTACAGGGGGGTCTCTATGGGGCAGGAGGGATCTATGGGGCAGGATCTATGGGGCAGGATCTATGGTACAGGGGGGTCTCTATAATCAGGGGAATCTATGGGGCAGAATCAAAGGGGCAGGATGTGTGGGGCAGGTTCTATGGGGCAAGATCTATGGGGCAGGATATGTGGGGCAGGATGTGTGGGGCACGATCTATGGGGCAGGGGGGTCCCTATTGTACAGGGGGGTCTCTATGGGGCAGGATCTGTGGGGCAGATTCTATGGGGCAGATTCTATGGGGCAGGATCTATGGGGCAGGGGGGTCCCTACTGTACAGGGGGGTCTCTATGGGGCAGGGGGTCTCTATGGGGCAGGGGGGTCTCTATGGGGCAGGGGGTCTCTATGGGGCAGGGGGTCTCCGTGGGTCTCCCCACACCTTCTCTGCCCCCCAGCGCTGCTGCCCCCCGGCTCCGGGTTCAACCTGCACCCGGCCCCACACCTGGTGCTGCCCCACAGCTCCCGCCCCACAGCTCCTGCCCCACAGCTCCAGCCCCACAGCTCCTGCCCCACAGCTCCCACCCCACAGCTCCTGCCCCACATCTCCAGCCCCACAGCTCCAGCCCCACAGCTCCAGCCCCGACCCCCCTGGCCCGGGGGCCGCAGCTTCGGCCACCCAGAGCTGCAGCTGGACGGGGACAGGGGGGGCCTGACCCACAGATTGACCCAGAGATCCTGACCCAGAGACTGACCCATAGACTGACCCATAGATCCTGCCCCATAGACTGACCCATAGATCCTGCCCCATAGATCAGCCTGACCCATAGATCATCCTGACCCATAGATCTGACCCATAGAGTGACCCATAGATCCCCAGCCCCATAGACTGACCCACAGATTGACCCATAGATCCTGACCTATAGACTGACCCATAGACTGACCCATAGATCTGCCCCACAGATCCCCCACTTGTGGGTCCCAGCCCCCTGCCCATGGGTCCCCCAGCCCCACACATCCTCCTACTTGGGGGTCCCAGCCCCACATATCTCCCCACTTATGGGTCCAGCCCCACACTTATGGGTCCCAGCCCAACAGATCCCCTACTTATGGGTCCCAGCCCCACACTTGGGGGTCTGAGTCCCAGCCCCACAGATCCCCCACTCATGTATCCCAACCCCACACTTGTGGATCCAGCCCCATAAGTGGGGAGGGGGAGGGGCAGGAAGAGGGCAAGGAGGGAGGGGTGGGGATCTATGGGGCAGGATGTGTGGGGCGGGATCTATGGGGCAGATTCTATGGGGCAGGATCTGTGGGGCAGGGGGGTCCCTATTGTACAGGGGGGTCTCTATGGGGCAGGGGAATCTATGGGGCAGGATCTATGGGGCAGGATCTATGGGGCAGGATGTGTGGGCCAGGGGGGTTGCTGTGGGGCAGGAGGGATCTATGGGGCAGGGGGGGTTTCTATGGGGCAGGGGGGTCTATGGGGCAGGATCTATGGGGCAGGAGATTTCCTATTGTACAGGGGGGATCTATGGGGCAGAGGGCATGTCTGGGGCAGGATCTATGGGGCAGAGCGGATCTATGGGGCAGGGCCATGTGTGGGGCAGGATCTATGGGGCAGGGGGGTCTCTATGGGGCAGGGGGATCAATGGGGCAGGATCTATGGGGCAGGATCTATGGGGCAGAGGGATCTATGGGGCAGGATGTGTGGGGAAGGATGTGTGGGGCAGGGGGGTCTCTATGGGGCAGAGGGGTCTATGGGGCAGAGGGGGATCTATGGGGCAGGATCTATTGTACAGGGGGGTCTCAATGGGGCAGGATGTGTGGGGCAGGATCTATGGGGCAGGATCTATGGGGCATGGTCTATGGGGCAGGATGTGTGGGGCAGGTGGGGTCTCTATGGAGCAGGATGTGTGGGGCAGGAAGTGTGGGGCAGGATCTATGGGGCAGGTGGGGTCTCTAAGGGGCTTGATCTATGGGGCAGGATGTGTGGGGAAAGATGTGTGGGGCAGGGGATTCCGTATTGTACAGGGGGGTCTCTATGGGGCAGGGGGATCTATAGGGCAGGATCTATGGGGCAGGATCTATGGGGCAGGGGGATCTATGGGGCAGGGGGATCTATGGGGCAGGATGTGTGGGGCAGGATGTGTGGGGCAGGGGGATCTATGGGGCAGGGGTATCTGTGGGGCAGAATCTATGGGGCAGGATCTATGGGGCGGGGGGGTCTCTATGGGTCAGGGGGATCTATGGGTCGGGATCTATGGGGCGGGGGGGTCCCTATTGTACAGGGGGGTCTCTATGGGGCAGGAGGATCTATGGGGCTGGATCTATGGGGCAGGGGGATCTATGGGGCAGGATGTGTGGGGCGGCTTCTATGGGTCAGATTCTATGGGGAAGGATCTATGGGGCAGGATCTGTGGGGCAGGATCTATGGGGCAGGGGGGTCTCTATGGGGCACAGATCAGCCTGACCCATAGACTGACCCATAGTTCTGGGTCCAGCCCCACACTTATGGGTCCAGCCCCCCCACTTATGGGTCCAGCCCCACACTTATGGGTCCCAGCCCCCCCACTTATGGGTCCAGCCCCACACTTGGGGGTCCAGCTCACAAGGAGATGGGGGATAGGGTGGGGGAGGGGGTCACTGGTGTGGGGCTGGTGTGGGGCAGAGGGATCTATGGGGCAGGATCTATGGGGCAGGATCTATGGGGCAGTGGGGTCTCTATGGGGCAGGATCTATAGGGCAGAATCTATGGGGCAGGGGGATCTATGGGACAGGATGTGTGGGGCAGAGGGATCTATGGGGCAGGATCTATGGGGCAGGATGTGTGGGGCAGGATCTATGGGGCAGGGGGGTCCCTATTGTACAGGGGGGTCTCTCTGAGAAGGGGAATCTATGGGGCAGGATCTATGGGGCAGGGTGGACCTATGGGGCAGGATGTGTGGGGCAGGATCTATGGGGCAGGGAGATCTATGGGGCAGGGGGGAACCTATTGTACAGGGGGGTCTCTACTGTACAGGGGGGTCTCTATGGTGCAGGGGGGATCTATGGGGCAGAGGGAACTATGGGGCAGGATGTGTGGGGCAGGATGTGTGGGGCAGGGTGGTCCCTATTGTACGGGGGGGGGTCTCTATGGGGCAGGGAGATCTATGGGGCAGGATCTATGGGGCAGGATCTATGGGGCAGTGGGGTCCCTACTGTACAGGGGGGTCTCTATGGGGCAGAGGGATCTATGGGGCAGGATCTATGGGGCAGGGGAGGTCCCTATTGTACGGGGGGGGTCTCTATGGGGCAGGATCTGTGGGGCAGGATCTATGGGGCATTGGATTCTCTATTGTACAGGGGGGTCTCTATGGGGCAGGATGTGTGGGGCAGGATGTGTGGGGCAGCATCTATGGGGCCGGATATATGGGGCAGGGGGATCTATGGGGCAGGGGCATGTGTGGGGCAGGGGGGTCTCTATGGTACAGGGGGGTCTCTATGGGGCAGAGGGGGATCTATGGGGCAGAATCTATGGGACAGGATGTGTAGGGCGTGATCTATGGGGCAGGATCCATGGGGCAGGGGGGTCTCTATGGGGCAGAATCTATGGGGCAGGATGTGTGGGGCAGGATCTATTGTACAGGGGGAATCTATGGGGCAGGATGTGTGGGGCGGGGCGGATCTATGGGGCAGAGGGGTCTCTATGGGGCAGGGGCTTTTCTATGGGGCAGGAGGATCTATGGGGCAGGGGGGTCCCTATTGTACAGGGGGGATCTATGGGGCAGGGGGGGGTCTCTATGGGGCGGAGGGCATGTCTGGGGCAGGATCTATGGGGCAGGATGTTTTGGGCAGGATCTATAGGGCAGATTCTATGGGGCAGGATCTATGGGGCAGGGGGATCTATGGGGCAGGATCTATGGGGCAGGAGGTTCCCTACTGTACAGGGGGATCTCTATGGGGCAGGATGTGTGGGGCGGGATCTATGGGGCAGGGGGGTCCCTATTGTACAGGGGGGTCTCTATGGGGCAGGATCTATGGGGCAGAATGTGTGGCGCAGGAGGGGTCTCTATGGGGCAGGGGGATCTATGGGGCAGGATGTGTGGGGCAGGATCTATGGGGCAGGGGTCTCTATGGGGCAGGATGTGTGGGGCAGGATCTATGGGGCAGGATCTATGGGGCAGGGTAGTCCCTAATGTACAGGGGGGTCTCTATGGGGCAGGGAAGGATCTATGGGGCAGGGGGGTCTCTATGGGGCAGGATATGTGGGGCAGGATGTGTGGGGCAGGATCTATGGGGCAGCATCGATGGGGCAAGAGGATCCCTATTGTACAGGGGGGTCTCTATAGGGTAGGGGGATCTATGGGGCAGGATCTATGGGGCAGGGAGGTCCCTTCTGTACAGGGGGGTCTCTATGGTACAGGGGGGTCTCGATGGGGCGGAAAGGATGTGTGGGGCAGGGAAGGATCTATGGGGCAGGGGGTCTCTATGGGGCAGGAGGATCGGTGAGTCAGGATGTGTGGGGCAGGATGTGTGGGGCAGGGGGATCTATGGGGCAGGGTGGCTTCCTATTGTACAGGGGGGTATCTATGTGAAGGGGAATCTATGGGGCAGGATCTATGGGGCAGGGCGGATCTATGGGGCAGGATGTGTGGGGCCTGATCTATGGGGCAGGGGGATCTATGGGGCTGGATCTATGGGGCAGGATGTGTGGGGCAGGATCTATGGGGCAGGGGGGTCCCTATTGTACAGGGGGGGTCTCTATGGGGCAGGGGGATCTATGGGGCTGGGCGGATCTATGGGGCAGGATGTGATGGGCAGGATCTCTGTGGCAGATTCTATGGGGCAGGATCTATGGGGCAGGATGTGTGGGGCAGGATCTGTGGGGCAAGGGGGGTCTCTAATTGGCAGGATCTATGGGGCAGGATCTATGGGGCACGGGGGTCCCTATTGTACATGGGGGTCTCTATGGGGCAGGGGGATGTGTGGGGCAGGGAGATGTGTGGGGTAGGGGGATCTATGGGGCTGGGGGTCTCTATGGGGCAGGGGCTTCTGTATTGTACAGGGGGGTCTCTGTGGTACAAGGGAGTCTCTATGGGGCAGTGGGGTTGCCTTGGGGCAGGGGTTCTCTATTGGGCAGGGGGATGTGTGGGGTAGGGAGATCTATGGGGCAGGGGGGGTCTCTATTGTCCAGGGGGGTCTCTGTAGTACAGGGGGGTCTCTATGGGGCAGGGGGGTCTCTATGGGGCAGGGGGATGTGTGGGGTATAGGGGGCTCTATGGGGCAGGGGGGTCTCTATGGGGCAGGGGGGTCTGTATTGTACAGGGGGGTCTCTGTGGTACAGGGGGGTATCTCTGGGGCAGGGGGGGTCTCTATGGGGCAGGGGTGTTGCTATAGGGCAAAGGGGTCTGTATGGGGGAGGGGGATCTATAGGGCAGTGGGGTCTGTATTGTACAGGGGGGTCTCTATGGGGCAGGGGTTCTCTATGGGGCAGGGGGATGTGTGGGGCAGGTGGATCTATGGGGCAGGGGGGTCTCTATTGTCCGGGGAGGTCTCTGTGGTACAGGGGAGTCTCTATGGGGCAGGGGGGTTGCTTTGGGGCAGGGGGGTCTCTATGGGGCCGGGGGTCTCTATGGGGCAGGGGGTCTCTATGGGGCAGGGGGTCTCTATGGGGCAGGGGGTTCTGTATTGTACAGGGGGGTCTCTGTGGTACAGGGGGGTATCTCTGGGGCAGGGGGGGTCTCTATGGGGCAGGGGGTCTCTATGGTACATGGGGGTCTCTATGGGGCAGGGGGTCTGTGTTGTACAGTGGGGGTCTCTATGTGGCAGGGGGATCTATGGGGCAGGGAGATGTGTGGGGCAGGGGGATCTATGGGGCAGGGGGATCTATGGGGACGGGGGTCTCTATGGGGCAGGGGATGTGTGGGGCAGGGGGTCTCTATGGTGCGGGGGGGTCTCTATGGGGTAGGGAGGGATCTATGGGGTAGGGGGGTCTCTATGGGGCAGGGCGGTGTCTATGGGGCAGGGGATCTCTATGGTACAGGGGGGGTCTCTATGAGGCAGGGGGATGTGTGGGGTAGGGGGATCTATGGGGCAGGGGGGGTCTCTATGAGGCAGGGGAGTTGCTATGGGGCAGGGGGGTGTCTATGGGGCTGGGGATGTGTGGTCCAGGGGGTCTCTATGGGGCAGGGGGTCTCTATGGGGCAGGGGGGTTGCAATAGAGACACCCTCTGCCCCATAGAGATCTCCTGCCCCATAGAGACCCCCCTGTCCCATAGAGACCCCCCTGTACAATAGAGACCCCCCTGTACAACAGAGAACCCCCTGCCCCATAGCAAACCCCCTGCCCCATAGAGACCCCCCTGCCCCATAGAGACCCCCCCTGTACCTCAGCGACCACCCTGCCCCATAGAAAGCCCCCTGCCCCACACATCCCCCAGCCCCGTAGAGACCCACTGCCCTATAGCAACCCCCCTGCCCCATAGAGACCCCCCTGTACAATAGAGACCCCCTGCCCCATAGAGACCCCCCTGCCCCATAGAGACCCCCAGCCCCATAGAGACCCCCTGCCCCATAGAGAACCCCCTGCCCCATAGAGACCCCCAGCCCCATAGAGACCCCCTGCCCCATAGAGACCCCCCTGCCCCATAGAGACCTCCCTGGACAATAGAAACCTTCTGCCCCATAGATCCCCCTGCCCCATAGAGACCCCCTGCCCCATAGATCCCCCTGCCCCATAGAGACCCCCAGCCCCATAGAGACCTCCTGACCCATACAGACCCCCCTGCCCCATAGAGACCCCTGCCCCATAGAAGACCCTCTGCCCCATAGAGACCCCCTGCCCCATAGATCCCCCTGCCCCATAGAGACCCCCAGCCCCATAGAGACCCCCCTGCCCCATGGAGACCCCCCTGTACCACTAATGGGCAGGATGTGTGGGGCAGGATCTATGGGGCAGGATGTCTGGGGCAGGATGTGTGGGGCAGGATGTGTAGGTCAGGATCTATGGGGCAGGCTCTATGGGGCAGGAAGTGTGGGGCAGGATCTATGGGGCAGGGGTCTCTATGGGGCAGGGGTTCTGTGGGGCAGGGGGGTCTCTATGGGGCAGAGGGGTCTCTATGGGGCAGGGGTCTCTATGGGGCAGGGGGATGTGTGGGGCAGGGGTCTCTATGGGGCAGGGGGATCTATGGGGCAGGGGGTCTCTGTGGGGCAGGGGGGTCTCTATGGGGCAGAGGGGTCTCTATGGGGCAGGGGTCTCTATGGGGCAGGGGGGGATGTGTGGGGCAGGGGTCTCTATGGGGCAGGGGTATCTATGGGGCAGGGGGGTCTCTATGGGGCAGGGGTCTCTATGGGGCAGGGGGGTCTCTATGGGGCAGGGGGATCTATGGGGCAGGGGGTTCTATGGGGCAGGGGGGTCTCTATGGGGCAGGGGGATCTATGGGGCAGGGGGATCTATGGGGCAGGGGGTTCTATGGGGCAGGGGGGTCTCTATGGGGCAGAGGGGTCTCTATGGGGCGGGGGATGTGTGGGGAAGGGGGATCTATGGGGCAGGGGTCTCTATGGGGCAGGGGGGTCTCTATGGGGCAGGGGGTCTCGATGGGGCAGGGGGTTCTCTATGGGGCAGGGGGTCTCTATGGGGCAGGGGGTCTCTATGGGGCAGGGGGGTCTCTATGGGTCAGGGGTCTCTATGGGGCAGAGGGGTCTCTATGGGGCAGGGGGTCTCTATGGGGCAGGGGGATCTATGGGGCAGGGGGGTCTCTATGGGGCAGGGGGGTCTCTATGGGGCAGGGGGATCTATGGGGCAGGGGGGTCTCTATGGGGCAGGGGGTCTCTATGGGGCAGGGGGGTCTCTATGGGGCAGGGGGTCTCTATGGGGCAGGGGTCTCTATGGGGCAGGGGGGTCTCTATGGGGCAGGGGGTCTCTATGGGGCAGGGGTCTCTATGGGGCAGGGGGGTCTCTATGGGGCAGGGGGATGTGTGGGGCAGGGGTCTCTATGGGGCAGGGGGATCTATGGGGCAGGGGTCTCTATGGGGCAGGGGGATCTATGGGGCAGGGGGTCTCTATGGGGCAGGGGTCTCTATGGGGCAGGGGGGTCTCGATGGGGCAGGGGGATCTATGGGGCAGGGGTCTCTATGGGGCAGGGGGATGTGTGGGGCAGGGGTCTCTATGGGGCAGGGGGTCTCTATGGGGCAGGGAGGTCTCTATCGGTCAGGGGTCTCTATGGGGCAGAGGGGTCTCTATGGGGCAGGGGGGTCTCTATGGGGCAGGGGGTCTCTATGGGGCAGGGGGATCTATGGGGCAGGGGGGTCTCTATGGGGCAGGGGGGGATGTGTGGGGCAGGGGTCTCTATGGGGCAGGGGTCTCTATGGGGCAGGGGGTCTCTATGGGGCAGGGGGGTCTCTATGGGGCAGGGGGTCTCTATGGGGCAGGGGGAGCTCTATGGGGCAGGGGTCTCTATGGGGCAGGGGGATCTATGGGGCAGGGGGTCTCTATGGGGCAGGGGGGTCTCTATGGGGCAGGGGTCTCTATGGGGCAGGGGTCTCTATGGGGCAGGGGGATCTATGGGGCAGGGGGGTCTCTATGGGGCAGGGGTCTCTATGGGGCAGGGGGGTCTCTATGGGGCAGGGGTCTCTATGGGGCAGGGGGGGATGTGTGGGGCAGGGGTCTCTATGGGGCAGGGGTCTCTATGGGGCAGGGGGGTCTCTATGGGGCAGGGGGTCTCTATGGGGCAGGGGTCTCTATGGGGCAGGGGGATCTATGGGGCAGGGGGGTCTCTATGGGGCAGGGGGGGATGTGTGGGGCAGGGGTCTCTATGGGGCAGGGGTCTCTATGGGGCAGGGGTCTCTATGGGGCAGGGGGGTCTCTATGGGGCAGGGGTCTCTATGGGGCAGGGGTCTCTATGGGGCAGGGGGATCTATGGGGCAGGGGGGTCTCTATGGGGCAGGGGGTCTCTATGGGGCAGGGGTCTCTATGGGGCAGGGGGATCTATGGGGCAGGGGGGTCTCTATGGGGCAGGGGGTCTCTATGGGGCAGGGGTCTCTATGGGGCAGGGGGATCTATGGGGCAGGGGGGTCTCTATGGGGCAGGGGGGTCTCTATGGGGCAGGGGGGTCTCTATGGGGCAGGGCAGTCTCAGCGCTGGCTGGGACGGGCTGGTCGTACCCCGGGGGCTCAGAGACCCAAAGGGGATCCTGTGGCGCATCCAGAGTGTGTCCAGCAGGTGACAGGGGGGGAGGGATCCTCCCCCTCTGCTCTGCCCAGCTCAGACCCCACTGGAGTGTTGGGTCCAGGTCTGGGATCAACCAGCCAGGGATCCCCTGGGGAGAGTCCAGAGGAGGGACAGGGATGCTGAAGGGGCTGGAGCATCCCCCCTGGGAGGAGAGGCTGAGGGACCTGGGGCTGCTCAGCCTGGAGAAGAGACAATTAAGGGGGGGACCTAATTAAAGTCTGTAATTAAGCAGGGGATGGAGAGGGAATGACCCAGCCCCTGCTCAGTGTCTGTGGGGACAGGACAAGGGGGGATGGGCTCAAGCTGGAGCCCAGGGAGTTCCCCCCAGTGTGGGGAAGAACTTCCCAGTGAGGGTGAGGGAGCCCTGGGACAGGCTGCCCAGGGGCTGTGGAGTCTCCTTCTCTGGAGAGACCCCAGCCCCTGTCCCAGGGACCCTGCTTGGGCAGGGGGGTTGGACCCTGTGAGCTCTTGGGGTCCCTTCCAACCCCTCCAATTCCCTGATTCCATGTGTTTGGTGCTGGGAACAAGGAAAACAAGTCAAGAAGCATCAAGAGATGGGAATTACCCCACTGTAGGGGGGTAATTAGCGGTGCCCTGGCTGGGAGAGAAGCATCATCAAGAGATGGGAATTACCCCACTGTGGGGGGGTAATTAGCGGTGCCCTGGCTGGGAGAGAAGCATCATCAAGAGATGGGAATTACCCCACTGTAGGGGGGTAATTAGTGGTGCCCTGGCTGGGAGAGAAGCATCATCAAGAGATGGGAATTGCCCCACTGTAGGGGGGTAATTAGCGGTGCCCTGGCTGGGAGAGGCGGGGGATGCCCTGGGATGTCTGTGTGTGTCTGGGATGATCCTGATGGGGCTTGGAAGGGGAACCCCAGCTCTGGGAGTTGTGCTTGTGTGCAGCTCAGCCCTGGTTGTAAATCCCTGCTCTGGGTGTTCTCTCCTCAGCCCTCAGCAACATCCTGACGGGCAGGAACCTCCAGAGCTACAAGCAGGTGCTGCCCATGGCAAAGGCTGTTCCCAGCCCTGGTTCTCCTGGGGTTTGAGCATCCCTTGGGAGACTGAGGGGTGGCTGAAAGGGCAGGAGGGTGTGCAGCTTGGAATGAATCCCAGGGCTCTGGGTGGGATCCAGGAGCTGGGCTGCCATGCAGATGGCGATCCCAACCCCTCTGAAGTCACACCCTCACGTGGGCTGATTTGTTCAGATGCTGGGTGTGAAGAGAAGGCTGAAGAAGTTTCTGCTGCTGCGGTGAAGGTACCAGCCAGGGCAGCAAGGAAACGCCAGGCTTCCCTCAGCAATGGCACTCCAGGAGCAGAGTCTGTGGGAGAGGTTAGCAGAGACTTTCCTGACCCTGTGCAGCCTCAGGCTCTTCTTTGCCCTGGACAGCAGGTGCCTCTGGTGTGCTGGGTTTGCCTGGCTCAGGTTTGCCTGCTCTGCTCTGGCACGTGGAGCTGAGGAAGGAGCACCCAAACTACATGACCTTGTGAGAACAACCCCCTGCTTCCTCTGGATAAAGCCCTCTCTGCTGGGTTTGGAGAGAGGATTCCCATAGGATTTGGCTCTGTATAAACGAGTCCTGAGCTGCTTGACCCCTTAGTTTGGTTGGGAGGTGCCGTGTTCTTTTTCTTACTGCCCCGTAGGGTGAGAGGAGTAAGAAACCCTCGTGCTCTGTTATTTGTCCCTGAGAGCACCATTGACTCTTTGTTTGTACAAAACCCCTTTCTGAGGGGCTCAGCTGTCCCCGAGCCAGAGTCAGGGCTGAGGAGCTGCCCGAGGGGCACTGGGCAGGAAGCCTGAGGGGGTTTAATCCCTGCACATAAGAGAGCCCCTATTAACAATCAAACCCAAAGGGCAGCGTGATGCTCAGAGATCCTGCCAAGATCCTTCTGCTGCACTCTGAGCCAGCACATCCCGGTCCCCAAGTCAGACCAGAGCTCTCTGTGGGACCTGCAGACCACAGCCCCTGTGGCTTCCCCAACACACAGGATCACAGCTCACAAGCACATAAAGATCACAAAGATCCACAAAACACCCTCTGCTGCCAACACAACACACAATGGGATGATCTGCAACAGCCTCAATCCCCACGGTCAATTGGCTCCCCACGGGCAACTGGCTCCCCTATGGTCAAAGATCCACCAAATACTCTTATCACAGCTCCTGTGGCTTCCCCAACACAGGATCACAGCTCACAAGCACACAAAGACCCACAAAACACCCTCTGCTGCCAACACAACACACACAATGGGATGATCTGCAACAGCCTCAATCCCCATGGTCAATTGGCTCCCCGCGGGCAATTGGCTCCCCTATGATCAAAGATCCACAAAACACTCTTATTACAACCCCTGTGGCTTCCCCAACACAGGGTCACAGCTCACAAGCACACAAAATACCACCCACACCTTAGTCACACACTTCAAACATATCACATAGTCACTTACCCCATCTCTCAGGTGAGGGTTCCCCACGCGTCACCTCAGCCAGCCGCCCGGCTGAGGGGGAAGGGTCTCCCCCTAAGGTTGGAGGAAGGGCTCCCAGTACCAGCTGGAATGCCAGGGCTTTTATTGGGTTCATTTTGCTGGTGGGTGTGACAGGATGCAGGGCTGGGCCTGACATCTTCAGCCCCATCTCTTCCATATCCCCATTGTCTTGGCCCATGGAGACCAAAGGGGGGACCCTGAGGGCTTGTCAAAGAGTTTGAGGAGTGGGTTGAGTGGGACTCAGGATGTAGGTTTGTGGAAGGAAGCCAAGGCTTGGCCAGGCTCCACACAGGTTTTTCAGGTGCTGGGAAGTGGCCTCTTCAGCCTGTTCACAGCACAACCCAAGCCTGAGGCTCTACACAGCTCCCCATGGGGTGTCTCCCCCGACAAAGGGCTTAAAAGCAGCCCCAGGGCTGAGTTGTGCGTTACAACTGCCCATAGGGCACTTCCTCTGTTCAGGCACTACTGAGACCTGGGTGTGCAGCTCAGCCTGACCAACCGGGGCCCCACAGGCACCCAGGAGCCCCCCCACTGAGACATCCAGCCTGAGGAAAACCCACCTCCTCTCCTCTTCCCAGAGGGTCTTTCCAAGGAGCCCCTCCCACAGCACCCCCCTGCAGCCCCCTCAGCAAGGGGTGGGGGAGGCTGTGAGGAGCCACCCTGGGGCCAGGAGAGGTGGGTGGGTGGGTGGGGTTGAGGGTCTTAGGCTGGGGTTTGGGGGGGGTAGGGGAGGGCTGGGGGGTGTTGGGGGGGTTTGGGGGGGTTGGGTTGGATTGGGGGAGGTTGGGTGGGGCTGGGGGGGGTTGGGAGGGTTTGGGGGGAGTTGTGGGGGGTTGTGGGGGTTTGGGGGGGGTTGTGGGGGTTTGGGGGGGTGTGGGGGGTAGGGGAGGGCTGGGGGGTGTTGGGGGGGTTTTGGGGGGTCACCTGGAAGTCCCCCCCAGGGTCGTTCCCCACCAGAGCCTCCACGAAGGCCGAACCCTCGTTCCCCACGTGCAGCCCGTGGATCTGCTGAGGCCCCGGCAGCTGCGGGGGAGGGGGGAGGTCAGCCCCTCCCCCACCCCCACCCCCAGACCCTCCCCCACCCCCTCAGCCCCGCCCCCACCCCACTGAACCCCTCAACCCCTCCCCCACCCCCTCAGCCCCTCCCCCACCCCCAGTCCCACTGACCCCCCTCAACCCCTCCCCCACTCCAACTGACCCCCCTCGACCCACCCCCACCCCCTCAGCCCCTTCCCCACCCCCAGCCCCTCCCCCTCCCCCTCAACCCCTCCCCCACCCCCTCAGCCCCTCCCCTACCCCCACCCCCAGCCCCTCCCCCAGAGCCAGCAGGGCCAAGGGGGGGTGGGGGGGGGGGTCAGGCAGAGCCACCCAGAAGCACAACCAGCTCCTCCCCTGCAGCCTCCAGGGCAGCTCCTGGGAGGAGGAGGAAGAGGAGAGAGAGGAAGTAAATTCCCCCCCCCCCCCCTCCCCTGCTCAAACCAGAGAAGAGGGGGGAGGAGGGAGGAGAGAACCAGCCCCAGGCTGCTGTGGGTGCCCTGGGGGAGGGGGGTAGCCCAACCCCCCCCCCCCCCCCTCTCAGGACAGACCCACCTCCCAATATCCCACCTTAAGCCCCCCCCAAACCCCATCCCAGCTTCACACCAGCCCCCCCAAAGAGAGGAGATCAGCACCTGCCCCCCCTCCCCCCCTCCTCAGGAAGCCCCAGACCCCACCAGGTCTCCCCTCAGCCTCCTCATCCTCAGGCTGGACAAGCCTTCAGCCTCCCCTCAGAAGACTTCCCCCCCTCCAGACCCTTCCCCCCACCCCCCCCCTCCCCATCTTTGCCCCCTCCTCTGGCCCCTCTCCAATGGTTTGAGTGTCCCTCTTGCCCCCTGGGGCCCCCAAACCTGCCCCCAGGGCTGGAGGGGAGCCCCCCCCCCCCCCAGCACAGGGCAGAGCAGGACAATCCCCTCCCTGGACCCCTGGCTGTGCCAAGCTTGATGCCCCCAG
This sequence comes from Gallinula chloropus, assembly GCF_964237585.1. Taxonomy (NCBI): domain Eukaryota; kingdom Metazoa; phylum Chordata; class Aves; order Gruiformes; family Rallidae; genus Gallinula; species Gallinula chloropus. The sequence goes on along the minus strand of NC_140110.1, from coordinate 6,274,511 downwards.
GATGCTGTTGGCCCTTCTGGCTGCCTGGGCACACTGCTGGCTCACAGGGAACCAAGGACCCCCCCCCAAAACCCCTCTCTCAGCACAGGCAGCCTCCAGCATCTCACCCCCCCCCCCAGGCTGGGTGTGCAGGGGGGGCTGCCCCATCCCAGGGGCAGAGACCCAGCACTTCGTGACACTGGTGATTCCCCAGCTCTCTGCTTTGCCAGTTCTCTCTCTCTGAGGCCTCTCCACCCTCAGAAGCATCACCCAGCCCCTCCCAGCTTGCTGCCAGCCCCTCTCCTCCCCTGCCCATCTCTCCTCTGCCTGTCACCACCCATCCCTGCACCCCCCCCACCCCCCCCACCCCATCCCACCAGGTTTTGCTTCAGCCAGGTGCTTGTCACACCCCTGGGGCAGGGACAGGAGCTGCAGCTCCCCTGCTGGCTCCTCCAGACGGGCAGCAGCACCTCCTGGTTGGAGGTGGGAGGTGCCTTCCCACAGAGCCCAGTTGGGCTGCTGGACCCTGTAGCTGAGACCTTGTGGGTCCCAGAGGAGCTTCCAGGAGGCACCACAGGGGATGCTCTTCCAGGCACCTCCTCCTCCCATCCCCCCTCCTCTCACAAAGGAAGGGAAACCTGCAGCCCCCCCCCTCCCCCCCCCACTCCCAGCATCCTGCTGGTTCCTCACCTTTCTTCCCAGTGCCACCAGTTGGTCCCCAGCTCTGTCCTTGCCCTGGTTTGGGCAGAGTCTGCAGCTTGCAGCTGGGAAGAGGGAGAGAAGGCAGAAGGCTGAAGGAAGACCACCACCCTGTTTCCCATCCCAGGGGGCTGGGTGTGGAGGGGGAGCTCCCTGTGCTGGTTTTTCCTCCATCCTTCCATGGGGAAGGGTCAAAACCCCCCCCTTTGGTGCTCCATGAGGAGAGAAAAGACCCCTCTCCCCACCCCATCCCTCCCCATCCCATCCATCCCATCCCCATCCCATCCCATCCCATCCCATCCCCATCCCATCCCCATCCCATCCCCATCCCCATCCCCATCCCCATCCCCATCCCATCCCATCCCATCCCATCCCATCCCCATCCCATCCCATCCCATCCCATCCCCATCCCATCCCCATCCCCATCCCCATCCCCATCCCCATCCCATCCCATCCACCCATCCCCATCCCCATCCCATCCCATCCCCATCCCATCCCCTTCCCGTCCCCATCCCATCCCCATCCCCATCCCCATCCTCCCATCCCATCCCATCCCATCCCCATCCCATCCCCATCCCATCATCCCCATCCCCCATCCCCATCCCATCCCATCCCCACCCATCCCCACCCCATCCCCATCCCATCCCATCCCATCCCATCCCCACCATCCCCATCCCATCCCCATCCCATCCCCATCCCATCCCCATCCCATCCCATCCCCATCCCATCCCCATCCCATCCCCATCCCATCCCCATCCCATCCCCATCCCCATCCCATCCCCATCCCATCCCCATCCCATCCCATCCCATCCCATCCCATCCCCATCCCCATCCCATCCCCATCCCATCCCATCCCCATCCCATCCCATCCCATCCCCATCCCCATCCCCATCCCCATCCCATCCCATCCCATCCCCATCCCATCCCATCCCATCCCATCCCCATCCCCATCCCCATCCCATCCCCATCCCATCCCCATCCCATCCCCATCCCATCCCCATCCCCACCCCCATCCCATCCCCATCCCATCCCCATCCCATCCCATCCCATCCCATCCCATCCCATCCCATCCCATCCCATCCCATCCCATCCCTCCCATCCCATCCACATCCCCATCCCATCCCCCATCCCATCCCCATCCCATCCCATCCCATCCCCATCCCCATCCCATCCCCATCCCATCCCATCCCCATCCCCATCCCCATCCCCATCCCATCCCCATCCCATCCCATCCCCATCCCCATCCCCATCCACCCCATCCCATCCCCATCCCATCCCATCCCCATCCCCATCCCACCCATCCCATCCCCATCCCATCCCCATCCCATCCCCATCCCATCCCATCCCATCCCCATCCCCATCCCATCCCCATCCCATCCCATCCCCATCCCCATCCCCATCCCCCATCCCCATCCCATCCCATCCCCATCCCATCCCATCCCATCCCCATCCCATCCCCATCCCCATCCCCATCCCATCCCATCCCATCCCATCCCCATCCCATCCCATCCCCATCCCATCCCATCCCATCCCCATCCCATCCCCATCCCCATCCCATCCCCATCCCATCCCATCCCCATCCCCATCCCATCCCATCCCCATCCCATCCCCATCCCCATCCCATCCCCATCCCATCCCATCCCATCCCATCCCCATCCCCATCCCCATCCCCATCCCATCCCCATCCCATCCCATCCCCATCCCATCCCATCCCCATCCCCATCCCATCCCCATCCCATCCCATCCCATCCCATCCCATCCCATCCCATCCCATCCCATCCCCATCCCCATCCCCATCCCCATCCCCATCCCCATCCCATCCATCCCCATCCCATCCCATCCCCATCCCCATCCCATCCCCATCCCATCCCATCCCATCCCATCCCATCCCCATCCCATCCCATCCCCATCCCCATCCCCATCCCCATCCCATCCCATCCCCATCCCCATCCCACATCCCCCTTCCCTCCTCTCCTTTATACTGGGACGTACTGGGATGTACTGGGACACACTGGGGGTGGCTTTGGGGTGGACGATCACCCAGCTGGGAGCAGTGGGACACCCCCCCACCCCCATCCTCACACTCTCCTATTCCGCTCCGTACTGGTTCATACTGGTTCATACTGGTTTATACTGGGTTCCCACCAGTTCCACTACACCACCCTCATCTGGGACAGGGTGAAGAAACCCTACAGCCTGTTGCTGAGATGAAGCCCCTCCCCCCACCCGCCCCTCCCCCACCCCACTCCGCCCCTCCCCCACCCCACTCCACCCCTCCCCCTCCCCCTCCCCCGCCCCCTCAAATCCCCCCTCCCACCTCCTCCTTCCACCCCCCTCCCTCCCTCAGCCCCTCCCCCGCTTAATCCCCCCTCCCCCCGCTTGATTCCCCCCTCCCCTCATTAATTAACCCCCCCCCTCCGCGAGCGGCCCCTTAATTAGCGCCGCGACTTATTTCACGCCGCTCAGCTGCCTTCAACCTCCAGGGACCTTATTTAACGCCGCCGCGACGCCACCGCGCATGCGCAAAAGAGGCCGCTCCCCCGCCTCTTCGTATTGCGCATGCGCAATAGCACCGGGAGGCCTCGGGGCTATAGAGAGGGTGGTAGAGCGGCTTCCGGTTGGGGAGGGTCAGGTGGTTTCCGGGCGGCGCCGGTGGCGGCAGCAGCGGCGGCGATGCCCGAGATCCGGTTGAGTCGCGTCGTGTCCGTGACGAGCGAGGATCCGGTACCGGCCCCGGGAGCGGCCGGAGGCGCCTCCGGGGGCCCCGAAACCCCCCGGGAACCCCCCGAAACCCCCCGGAACCCCCCGGGAACCCCCTAAACCTCCCCGGGAACCCCCGTTAGACCCCATTAGGCCCCGTTAAGCCCATTTAGGCCCCGTTAGACCCCGTTAAGGCCCCGTTAAGCCCCGTTAAGGACCCGTTAAGGCCCCTTTAAGGCCCCGTTAAGCCCCTTTAAAGCCCCGTTAAGCCCCATTGAGGCCCCGCCTAAGCCCCGTTAAGCCCCGTTAGGCCCCATTGAGGCCCCGTTAAGCCCCGTTAGGCCCCATTGAGGCCCCGTTAAGCCCCGTTAAGCCCCGTTGAGGCCCCGTTAGGCCCCGTTAGGCACCATTGAGGCCCCGTTAAGCCCCGTTAAGCCCCGTTAGGCCCTGTTAAGGCCCCGTTAAGCCCCGTTAAGGCCTCTTAAGCCCCGTTAAGCCCCGTTAAGCCCCTTTAAAGCCCCGTTAGGCCCTATTGAGGCCCCGTTAGGCCCCGTTAAGCCCCGTTAGGCCCCATTAAGCCCCGTTAAGGCCCCGTTAAGCCCCGTTAAGGCCCCATTAGGCCCCTTTAAAGCCCCGTTAGGCCCCGTTAAGCCCCTTTAAAGCCCCGTTAAGCCCCATTGAGACCCCGTTAAGCCCCGTTAAAGCCCCGTTAAGGCCTCTTAAGCCCCGCTAAGGCCCTTTAAGGCCCCATTAAGCCCCTTTAAAGCCCTGTTAGGCCCCGTTAAGGCCCCGTTAGGCCCCATTAGGCCCCATTAGGCCCCGTTAGGCCCCGTTAACCCCTCCCGGGTCTCTCCTCAGCGCCACCCGGCCGAGAACCTGCTGCAGCCGGATGCCGGGGGGCGCTGGAAGGCGGCGGCGGCCGGG